>NC_056055.1:155588577-156215363 GCF_016772045.2 Ovis aries | reverse complement strand
CTTGTATATTTTGGGAATTAATCTTTTGTCAGCTGTTTCATTTGCTGTTATTTTCTCCCATTCTGAGGGTTGTCTTTTCACTTTGTTTATAGTTTCCTTTTCTGTGCAAAAGCTTTTAAATGTAATTATGTCCTATTTATTTTTTGTTTTTACTTCCATTATTCTAGGAGGTGGGTCATAGGAGATCTTGCTGTGATTTATGTTATAGAGTTTTATGCCTATGTTTTCCTTTAAGAGTTTCATAGTTTCTGGTCTTACATTTAGGTCTTTAATCCATTTTCAGCTTATCTTTGTGTATGGTGTTAGGAAATATTCTAATTTCATTCTTTTACACCTACCTATCCAGTTTTCCCAGTGCCACTTATTGAAAAGGCTGTCTTTTCCCCATTGTATATTCTTGCCTCCTTTGCTAAAGTTAAGGTGCCCATATGAGGGTGGATTTATCTCTGGGCTTTCTATCTTGTTCCATTAGTCATATTTCTGTTTTTGTGCCAGTACCATACTGTTTTGATGACTGTAGCTTTGTAGGATAGTCTGAGCAGACCAGCTCCTAACTGCTTATAATGATCTAAAGGAAATTCTACTGGGTGTCCTTGACTTCTCATGGTTCACTGATGGTTCTTATTTAAAAGGTAACAATGGCAAATATGTGCTGGATATGCTATTATAACTCCTATTGAGGTTATTGAGGCAGCACCTTTATCTATGACTACTTTGGCCCAATAGGCTCTTATATAGGCTGGTACTTAAGCCAAGAACAAAACTGGCAAAATTTATACTGATAGTAGATATACTTTTGGAGTAGGTCATAATTTTGGAAGGTTATGGAAGCAATGTGGCTTCCTTACTTCCAGAAGAAATAAAATTAGAAGTGGCTTATATGTTCAGGAATATTGAAAACAAAAATTTACCCCCTGCCTTAGCTATTATTAAGCCAATACATTCTAAACTTGACTCTCTAGAACCTAAGAGAAATCTCTTTGATGATTGTCCTTCAATGAATGCTTTCCTTAAAGGATCAAGCACAGCCAAATCTCTGTCATGGTCCAAAGGGACATTTCCCGAAACAATAATTTAGAAAAACTGGCTAAAGAGACCCAGGAAATTGGCCTCAGAAAAAGAAAAACCAGACTATAAATTCAGCAATTGTTGGTTTGATAAAGAGAAAGATTTGCTTTGGACCAAATGAGACTCTAAAATGTTCACTCTTCATCACTGTATGTGCATTAAACCATTTGTTTACTGACAAAATGATAGCTGTCATGAATCAATATTGAAGGGAAAGTACTAACAATGCACAAAAAGTGCCTACTTCACTTTCCCACTCATCCAAAGCATAGCCTAGAAAAGTCTGTTCCACCTGCTCTCAGACATTTTGAACTGTCTAATGGGCAGTTCAAGCAAATGGATTTCATCAACTTCCTCCATCTAATTGGTATACATATGTTTTAGTCATGTTTTATATGTTTTCAACACTGGACTGAAACCTTCCCTTGTAGAGCAGTTACTGCTGCTGTGGCTAAAGTTCTTTTGGAAAATGGAACAGATTATCCTCATTTGGAAGAACTCCTCTTGAACTCAATAGTGATCCCACTCTAATGGTGAGATGGCTCCACAACTATGCTGTTTGATCTATTCTACAACAATCACACTCTGCTTACTACTCTCAATCTTCTGGTTTAGATGAATATTCTATCAACATTAAGACTCAGTTGGCAAGCTCTCCTACCATCTTGGCCAAAAGCATTGTTGTTGGTTGTTCTAAATCAGATTGATCTTCTTTTGAAACTCAAAAGCTCTTACTCTTTGATGTAGTGACAGGCCATCCAATGTACTTGGCTCCTTCTTTTTTTACCCACAACTGATAAAAAAAAATACTACAGTATTGCAAAGCCTTACTTGCTTTTTATTTAAAAAATAACCATGACTTTGTATAGCAATCTTGACTGCACTCCCAGGAGATCAAGACCCTAAGCATCACACTTTGCAACCTGGAGATTTTGTCTATTAGAAAAGATGCTTCTGAATGAACTCTTTCAACTTTGCTGGAACATCCCCTATTAGGTACTACTAACCAATTCTTCTGCCACTAACTCCAAGGAAGAGACTCTTGTATTCAAATAAAACACCTAAAGAAAATGTCAAACCCTGACTTGAACTAGACATCATCTGGTGGCCTGAAAGTGAAGATATCCCAGAACTGAAGCAGAGAATATCTAATGAGACAGCTCTCCCAAGGTGATACAAACCATGCCTGTTGGAAGATTTTGCCAAACTTTGGATGATGACATATGCTTTAAATGATCTCACGTGTGTTCTTAATAACATATGCAGTTTAGATAAAAGTTCCTGAGAGTCCTCTCTCCTTCCTGTCATTATATGAATGTGACCTTGTTGTTCAGTTGCCAAGTCATGTCTGACTCTGTAGTGTTCTAATCTGTGCACTTTTCCTCCAAACTAAGACAATATACCCAGAAAATGTCCTTCTTGACATTGACAGAAAAAAAGTAGATGAAGCTATAAAAACTGACTCTCAATCAGTTATGACTTCAGAGAAAGATTTTGATCAAAAGGGGAAAATGTTAAAAAAAAAAAATCCCTAGAAGCCTCAATTAAATAGAGTTGCAAGACCAGAAGGGGAAATTCACACACTGCACCAATAGCAGAACCCAAGTGGAGAAGGCAATGGCACTCCACTCCGGTACTCTTGCCTGGAAAATCCCATGGACGGAGGAGCCTGGTGGGCTGCAGTCTATGGGGTCGCTAAGAGTCAGGCATGACTGAGTGACTTCACTTTCACGTTTCACTTTCATGCATTGGAGAAGGAAATGGTAACCCACTCCAGTGTTCTTGCTTGGAGAATCCCAGGGACAGAAGAGCCTAGTGGGCTGCCGTCTATGGGGTCGCACAGAGTCGGACACGGCTGAAGCAACTTAGCAGCAGCAGCAGCAAGAGGAAAAAAAAAAAAGACTCCTCTGCTTTCCTAGTAACAACTCAGTCAATGAAAAGTCATTGACCCTTTGTTTACTGTAGTCCTTCCAACTTCCTTTCCCCTCTTTATTTTTTTTTTTAAATTTTAGTTTTTTATTTTTAAATTTTAAAATCTTTAATTCTTACATGCATTCCCAAACATGAACCCCCTCCCACCTCCCTCCCCATAACATCTTTCTGGGTCATCCCCATGCACCAGCCCCAAGCATGCTGCATCCTGCGTCAGACATAGACTGGCGATTCAATTCACATGATAGTATACATGTTAGAATGTCATTCTCCCAAATCATCCCACCCTCTCCCTCTCCCTCTGAGTCCAAAAGTCCGTTATACACATCTGTGTCTCTTTCCCTGTCTTGCATACAGGGTCGTCATTGCTATCTTCCTAAATTCCATATATATGTGTTAGTATACTGTATTGGTGTTTTTCTTTCTGGCTTACTTCACTCTGTATAATCGGCTCCAGTTTCATCCATCTCATCAGAACTGATTCAAATGAATTCTTTTTAACGGCTGAGTAATACTCCATTGTGTATATGTACCACAGCTTTCTTATCCATTCATCTGCTGATGGACATCTAGGTTGTTTCCATGTCCTGGCTATTATAAACAGTGCTGCGATGAACATTGGGGTACATGTGTCTCTTTCAATTCTGGTTTCCTCGGTGTGTATGCCCAGAAGTGGGATTGCTGGGTCATAAGGTAGTTCTATTTGCAATTTTTTAAGGAATCTCCACACTGTTCTCCATAGTGGCTGTACTAGTTTGCATTCCCACCAACAGTGTAGGAGGGTTCCTTTCTCCACACCCTCCAGCATTTATTGCTTGCAGATTTTTGGATCACAGCCATTCTGACTGGTGTGAAGTGGTACCTCATTGTGGTTTTGATTTGCATTTCTCTAATAATGAGTGATGTTGAGCATCTTTTCATGTGTTTGTTAGCCATCCGTATGTCTTCTTTGGAGAAATGTCTATTTAGTTCTTTAGCCCATTTTTTGGAAAACCCTAAAGACTCCACCAGAAAATTACTAGAGCTAATCAATGAATATAGTAAAGTTGCAGGATATAAAATCAACACACAGAAATCCCTTGCATTCCTATACACGAATAATGAGAAAGTAGAAAAGAAATTAAGGAAACAATTCCATTCACCATTGCAACGAAAAGAATAAAATACTTAGGGATATATCTTCCTAAAGAAACTAAAGACCTATATATAGAAAACTATAAAACACTGATGAAAGAAATCAAAGAGGACACTAATAGATGGAGAAATATACCATGTTCATGGATTGGAAGAATCAATATAGTGAAAATGAGTATACTACCCAAAGCAATTTACAAATTCAATGCAATCCCTATCAAGCTACCAGCCACATTGTTCACAGAACTAGAACAAATAATTTCAATATTTGTATGGAAATACAAAAAACCTCGAATAGCCAAAGCAATCTTGAGAAAGAAGAATGGAACTGGAGGAATCAACTTGCCTGACTTCAGGCTCTACTACAAAGCCACAGTCATCAAGACAGTATGGTACTGGCACAAAGACAGACATATAAATCAATGGAACAAAATAGAAAGCCCAGAGATAAATCCACACACATATGGACACCTTATCTTTGACAAAGGAGGCAAGAATATACAATGGAGTAAAGACAATCTCTTTAACAAGTGGTGCTGGGAAAACTGGTCAACCACTTGTAAAAGAATGAAACTAGATCACTTTCTAACACCGCACACAAAAATAAACTCAAAATGGATTAAAGATCTAAATGTAAGATCAGAAACTATAAAACTCCTAGAGGAGAACATAGGCAAAAAACACTCTAGAATTCTGGAAATAAAAGCAAAATAAACAAATGGGATCTAATTAAAATTAAAAGCTTCTGCACAACGAAAAGACAGCCTTCTGAATGGGAGAAAATAGCAAATGAAGCAACTGACAAACAACTAATCTCAAAAATATACAAGCAACTTCTGCAGCTCAATTCCAGAAAAATAAACGACCCAATCAAAAAATGGGCTAAAGAACTAAATAGACATTTCTTTCCCCTCTTTAAAATCCTTCTCTGTCACTTGCCATGAGGGGATTTGGTTGCAGACCCAGAATTGCAATTCTCTGCTGATCTTAAGAAAAAAACCTAGCTTTGCTAGAAATGTATCTGGCAGTCTATTTGTTTCATATCAACATAGAGAAAAGAAAAAATGGAACATGGTAAGGAAAAATCAAAATGTCATAAGTAGGGGAAATTTTAAATAGGGTAATCAGAGTTGGCTTTATTGAGAAGATGCAAAGAACTCAAGTTGGTGAAGGAATCTACCATTCCTATAACTGAGGAAGAGCATTCCAGGAGGAATGATTGCTGAAGTTTTACAGTGTGAGATCGTGAAAGGTTTCAACAATGTGACCTTTTATTCTGAGGGAAATGAGGTCTTTGGGAAGGTGTGAACACAGGAGTGACATGGTCTACCTTATGTTTTGACATTATCACTCTGACTGCTCTCTTGAGAATTGGCTTCAGTGAGACAGAAGTGGCAGCAGTTATAGAAGTTAAGAGGTAACTCCAAGGAGCAACATGATGGTAGTTCATTCCACATCATAGAAGTGGATACACTCAAAGTAGAACTACGTTATAGCTTAGCTGACATACTGTTATTTTGGTAACAAGTGTATCGTATCAACTATTTAGGGTTCACTTATACCTAAGACTAGCAGCAGGGGAAGGGATTGTAGTGTATATCCTGAAATAAGAGAGACTGTAGGACATTTCTACTGGCAATATTGTGGGTATGTCTGTTATTAAGAATAGGAAGAATGTATCTCTAATTTATCGTTTTAGACTTGAAACAAAAGATTTGTCATAGGGGTCTTGAAATCAAGTTATTTTTACCACCTCCCTGATCTCCTCCATGAAAAGAATGAATTCTTTAAATTTATGGTAGAGTATGAACTTACCAATAAGAAATTTGCAAGATTTTTCTTTCAGAGCTAAGATTTGCTTTTGTGCCTTTTCGCTTGCAGATTTTGTTGCCTGAGTGTGCTAAGTCACAACCCTAAGCCCATAGCCCACCAGGTTCCCCTGTCCATGGGATTTTCCAGGCAAGAAAACTAGAGTGGATTGCTATGTTCTTCTCCAAGGGATGGACCCAACCCAGGGATAGAACCCACATCTTTTATGTCTCCCGCTTTGGCAGGTGGGTTCTTTACCACTTTGCTGAGGATATTTTTATTGGTTTTAGTACATCTGTATTGGTAATAATATAGATATTTACCTTAAAACAACTTTGCAATGGGAAGTCATAATTTCTAAGCCTTATGTCTTCCAACTAAATGATTCTGAACCTAACTTTAGCCTTTGGAATATATATATATATATATATGTATATATATATATATATATATATATATATGGCTGCAGTCCATGGGGTCGCAAAGAGTCAGACACGACTGAGCAACGTCACTTTCACTTTTCACTTTCATACATTGGAGAAAGAAATGGCAACCCACTCCAGTGTTCTTGCCTGGAGAATCCCAGGGATGGGGGAGCCTGGTGGGCTGCCATCTATGGGGTCGCACAGAGTTGGACACGACTGAAGCGATTTAGCAGCAGTAGCAGCATAGTATTTAATAACATTACATAAGCAATATATTTTATGTATATGTATAATATAAAAATTATATTAACTATGTACCATATTTTATATTTTAACATGAAATAAACATTACAGTAGTTTTGTAAATTCCACAAATAACCTAATTTATAAGCATTATACACATTTTTCTTTAAGCGTTTTAAGAACCATAAGATTTTTGAAGTGCTTTAATTTATTATCTTAAAATTTTTCACTATAAAAAAGAAATCAAACTATTAAAAAAAAAACTTCGCTATTTTAAGAGGTCATTTGTTTGCATCTCAAACAGACTAACCTCCTTAGTTGAGGATCTTACATAGTTTCTTAGGGAAAGATATTAGCAGTCACTGAATTTATTTACAGAGTTTTACCAATTAGACTAGAGCTATTCAGATTGGCAGATCCTTTGACTCTGAGCATTAGTATTCCATAATCATATGAATCCCAATTCGCTTGCCCTTACTCTCCTCAATTCAATTATCTTCTTGAAATCGTCAAACCTCGTTCCACTTAATCATAAAGTTCAGAGCCACAGCTGTCCTTGTGGCTTGCTATATAACTGTAAGCTAGAAACTTTTCCAGCTTCTCATTAGACATTAAATCTTAATTTACTTTGTCATCTCAATAACCAGCTCAATAGTTGTTAATATTTTGTACTGCTTGGGGAAATAGATACATGGCAAACAGATCTCTCTAATTTCTTTGGCTGATTGCAGTTTGTTTTCATGGTGTTCACCAATGTTGCCAACCAAACCTATGGTAGTATTGCACTTCCTTAGAATTTAGGTATGAACACACAGGGAATAATTTTATGTGTCAACTTGTTGGCCACAGTAGCCAAATATTTGGCCAGACACTATTTTTCTAGTTGTTTCTGTGCAAGCATGTTTCAGATGAGATTAACATTTAAATTAGCAGACAGTGAATAGGGTAGATAACCCTCCATAATATGTTGTGTGTGTTAGTTGCCCAGTCATGTCTGACTTTTTGAGACCCCATGGATTGGGGCCTGCCAGACTCCTCCATCCATGGGATTTTCCATGCAAGAATACTAGAGTGAGTTGCCATTTCCTTCTCTAGGGGATCTTCTCAACCCAGCTTCCAGGTATCTCAGAGGTAATGAATATGCTTGCCAATGCAGGGGATGTAAAAGACGTGGGTTTGATCGCTGGGTTGGGAAGAGCTCCTGGAGTAGGAAATGGCAATCCACTCCAGTATTCTGTCGGGAAAATTCCAGGGACAGAGGAGCCTGGCGGGCTACAGTCAATGGGGTCATAAAAAAGTCAAAACAACTGAGCATGCATGCACTTTGGGGCTCAAGTTGCAATAATAGCTCTTACCTGGGTCTCTAGCCTAGCAGCCTGCTTTACTGATTATGACCTTGCAAGCCTCCAGCATTATGTGAGCCAATTTTTAAAAATAAAGACACATACACATTCTACTGGTTCTATTCTATGGAGAACCCTGACTAATATAGGCCAACAAGACTTATTTTAGACAATGAAATGTGAAAAGAAATAACGCGTGTCTGTTTCAAGCATAAGATTTAAGATTCCATGCATGATTTACCATATTCACATTTTCCTGCCTCAGAAAATGTGAAAGCATAGAAATGGCTCCATTAGAGCAAACCATGATGAACTTAGAGCTTGTATAGGAATTAAACTTTCATTTTTGTAAGCCTCTATGATTTGGAGACTGTTACCATGACACCACCTATATTTTCATGATAGGTACAAAAATCTCTAAATTTACACTTCAGGGTCAGAACTTTCTTCTCCTTCTAGATTTTACTATTTCACACAATTCTATTTTTAGCTCTGGGACTTCAAGAATTTAAGTTGGGTTCATGCAATATCTGAACCACTAGTCCAGTTGACTCTGAAGAAAACTTCTCCTCAGGAGTATGGAACCAACCAATCCAGGCTATGCAAATGATAATTTATCCTCCCTTCCCAGACTTATAAAACTATCTGACTACTCTGCACCTGCAGAGCCTGATCATGGACCTCTCTCTTAGTATATCCTAATCATAAGCTTCTGATACTTGACAACCTGGGGACTGTATAGAAATGTTACAGTTACAGTGATCAACATATACGTATTGTCATTTCAAATCAATGTCTTTGTAACCCTAAGGAAAATTTTAAATAATCCTCTTTTTGTTTCCAGTAACAGGGTATCTTAGTTTTCTATTGCTGTATAACCAATTATCACAGATTTAGAGCTTAGGACAACATAGATTTCTGATCTTACAGGGAGCTGTGGTATTCCAGGCCATGCTAGGGGCTGTCCCACCTGGCAATACAGTGGCACAAATCTGCTTCTCAAAGTCACAGGCTCACGACAGAAGAGGCAGACATCACAGTGGGGCTGATGATCTTCCTGGGAAAGGCTGGTGAGCACGGTGTGGAGGGGTCAACCTCTTCTCCCGCCTCAGTGACACTGGGTTTAGGCCTGGCCATGATGGCACCCTTCAGCTTTGGTTGCCGTTGTCCTGATCCTCCCAGGGTCAGGATTCTGACATGTTTTAGCTGTGTCTTCTGTTGAGGCTCTCACAAGGCTAAACTGAACATGCTGGCCATCTACATCCTTACCTGGAGGCTCTAGGGAAAGACAGACTGCCAAGCTCCTTCAGTTTGTTGGCAGAATAAATTTGCCTGAAGTTGCACTATTGGGGTTCACGTTGTCAAATCTTAGAAGCCACTCCCAGGTCCTTGCCAAGAACCCTTTCATACTTGCATCCCTCTGCAGTCTGTTATGAAGGATTCTTAAGGAGTTAAAGGTAATCACAAAAAAACTATCCTATCGTCATTTGCCATATAGCATAATTTAGTCAAGAGACTGTTATCCCATTATGTTCACAAGTTCCATCTACACTCAAGGTCTGGAAATTATACAAGACGTGGACACAAGGGAATAATTATTTTGGTCATCTTAGAGACACAAGGTCACAGTTATACAGAATAGATAGGGGAAGGTGGGGTAACAGATCAGGTGACATTCCCAATTGAACAATTATGAGCCCTTGCACCACATGAATGCATAAGACCTTGATGCAGAGACCTCCATGGATATTGAGGGATATTCCTTTTGGATACCCTTCCCACTGTTTCTTGTTTCTTATTTTCAGAAGCTCTCTTGCAGCCTTTTCCTTTTTTAAATCCCTTCATTGTGCTAGCAGTACCAGCTTAAGTCTTTCTATTTAGAAAAATTGTATAATTACAAGATGAGTGGAGATGTATGTTTATGGCATGTGCGAGAGTAGGCTTAGAGTTTCATTGTGAGAGGTTTTTTTGTTTTGTTTTTCCATGAAGATTGAGAAAATGTCACATATTCATAGAAGGGAATCAGTTGATGAATATCTCAGGGAAGAAGTCAGGAAATTGACAAGATCATATTTGTATATAAGAATAATTTCTTTGGGGCCTGTGAAGAGGGCCTGGGATGGGAGAGTATGTGTAGGAAGGGATGGAGTGGGTAGAAGATGACTATTATAGACTATTGCAACCAGCTAGGGGTTGTCAAACATTTTCTATGAAAAGCCAGATAGTAAATTTTTCAGGTTTTGTGGTCCAGACAGGATCTTTGCCAGGGTGATTCAAGTCTGCTGTTGTAGCGTGAAAGCAGCCATAAATCGTATGTGAACAGATGGGTGTGGCTCTGTTTCAACACAACTATATTTACAAAACCAGGCAGCAGGCTGAATTTGGATCGCTGGTTGTGGTTTGCCAACACATGGAATAGACTGTTGGGCTTCCCTGGTGGCTCAGAGGTTAAAGCGTTACAGACTGTTACTAAAGGTTATAGCCTGTTACTGCTCTGAAGCAGTGACAGTAGAGATGGACAGGAGATGGAGTTGATTGACTTAGTTTTATATGTGTGGAGCACTTACTTTGGACTGGGTGCCCTTCTAGACGGCTTCCCTGGTAGCTCAGCTGGTAAAGAATCCACCTACAATGCAGGAGATCCCAGTTCAATTCCTGGGTCAGAAGATTCGCTGGAGAAGGAATAGGTTACCCATTCCAGTATTCTTGGGCTTCCCTGGTGGCTCAGCTGGTAACGAATTCACCTGCAGTGTGGGAGACCTGGGATTGATTCCTAGGTTGGGAAGATCCCCTGGAGAAAGGAAAGGCTACCCACTCCAGTATTGTGGTCTGGAGAATTCCATGGACTGTATAGTCCATGAGGTCGCAAAGAGTTGGACACAAATGAGAGCTTTTCATTTGCACAAGGAGATATGCAGTGAACCAACCAGACAAAAATACCTTAAATAGTTTTCATTCTGGGAAATCTATAAATACAAACATTCTACCTTGTAGATTACCTATTAGTAAAGAAATGAAGATACATAAGTTTGGGCATGTGGAAAATACCTACTTCATTTCACAAAAATCCACTGTGGCTGCTCTGATATGGTACAAAAAAACATGGTTTTAATTAAAGAAAACTTCCTCAGTTACACACTATCTCATTTTTCAAAATCCATAAACATATATTACAATATGTTTCCTGCTCAATGTAATGTGTAAAACATAATCAGCATACATAAGAAAATATTTCCATGTGAATGAAATGGAGCCTCAGCTAGAAAATTAAATTTGCACAAGGATGAATAATGTGACCAAACAATGAACTGTACAAGAACCACACAGCAAAGAATAATAAAACAGATACTCCTATGTACAACACTAAGCATGCAGCCATTCCTAGAAATCAATCGGCAAATTTCATAGAAAGTCTGAATGATCTTCCCCTTTTAAGGAAAATGTGAAGAGAACTTTGGTTATTAGGAATATTGGATTCCCTGTTTCTTGTTGACCTTGGCCAACTCTTTGTGTTATCTAGCTGCCCAGGTGAAAAAGGCTCCTCATAGCTAAAAATGCGAGAAAAACTTGTTTCTCGCTATGGCGTATGTGTTGGGGCTTCCCCTCTGGCTCCACGGTAAAGAATCTACCTGCAGTGCAGGAGTTGTCAGCGAGGCAGATCCGTCCCTGGTCAGGAAGCTCCCCTGGAGGAGAGCATGGCAACCCACTTCAGTATTCTTGCCTGGAGAATGCTGTGGACAGAGGAGCCTGGTGGGCTACAGTCCATAGGGTCGCAAAGAATTGGACATGACTGAAGCGATTTCCAACCAGCCCATTCTAAAGGAGATCAATCCTGGGTGTTCATTGGAAGGACTGATGCTAAAGCTGAAACTCCAATACTTTGGCCACCTCATGTGAAGAGTTGACTCATTGGAAAAGACCCTGATGCTGGGAGGGATTGGGGGCAGGAGGAGAAAGGGACAACAGAGGATGAGATGGCTGGATGGCATCACCGACTAGATGGACATGAGTTTGAGTGAACTCTGGGAGTTGGTGATGGACAGGGAGGCCTGGCCTGCTGCAATTAATGGGGTCGCAAAGATTCGGACACGACTGAGTGACTGAACTGAACTGAACTGAAGCGATTTAGTGCTCACATACACGCTCATGATGTATGTTAAGTGTGAGTATGGCAAAGGATGATGATGTGAAATAATGAGAAACTATTACGACATGGATAACAGGAGAGTAACTTGAGGTTAGTTTTGTCATATGCTTTCACCCTCTGAGTCATATTTAGAAAGTAACCACAGGCTTAATAATCATTTCTTCTCTAAGCTTATAGTTGGTTATATATAAATATCCAACCAGTGGCTCTATAATCAACATCTGCTCTAATAAAAATGCCCTTAAAATTGTTAGTATTAGAAAGTAAAAGGATGCTGTTCATTTCTATTGTGGTATCTTTATTCTTCCTGTGTCTCCTGGATGAATCTTCAAATCAATGCATTTCACATGAGATATATGTTCAAACTCAGGAGACTTCATATATTTTATCAATATTTTATTAACGACAAGGTGCAAGACTCTATGAGTTAATGCAGAGCATGGGAAGAATCAATACAAATCTGTAAAAACCTCTCCATTACAGGGTTGTATGTCACCAGGAGAGCTGTCCTTCTGTACAAGCCAAATAGGTCAGAACTTCTGTGCTGATATTTTTAGGGTGTAGAGAAGCCCAGAAAGAAAAAAAAAAAAAAAACCACCTCACCCAGTGATAACTCATGGCTGCAATATTTTCAATAGATGGTCCCAGCCTGGCACCCAGAATTGGAATTAGGTATATCTAATTCCATACCCTACAGTGGCGTGGGAGGGAGGGCCTGTGGAAGCTGAGCGGGAAAGGCATCTCCATGGGGAGAAACTGACTACAGCACTACGAAGATGAAATCTGCTGATCTGTTTGTTACTTGTGATTGATCTCCAGCATCTATTCTGTTTTCCTTCATCCTAGAAGAACTCCGGTCTATTACAGAATCTATATGTCCCCATATGACTCAGAGAGCTGACTTTGTCTAATTCTAGTCATGGATTCTAATCCATCTGCATGATGATACATTTCCCTGATGATAAGACTCACATGAGATCTTTATTACATATATTGATTACCAGATTCTTCCATTTAAATTCCACTCTGTAGGTCTTACCTGGGCCCCCCTGGGGGCTCAGTAGTAAAGAATCCACCTGCCAATACAGGAGATATGGGTTCAATCAATCCCTGAGTTGGAAAGATTCCCTGGAGAAGGAATTGGCAACTCCAGTATTCTTAACCTGGGAAATCCCATAGACAGAGGAGCCTGGTGGGCTCCATGGGATCACAAGAGTCAGACATGACTTAGCAACTAAGCAACAATAAATCTCAGTTGGTGGGAGCAGGGTGGGGGGATTCTCAGAAATCTCTTTTTTCTGAACATTGCAAGTATCTCCTGCCTTTAGAAAAGTTGTAATAAATGTTGATATAGGCCTATTGGTGCAAAACCCAGTGCAAAAACTGGCTGGAGATTCAAACTGGTCCAAGTTGACTGATAGGAAGGTTGTTAGTTTCAATTTTTTTGAGAGAATATTTTTTTCTGCTGTTTTATCCTGAACAAAGAGACATGTTGCCCCAGTTGCTGGTGACAGCCATCTCACAAAAGTGAGGGTAATTAGCCATAGGATGAAAGCAGTGTGTATTTGTTAGAGCAGAAAAAGAAAATGAACCAGAGATCTTAACAACAAAATGAGCCATCAATCAACTAATCCAGAAGGCTGCCCTGCCTCTGGACTTTTTGTTATGTGACAATCAATATCCTTATTTTTTAAGTTGTATTTTCTGACCCTTGCAGGTAAAAGCTTTTAAATTGATACACCTAACTGTGATTCTATTCAGTTATATGTTCTTGCCATTAGAAGAAGGAGAATCTGGGAGTAGTGTTTCTCATTTTACAGCTGCTGCTGTTAAGTCACTTCAGTCGTGTCCAACTCTGTGCGACGCCACAGATGGCAGCCCACTAGGCTCCTCTATCCCTGGGATTCTCCAGGCAAGAACACTGGAGTGGGTTGTCATTTCCTTCTCCAGTGCATGAAGGTGAAAAGTGAAAGTGAAGTCGTTCAGTCGTGTCCGACTCTTAGCGACCCCATGGACTGCAGCCTACCAGGCTCCTCTGTCCATGGGATTTTCCAGGCAAGAGTACTGGAGTGGGGTGCCATTTTACTGCTATTACCATGTAAAACAATAATAGACTATTAGTTCTTATCATCTCTCTCTGATAATAAGTTTAGGACCTAGGGAAGAATGATACAATTTTTTTTTTTTACAATTATGCAATGAACATCACTTCAGGATCAATTTCTACAATTTCTGTGTATTTGGTATTAGTGACTATGAAAAAATAACTTACTAGTTAATAAATACATGAATACGTATTTGAAAATAAATTAAGGAAACAAAACTGGTTAACTGCTAAAGTAGCAAACATTTCTAGTCTATAGTTTTAAAGATGAAATTTCATTTTCCCATGAAACAGTGAAATGAAAACTTTTATACAAATATTCACATGTGTGTGAAATGCTCATTTTAGCTGTGAGATAGGCTTTGGGTTCAATCTCTAGGTTGGGAAAATCCCTCAGAGAAGGGAAAGGCTGCCCATTCCAATATTCTTGCCTGAAGAATTCCATGGACTGTAGAGTCCATGGCATTGTGATGAGTCAGATACAACTCAGTGACTTTCACTTTTAGGCTTCCAGGGCACAGCCTCTGTTTGTTGACTCTGGATAAGGCAGGTGTCCCATTTCCTACAAGCATTTGCATTTGGTGATTGCATACTATAGGTGGGCAGAGTTTGTGTGTCCTTCCCCTCAAAAGCCTTTTACGTCCAATAAGTTACACATGAGACTGATAAGTTTCTTTGCATGCACAAAAGGATTCGATCTCTGACCTCAGTCTCCTAAATTTTATATATTAATATAAAAATTCATCTGCTGGGTGGGTATACAGATTGCAAGAAGGACAATGGGATTTCTACGTAGGAATAAGAGGTCGGTGCCTGTGCGAAGGTCGAGAGACAGAGCTTAAGGATTGGAAGGAACTCATGCTTCACAATTCCACAGAAAGCTGAGACCAGGATCCACTTCAGTCAGTCTGACTTCATGCAGGGTGGCCCAAGGGCAGGGCGGGTGTGCGCACAGGCTCCTGTGTGAGTGCCTGCGCTTTTGTTGGTATACAGGACTGTGTACCTTGGCTAAAGGACCCTCCTTGTCTGACCACAGCACAGGGAAAGGAGGCATTCTTCCTCATTTTGAAAGGGACTGCAGAGCTGTTCTCAGCAGTTAGCTGCTGTTGATCAGGTTCCCATGTAATTGTCACTGAGGATACTGGAGCTCAGCTTTAAAGGATACCTACATTTCTGTTCTCCCAAGGAGCACTGAGGGTAATTTGGAATGATTGATGGCTATGAATTCTCAGAAATAGCTGAAAATGGAAATGTTAAGAAAATATTGGAATTTTGGCAATCAAGCAGAGGATGGGGGAAACATGGGATTTTGAAGGACTAATATAAATATGATCTTATTGGTATTAAGCTGATGGAACCTGAGGAATACTAATTATGATTGCAGCACAAGATGGTGGTATGTAATATTAACTACCCTGCATAAGCCTTCCTTTGACATTTCAACTTTCAACTTTATTACACCTCAGACCTTATAATGCCCTGGGATCAAGTGCAAGGAAGCTAAGACTGACAGGTAACCCAAAGTAGCAGAACTAGTATTCCCTCTCTGATCCCTGAACTAGAGACGGGGGAAGTGCTAAAACAAAAATGTTAAGAGCAGCTATGAGCAGGCATTCTAACACACCTCCTTCCCCAGTCTCATAAATAGTGTTGGAATAAAGGGGAGCATGAAATAATTCCCCATGCAGTTTGGGGGGTTTCAATGTATTTTTAACATTTTTGTGGGTGGTTTTTGTGTGCACAAACAAAATTATCCAGAGATGTCTTCTTTTTTTCAATTATTACTTGTGTCATTGATATTTCAGATTCAATCTAGCTCTTCCTTATACTTTGAAGTCCAAATTAAAAATCTCATAATTTTATTTATTCATATGCTTATTACTGTAACAAAATTTAGCATCACTTTTAAGGTAGATTTTACAACCTAATTAAATTCTCTTAAGTACATTAAACTACATTTACAAATTTAATATATTCAAATTTTTTAAGTGCTTTGTGTAACAAGCAATCCTTCCTAAATACCAAAGCATATATTGCAAATCTAATGAATGAAACATATATATAGCTTAGTACTTATAATAAATAAAAAATCTCTTAAATATTCCAACACTGTTTTTATGCTTGGCCAAATAGTATTTCACTTTCAACCTAAAACTTAAATCAGTAACTCAATTATGTACTTAAATTGGGAGCATAAGGGTGGTTTTAGGTTTTCTAATATTCTAAATTATCTTAAAGATTAAAACAATTTAAACAATAAATGTACCATGGCTACTCCCAAATCTAGCACAAAATATTGTTATAATTTTTATGACCATTTCTAGTTTTAGTTCTCAAATGCGGTCCCAATAAAAGAAGTATCAGTATCGTGTAGAAAACTTGTTGTTTAGTCTCTGAGTTTTGTCCGACTCTTTTGCAGCACCTATGGACTATAGCCCGCCAGACTGCTTTGTTCATGGGATTTTCCAGGCAAGAATACTGGAGTGGGTTGCCCTTTCCTTCTCCAGGGGATCTTTCTGACTCACGGATCGAACCCATGTCTCCAGCCTGTCAGGTGAATTCTTTACCCTGAACCCCCTGGGGAGCCCAGGAACTTGTTAGAAATCCAAATTCTCAGCCTCTACTCTAGACCTTGGAGAAGGCAATGGCACCCCACTTCAGTACTCTTGCCTGGAAAATCCTATGGATGAAGGAACCTGGTGGGCTACAGTCCATGGGGTCGCTAAGAGTCAGACTCGACTGAGCGACTTCACTTTCACTTTTCACATTTGTGCATTGAAGAAGGAAATGGCAACCCACTGCAGTGTTCTTGCCTTCAGAATCCCAGGGACATGGGAGCCTGGTGGGCTGCTGTCTATGGGGTAGCACAGAGTCGAACACTACTGAAGCGACTTAGCAGCAGCAGCAGCAGCACTCTAGACCTGGGTTTCCCAGGTGGCTGAGACTAAAAAAATCCACCTGCAATGAAAGAGACCAGGGTTCAATCCCTAGTTCAGGAAGAACCCCTGGAGAAAGAAATGGCAACCCATTCCAGTATTCTTGCCTGGAAAATCCCATGGACAGAGGAGCCTGGTGGGCTACAATCCAGGGGTTGCAAAAGACTTGACTTAGTGACTAAACAACAACTCCAGACTTCCTGAATCTGAAACTCAGTCACAAGGTCCAACAATTTGTGTTTTAATTCTAAAGTCTGCTCACTAAAGCCTGACAACTGCTATATTTAATTTGAGAGCTCCTCAAGGGTAAGGCATTCACCATAAAAATAATTAAACTATCCTAAACATTTGGAGTTACCTTCTCAGATAAATGTGGGGTCAAATTAGCTGGTGGAAGCTACATTTTAATGAGAGAATTTTGAGGGGCCAGACAGGAAGTTTATCACGGGTGAGTTTTCTAATGACAATGGGTTACACATTGGAGCTTCATGTAAACTAGGTCAGTATCCTCATAGTTACTGCATAGTCCCCACCTGTTGTACTCAAATCATGCAATAATTGGCTATCATATCTGAGTTAAGGCTGCAGCTCCTATCTTTCTGCCACTTTATTAGATTTAAATAATTTTTGTCTTGCTTAGTCCTATGGATTCTTTTCATGTATACTCTTCACTGGTAGGACTACAAGAGGTAGTCCTGTTAGGTAGTCCTTATAGGTATCTGAGTGATATCCACTTTTATTTTTAAGTGCTATCCACTTTGATTCTGCCTGACTCTAAAGTTTTTGTGTCTCTAGACTCAGCATTAAAATATTGCTAGTAACAGAAAGTTCCAAGAGGAAGGAGGTGATTTAGTGTTGCTCTCATCGGAAATTTTGTAAAGAGGGCTCTGTAGAGGTACCCCAAACTAAAAGCATGGAAGGAGAAGTGGAGCTGGTGTCATGTTTTCCAAAGCCCTTATTTATAGTAAAATAATAACTGAACTGAACTGAAAATAATAATAATAATATGGATATAGGAATTCCCTGGTTGGCCAGTAGTTTAGGATTCAGTGCTTTCACTGCTGGGGACCAAGTAAGATTCTTAAGCTCCTGAAACCTGTGTGGTATGGCCAAGAAAAACTGTTAATGTTACCCTTCAGAATTGTGCAACAAAGCAGCTCTGTGTCTGAACAGGAGTGCGGAGGAGACCCTAAACTTCCCCTGGCTTCTCCTGTATCTCCAGTGGATGGTATGATTAGCTAAGAGTACCCACAGGCCTGCCAGGAAAAGCATCACCAGGACAGTTGACCATGTTACAGAGGTGGAGGGCTAGACTATGCACGGTTTTGTTAGGAAGAGAATGTGGCTCATCTCAGAAGGGATTCCAGTGCAGGGAACTGATGTCTGGTTGTCATTATCAGGAGAGGTGGTATGGCAGGCACTGAATGACACCTGTACAAAAGAGCTAATAAGGTGAGATACATCTAGAAAGAAAAATGATCAGCATATGACCAAGCTCGAACAATACAATAATAAAAGAAGGTAGAAGAGTAGAACAAGATAAAACATGCAAAAACCATGAAGAAATGAGGAAGGTAGGAAGAAAGGAATGATGAAGGAAAGGAAGCAAGGCAGGAAAGAAGGAAAAAAATAGAATGGTTAGGCCTTTAACCCTCTAACTTCAGTAAACACTTCCTTATTTGACAATCAAAATGTTCCTGGGTCACTCGCTTGTTTCTACCATGTATTCTAAAGAGAATCCATCTAACTGTGCTATCAGTTCAGTTCACTTCAGTCACTCAGTTGTGTCTGACTCTTTGCGGTCCCATGGACTTCACCATGCCAGGCCTCCCTGTCCATCACCAACTCCGGGAGTTCACTCAAACTCACGTCCATCGAGTTGGTAATGCCATCCAATCATCTCAACATCTGTTGTCCCCTTCTCCTCCTGCCCTCAACCTTTCCCAGCAACAGGATCTTTTCCAATGAGTTGGTTCTTCGCATCAGGTGGCCAAAGTATTGGAGCTTCAGCTTCAGAATCAGTCCTTCCAATGAATATTCAGGGTTGATTTCCTTTAGGTTTGATCTCCTTGCTATCCAAGGGACTCTCAAGAGTCTTCACCAAAACCACAGTTCAAAAGCATAAGTTCTTCGACACTCAGCCTTCTTTATGGTTCAACTCTCACATCCATACATGACTACTGGAAAATCCATAGCTTTAACTAGAAGGACCTTTGTTAGCAAAGTAATATCTCTGCTTTTTAATATGTTGTCTAGGGTTGTCATAGCTTTTCTTCCAAGGAGCAAGCGTCTTTTAATTTCATGGCTGCAGTCACCATCTACAGTGATTTTGGGAGCCCAAAAAAATAAAATCTGTCACAGTTTCCATTGTTTCCGCATCTATTTTTCATGAAGTGATGGGACTGGATGCCATGATCTTAGTTTTTTGAATGTTGAGATTTAAGCCAACTTTTTCACTCTTCTCTTTCACTTTCATCAAGAGGCTCTTTAGTTCCTCTTCACTTTCTGCCATAAGGGTGGTGTCATCTGCATATCTGAGGTTATTGATATTTCTCCTGGCAATCTTGATTCAAGCTTGTGCTTCATCCAGCCCAGCATTTCGCATGATGTACTCTGTATGTAAGTTAAATAAGCAGGGTGACAATATGCCCACTGTATTTACCCACACGGTCCAGAGCCTACCACTGGCCCTCTCATGCTGGGGGCAGGCTTTTTGTGAAAATGTTATACACAAATGGTGAGGAAACTAATGCTACTGAGTTAAACCAGTCAGTTATTAATTGAGGCAGAAATACTAATAAACAACTACAGATTTTAAAATGTTTAGAAAAAACTAATATTCTGGAAGATAATAAAACATAATAAACAAGTCATGTAGCCACAATAAAAACAAGAATACTCAAAAATAAAAGATAAAGTTTTCAAAAATTAGTCAATTAGAAGAAATTCAAGAGGATATTTTATTCATAAACACAAAAACTGACTAGCATGAAGAACAAGTCACCAGAAACTACTAAGAAAGAATACAAAATAATAAAACACATATTAATTGCTAAAACAAATAAAGACAATTACTAAAATAAAAGAGAAGAAATGCAAAACAATGTAACGGACAGAGCTAAAGATTTCCAGTGATGAGAAAGAAAAAGTTATACCAGAGTATAGTATAAAAAAGAGCATGAAAAATGATTAAGAACAAAAAAAGAAGGAAATAAATAGTAAAACAAAAATTTTCTTAACTGAAAACACACACACACACTTGCACGCGCACACACACACACCCCTTCAGATGTGGGGTCATGCAGTGTGTCAAGCATGCATAAAGTAAAATGTTCCAAACCTGGATACAATTTAGTAAAAGTTGTGAACTTCAAGGGGAAAGAAAAACAAATTTCTAAAAATTTCTAGAGAGAAGCAATAGATTATTCACAAGAATGAGTACCAGAGTGGTTTTAGTCTCATATGCAACTTGGGATACTAGGAGACAACATAGGGCAAAGTCTTCAAAGTTCTGAATGGATGCTTTCAAACCTAGAATTTGCTACTCACATAAATAGTATTCAAAAGT
This sequence comes from Ovis aries, assembly GCF_016772045.2. NCBI lineage: Eukaryota > Metazoa > Chordata > Mammalia > Artiodactyla > Bovidae > Ovis > Ovis aries. Next base: position 156,194,654 of record NC_056055.1, on the reverse strand, counting down.
GAGGGTACAGCAGAGACCTTTATACAAACAGGAAGAGCACTTTGGAAAAGTTCGGTTTGTATGATAATGTCAACCAATTGATCAAAAAACTCATTACAGAAAAAGGGAAAGAAGATATAGAAGATGGAAAGCAGTGATGACAAAACCTATAAAACTTATCAAGTTCAACACCTAGATTAAATACTATTTCGTGGGATGGTACTTTTGTTAAGAAAGGATTTCCAAAAATGTGCCGACACAGCATAAAACCATTAATAATACAATTGACCCTTGAATAACACAGGACTGAATTGCACATGTCCACTTATAGGTGGATTTTCCCCCAATAAACAGTCAGCCCTCCATTTCCTTAGGATCTGCATCTGTGGATTCAGAGGGCTAACTGTGAGACCTGAGCCTCTGTGGCAAGTCTTGAAACCAATCTCCTTTGGATGCTGAGGGACAACTGCAATCTCAATTAAAATTCCAGATAGTTTGAATAAAACATGATTAAGAAACGGAGAAAAAGACATGCTAAAAATCTTGTATTGATTAGATAGTTTTAGCACTAAGATATTTTAAATTCTAGAATTTGATTAAAAATATTTAAATGCATATATATTTAAGTGAAAGGGTAATACATTCAGGGATTAATGGGATTAATACAGTAAATTCATTCATTCATTCAATAAACATTAGCTGAATACTTGTCCTTGCCAAGGAATGGATTCAGTACAGGGGATACAACAGGGATGTGTGGCCTTTCCCATAGGAGCCTGGGATACAGTTCAGTGAATGAGAGATCTGACCTGAAATATCAGGATGCTGTAAGAGCACACAGTGGGGTACCTGACCCAGTCTTGGTGAGGGGTGGGAGGGGCAACTCATTTCTTGATAAAATGAAATCCAATATGAGATTAGAAAAAGTTATCCAGGAAAGAAAGAAATGTAAGCCTGAGGGTGTGACATTTAGAAAGTTTTTGGTGCTTTTAAATAACTGGAACATTTTCAGATTGGCTGGAATATAGAGTTCAGTGGGATGAAAATGCATGAGATGAAGCTGGAAAGACAATGGGCTAGATCATGTCAGTCTTTTAATAATAGCTATTGAGACATTTTAAGTAGAGGGGAGATTGACACAATAGATTTGCATATCAGTGAGTTAACTTCTGGTTAAACATAATACAAATATATTTCTTTTGAGCCTCTAAAACCAATACAATTTTGCTTATTTAATGTACCTTGAGTTTGTAATTTTGGATACAATTCTTAGCTCTGTCACTTACTAGCTGTGTGATCTCAAATTCTTTAAACCTCAATATTTGTCTTATAAAAGAAAATACTGATATCTTCTTTGCAGCTTTTAAATCAAGAGCTGCAAATGAGAATTTAATATGAAAGCATTAAGCACAGTGCTGGCTGTATGTGGGATCTTTTGTTCCAAGGAGCAGAAGCCCAATCTTAACTAGACAAGTCAAAGGGAGGGAATTGTGAGAGTGCCTTGGAGAGTCTCCCAGAAGCCAAGGGTGAGAATGAGCTCACCTTTCCTAAAAACAACAGATCCAGCATTTGTCGTCTACAGTTGCCTTTGTTCTCATTCCCTGGGATCTGACATCTAATTGTATCCGCCAAAAACTTGGGGTTGATGTTTCTTCTGTGCAAGAGTAACAGTTTTACTTGCAATTTATTAATTTCATTTCCAACTTTCTTGGATGAAATTCTCTTTTGCTCATCTTTTTTATTTTTTTATTTTTTTTTTAAAGTGAATAAAAACACTTTGGACTTTTAATACACGTTATAAAAATGTTTGCAAGAGATCATATTATAATTAAAAATTTTATAGTTAAATTACTATAGTTGTGTACAGAAAAAAGATCACTTAAAATGAGAAATCATTTATAAGATGATATTTGCCTTTTTGTATACAAATCTTATCTTTTTTAAAATTCATTTTTATTGGAGTAGAGTTGCTTTACAATGTTGTGTTAGTTTCTGTTGTACAGAAAAGTGAATTAGCTATCTGTTTGCATATATCCCCTCTTTTTTGGATTTCCTTCCCAAAACAGGAAGATCACCAGAGAGCACTGAGTAGAGTTCCCTGTACTACATAGGGAACTATAGAGTAGGTTCCCATTGGTTATCTATTTTATATATAATAGTGTATGTATATATCTATATACATATACATATATATATATATATATATATATATATATATCCCAATCTCCCAATTCATCCTACTAGGCCTCGTTCCCTCTTGGTATCCATACATTTATTCTCTATGCATGTGTCCCTGTTTCTGCTTTGCAAATAAGAACAACTATGCCACTTTTTTTTTTTTTTGGTTTTACATATATCTGCTGAAATACAATATCTTTTTCTCTTTCTAACTTACTTTAGTCTGTATGGCAGTCTCTATATTCATCCTTCTGCAAATTACATTGGGTAATTTGTGTACCCAACAGACTGTGGCAGTGAATGAGTTTATGTACTAATATGAGTGTGCAGATAGGGCTATCTCCCAGGAGAGGGGTAATTTTTTAAAAGGATATGTAATAGTCAGAATCTCATAAATTACGATAATTCAGAAAAGGTTTCTAAAAAAAAATGATTTCAGTTAACCCTTGAAAAATGCAGATTTGAACTGGACAGGTCCAGTTATATGCAAGAGGACCTACAGATATGGAGGGCTTACTAGACTTACAGCTTCAGTTCAGTCGCTCAGTCATTTCTGACTCCTTGGGACCCCATGGACTCCAGCACACCAGGCTTCCCTATGCATCGAAAACTCCCAGAGCTTGCTCAAACTCATGTCCATCGAGTCAGTGATGTCATCCAACCATCTCATCCACTGTTGTCCACTTTTCCTCCTGTCTTCAACCTTTCCCAGCATCAGGGTCTTTTCCAATGAGTCAGTTCTTTGCATCAGGTGGCCAAAGTATTAGAGTTTCAGCTTCAGCATCAGTCCTTCCAATGAATATTCAGGGTTGATTTCATTTAGGATTTACTGGTTGGATCTCCTTGTAGTCCAAGGCACTCTCAAGAGTCTTCTCCAACACCACAGTTCAAAAACATCAGTTCTTCAGAACTCAGTCTTCTTTAGGGTCCAATTCTCGCATACATACATGACTATTGGAAAATCCATAGCTTCGACTAGACGGATCTTTGTTGGCAAAGTAAAGTCTCTGCTTTTCAGTATACTGTCCAGGTAGATCATAGCTTTTCTTTCAAGGAACAAGTGTCTTTCAAATTCATTGCTTCAGTCACCATTTGCAGTGATTTTGGAACCCAAGAAAATAAAGTTTGTCAGAGTTTCCTTTTTCTCCTTGTCTATTTGCCATGAAGTGATGGGACTAGATGCCATGACTTAGTTTTCTGAATGTTGAATTTTAAGCCAGCTTTTTCACTCTCCTCTTTTACTTCACCAAGAGGCTCTTCTTCCTCTTCACTTTCTGTCATAAGTGTGGTATCATCTGTATATCTGAGATGGTTGATATTTCTCCATGCAATCTTGATTCAAACTTGTGCTTCATCCAGCCCAGCATTTCGCATGATGAACTCTGCATATAAGTTAAATAAACAGGGTGACCAGAGAAGGCAATGGCACCCCACTCCAGTACTCTTGTCTGGAAAGTGCCATGGATGGAGGAGCCTGGTAGGCTGCAGTCCATAGGGTCACTGAGGGTCAGACATGACTGAAGCGACTTAGCAGTAGCAGTAGCAGCAGTGGTAAACAGGGTGACAATATATAGCCTTGATATACTCCTTTCCTTATTTAGAACCAGTCCATTATTCCATGACCAGTTTTAACTATTGCTTCTTGTCATACATACAGATTTCTCAGGAGGCAGTTCAGGTGATCTGGTATACCCATCTCTCGAAGAATTTTCCACAGTTTATTGTGATCCATACAGTCAAAGGCTTGGACATAGTCAATAAAGCAGAAATAGATGGTTTTTTTTGGAACTCTCTTCCTTTTTCTATGATCCAGCGGATATTGGCAATTTGATTTCTGGTTCCTCTGCCTTTTCTAAATGCACTTTGAACATCCGAAAGTTCTTGGTTCACATACTGTTGAAGACTAGCTTGAAGAATTTTGAGCATTACTTTGCTAGTGTGTGAGATGAGTGCAATTGTGTGATAGTTTGAACAGTCTATGGCACTGCCTTTCTTTGGGATTGGAATGAAAACTGACCTTTTCCAGTCCTGTGGCCACTGATGAGTTTTTCAAATTTGCTGGCATATTGAGTGCAGCACTTTAGCAGGATCATCTTTTATGATTTGAAATAGTTCTGCTGAAATTTCATCACCTCCACTAGCTTTGTTCATAGAGATACTTCCTAAGACCCACTTGACACACTCCAGGATGTCATGGTTATCTAGGTCATTTATATCTTTTTAAAATAGTTCTTCCGCATATTGTTGCCACCTCTTATTAACAGCTTCTGCTTCTGTTAGGTCCATACTGTTTCTGTCCTTTATTGTGTCCATCTTTGCATGAAATGTTCAACTGGTATCTCCAATTTTCTTGAAAAGATCTCTAGTCTTTCCCATTCTATTGTTTTCCTCTATTTCTTTGCATTGATCAATTAGGAAGGCTTTCTTCTTTCTCCTTTCTATTCTTTGGAAATCTTCATTCAGATAGGTATATCTTTCCTTTTGTCCTTTGACTTTCACGTCTTTTCTTTTTTCAGCTATTTGTAAGGCCTTCTCAGACAACCAGTTTGTCTTTTTACATTTCTTTTTCTTGGGGATGGTCTTGATCACTGCCTCCTGGACAATGTCTTGAACCTCCATCCATAGTTCTTCAGGCACTCTATCAGATCTAATCCCTAATGGGTCCGTTGTAGGGTTTATGGCAAACTCCTTCCAGTGCCCCTTTCTCTGTGGTGAACCCCTGCTGACCCACGCCTCCAACACTAGCCGGTAGTTTTGGTTTAGTCTGCTGTGGGGTCACTGCCCTCTGGATCTTGTTGCCTGTAAAAGTTTGTGTGTGTCCTCCAAGACTGAAGTCTAACTCTGTTTCCCCCAGTCCTCTAGAAGTCCTGTAATCAAATCCCCCTGGCCCTCAAGGCCAGATTCCCTAGGGATTCCCAGTCCTTTTGTTGGAATCTCAGGCTGAGAAGCCTGACTTGGGGTTCAGAACCTTCACAACAGTGCAAGGACTTTGATATTGTTCTCCAGTCTGTGGGTCACCCACTTGGTGGGTATGGGATTTGATTTTTCTCCCAGTTGCTTCCCCTCTTACTGTCTTGCTGTGGCTTCTTCTTTGTTTTTGGACATGGGGTATGTTTTTTTGTTGGGTTCCAGTGTCCTCCTGTCTATGGTTGTTCAAAAGTTAATTGCAATTTTGGAGCTCTTGGAGGAGGTGATGAGCACATGTCCTACTGTGCCATCTTGAACCAAGCCCTTTTTAATGGATAAAAATAATAGTCATCTAAGTTAAGAATGCTAACAGGGTAGAAAGATTTTCTTTAAATGGTCTTTACATCAACCACAAAAATAAAAGGTGAAGTCATGATAAGAACTACTAAGTGAATTACATCCAAGTAATTCAGAAAGAAAAATCTTATCGTTCTAATGACCCTTAGTTGGATTTGTATATAAACAAATGGAATTAGACATGAAACAATACTGGAATGAGATTTTAAGATTATGAAGCAAAAGATTCAAATTTAGTAATCTATTTATTCACTAGCCTTTACAGCTTAAAGAATAGTCTCTTTTTCCCTACTCTACCCTGAGGGTCCTTCTTAACTCTAAAAATAAATTCCCACCTTCAACGTTTAAAGTTTATAAACTTTGAAAGATTAAAAATGTATGGCATTTTCCTTAGACCAACTGTTGATCTTTACAAATCAAACTGTATGTTTTAAAATATTTTAGGCCAACCAGGTTGCAGCGGAGAAGGCAATGGCACCCCACTCCAGTACTCTTGCCTGGAAAATCCCATGGATGGAGGAGCTTGGTAGGCTGCAGTCCATGGGGTCGCTAAGAGTCGGACACGACTGAGCAACTTCACTTTCACTTTTCACTTTCATGCATTGGAGAAGGAAATGGCAACCCACTGCAGTGTTCTTGCCTGGAGACTCCCAGGGACGGTGGAGCCTGGTGGGCTGCCATCTATGGGGTCGCACAGAGTTGGACACGACTGAAGCGACTTAGCAGCAGGTTGCAGAGCCCTGGTAAGGAGAGGGCAGTGTTTCCCTTGGGAAGAAGGAGAGAGTTTTAAAGACATGGCCAATTATAATTGCTTTACTGCCCCAAGTAGTAGACATTCCAGACTTTTCTGGAAAGCACTGACATAATATTATTTATGGTTTTGGTTTCTTAATATGTAAATGTGACGTTTCTATAAAATTAGCTACTTACTAATTAAAGAAAAAACTTTAAAAAACAGAATACATTGGAAAGGATATTGGCTTTTTATTATTTTCCAAGTGTTAGAAAATTCACACATAATCTTGCCCATTTCAGATGAACCATCCAAAACTGTGTGATTCCATCATTAAAAGGATGCCAATTAGTTTAGCTACAATATCTCACTGTTGAGGAGCCTGACTAGTTCACAACCTTTGATAAGTAGTTTTTCAAGTCTGAATCAGAATTACCAAAGAGAGAAATGGGCTGATGTACTTTATGCAACCTGACTCTTTGTATTAAGGGCAAAACAATTTCATGAAAATTCTGATTACTTACAGACTATTATGTTAAACCTTAATCAGTTCCATTTTGGTTTGCATAAAAATAGGGGTACATGATCAGTTTTATCATATTAATAAATTATAATGCATCTATAAGATTAAAACAATGAGTTTTAAAATTTTGAACATTTGATATGAGAAAATGTTCACAATATGAAATTGAATCACAAAATTGAGAAGCAAAATAATATTTAGAGTCAGATCCTAGCTTTGCTAAAATATAGTTTAAAATTTATTGTAAACTAAATTTACAAAAATAGAAACTGTTTATGTGGGTGAGAGTAGGAAAAACTTTCCTCTTCATATATGTATATATACATTGTAATTTTCTTTGCAATGAAGTAATGGAAATTATTTTTATAATCAGGAAAGAATTAACTAAATGTTTACAAAGCAAAAAGAAAAGAAAAAAGTTCTGCAATAGCAATACATGCAGCCCATTTAAAAATGTTTAATCATTCTAGGTAATTGTTAAAAGAACATTTGCTATAAATAAAGAAGCCTAGCAACAATTCTACTGGAATTTAGGGCTTCCATTAGAAAACATATATTAATGTTGCTTATAACTAAAGACAACAGTACAAAAGCAGCTCCCTGGTTTTGTGGCTTGTGATTCATAACCAATCATTTTCTTATTCAACATTAAAATTACTCCTAAAATTACTATTGTATTAAGGATAAGAAAATGTACTTCTGTACTCTTTGAAAAAATGCTAAGACCACAGTAATGTGACTGCTTCTGTTTTGTGAGAGCAGTCAACAGTATCTTGGTCTGCTGGACATTCTGGAATATAGCCAACATAAGAATATTGATAAAGAATAAGTACTGAGCAAAATAATTTAATTATTGCTTGTTGGTTTCTATCAAAATTACATGAATCTTTATTTCAAGGTCATAAAGACATCATTTCATTAAAGCTGGCAAATAATTACCGACATATTTTCCCATAGAATACTTAGATTTTGCCTTGTATATTGCATGAGTTTATTATTATTATTATTATGGTTTGTTTTTTGTTTGCTTTTTTAAAATTTGTTTTTACTGTGTGTATGTTTTGTTTTATATCTTAACTTTTACCTTTTATCTATCAAAGTCACGGCAAATATTTTCCTATACTGCTGATGCTATTTCATTCTGCTTTAACCTTTTTTTTTAAATATAGAGTTGTATCTGTTGGTTATATCCACAAGTTTCTTTGTGATTCCTACTGATTTTAATAGCTGGTTCAAGAAATATCTCTCATATACTGTATGCCAGGTACTCCTCTATGTGTATTCTTCTATGGATGCAGCAGAATCCAAAATGACAAAAATCCCTGGCCTTATGGAGTTCACCCTCATAGAGGGAGACAGACAATAAACAATTAAGGCAGATCCAAATTTTGCAGCATCTGCTGCTGCTGCTGCTAAGTCACTTCAGTCGTATCCGACTCTGTGTGACCCCATAGATGGCAGCCCACCAGGCCCCCCTGTCCCTGGGATTCTCCAGGCAAGAACACTGGAGTGGGTTGCCATTTCCTTCTCCAGTGCATGAAAGTGAAAAGTGAAAGTGAAGTCGCTCAGTCGTGTCCGACCCTCAGCGACCCCATGGACTGCAGCCTTCCAGGCTCCTCCATCCATGGGATTTTCCAGGCAGGAGTACTGGAGTGGGGTGCCATTGCCTTCTCCTGAAGTTCGTGTAATTCGGAAGCTGCCTTTAAGAAGAAGAATACAAAACAAGATAGCAGGCCTTGGAAGGAACCCATGCAAATGAAGAGCATTAGAATGAGTTCTACGGAGATGAATAAATTGGGGAGAAGGTTGGGAAGTACTCAGGCGGATGGGGAGATCCGAGTTTCCCATTGAATGGTCAGAGAAGGCCTCCTTGAGAAGACTATTAAACAAAGAGCCCAAGGGAAGGGAGGGAACATACCAAGATGTGTCTGGGAGAAAGCATGTCAGGAGAATAGAGAAGTACAGAATCCCCACAGGAAGAGTGTACCCATAGTGTTTAAGGAATGGAGAGAGGTTTGGTGGGGTAGAAACAGAGAGAGCCAAGGAGAAAGGAACAGAAGGGGAGTCACAGAGGTAACAAAAGACAGGCTGTGGGAGAGGATAGCAGATGATATAGGGCCTTGTAGGCCTCCATAAGCTTTTTCGACTTCTTTTCTCTGAGAAGTCACTAGAAGTGTAATGATTGGATGATTGATTTCACTCTCATTGCTAATTTAAGAATAAATTGAGGAAGAAAGGAGACAAAAAGGGAGATGGATATAGAAAACTATTACAGCAATCCTGCCAGAGGTCCTGGTGGCTTGGACTAGCTACTAGTGGAGGTGAAGAAATGTCATTTTTTGTTTCAAAATGTGTCTTGAAGATAGAACTAACAAGATTTTCTGGAATATTGGTTATAAGTTGTAGAAAAAGGCAGACATCAAAAGAAGAACTACAGGTTTTATCCTAAATAAGCAAATATGAAATTTTAAGTTAATAATGTGATGAACTCTTTCAGAGAATATGTTTTTGGGTACGAGATAAATGAGAAAGTCCATGTGAGGTAGGTATATTGAATTTGAGATACCCTTTGGAAATATAAGTGAAAATTGTCAAATATGCACTTGGGATTCAATAGAGAAGTTCAGACTGATGATGTACATTTGAACACCATCAGCATATATTTGGAATTTGTAAACCATATGATTATGAACTATATGAGCTACTAAATTTATAAACTATATGATATATGAAGTATATGAGCTACTATATCACTTAACCTAAGAAGTAAGAATAGACACAACAGAAAAAAAGATCTGAGGATTGAGCCCTTGGAGCATGCCAGTGTTTAGTTCACTGCTGCTGCTGCTAAGTCGCTTCTGTCGTGTCCAGCTTTGTGCGACCCCAGAGACGGCAGCCCACCACAGATGTAAAACGATTAGCAAGGAAAATGTAGGCAGAATAATGGCCTACCAAAGATATCTTGGTAGAGTGCGTGGTTAGTGTGCACAAGGTTGAAGGTTCAATTCCCAGCACTTCAGGGCTTTAATCTCAGCCATAAACTAAGACTCACAGCTTACTGCTACCAAGTGACTTAGCAGGCTAAGTCAAAGATTTCATTTTGCTTCCCTGGTGGCTCATATGGTAAAGAATCTGCCTGCAATGCAGGAGACCTGGGTTCAATCCCTGGGTTGGGAGGATCCCCTGGAGAAGAGAATGGCAACCCACTCCAGTATTCTTGCCTGGAAAATTCCATGGACAGAGGACCCTGTCAGGCTACAGTCCATGGGATCGCAAAGAGTCAGACACTACTAAGAGACTATCACTTTTCAATGATATCGATCCTAATTCCCACCCCCCCCACCCCCGCCCCGCCACACACACACAAATTGTGACTATGTTTCATTACAGGACAGAAGGGATTTTTCAAATATAAACTAACAGTCTTGAGATGGAGAGACTTTTCCTGGATTGTCCAGATGAGCCCAAAGTAATTACAAGAGGGAGGCAAGAAGGTTATGATGAGAAAAAGAGGTGTGATTAAAGAAGCAGAGGTCTGGGTGTTACGATTGCTAGAAGGGGCCATGAGCAAAGGATTGAAAAACATCTTTAAAAGGAGGAAGGAAACAAGTGCCTCCAGAAGGCTTTGGACCTTGATATTAGGTCAGTGACATCCATTTAGGACTTCTTATCTTCAGGAATTGCAGGATAGTAAATGTGTGTTGCCTTAGACCACTATGTGCATGCTCAGACCACTAGTTCAGTTCAGTTCAGTGGCTCAGTCGTGTCTGACTCTTTGCGACCCCATGCATTGCAGCACGCCAGGTCTCCCTGTCCATCACCAACTCCCAGAGTTCACTCAAACCCACGTCCATTGAATCGGTGATGCCATCCAGCCATCTCATCCTCTGTCGTCCCCTTTTCCTCCTGCCCCCAATCCCTCCCAGCATCAGAGTCTTTTCCAATGAGTCAACTTCACTTGAGGTGGCCAAAGTACTGGAGTTTCAGCTTTAGCATCATTCCTTCCAAAGTTAAGTTTGTGGTTTTTTGTTTTAGTAACAGTTGGAAACAAATACAGAGACTGATAAAGGAGCAGTTAGTTAAATAAGTAGAGAAATTAGAAAGTGTCATGTCTTAGGGCCAAATGAGAAAAGTGTTTTAAGAAGGAAGGAATGATCAAGTATGTTTAATGCTGTTCATAAGTTGGGTAAGATAAAACCCTAGAAATGATCATGCAGCAACATGGAAGTCATTGATAACCTTAACAATGGGAGATTTTGCAGAGACACTATGAGGAAAGACAGTCAGAATTGGCTTCAAGAAAGAATGGAGGGAAAGAATTGAGGACAACTGCTAGGAAATGATTATTGCTATGTGCATACTGGTTTTTTTTTTTCTCTTTTCAAATGAGAGGATCTATGGTCCTCATGCCATGGAACAAAAAGGAACTATTGATACATGTAACAACTTGTATAGTTCTTAAGACAAGGATTATATTGAGTGGAAAATGTCAATTGCAAAATTCTGTGTACTCTATGATTCTGTTTATATAAATTCTTGAAATAGCAAAATGAGAGAGATGGAGAACAGATGAGTGGTTTGCAGGAATTGAGAGAGACGGGATAGAAGAAGATGAATACGGGTGACAAGAGGAATCTTTGCAATGGGACTGTTCTCTATTTGAATATGGTTGTAGTTACACAAATCAGCACATGTAATAAAACTACATAAACCTAAACACATACACATTAACATACTGGTAAAAATTGAATAAGACTAATGGTTTGTATCATTGTCAGTTTCCTGGCCGTGATACTGTATTATATCTATGTTAGATATTATCACTGGAAGAAACTGAGTGAAAGGTATATCTTATAACTTCACATCAGCCTACGATGATCTCAAAATAAAGGTTAACCAATGCCTTAAAAGGTTAAAAACATTTTTTTTGAAGTTGAAGAAATGGTACAAGTAAATCCAAAGTAATTTGACTAAATTTTCAAGTTAAATGACAAGAATTCTGATAGTAGATCAAGAAATAATCCATCTGACTGTGTTTCATTTATAACAGATCTGCTTAAAATGTAAAGACACAAAAATGTGAATGTAAAGGAATAGAAAATTATATTTGTGATAAATACTAAACAAAGAAAGTTGATGTCACTCTAATAACATCAAACAAAGTAACTTTACAGCCAAAAGCAATTTTAAGGAAAAAGAAGATTGTAGCAAAGTAGTAAGAGGAACAAATTCACAATACATACTCAACGATGTTGCCCCAAACACATGAAACAAAAATGGACTGATTTATAGAAAATAAAAATCTAATCGACAATCATCATAGTAGATTTCAACATACTTTTTTGTGTAACGTTCAGATCTGTTATATACATTACTTAGCCAACAAAGGTCCGTCTAGTCAAGGCTGTGGTTTTTCCAGTGGTCATGTGTGGATGTGAGACTTGGACTATAAAGAAAGTTGAGCGCCGAAGAATTGATGCTTTTGAAGTGTGGTCTTGGAGAAGACTCTTGAGAGTCCCTCGGACTGCAAGGAGATCCAACCAGTCCATCCTAAAGGAGATCAGCCGTGGGTGTTCATTAGAAGGACTGATGTTGAATTAGAAACTCTAATACTTTGGCCACCTGATGAAAAGAACTGACTCATTGGAAAAGACCCTGATGCCTGGAAAGATTGAGGATAGGAGGAGAAGCGGACGGCAGAGGATGAGATGGTTAGATGACATCACCAACTCAATGGACATGGGTTTGGGTGGATTCCAGGAGTTGGTGATGGACAGGGAAGCCTGGTGTGCTGTGGTTCATGGGGTCACAAAGAGTCGGGCATGACTGAGGGGATGGACTGAACTGACATATATGTATGCATATCACATATATGCATAATTAACCACCTGACCTGCCTCTTGAGAAATTGTATGCAGGTCAGGAAGCAACAGTTAGAACTGGACATGGAACAACAGACTGGTTCCAAATAGGAAAAAGAGTACATCAAGGCTGTATATTGTCACCCTGCTTATTTAACTTCTATGCAGAGTACATCATGAGAAACACTGGGCTGGAAGAAACACAAGCTGGAATGAAGATTGCCGGGAGAAATATCAATAACCTCAGATATGCAGATGACACCACCCTTATGGCAGAAAGTGAAGAGGAACTAAAAAGCCTCTTGATGAAAGTGAAAGTGGAGAGTGAAAAAGTTGGCTTAAAGCTCAACATTCAGAAAACGAAGATCATGGCATCCGGTCCCATCACTTCATGGGAAATAGATGGAGGAACAACAGATACAGTGTCAGACTTTATTTTTCCTGGCTCCAAAATCAGTGCAGATGGTGATTGCAACCATGAAATTAAAAGATGCTTACTCCTTGGAAGAAAAGTTATGACCAACCTACATAGCATATTGAAAAGCAGAGACATTACTTTGCCAACTAAGGTCTGTCTAGTCAAGGCTATGGTTTTTCCTGTGGTCATGTATGGATGTGAGAGTTGGACTGTGAAGAAGGCTGAGCACCGAAGAATTGATGCTTTTGAAGTGTGGTGTTGGAGAAGACTCTTGAGAGTCCCTTGGACTGCAAGGAGATCCAACCAGTCCATTCTGAAGGAGATCAGCCTTGGAATTTCTTTGGAAGGAATGATGCTAATGCTGAAACTCCAGTACTTTGGCCACCTCATGCGAAGAGTTGACTCATTGGAAAAGACTCTGATGCTGGGAGGAATTGGGGGCAGGAGGAGAAGGGGATGACAGAGGATGAGATGCCTGGATGGCATCCCTGACTTGATGGACGTGAGTCTGAGTGAACTCCGGAAGTTGGTGATGGACAGGGAGGCCTGGCGTGCTGCAATTCATGGGGTCGCAAAGAGTCAGACATGACTGAGCGACTAAACTGAACTGAACTGAAAAACACATGTTATGGACTTCCAGGCAGCGCTAGTGGTAAAGAACCTGCCCGCCGATGCACAAGATGTAAGAACCACAGGTTCGATCTCTGAGTCAGGAAGATCCCCTGGAGGAGGGCATGGCAACTCACTCCAGTATTCTTGCCTGGAGAATCCTATGGACAGAGGAACCTGGAGGGCTACAGTCCATAGAGTAGCAGAGTTGGACACAACTGAAGCAACTAAGCATGTAGGCACATACTATATACGTACATTTGATATAGAGAAGAGGTGGAAAAAAGATATAAGGTTGACATTAACAGAAACCAGTGCCCAAGAATTAAAGTATAAATTTTTTCAAGTATATATGAAACCATTAACAAATGACAAAATATTTAGACATAAAATAAAGAACACAGTTCATGCATGTACCTATAAAAAACAGAAAAGTAGCAAGAAATTCCCATCTATCTGAGGATCTAAAATACATATAATTAACTCTAGACTTTTAATAATTCATGGAACACTTTAAGAAAAAGGAGTGATAAAAATCAGAAAACACATCAACATCATAAATCAAACTATGCAAGATTTAACTGAAACCACAAATAGAAAGCAGAACCTTAATTGCACATATTAGAAAAGAAAAAAGACTAGAAATAAGTCAACACAATTTTCAATTTAAACAGATAGAAAAACAATAATGATATCATTCAAAAAAAGTAAAAGGAAGGGGAAAAGTAAGTATAAGAACAGAAATTTTGAAAATAGAAAATAAAGAAGCAACAGAGAGGCAAATGATACTCAAAGTTACTTTCTTTAGAGAAGCTAAACTAATGTTAATAGACAAATCTTTGGTAGGTTTAGCAAGAGAAAGAGAGAAACTATAATGAAAAATAGACCACAGTTACAAAAGAAGTTTGCCAATAATCTTGACAATATAAATTACTTAGAAAAATAAAGTTCACAGAATAGATTCAAGAAGAAATACAAAATTTGTTTAATCCTATTAAAATAAATTAATTTGAATCAGCAGTCAACAGTTTAACCACTGAGAGAAGCAGCAACAAAAACTGTGATAACAAAATGAAAACAAAAGTCACCAAACAAACAAAGCAATATGATCCTGTAGTATATTTACATCTTGGGCCGGACTGTAGACTTTGAGCTATATGCCCAGTATCTATGGAAATGGTATACCAACTGGAAAACCAGGCCCCCAGAAGGAGGAGCCCCAAGGCTCGTACCTAGACTCCCTATCGCCTAAAATAATACCCTAATTATCTGTGTAACCGAATAGAATTATACATTCCATTATGCTTATTGGTTAATGACCACAGGCCTATTTATAATTGTCCACTGTTAACTACCTAGGCCTAAGGCATGCGAATCATGGGTTAACTTTGATTGTATCTTTCTTTTTCTTTGTTCAGACTAGTTTCAGGGAATTTGGGGAGGTGAGTTTGGGCATGTACACTTAGGGTATATGAGGTCTTCACAAAAACTGGTGGGGTCCTCGGCTAAGAGGAGACTCTGACTTGGGCCTGCTGGGTGTAATAAACTGCACTCCACTATCTGCATTGTCCTTCTGAGTTTGTTTCCCAGAACGCATGGCTACAACAATTTCACCAAAAATCAGGGTTTAGATAATCTGTATTTTATTCACAAAGCTCAGAAAAAGAGAAAAAAAAATTTCCTTAACAATTTTGTTTTTATAAAGCAAATGGAACATTTTCTATAACCTTAATATAATTTTATAAGGACAATTACTAAAATAAAATTTCAGACTTTATAACACAGGTGTAAAAATCCTAATTAAAGTATTACCAAAACAAAGAAATATTAATATATGTATATATAAATTATGACAAAGGAAAATTTTTTCTAAAGAATGTTGGTAAAACAATGTTAAAACTTTTATTAGTATGATTTATCACAAAAATAGATTAAAAGTTTTAAAAACACGATTATCACAACAATTGAAGGAAAAATCATTGGATAAAGTCAGGGCCCATTTGTGACAAAAACGCTTAAAAAATAGAAATAGAGACCCTAATTTACTGTGTTTAAAAGTTAGCCAAGCAAACATTACCTACATGAAATAAGAAACTTGACAATAAAATATTAAAACAATGTCTTTAAAGTCAGGAACAAGACTTCGGGTCTTCTATTATACATCATTGTAGTGGAGTCTCTGCTAAATCAATGAGGTATGCAAAATAAATTCATAAGGACTTAGAAAAAAGGCTGTCATCATTCGTAGATATTATGATTATGCAAATGAAAGTTCAAGGAAGCTGCAAAGAGTGATAAATATTTTTTAAAAAATCAAAGAAATTATTGTATACAAACTACAAACACTTAAAAAAATAATTTGAAAGTACATTAATCACCACAATTTAAAAGAAGAATATGTAAAACACTGTGGCTTAAATATTCTGGTTCTATAGAATCACTGAGAACACCAGATGAAAATCATACTTTGGGTTTCAATGAATGTGGGCACCGTTTTGATTTGGTGCCCATTGCTACATGAACTCAGGAAGGAATAAATTCAGTGGGAGGGAAATTGCTAACAGTGGGCTTCCCTGGTGGCTCAGCTGGTAAAGAATCTGCCTGCAATGCAGGAGGTCTGTGTGTGATCCCCAGGTTGGGAAGATCCCCTGGAGAAGGGAAAGGCTACCCACTTCAGTATTCTGGCCTGGAGAACTCCATGGACTGTATAGTCCATCAGGTCGCAAAGAGTTGGATAGGACTGAGCTATTTTCACTTCACTTATGATTCTCATAGAAATAAATGGTAAAATCTTGGCTTGTGAAATCTTCTTTTCCATTTGCTTACCTGCCACACCAAAGGAGAAACATTGATCGGTTGCCATTTCCTTCTCCAGTGCAGAAAAGTGAAAAGTGCAAGTGAGGTCACTCAGTCGTGTCCGACTCTTAGCGACCCCATGGACCGCAGGCTACCAGGCTCCTCCGTCCATGGGATTTTCCAGGCAAGAGTACTGGAGTGGGGTGCCATTGCCTTCTCCGAATAGTGCCCTAAGCCATGGTCTAAAAATTTGTCATTTAAAATGTTAAAAAGCATGGTGAGTAATTATAATCAATATTTATCCCATTACCTTCTATTTGAGTTTAGTAATACAAGATTGGCTTTTTCCTCTTCTTAGTCATTTTACTTTACTACCTCATCTTCCCTCAGAAGTAATTATTCTAATCAGTTATGGTATTGAAAACAAACAAAAAGCCCTCTGAGCTCATCCTGAAGCCTTACATTTCCTTAGATGTTACCAATTTTGTTTATTAGGTAACATAAGGCCGAATTCTAAGTCAAATTTATGTTTGAATATTAGTAGCAAGAGTAAAAATAAAATATGAATAATGACTTGACCATTACATTTGCCTTTAAAATTGAAAGCTCTATACACACAGCCATCCCACATTAGCTCCATCTAGGCTATCTTTGTTGCCATTAATCAGCACAGAAGATTTAGGGTTTTTAGATCGTTGTTTTTTAAATTAATACTTGCTCAGTTTCATTGCCTCCATTGTCTTGAAAACATATAAAGATGAAATATTTAAAGTGTAAGACCGCAGGACACTGCATTCCAATCAAGCACAGAGTACTGATTTTCATCTATTTTAATTTTGCTACCAATGATTACTATGAACATAGACTCAGATTTTGTACTCTTAACGTGGGATTCTTCACTAATGGCTCTCCCTGATCCTAGACCTATTTGTGTAAGAAATAGTGCTACAGATTAAAGCTAACATTGTAAGTCCTGGTTCTTCTTTACAGTCCTAAGAAAAGAACTGCTGATAAAAACATCCTAAGTAGAAATTTTATTTACACCATGTTCACATATTCACGTAGATTTAATCTATACTGCAATCTTTAAAGTTATGCTCATTACTAGACTTCTGGTAAACCCAATTCTGGTGTCAATTTTTCTTTCCATCTTGGATGTTTTTACCTGCTTTGTTAACACACACACCTTGAGGTAAATCTATGTCATCTTGAAAGTGAAAGTCAGTCATGTCTGACATTTGTGACCCCATGGACTGTAGCCTGCCAGGCTCCTCTGTTCATAGGATTCTCCAGGCAGGACTATTGGAATGGGTTAACATTCCTTTCTCCAGGGGATTTTCCAGCCCAGGGATTGAACACCAGTCTCCCGCATTGCTGGCAGATTCTTTACCATCCGAGCTAACAGGGAAGCCATGCCATTTTAAGATACAGCTCTGTGTAAAGTTGCGTTGTTTAGAACAATTATTCCTCCTGTTGTCTGACTGAGTCAACTCAGAATGTTTAAGTGTATTAATAGTGTCCTACATTGTGAAGGGATTTTTCTGTTTTAAGATAGTAAAAGTTAGCTAAGAAGACAAGATCCAGGAAAGATGAAGGAGAAAGGAAATTAACAGGTAACAGGTAAAGTCAGAGGTTATCCTTGAGGAAAAATGAGTTCTCTATTCAGAGCAAGGAGAGAAGGAGAAGAAGATGGGCAAATGTTTGGGATATTTGGAACTTAGAAAATGATTTCACCCTTTATATTGATTGAAACATATAAAATTGCAGATATTAAACTATTTTTTCACTTAGAAAACAGTAAATACATATGACTCAACCTATTTTTATTTTGTTTTTCTCCACAGTTTTCATCACCAACTTAAATATTATGTACTTGTTTATTGCCTCTCTCAGCTAGAAAATAATTTTCCCAAAACAGGGATCTTTTCTAATTTGTTATTAATTGAAAAATACTTGCACATAAAACAATGACTGGCATTTAAAGGACAATAAATATTTATAGAATAAATGACCCCAGAAGACTTTTTTTTCCTCTCTTTCTCTTTTTTGTTTGTCTGATTCTTGTTTTCTAACTAAAGAGGGATTTGAAATTATATATATGTTAAAAAAGATGTGCATTCATTGCAGAATCAAAGATGATCAAAAAGATTATTTCCTCCAAAGAAACTCACCGAAACTAGGCAGCATGTATGTGCAGTGAACAAGATCTCTGTATTTTTTGGATAATCTAAAGAAACATTTTATTATTAAATACTTTTATAAAATTCCAATGGTGGGCAAAAATTGAATTAGAGATGATAAATATGAAAAGGAATTGAGCAGTGTAGGGAACGGGCAAAGAGCAGGTAAACTTTTCTAGTAGAGAAGAAGGTTATGAAAATGGTAGTCTGGGTAATCCATTGACAACTGAACCTAATAAAAAAAGATAACTGGTTCATCTTTCGTAAAAGAGAATGACAAGGCTGTATATTGTCACCCTGCTTATTTAACTTATATGCAGAGTACATTATACAAAATGCCAGGCTGGATGAATCACAAGCTGATATGAAGATTACAGGCAGAAATATAAACAACTTCAGATATGCAGAAGCTGCTGCTGCTGCTGCTAAGTTGCATCAGTCGTGTCCGACTCTGTGCGACCCCATAGATGGCAGCCAATCAGGCTCCCCTGTCCCTGGGATTCTCCAGGCAAGAACACTGGAGTGGGTTGCCGTTTCCTTCTCCAATGCATGAAAGTGAAAAGTGAAAGAAGTCAATGCCGCTTCTAATAGCAGAAAGTGACGAGAATCTAAAGAGTCTCTTGATGAGGATGAAAGAGGAGTGTGAAAAAACTGGCTTAAAACTCAACATTCAGAAAACTAAGACCATGGCATCTAGTCCCACCACGTCATGCAAATAGAAGGGGAAAAAGTGGAAATAGTGACAGATTTTTATTTTCTTGGGCTCTAAAATCACTGCAAATGATGACTGCAGCCATTAAATTAAATGACACATGCTCCTTGGAGGAAAAGTTATGACCAACCTAGACAGCATACTAAAAAGCAAAGGCATCACTTTGTCAACAAAGATCCATCTATTCAAAGCTATCGTTTTTCCAGGAGTCATGTACAGTTGTGAGAGTTGGGCCATAAAAAAAGGCTGAGCACCAAAGAATTGACGCTTTCAAATTGTGGTGCTGGAGAAGACTATTAGGAGTTGCCTTGGACAGCAAGGGGATCAAACCAGTCAATCCTAAAGGAAATCAACCCCAAATATTCACTGAAAGGACTGATCCTGATTCTGAGGCTACAATACTTTGGCCACCTGATGTGAAGAGTCATTGGAAAACACCCAGATGCTGGGACAGATTGAAGGCAAAAGCAGAAGAGAGTGGCAGAGGATGAGAGGATTCGATAGCATAATTGATTCAGTGGACATGAGTTTGAGCAAACTCTGGGAGGTAGTGAAGGACAGAGAAGCTAGGTGTGTTGCAGTTCATGGGGTCACAAAGAGTCGGTTAGAAATAGTGACTGAATAACAACAACAAAAATAAAATAAGAAGCTTCAGTGGATCTGGGGAAGTTGCAAATCATGTTTCAGAAAGGAAGAACTAAGTTTGATGAGGCATGGATGGTGATCAGATTGAGTTTGTAAGTTGACTCTAAAACAAGAAAGGTAACAGGCATCTCCTTTACCGTGAGAGAACATCGCCTGTAATTTAAAAAAAAATTTTTTTTTATTTAAATTTTTATTTTTACTTTATTTTACTTTACAATACTGTATTGGTTTTGCCATACATTGACATGAATCCGCCACGGGTGTACATGAGCTCCCAAACATGAACCCCCCTCCCACCTCCCACCCCATATCATCCCTCCGGATCATCCCAGTGCACCAGCCCCAAGCATCCTGGATCCTGCATCAAACATAGACTGGTGATTTGTTTCTTACATGATAGTATACATGTTTCAATGCCATTCTCCCAAATCATCCCACCCTCTCCCTCTCCCTCAGAGTCCAAAAGTCCGCTCTACACATCTGTGTCATTGTCTGTATTTTAAAAAGCTAAGGAGATCAGCCCTGGGATTTCTTTGGAAGGAATGATGCTAACGCTGAAACTCCAGTACTTTGGCCACCTCATGCGAAGAGTTGACTCATTGGAAAAGACTCTGATGCTGGAAGGGATTGGGGGCAGGAGGAGAAGGGGACGACTGAGGGTGAGATGGCTGGATGGCATCACTGACTCGATGGACATGAGTCTGAGTGAACTTCGGGAGTTGGTGATGGACAAGGAGGCCTGGCGTGCTGTGATTCATGGGGTCGCAAACAGTCGGACACGACTGAACTGAACTGAACTGAACTGAAGCTCCATGGAAGTAGATGATATTCTTTTCCAGTCATCAAACATTTTTTTCTTCCTTTCTTTTCCCTATGGCTACTGTGGTTTCGGTACCTTCTTTTTTAGATTTTAGTAATCGTTTTCCTGCTGCCCAACAGTGCCCAGATACATTATCTCATACGGTCAATATAATAATACTGTTTAAAAAATCCACAAAAACACAGTAGCCATCAAATACTTCCTGGAGTCCACACATCACCATTTAAAAGAGTAAATGGATAAATTGTTGCTTTTTTTTTTTTAAATTTTGCAAGGACTTAAGCCTGAAAAATATTTAATTCATTACTCTATTTTTTGTGTGTGAAAATATCAAACATATGCAAACAAAATTTTGTTGGCATAAAGTTCATTTTAGGAGGTCAGAGATGTCTATTTCTTTTGAATGTCCTGATTCTCTCAGCTTATTTGTTGGTATGTTACTTCCCTGGTGGCTCAGATGGTAAAGAATCTGCCTGCAATGCAGGAGACCCAGGTTCAATCCCTGGGTGGGGAAGATCATCTGGAGTAGGAAATGCAACCCACTCCAGTATTCTTGCCTGGAGAATCTTATGGACAGAGGAGCCTGGCAGGCTACCGTGCGGTCACAAAGAGTCACACACGACTGCACAACTAACACTTTCACTTTCACACTTTCATAACAGACATAACAAACATAAGTCCAGGGACTTACTGTAGACCCCTAGTGAATTGGAAAGCTTTTAATGTGATTGATCTTTTACAAAGACAAATATAATAACTTTATAGAACTTTTATTTAATATAGGCTTTGAGTTAATTTGACAAAAATGATATGCATAAATAAATATGTTAAATAATCAGAAATGCAACTTTAAAAGAGAACATAGTGAATTTTATCCTAATTTAGTAGATGGTAGTTATATCATCTTGGCAATACCATTCTATAATATCACCTACCCTATCAAAACAGAGGCAGCAGCATGGAGTTAAAATCCTAGAGCAAGATTAATCTCAGTCTTCAAATATGAAAAAAATTAGTTTTCTTTATTTACTTGTTACTGGTACTTAACTAAAGAAAATTAGAATTTTTTATGCCTTCTATTTCATGGAGCAACTTCATTTAATGTGCTACCTATTTCTTTCTGAAACTCAGCAATCTTTCAACATCATAAAATATTTAATAAACTGAAGTTTAAAATTTCTCTATCTCATATTATTGCTAATATATCTTGCATTTATAAACTATGTTTGCCTTCTTCATCCAAATGCTTTGATGTGTATTACCTCACTTTGCCTTCACAATTATGTATTTTTTGAAAAGGTTTTACCCATATTTCAATATAAAAAGGTAGCAATCACTAAAATCATCACAGCAAATGTAAATTGTGTCCTCAGGAAGAGAGTGAGATAGTAATAGATACAGGAATGTATTCTGTTTACAAGGAATTTTATAGGAGTTTCTTTGCATGCATTCATACTGCAAGCGGGAACTAGAGTCACTGGAATTGTGTGAGTCATTACATTTTCACAGTATGAGAACCCTTGTCTCATCCTTGAGTGACAAGTTTTGGATTGGACCCATCCAATATATAATTCTATAGAGAGCCAGCAGTATAAATTATTGAAGTTTGAGGAAAAAATTATATACTTTAAGTCCCAGAGCACATGACTAATAAGAAATAACTGGAGGCATGATTTTCAAAATGAGTAGCCAGTTTTAATCTGAATTAGTCTGTAGCGGAAAGTGATGTTTAAATATTATAGTGAAAGCTTGCTAAACACTTATAGCTATTGCTTTAAGGAAATAGTCTTTTAGTGATAGTGCTTATCTGTCTGCTGTTGTAACATCATGATTAGAGACACTGAAATAAAGAACATTAATAACCAGCTCTGTGATTCACAAGATGTTGCGGTAATTGTATTCTCTTGAGCTTCTCATGAAAACTAGGGTCCTTTTCCCCCTAATAAATAGATGAAAGGCAGATAGTTTGGTAGATAGGTATCTAGATACGTAGATAGATACTATATCTAGACTATATTTCCAGGGAGTCATAGACCACTTGAGTCTTTAAGTTTCCACTGATCACATGTGACCTTGGCTTCATTATTATAACATGTCAATAAACTGTTTTGAGAATTCATCTGAAGATAGTTATATTATCTTGATATGAAATCCCTGATTGATTTACTCAGCACTATTTCACAAATAAAATACACTTATTTGAATCTAAATTCTT
This sequence comes from Ovis aries, assembly GCF_016772045.2. NCBI lineage: Eukaryota > Metazoa > Chordata > Mammalia > Artiodactyla > Bovidae > Ovis > Ovis aries. The sequence goes on along the minus strand of NC_056055.1, from coordinate 156,171,721 downwards.
ACCAGTTACTCATATTTGTATACAGAAAACCCATTTAGAATTATGAAGAGAAGCAGTATTTAAAAGTCTTAATATACTTCGGAGCATTCTATTTTACCAAGACAGTTTTAAACTGATGTTGTTAACTTAAACTAGGCAAACCTAGGATTTCCTAGTTGAAATTAATAACCTCCTTTCCCCTTTCTTGTCTTAGATCTCAGACATTATTCCAGATCTTCTCTGCTGAGTTCCCTGTTCTTTTGGGTTTGAGATTTAACATGTCACAGACAAACATGAGGGATGTTGTATATCAAAATCTTTCAAGTAATAAGTGGCAATCCTCAAACTGAGCCTGTACATGGTGGTTATTCAGATAAGGGCACTGATTCAAATCCCAACTGCACAGAAAGGTAAAGGAGATGGTAGTTGTTTTGTCCCTTGTTTCTTGAGGTATGTTTGATCCCATTAAAGAAGACGCAGTATGTGTGAGTCGTCTTCCCTTCTCTCTTGAGGCTTCTAGCCCCTCAGATATTTGTTTCAGGTAGAGCTCTGCTGAATAGACAAGTAGCCATGGGACTACAGCAGGTTGTTCTTGAGCTTTCTGCTTCTGCCAAAGTCATGGGAAAGTTACTTCTCAGTTCTTTTTTAAAAGAGATATTTCAAAAGAGCCACCCACTTCTTTTAAACATCCAGTATATTCTACATGCAATGGCTATGGAAAACTAACCAGTTATATGGGCATAAAACTATTGCTTTTTCAACAATTGCTGAAGACAGTTGGAAAATCAGCCAGAAGACAATCATGTTATATTGAACGACACTTGCATACTTCATTTATTTCCCCCTCAAGCACTGCAGCTGGAATAGCTGCTAGGAAGCTTTAAAAATATGCAAGAACATTTTAAACCTCCAGGAACACTCAGACTTCAAACTGCTTTTTCTTCTTGCATAACATCTTTAAATAATTAAGTATTTCTTTTGTTTCTTTTTTAGTCTTCTGGTTTGGGAAATATTAAGGTAACTGGAAATGAAAGAAAAAAATCATAGAGGAACTTATTCGTGATTTTTCAATTTCCATAAAATCAACAACCTTGCTTTTGAGACTGCTGGAGTGGATTCTGACCAAGGTCAATAGTACACTTATGTGTCAGTGACATTTGCTAGCACTCCTGTCTAAAAGCCACAGGACAGCATTCTGCAACCCATACAGGCAACACCACAAGAGCTCCCCAGGATTCTCAGCTTCTGTTATCACCAGCGGGTTTTTTTTTTTCAGAAGCATTTTTGAGAAATGGACGTAAGCTAGCATCAAATGGTTTGGAACGAGTCTGTTTTGTTGGAAGAAGGGGTTTAATTAACTTTTGAGCCACAGAGATTCATCTGGACCTGAGTGAGGGCTGAAAATTGATTAAACTGTGAGCACCTATTCAGAAAGTATTTGACCAGGAAATAAATTCATTTATTCAAGGTCAATGACCCTACAAGTTGATGGGTAGCTGAGACTAATGCACACTGGGTTTCCAGTTTCAACCATTGCTTGCTGGAGCTCTCCCCTCCCCGACACTGCTTGTCATCTACCTGGTCTTCTGTCATTTTTATTCTCTGGACCAACATTTTCTCACAGAAACTCTTAGCAGCATTTTGCCCTGTCTTATGAGTGGGGAGAGACCTTGTGAATAAGGCATTGCAGTCGGTGCATTCTAAAGTTTTATTTTATCCAAAGTTGTATCATAATATGCAATGATTAAAAATAAGATAGAGAATGGTCTTACCCAGACTAATTTTTTCTTCTGAAAAATATTAAGTGGACAGCAAACAGAATGTGTTTATCAGTTTCATAAAATCTCACTTGATTAAATGGTCTGCCTATTTTTCAGCAGTAACTTTAATTTTTTTTTCTTGAGTCTAAACATACACAAAACACACACATACAGACACACAAGCATTTAGAAACTGTATATTATCTGCATGTTATCTTGTAAGGCAAGCTGGGGAGTCAGGTGTTAACTGTAAGAGAATATTGAGATAATTAGGGAAATTTTGTTTAAGGAATGAGTTAAAATATTCTCTGTTTATTCTAAGAGGAAAGGAAATAGCAAAAAAAGCCCCATTGAGTTAAGAAGAGAATTTGAAACACAGTTCAACCTTGCTACCCTCTTTTAAAAAATAATAAATTGTGATCTTACAAAGTTATCATTTACTACCTTCTTGCATAGTTTACATGAAGTGACAATGGGAAGATTTAAGGTGTTTCTGCTTCCATTTGATTTAAAGTCTAGTATAATTTAGTGGACAGTTATGTACAATACATTTGATAATTAATTTTCCACACCAAATTAGGTTTGGCAACTGTTACATTGTATAATTTTCCCTGTAGAATAATCTAAACTTTCTTTTTTTTCACTTTCTATATAAATGTTTTAATTATTTTGAAATAAATATTAACTTTTCCACATAATTTGTAAGCAAAATCTTCATATTTAAATAATAAACTTTATCATAGAGTGAAACATATTCTTTGTAAAAATAGTTAGCAATACCTTAGAATTCAGTCAAAATTTAGGAAAACAGAGTTTTTCTTTTGTAAATTAGACAGGTTAAATTGAAAAACTCTATGTCCTTTAACAACTTTTTGCTCTAAGGGAGAAAAGAGTTTTAATATTTGAGAAAAGCAGGAATATAGTCTTATCAGATTTTGATATTTATGATTTTTAAACAATTTGAAACACTCTAAATTAATGGAAAAAAATATAACTGCTTTTCAGAATAACTTCTGCTGTCAATAGTATCTCCAATACATGACCCAAAGTGTGTCAAATTAAATGTTGTGTTACTCCCTAATTTTTATTCCAAGTATATGACTTTTGTTCCCAATCAAATTGTAAGTTTAAATCGCAGACATGGCATACTTCTTTGAATTTCCTATTGCATTAATATGATGCTCAGTGGATGACAGATTCTAAATAGATGAATTTATTTGAAGATGCTGGAATAGCACTGAGAAGCAATAAGTAGCTAGCCACATGTGTTGCTAAGCACTCATAGCTCTGACCTTCTAAACTACTGTGTCAAGTTAAGGAGACTGGAGAGATACCAAATAAGATGAAAGGTGTGGGGGTACTGGCAGTGATCAATTTTTATCACCTTCTTTCCTGCTGAGAGTATTAAATGATCAATGTGAAAAATATATACCACAGAGAAAAGCAGAAAGGGGGGAAAAGAATCTATAATCCCCAAACTCAAAGAAAACCACAATTAACATTTGTAACATTATAACCTTAATATTAACATTTGCTGTATTCCACCCTGTTTTTTCATATAACATTGCTCTAGTAGTACTTGTGCAGCAGTATGTTATAAATTCCCCTTATAATTACAGTTTTTATCAATTATGTAACCATCCATTATTTCTCTGGATCATGGCTTCTTTCAACATTCTCTTATTGTCAAGAATGTTAGACTATTTTGAGTTTGCAATATTATGAATAATGACTTAATGAACACTTTTATGTATAAAGCTTTTTCAGACTTTTAATGAAAGTCAGTGTGATAACTGGAAGTTAGGTTTGTGCATTTGGATTTGGATTTTCTGTGACTTGTCAGATTTAGGGTACTGATTTGGCTAAAAGACCCCTTGTACAAACAATTATAATGGATTTTCTTGCTTTTTGATCCTATTTAAGTGAGAAATAAATACTTTATTTTGGGGGCTCAAAATCACTGCAGATGGTGACTGCAGCCATAAAATGTAAAGACGCTTGCTCCTGGGAAGAAAAGTTATGACCAACCTAAACAGCATATTAAAAAGCAGACACATTACATTGCCAACAAAGGTCCATCTAGTCAAAGCTATGGTTTTTCCAGTAGTCATGTATGGATGTGAGAGTTGGACTACAAAGAAAGCTGAGCAGGGAAGAACTGATGCTTTTGAACTGTGGTATTGGAGAAGACTCTTGAGAGTCCTTTGGACTGCAGGGAGATCCAACAGTCCATCCTAAACGAAATCAGTCTTGAATATTCATTGGAAGGACTGATGCTAAAACTGAGACTCCCATACTTTGGCCACCTGATGCAAACAGCTGACTCATTTGAAAAGACCCTGATGCTGGGAAAGATTGAAGGTGGGAGGAGAAGGGAACAACAGAGGATAAGATGGTTGGATGGCATCACTGACTCAATGGACATGATTTTGAGTAAACTCCAGGAGTTGGTGATGGACAGGGAGGCCTGGCATGCTGCAGTCCATGGGGTCACAAAGAGTTGGGCACAACTGAGTGACTGAACTGAACTGAAGTGAGAAATACTGCTTTTCTATATTTGTTAACAACATCTCCAACCATATGAGTAGGTAGAGTGGGGAGATTAATAAGGAAATCTTGAAATTTATTTTTATGTGTTTTCTACCTTATTAGAGTAGAATCTTATTATTTTATTCCTGTAATAGTTTATCTTTTTCATCAGATAGGCAAATTATCTTTGTTGTCTAGAAACAAAATTTCTACAATGCTTCAGTAATCATTAAGTTTCAGGTTTAGGGAAAATCATTTTTAGTTATAAATTAGCCATTTCCATTTTCTATAGCCAAGATTTTGATCACAACTGTCAAATTTATGAGTATATACTGATCTTCCATTTATAGTAATTAAGGAACACATATTTCACCAAATTATATTACATCCATTCAGTGCTATTACTTTTCTCCAGGTTCCATTAAAACTCAGATTAAAATAATTCTGATGGCAATTTTACAGGTTAATATCCTCAGATCTATTCTGCCTCTTCCCTATTTCTGTATCTCACAACATTTCCTGATGTCCTTTGCCCTTTGAAATCTCAGAGTTTCAGCAAGAGGCAGCATTATGGACTGAGTGTCTCCCCCAAATTCATATTCTGAAGCCCTGACCTCTAATATAAGTTAACCATGGGCTTCCCTGGTGGCTCAGTGGTAAAGAATATGCCTGCAAATGAAGAAGACATAGGTTTGATTTCTGGGTCAGGAAGATCCCCTGGAGAAGGAAATGGCAACCCACTCCAGTATTCTTGCCTGAGAAATCCCATGTGGGCTACTGTCCATGGTGGACTACCGTCTGTGGGGTCACAAAAGAGTTGGACATGATTTAGTGACTAAATACCAACAGCTGTATGTGGAGATGGAGTGTCTGAGGAAGTAACTGAGATTGTGAGGTCATAAGGGTGGGGCCCTGGTCTGATAGAATTAGTGTCCTTCTAGTCAGACAGCACTACAGAAGGCTTCTCTTTCTGTCTCCTTGCCTATGCCTGAGGAAAGGCCTTGTGAGGACACAGCAAGAGGGCAGTGTAATAAGCCAGGAAAAGCAATCTCACACAGAAATTTTGATCTTGTACTTCTAGCCTTCAGAACTGTGAGAAAGTAAGTTTGTTTTTTAAGCCACCCAGTCTATGGTATTTTGTTAAGTCAGCCCAAGCCTACTTATACAGGAAGGCACTGGCCAAATATTAGAGGGCAGCAGGAGGAGAAAAGCCTAGCTGTTTCTGCCCCCATTCCTTCTGCTCCTGTGGTGTCTCTATGAGTTACTGCTTCTCCATAACGCCAGTTCCCCTCCAGGAAGCCCTTCACTTTGAGGCTACAGTTACAACCAAGACATTTCCATTGTGACTCTGGTTCCCAGGTAGGTTACACTGCCTGCCATGGTTCCTCCTGCTCTTGAGGTAGTAATGTCTTCCTGAGGTTGCCTTACTTGCTTCTACTTGCTGCTCAACAATTCTATCATCTGTGAAGCAATTTTCTATATAAACATTTCTGGATTAAAGACCTAGGGTGGCTTCCACTTTCTTGGATAGAGTTTGACTAATACAAGGGCATTTTACTTAACAAGATTATTCTTTCAGGGGTTAGAATGAGGCTTCTAGGTAATGCATCTCTCAGGCAATAATTCTTAGAAGTTCCCCACAATCCACTTTGACTGGATGAGTTGGTAATGTGAAATCTGCTTCTCATTTTCTGCTTAAGTATTTCTTTCTCATAAATCATATGCATTAAAAGAGCAAAACAGCAGCTTAAAAGCTTCCTCTAGCATATCATAAATTACGGTGTTCACTTTTTATTTTCTTTCATGCTCTTTCTCCTTCTTGCTTACTTATTTTTTGTTATAAATCTGTCAGTCTGAATTAAAAAATGATAGAACCAAAATGATCCATGATAAAATTTACTGCTAAGAGACTCAGAGAAATCATGAACTCAGATATACTCAGACATTGATTTTGTCATTGTGATTGCTTCTCTAAGCAGTGGTCCTTTAGGTGTTGTACTAGAAGATGAGTTCTCATTCACAAAGATAGTTTACTTTGTTGTTGTTTTTTTTTTTTTTTTTTTTTTTGTCCACACTTTAAATTGTGCCTAGAAAATTCTCTGGATGGAATTTGTTTATAGATGCCTATTATATTCTGATGAACATATATCTGCTCAGTCATCCAAAGCATCTTCTATTAGAATGAAGATAACTTTGTAATATAGTAGCACACAGGCCATTGAAATGTCTCTCTTAGGTAATAGTAAACAGTTGCAATTGACTAGGATAAGCTTTGATGCAGCTCCACTGGAAACTTGTCTGAATGTTTTTCAATTTGATTTCTCTCCTTAGGACCTTGATTTTCTTTAGCATATTTCAAGTGAGGACTGCAAGAAAATGAGATACAAGATTTTAATTAAGTCTTAACTGTCCAGCATCCCACAGAAAGGATTTTCTCTAGATTTGACCATGAATACAAAGTGTTTATTGTATACAATTCATTATAATATTTCAATATTTATTAATGCCCCCAGGGGTTGTGATATGCTTTCTTCTCAATTATTTTACTTCATTCAACTAAAAAAGTATTGTTTAATTATATTGTTAATATACCAATATTTTAATTGAAATTATGACAATAATATAAATAACCTCAAAAACATATTTTGATCTGTAATTATCTGTATTTATAACAAATTCTGTGCCCCTTTGTTCATCCAAATTTTCAACTAAACAAATAGGACAGTTTTCTCAACTAGTATTGGGACTGTCATTAGCTTGCCCTCAAAAATCTCTTCCAACCCATGTGTGACTCCAATCATTGTCACAAAGACTCACTTAACTAAACTACCAGAATTTTAAGTTTATAGAATCCTTTTCTTCTCAAGCTTGGGAAGAGGGTACCAGTTTCTCAATATCTTCATCATCGTTACCACTATCAAATAATACGTACTGGTCTCCCCCAAGTTCATGATGCTGGGCTGGAAACAACTAATTATGTTAACTGCCTCTGTCCCTTTTTTGTAAGAGAAATCTGCCCAAGAGTTATGCAGTATAAAAAGAGGAAGTGAGAATTAACTATCAGATTCAGATCATGTGTTCTGATGTGCACAACCAGTATTTTACAGTAATTGAAGTATACTGTATGTTTTCTTCTGAGCTAAAACTGAGCTTGGGAGAAATTTCACTTTCTACACTGTGAATTTGCTGTGCAAGAAACTGGAAGAAATGTCCCCAGTAGTGTCAAAATGACTGCTGCTTTCTCTTCTCTTGGCAATTAGAGAGTTCTGGCCCTAGGTGACTGGGTAGGTACAGACACAGGGTGTTCATTCTCGATTGACAGGGTCAGGAAGCCTGCTGGGGGATTCCTAGGAGTCAGTGGAGGATTCCTTTGCCTTCAGGGCTGGTTTGGAATAAGCCCTGGATTCCTGACTGAATGAATACTTGGATTCTTCTTCATATCAGTCAGAATTAGAGTTGGAAAGCTTGTAAGGGACAACTTCTGAAAAAGCATCTCTCATAAATCTTCTACAGCAGATACTGGTCCTGTCTCTGATTGACATGGTTCTACGAGAATTTTTACACTTTGGGTTTACTGTTTCAGTACTTGATTCTTTTTGCCTGCTCAGTTTCCCTCCAACTGGCACAGTGGACCAAACAACAATACATATGGCATAAGAATATGCTAATTTTCCTGAAATTAACATGTGGGCTTGTAACCAAATTGAAGAATTTAATTATACTCTTTCCATAATTTAAATATGAAAGAATATAACTATCAAATGATATGAATTTAGCCTTAATAAATGAAATGCATGCTTACAATATAGCAGTATATTCTTTTCAAGTTGGAAGTAGTCTTTGTCTTATAGGCATTCCTATTCAAGTCATAATAGAATTACTTTCTTCCTTTCAGACTCATTTAGAGTCCCACTTGAATTCCTACATCAGGCTACTAATTTCTATCACTGTCCATTTTTACAGTCTGCTGCAAAAGAAACTTGGCAGCCAAGACCTGTTTCTTGAATTTCAGGCGGCTATATTTAATTACTTACTGGAAAGCTCAAATTGTATGCCCCATAGACTAACTGAAACTTAACCTATAAAAAATTGAAGCCATGATTTCCGTCTATGAAAAACCTTTCTATGCTGGCATTCCTTAGTTCAGTGAGTGTTATCCCATATAATTATTTATCCAAGAAAGAAATCTGGAAATTGCCACTTCATATACTATCTTGCCATCTCCACTCTCAGCCACTAAGTTCATGTCTCCAGCATGTCTTGAATGAAAAATATACCAATATGCATGAATATATATATACACACACACAGTAACATAATTTTAAAGTCCAACAACAGAGGATTTGTTACACAAATCATCTATGCATATCTCATTCGATAGAATACAGTGCATCCATTAAAATATCGATATGTATATATTTACATTTAAAGTTTTGTAGAAAGTATGGTATAATTCCATAATGCACACATACATAGTTGAGTAAACTTGATTTTTTTCTTTTCGTAAGAACATAACCTAAAAGTGACAAAGCGGTTATGTTAAAGAAAGGAATAAAGGATTGGGTGAGGTAGGAAGATTTTCCATTTCTTTTCTTTGTTTTAGGTGGTATTTGAATTTTTAAATACAGCTTTTCCATAAAGATTAATTTTAAAACTTCCAATGAACTCATATGATGATAATTTATAAGGATTAGAAAAGAAGGAACAAAGTTCAGTCTCAAGGAACCTAACGATAGGAGTAAAACGCATTGCAACAGGTGAATGAGATAGGAGGGTAGCTGGTAAGTATCAACATCTTCACAAAAACACTGAAATTGAATCAAAGTGCTGACCCCTTTCTCTAGAGTCACTGAAATAGGTCCTGTCTGGGCTTTCAAAGAGCCCAGATTTGAGTTATCCTCTGGAAGAAAAAGGGGAAGGCAAGAGCAACCCAACTCCAGTACTCTTGCCTTGAAAATCCCATGGACAGAGGAGCCTGGTGGGCTGCAGTCCATGGGGTTGCACGACTTCACTTTCACTTTTCACTTTCATGCATTGGAGAAGGAAATGGCAACCCACTCCAGTGTTCTTGCCTGGAGAATCTCAGGCATCAGGGAGCCTGGTGGGCTGCCGTCTATGGGGTCGCACAGAGTTGGACACGACTGAAGCGACTTAGCAGCAGCAGTAGCAGCAGCTGGAAGAAAAAATGGAAAACATGAGTTGCAAGTGCTGAAATCTAGATGTGCTGATAAGGTAAAGATGAGTATTGATAAACCATGGTTCAGAGAATCTCCAGAACGTGAGTGGTGTTACTTGGAGTGGCTTCCTGAGAACAGGTTAACCTCAAAAACATCCATTTGTACGTGCTTTCAGAACAGCTAAGAAAAACATCACTTACTTCCTCAGTACACAGCCGTAAGCACTAATCTGTTGTCATGTACTCTTCTATAGCTGTTTTTAATCCACTTGAAAACTTTTAAATTAAGTATTAGTGTCCTTATGTTAGCTACTCAGTTGTGTCTGACTCTGTGTCCCCATGGACTGTAGCCCACCAGGCTCTTCTGTCCATGGAATTCTGCAGACAAGAATACTGGAGTGGGTTGCCATTCCCTTTTCCAGGGTATCTTCTTGATGCAGGGATCAAACCCTGGTCTCCTGGACTGCAGGCGGATTCTTTACCACCTGAGCTATCAAGGAAGCCCTATGAAATGTACAGATGAAAAAGACACAGTTTAGAGAGGTTAAATAACTTGCCTAAGGTCAGATAATAAGCACCAGAGACAGAATTTAAACCAGGTATGAGGAAAAGAAAAGTTTCAGTGACGCAGGTGGATAAATGCAGAGCCCCAGGTAGATAGTACAAGTGAACATGAAGAATCAGATGTAAGATATCAAACAGGAAGTGGTAGGAACAATGTGAACTAGAGAGCCAAAAGCAGAAGCTGATTTTTTATACAAACCCAGAATCATTTCTTTAGAGTCAGTAGGATCAAGGCTTAATTGCCTTATTTTGGATTAATGCTTGCTTTCTTGTGTATTTTGACAGAGGAAAACCAGGCAACTGGCTGTTTCTTCAGCATAAATCAATTTGCCTTGCCACAGTCTGAAAAGTTTCATGCCTCCTGAGTGCCTTATATTTGGGTATATCATCAAAATGACAACTGTGTTTTGTGTGGAGACAATTTGGACAAGTTTCATAAAAAGGGGTCAATAATTTTTTAATCTCAGTCTCAAAATTTATGTTACTGTAGCATGTGCTCGGGAAATGCCTGCTTGCCTGCTGGTCTAGTAGTCAGAGAACAGACTTAACAAATAAAAGACTTTTGACTGGAGACAAATCATCTAATCTCCTTTCTTTATCCAAACATCTGAAATAGAGACTGTGATAAACAATGTATAAGGTTGGAGTTCAAATTGAAAATGGGACCTCATTTCTCTCTCCCTGTACTCTTAAAAAAAAAGTTATTAAGCGCTATTGAACTAGAAGCTTCACCCATATTATTCCATTTAATTCTCACAAAGACCATGTGAAAGGGTAGAATTTTATACTGTTAATATGAGAAAACCATGGATCTGAGAAGTAATTGTGTCTTAAAAAAATCACCAAGTAAGTGCTCATACACAATGTGGTTGTGCCTAATTCTAAATATTATTTCAGTTGCTTTTTTATACTTCCTCTCAACCCATTTAATTTTCATTTTTAATTGGACCAACCTCCATTAGGTGTTTTAAGCTGCTGGCACATTGTATCATTGTCATCACCTGCATCTTCATTCTATTCTCAATAACCGTGATCATGTCCTTAACAAACCTCATGATCTCTTCATACTCCTACCCTCCCCATCCTGTTGAAGAGAAGAGAAACCCTGGAGTTCTTCCTTGACTCATTCATCTTTTCTCTCCACATCCAATTCCATTTTAAAACCCTCCTAAATATTGTTCCCCTATAAACTGTTCATGAACTCCTTATTGCCAAATTCAGACTTAAATTGAAGAAAGTAGGAAAAACCACTAGACCATTCATGTATGACCTGAATCAAATCCCTTAGGAATTATACAGTGAAAGTGACAAATAGATTCAAGGGATTAGATCTGATAGACAGAGTGCCTGAAGAACGATGGACGGAGGTTCAAGACATTGTACAGGAGGCAGTGATCATGACCATGTGCAAGAAAAAGAAATACAAAAAGGCAAAACGGTCATCTGAGGAGGTCTTACAAATAGCTATGAAAATAAGAGAAATGAAAGGCAAAGGAGAAAAGGAAAGATATACACATTTGAAGGTAGAGTTCCAAAGAATAGCAAGGAGAGACAAGAAAGCCTTCTTCAGTGATCAATACAAAGAAATAGAGGAAAACAATAGAATGGGAAAGACTCTTCAAGAGTATTAGAGATGCCAAGGGAACTTTCATGCAAAGATGGGCACAATAAAGGACAGAAATTGTATGGACATAACAGAAGCAGAAGGTATTAAGAAGAGGTGGCAAGAATACACAGGAGAACTATGCAAAAAAAATCTTCACAACCCAGATAATCACAAAGGTGTGATCACTCACCTAGAGCCAGACATGCTGGAATGTGAAGTCAAATTGGCCTTAGGAAGCATCGCTATGAACAAAGCTAGTGGAGGTGGTGGAATTCCAGTTGAGCTGTTTCAAATCCTGAAAGATGATGCTGTGAAAGTGCTGCACTCAAAATGCCAGCAAATTTGGAAAACTCAGCAGTGGCCACAGGACTGGAAAAAGTCAGTTTTCATTCCAATCCCAAAGAAAGCCAATGCCAAACAATGTTCAAACTACCAGACAATTGCACTCACCTCACACACACTAGCAAAGTAATGCTCAAAATTCTTCAAACTAGGCTTCAACAGTACGTGACCCATGAAATTCCAGATGTTCAAACTGGATTTAGAAAAGGCAGAGGAACAAGAGATCAAATTGTCAACATCCATTGGATCATTGAAAAAGAGTTCCAGAAAAACATCTACTTCTACTTTATTGACTATGCCAAAGCCTATGACTGTGTAGATCACAACAGACTGTCAAAAATTCTTAAAGAGATGGGAATACCAGACCACTAACCTGCCTCCTGGGAAATCTGTATGTGGATCAAGAAGCAAGTTAGAACTGGACATGGAACGATAGACTGGTTCCAAATTGGGAAAGGAATACATCAAGGCTGTGTATTGTCACCCAGCTTATTTAACTTATATGCAGAGTACATCATGAGAAATGATGGACTGGATGAAGCACAAGCTGGAATCAAGATTGCTGGGATATCAATAACCTCAGATATGCAGATGACACCATCCTTATGGCAGAAAGTGAAGAGGAACTAAAGAGCCTCTTGATGAAAGAGGAGAGTGAAAAAGTTGGCTTAAAGCTCAACATTCAGAAAATGAAGATCATGGCTTCTGGTGCCATCGTTTTCATGGCAAATAGATAGGGAAACTGGAAACAGTGTCATACTTTATTTTTTGGGGCTCCAAAATTACTGCAGATGGTGACTGCAGCCATGAAATTAAAAGACACTTGCTTTTATGTTATGACCAACAGGGACAGCTTATTAAAAAGCAGAGACATTACTTTGCCAACAAAGGTCTACCTAGTCAAAGCTATGGTTTTTCCAGTAGCCATGTATGGATGTGAGAGTTGGACTATAAAGTAAGCTGAGCGCCAAAGAACTGATGCTTTTGAACTGTGGTGTTGGAGAAGACTCTTGAGAGTCCCTTGGGCAGCATGGAGACCCAACCAATCCATCCTAAAAGAAATCAGTCCTGAATATTCACTGGAGGGACTGATGTTGAATCTGAAACTTCAATAGTTTGGCCACCTTATGCAAAGAACTGACTCATTTGATAAGACCCTGACGCTGGGAAAGATTGAAGGTGGGAGGAGAAGGTGATGATAAAGGATGAGATGGTTTCATGGGATCACTGACTCAATGGACATGAGTTTGAGTAAACTCTGGGAGTTGGTGATGGACAGGGAGGCCTGGCATGCGGCAATCCATGGGGTCACAAAGAGTTCGACATGACTGAGCAACTGAACTGAACTGAACAAATTGTTCTTTCCATTTCAATGCTAGCGTGCTAGACAAAACTATTATGAGCTCTCAGTGGCACTTTTGCAGCAGCCCTTTCCCCTGAGACTTCTCTCTATGCCTCAAATCCACCTCCATAGAGGAAGAGCCAGGGAGATCCATCCAGCTACAGGGATCCTATTATGCAAATATTGATCAAGTCAATCATCCTTATTCTACCCTCAAATCCTTATTCTATTTGAATATTTCAGTGGTTTACTGACCTAAAGATCAAAATCTTTAACCTGACCTAAAATGCCTGTCTTATTTGGCTCTAGTGTACTTCTCGCTGCTTCCCAAGGCATCCAATTTCTTTCTCTTTTCAATCAAGCTTCAGGAGAAGTAGGAACTGCCAGATGCCACCTGCCTTGGAGTCTGAGTCTACAATATTCCTCTGCTTCCTAAGTTCCCTCCCACCACTCTTTCTTTTGACCTCAGTTTAATATTTGTACTTGGGAAAGCCTTTCCCAGACTTCCTAACTAGATTTTCCCCCCTACCGATGATCCAACACTTTGCTTCTTGGGTTGCTCAGTCATGTCTGACTCTTTGCAGCCCCATGGACTGGAGCCCACCAGGTTCCTCTGTCCATGGAATTCTCCAGGCAAGAATGCTGGAGAGGGTTGCCATTTCCTTCTCCAGCTTCTTGGTATAGAACTTAATTTTATAACTACTCAGATGATATAATCTCCTGATAGACTCTAAGCTTAATTTTATGGAGCCATTGTTGTACACTATTGAATTCCCAAGACCTATCTCAATTCTTGGAAAAAGTAGCTTCAGTCAGTGTCTGCTAAAAGCAAATTTTTATTTATGCTATTCCTCTATAAAAAATCAAATTGGTCTTATTTCCATTCACTAATTAAAAAGGTCCATGATGTTTGTTTTGACTGTCCCAATAAGCATTATCTTCTTTGACTATCACACAAATTATAAATTTCATACTATTGGCATTTACTTGTTTTTTCTGTTTCTCTAGGTGATATGCCCCTTAAAAGAAAGGGTCATACTGTACCTTTTTGTTGATTACCTGCTCCACTGCATCCCTCCATATTATATTACATTTTTGCCACAAACACTGCTAGTTTAGATTTGGCATTGAATAAATAACAATAGATGTGAAGTTTCATAAAACTCATTAGGAAATGAAGGGAGGGAGTGTGAGAGAAACAACTCTGGCAAATTAACATCACTCTCTTTTTGAAATTCAATGTGTACTTGACTTTGGAAGTTTAAAAAATAGTATTGCAACATATAAAGATGTAATGAGAAGAGAAAAATGAAAACCGAATAACAGACAATTGCCAACAAACAAAGAATAGAAATATGAAAGCTATACAGAATGAAACTTAAGGGAAAGTTTATCTTTTAAATGAAAATCGTTTATATTGATTAAGAGCCAATCCATTAAGTACCTCTTTCATATAAACTCATATGCACTGAATATAAGATCATAAATGTAGGACAAACTGACAGAAATACAAGGATAAATTGAAATAACAATTATTCTAGAAGGCGTTAACCTTTCCTAGAAATGGTCATGCACACACACAGACTGATATGAACACACATACATACGCATGTGAACACACACATATTTACATATGACATTGAACCCAGTAAGTAGGGACCTCACATCATTTGCTAACACCTTCATGGCACTTAAGGAAGCTTTTCATATGCAAGGGTCAAAGAAAATTCCCATAAATTGGTAAACCTAGATACTATTAAAGCTATGTTGTATAGAGATACTGTAAATAACTAAATAGTATAGTAAAAAGTTATCTAATTACTTGGAAAAAGCACAGATTAATTTTTTAAATCTTAAAGATGAAAGCACAAAACAGAATGCGTGGACTAGATGAGCAAATTATACTGAATGCACAAATGTGGTATTTAGAAGAAAATGTATTGTAGCACAAGAAGACTTTAAAATTAAAATAAATATATTTAAATGCATAAGATAAAATACACAGGTGGACTAATGTTGACACTTTATGACATTTGAGATATTTTTATTATAAATAACAACTTCAGATAAGGTTGATTGTTCCCCCAGTTTCCTCCAAGATCCATCACTTTCTATCACAAATTTGATGTACTAAAATACTTATTTTTTATACTCAGTAATTATTTACAGAATAAAAAAACATAGTATAATTTTGCTTTTAATTACTTACATGGTAGGTAACAAAATTAAACTTGTTTTTATGTTTAACATTATGTTTTTAGGATCAACACACATTGATAAATGAATATAGAGATCATATTCACTCATTTTATCTGTTTTTCAATATACCATTTAGTTTATTTAATCCATTTTTCTACTCTTAGTCTTATAGGTAGTTTTTAATTTTTTTGATTAGAGACAACAGAGAAAATGATCATTGTACTGATTTCTTTGTTTATTTGTGAGAGAATTTCACTATACCTAAAAGTAGGTTTATATTTAAGAATTGGCATTAATTAGGTATACATTAAACTTAAAAAGTGAGTTATATCCTGTAATTACAGATGGTGGGTACACCTTCTTCCACTTTGCTAGATATTGTGAAATTGTTCTTTAAAATAGTTGCAATATTTATACTATAATGTTCAGTTCCCATTTCATCAAATCCTTAAGTCAGTGTTTTCAATGCATTTTTATTTTTGCAAATTTGATAGGTACACAGCTATTTCCTTGTCTTAATTTGCATTTTCCCTGTTTATTATGTTGAATTGATTCTCTCGTGCATTCAGTTCTTCACATTACTTCATATACATTCATCATTTTAAATCACGTGCTTTGCTTCATTGCTCAGCTGTGTCTGACTGTTTGCGACCCCATGGACTGTGGCCTGCCAGGCTCCTCTGTCCATGAGGATTCTCCAGGCTAGAATACTGGAGTGGGTTACCATGCCCTCCTCCAGGGGATCTTCCCAACCCAGGGACTGAACCCAAGTCTCCCTCATTGTAGGCAGATTCTTTACCATCTGAGTCATCAGGGAAGCCCTTTTAAGTCATATAATTATTCGTATTCTCATGAGGTCATTAGTTACTATGGACTCTCATTCTTTGTTGTTGTGCAGATTGAAAACATTTTCTCCTAGTTGGTCATTTCTCTTTCACTTTGTATATTTTATTACACATAAATCTCCATTTTAGTATAACAAATATGTTTACTACAAAAATAAAAAGCCTGAAAATACTAAGTGTTCAATTAGAGAAACTATTTTTTTAAGCTAAAAGGAAACTATAAGAATGATGATAGGAACAAAATCAGATGTGAATTAATCAGACATTACAGGCTTCCCTGGTGGCTCAGTGGTAAAGAATCCATCTGCAAATGCAGGAGACGTGGGTTCAATACCTGGGTCAGGAAGATACTCTGGAGAAGGAAATGGCAACCCACTCTATTATTGTTTCCTGGAGAATCCCATGGACAGAGGAGCCTGGCGGGATACAGTCTATGGGGTCGCAAAGAGTCAACACAACTTAATGACTAAACAATGATAAAATTATACAGAGGACAAGAGCTGCCGCTTTGAGACACCAGTGAAATCGACAAACTGCTTGTCTGAGCAATGAAGAAGAGGGCAAATGCAAATGATGTTAGAAGTAAAATAAGATAATCATAAAAACAGAATTAACTGATAATGAAAGGAAAGCATATGCAATCCTTTTTAGAACTATGAACTAAAGGGACAGAATTTTTTTTAATATAAAAGATAAATTCAACTTAGAAGAGTGAGAAGATTCAAACTGATGAATAACCATAGAGCATATAGAGGAAAACAAACAAAACACAGCTATCCTCCATGTCCAAAGGCATCTGACACCACCGCTTGTATGCTGATATATCCCAGTCTTCAAGGGGCAGTTACTTATGTTATTTATGCTTCTCTCATTCCCAAAATTTATTCTATGACTTTAACCTGAAAAATTAATTCTACAGTTCAAATCTAACAGGAAATGCAGTTGACCCTTGAAAATGTGTTGAGTTAGAGGTACCCACCCTGGACACAGTCAAAAATCCATCTAATGTTTTCTCTGACTTAGAAACAAAGGAACAAAAAAACCTAAGGGGAAGAAGCTGAAGCAGTTGAATTAGGACTCAAACCTTTGTTCTTTTGATTCCACATATTTTGATCTCTAATGAAACACAAACTTTTCCCTAAACTTAGTAATTTAAAATATGCAAAATAAAAACACAAGTACTGTATTCATTGAAAAAAAAATTCACATGTAAAAAGAGGACCTGTGAAGTTTAAATCTTTGTTGTTCAAGGGTTAACTGTACTCCAGAATTGCCAAGTATATTTGGAAAAAGTAATGAATTTTGACTTGGGTGGCACTTGTAGTAAAGAAGCCCCCTCCCAATGCAGGAGACATAAGAGATATGGATTCCACCCCTGGGTTGGGAAGATCCCCTGGAATAGGAGTGGCAACCCACTCCAGTATCTTTGGCTGGGAATCCCTTGAACAGAGGAGCCTGACAGGCTGTAGTCCGTAGGGTCGCAAAGAGTCGGACACAGCTGAAATGACTTAGCACACATGTATGCAATGAATTCTGACTTGCCCCAACACACAATCAGAGTATAAGCAAGAGTTACAATAAAGTAAGCAGTTTAGTATTTTTCTTACACAAATATATTAATTTGGAAGAATATGCTAATTATTCAGTTCAGTTGTGAAAATAGTATAAGATTTGAAAAGCTATTGGGATAATTGGTGGAAAACATGTTAGCATTTACTTCACATGAAGTTAAATCATCTGTAAAAATTAAAAATCGAATTCAAGAACCAATTATTATAAATAATTTTAAAATGAAAGAATTTTAACACAGGAAATATAACAGTTAAATAGGAAAAGACGAATAGATATGACTTAAGTTTTATATGGGGAAAACATGTAATTGATAGATGCAGGGACAATATTCCCACATATATAGGATTCCAAAAATCTCATATGACTAACAGAGAGCATCTATAAGTCAATAACAAAAGCCAAACAAATAGAATATAGAGGTAAATTTGAGAAAAAGTATACATGTGCCCAGAAAACACAGGCCCTGTCATACTTGAAATATAAGTAATAAAAATTAAAATAATAGCTAATACTCTTTACCTAAAAATTGGTGTACATTTTTTTTTTTGCTTTTTGTTTTTATAAGTAAGTTTTATTGAAACATAGTTATACTCATTCATTTATGCAGTATCTGTGGCTAATTTTACACTTCCATAGCAAAGCTGAATAGTTGCAACAGAAGCTATATTTGTCCAGCAAGCCCAAAATATTTGCTCTCTGTCTCTCTATATAAAAGGTCCCAGTTTTAGATCTGTGGTTCACAAATGCAAGTCAGAGATCCATCCCTTACAGGCCACATCAGATTGAAAGGGAAGTGTAAAATGAGTTCCCATGAAATAAGAAACTAACCAAATTATACATATATGCACTTTTAAATTTAGAACTCTCACATCTCAGATTCTAACCCACAGATATACTGGTCAAAAGTATCTAAGGGCTGTGGTATTCACTGTAGCACTACATGGATTAGTATAAGGCTCAGTTCAGTTCAGTTCAGTTCAGTCACTCAGTCATGTCTGACTCTTTGTGACCCCATGAATTGCAGCACGCCAGGCCTCCTTATCCATCACCAACTCCTGGAGTTTACTCAAATTCATGTCCATCGAGTCGGTGATGCCATCCAGCCATCTCATCCTCCTTCGTCCCCTTCCCCTCTTGCCCCCAATCCCTCCCAGCATCAGGGTCTTTTCCAATGAGTCAACTTTTTGCATGAGGTAGTCAAAGTATTGGAGTTTCAGCTTCAACATCAGTCCTTCCAATGAACACCCAGGGCTTATCTCCTTTAGGATGGACTGGTTGGATCTCCTTGCAGTCCAAGGGACTCTCAAGAGTCTTCTCCAACACCACAGTTCAAAAGCATCAATTCTTCGGCGCTCAGCTTTCTTTAGAGTCCAACTCTCACATCCATACATGACCACTGGAAAAACTATAGCCTTGACTAGATAGACTTTTGTTCGCAAAGTAATGTCTCTGCTTTTCAATATGCTATCTAGGTTGGTCATAACTTTTCTTCCAAGGAGTAAGCATCTTTTAATTTCATGGTTGCAATCACCATCTGCAGTGATTTTGGAGTCCAGAAAAATAAAGTCTGACACTGTTTCCACTGTTTCCCCATCTACTTTCCATGAAGTAATGGGACCAGATGCCATGACCAGTCAAATTTAATAAAAGAAAAGTTTGTTTTAAAAAAAGTTAATATATTCACAAAATAATTTGCTAAAATAATAAAGTTATTTTGACTTCTTTTTACTTTCCCAGCTTTTATACTGGCATATCTCTTTGAAAACCATTCTTTGGTCAGCTGAGACCCACAAAGATTGGGACATAGAAAGATTTCAAGTTTTAGAAAAAAGAAAAGAGAAAAATTTAATGGTCGGAGATATAAAGGACAATTTGTAAGAAAAAGCTAGTGAGCTAGAATAGAAATTTACTGTAATTATGATCATATATTCCTTTTCAGTGTTCATAACTTTTCCTACGTATTTGCTTTCTAACTGGTATTCCATATGTGACTTCATACCAGCTCAAGCTGGTCCTGCATTTTTAGGTCTTTGGTACTTGGAGGAAATTGGCATTAGATTGAAATACTTAATTCAAAAGTCAATAATATTGAAGATTATTTTAAATTATCACAAATATATCCTATTTCTATTTATGGTATAAATAACATTTTAAAGACTGAACTAGCATGTCATTTTCTAAGGCCCTACTGTTTGTTATAATAAGGCAACATAGGGAATATTAAGACATTTTGCTACTGAAGTAAATAGTTAACGATGAATATCTCCATAATAAATTTATTTCAAGTTTAATTATACATTTTACTATATAATTGTATCAGTAATTAACTGAAAAGTAAAAATGCATAACATCTAATCAGCATTGTCAGCTGACCAAAGAATGGTGTACATTTTAAAAATTATAATATTTAGTGCTATCAAGTGTGTGGACAATGGAATATATCCATTCTTTTTGTGGGTGAGTACTTGATTAAAAAGTTGGATGATTTTAAATGTGCCTACACCTCAGTCCAATTATTCCACAATCACATATAGTAGAGAAATACAATGGAATAGGAAAGTTAGAGATCACCTCAAGAAATCGGAGATATCAGGGAATATTTCATGCAAGGATGGGCATGATAATAGACAGAAATAGTAAGAACCTAACAGAAGCAGAAGATATTAAGAAGAGGTGGCAAGAATACACAGGAGAACTATGCAAAAAGATCTTCATGACCCAGATAATCATGATGGTGTGATCACTCACCTAGAGCCAGACATCCTGGAATGCAAAGTCAAGTTGGCCTTAGGAAGCATCACTACGAACAAAGCTAGTGGAGGTGATGGAATTCCAGTTGAGCTATTTCAAATCCTAAAAGATGATGCTGTGAAAGTGCTGCAGTCAATGTGCCAGCAAATTTGGAAAACTCAGCAGTGGCCACAGGACTGGAAAAGAAAAGTTTTCATTCCAATCCCAAAGAAAGGCAATGACAAAGAATTCTCAAACTATCTACAATTACACTCATTTCACGTGCTAGCAAAATTATGCCAAAATCCTTCAAGTCAGACTTCAGCAGTATGTGAACTGAGAACTTCCAAGATTACAAACTGGGTTTAGAGAAGGCAGAGGAAGAAGAAATCAAATTGTAAAAACCTGTTGGATCATAAAGAAAGCAAAGGAATATCAGAAAAACATCTACTTTTGCTTCATTGACTATGCTAAAATTTTTGACTGTATGGATCACAACAAACCATGGAAAATTCTTAAAGAGATGGGAATACCTGATCACTTTACCTTCCTCCTGAGAAACCTGTATGCAGATCAAGAAGCAACAGTTAGAACTGAACATAGGAAAACAGACTGGTTCCAAGCTGGGAAAGGAGTACAAGGCTGTATGTTGTCACCCTGTTTATTCAACTTAAATGCAGAGTACATCATGTGACATGCCAGGCTGGATGAATCACAAACTGGAATTAAGACTGTCAGGAGAAATACAACAACCTCAGAAATACAGATTATATCACTCTTATGGCAGGAACTGAAAAGGAACTAAAGAGCCTCTTGATGAAAGTGAAAGAGGAGAGTGAAAAAGTTGGCTTAAAACTCAACATTCAGAAAACTAAGATCATGGCATTCAGTCCCATCACATCATGGCAAACAGAAGGGGAAAAAGTGGAAGCAGTGACAAATTTTATTTTCTGTGCTCCAAAATTACTACGGACTGTAACTGCAGCCATGAAATTAAAAGATGCTTACTCCTTGGAAGGAAAACCATGACAAACCTAGGCAGTATATTAAAAAGCAGAGACATCACTTTGCCAAAAAAGGTCCATGTAGTCAAAGCTGTGGTTTTTCCAATAGTCATGTATGGATGTGAGAGTTGGACCATCAGGAAGGCTGATTGCCACAGAATTGATGTTTTTGAATTGTGGTGCTGGAGAAGACTGTTGAAAGTCCACTGGACTGCAAAGAGATCAAACTAATCAATCCCAAAGGAAATCAACCCTGAATATTCATTGGAAGGACTGATGCTTAAGCTCCAGTATTTAGGCCACCTGATGCAAAGAGCTGACTCACTGGAAAAGACTCTGATGCTAAGGAAGATTGAAGAGAAAAGGAGAAGGGAGGAGCAGAGGGTGAGATGGTTAGATAGTATTATCGACTCAACGGACATGAGTTTGAGCAAACTCCAGGAAACAGTGAAGGTTGGGAGAGCCTGGCTTTTCAGTCCATAGGGTAGCAAACAGTTGGACAAGACTTAAGAACTAAACAACAACAACAACAGAGAAATACTGTGTCTATAGTAGAGAAATACTATGAAGATGCATGTTCCCAGCAGTATCATTTAATAGCACAAACCCAGGTGGTCCTAGTGGTAAAGAATCCACCTGCCACTGCAGAATAAGCAAGAGATGCTGGTTCCATCCCTGAGTTGGGAAGATCCTCTGGAGAAGGAAATGGCAACTCCTTCAAGAATTCTTGCCTGGGAAATTCCATGGACAGAGGAGCCTGGCGGGCTACAGTCCATCGGGCCACAGAGTCGGACACGACTGAGCGACTAAGCGCACAGAAACAACCTATCTCTATGGCTGAGTTAAGGTACTTCCATGGATGATAGTTAGAAGAGCAAACAGTAATAGAAATAAACAACAGTGTAACACTAGTGTTAAATAAATACAATGATTAATCAGAGTAGACATGGACTCTGAATAATTGGCGCAAGAATACAACTGTATACTGACTTGTTTTCAGTCACAGATGCATCGTTTTAGATAGTTGCTTTTAAATTTAGGCCTGATTTGTGTGAATTACACTTGAAGATGTCCATAATATTAATATGCTGTTTAAGGGAAATAGAGTAATTTGTAGACTTCTATCTATACACTTTCAATGATTTCATTTTTTAGTGATAAATAGAAGAAACAAAAAATATACTCTTTCATTTCTATGGCAAAGTCTGGTAAATATATTTTGCAAAATATTTTGAAATACATAATAATATTAATTCATAATTCATATTAATATTTTAATTTAAATCTCATCATATTTTCTTATATGTCTTAACACTTCCTCTAATCAGCTGGTCTCTTTTCCTTCCTGCCTCACAGAAGAAATGACCCAGCAGACAGAAGGGAAAATACTGAATTTTGAATTTCACAAGTTTAACATTCAGGAAGAAATGGAAATATTTCATAACTCAGGACATGGAGAAGAGATTTGGAAAAGACATGGTGAAGTCAGAAGGTACTACTCAGCTGACTTCTTTCATCAAAGAGGAAAGAGGAGAGTTAGAAAGTAAACAGTAAGATCTTGATCCAATTAGGTCTATGAGACAGAAACTCAGAATCCCATTCTTCAGCCATCCTCAAACAAAAGTCAGATTAAGGCCAGGGTAAGGGCAATGACAGTCTGCAAACAGACTGGAAGATCTGAGAGGAGTGGTTGGGTCCCTCTCCAGAGAAGTGGCTGTGTGGAGTGTCTGGCGGCCTAGATCTGAGTCAATTTCCCAGTGTCAGGATACCCAGGAAGGTGGAAAAGCAGGGGAAGTTCCCGGTACTCCTGAGAGATCACAGGGCTTCTTACCAGTCCAAGGAGAACAGGAACTTAAAACTAGGATCCACCTGACTTTCAGAGGCTCTGCAGGGAGGGACCTATATGAATCCACCACCCACAACCATATTAAACAAGAATCATCTCAATAGTGGAGAAGGCAATGGCGCCCCACTCCGGTACTCTTGCCGGGAAAATCCCATGGACGGAGGAGCCTGGTAAGCTGCAGTGCTGGGAGTCGGACACGACTGAGCGACTTCATTTTCGCTTTTCACCTTCATGCATTGGAGAAGGAAATGGCAACCCACTCCAGTGCTCTTGCCTAAAGAAACCCAGAAACGGGGGATACTGGTGGGCTTCCGATTATGGGGTCACACAGAGTCAGACACAACTGAAGCGACTTAGCAGCAGCAGCAGCATCTCAGTAGAAGCCACACTGGAAAAAAAGGCTAAGAACTAGATGCCACCAGTGCTCTTCTCAAAGCCTTGGCATTTTGTAAGCCCACAACTGTGGGCCCAACTCTGAGGAAAGAGGTGAGGTGTGACTGAGGGGAAGAAATTATTCAGTAGTACAGAAGCTCCTACTCTAAGTGGGTGTAGAAAAAGAACATCACCATTTTCAGATCACGGAGTTTGTAGAGTGAGACCTGTATCTGCCGTCACCATGAGTCTCTCTTTCTTCCAATGCCAGTCTCTCACTGTAGTAGTATTCCCCCACCCCACCAAAATATTTTAGGGAGCAGATGGAGATTTTCACTTTTTAATTTATAAACTTGTTTCATGTTGAAATTTTTCAGCAGTACACACGTCTCCTGTAATTGAAAATAATAAAGAAAACAATAATTGACATTCTCCCACCGCCATCCAAGTAAAACATCAGGGTAAAATAAATCTCAAATGACTTGAAGGTTACATGTTTCCAAATTAAGCATCCTTTTAATTATTAGCTGTAGTAATCACTTGTATTTTCTGCATTTAAGTTTTAATTAATTGGCCAAATAAAATATATGAAGCTTAAAAAAAGAATACTGTGAAATGCTTTTGTTGAACCTGCTTCTTTTCATAGCCACAATTTTCACAGCAATCGAGGCCACTTTTAATTCTGTTTATGTCTGTTAATGACAGAATACAGTCTTTCAGAATTTTCTCTCTAAGACAGCAGGGCAGAATTAATGGCAGTTTCAGCTCTCTTAAAGATTTATGCAGCACTGCAGTGCTTAGCAAAACCATGTGATCTTTTAATCAATCACTGAAATAAATCTATGCAACTGGTGTCAGGAATCAAAGTCATTCCACACTCACATTTCTGATTCCCTAAAGTCCAAGGAAATGGAATCCAAATGAGACTCACTGAGCCACACTACTGAGCCTCCACTCCCAAAGAGATTTCAGATTTGTCACCATTCAAAAGACTCGTCTTGTCATGAAAAAATGGAGGTTGGCATATTTTTCTATAAATACGAAAGTGATGGAGCATCCCTTATGGTCCTGGCTCATGAATAGGCTAAGTCAGAATATTACTGCATGAATCTCTAATTCCTAATGGCTGACATGTAAACTGTAGATGTATCTTTTCATAGGTTCTTAGAAACATTTTGTAGAAATCTTATGATTCATTCTTCTCACATTAGAATTAATGAAACTTTTTCTACACAGAAGATTATTTTTACTCTTAAATATCTGGAGGAAAGAAGTTCCTCTAAAGATATAATTTATAGCCTCACTCTGCTTCCTTCTAGGAATTTCTTCCCCATAAAATCAACTCTTGACTTAACCCAGTTAATGGAAAAATGAGTGAACCAGTGAGTACAGAATGATAAATAATTCAAAAGTAATTTAACCTTGCCCTGCAGTGCAGCGGGACCATTACATAATGAAGAACAAAGTAATGGTATCTTAGTAATATTTTTAAGAGCTTTTATTATTACACAAAATTCAGGTGTGTATTAAAGGAGTGGCCATATTTAATGCTCATCAAATTCAGGACCAAAATAGCATCTTAAATTATCCTTTTGGCCTCTGTGTCTGAGCACATTGCTTTTCTTTGAACACTTTGTTACTTGCCTTGGATCTCACTGAATATGGAGGTAGAGAAAACAGTGTGAACGTACAGTTGACATGAGTAGATGTAGTTCTCAGCCTTATACCTCTTCTTTTTCTTTTGATTTATATCAGTCAGCATGCCATAGCATATGGACCCCAGGATGAAAAGCACACCAGGGTCTTCATAGCAGATCAGGGGCATGGGAAAGGAATAGGGAACGAGAGAGCAAAGCTGGGAAGCTAACTCAGCTGAAACGTTGGCGCCAGATGGAGCATTCAGCAGGTGTCCAAGTCCCTGTGTCCGTAGAAATATGGTTAACTTGAGTTGATCCTGGCAGTTGTAAGTACCCCAGGGCATGTGCTGACACTGTGGAGACATAATAGACACAGTTTCAAAGGGACATTATGCTCTATGTAAAGAGTGTCACAATGCTAGACTGTCACAGCAACAGCTAGGATTACATCCAAAGTTCCAGTTTCCTGAGAGAGAAAAATTCTGGCTGAATGTCAGGGCCAATGAAATTCTGCAGCAGAAGCCAGGACACTGGGAAGAAACCAGCTACATAGACCAGACAAACAAGTGGTCTTCAGGGAAAGAGCTGTGTTTCTCTGGACTAAAGATTGTCCAGGCATTACTTTGAGCACACCAGATATTACAAGGTCCCATCACCTAGTGCCTTGGAAGCTACTATAATGTTCTCTAATTGGTCCAGAAACTGAGCAGAAATGAGTGTTTGGTGGAGGGCCTCTAGGCTGAGAAAGGCAAGAGCATCACTTATTAAAATGTTTCTATTAGCCAGATATTTGATATCTTCTCCCACCCAAACACCGTGCTTCCAGGTGCCTCAGAGATCTAGAACATGGATAAACCACAGGATTCCTTCTAGGAAGCATTTCTCACCCCAGCAGAGCTTAACATCAAATCATCTCGTATTTTTAAGTCTTGGTTTGGAGATGATTTATTGTCATTTCAAAGCATATGCAACTTTGTGTTTTATAAATGGAAACTGGGTGAGATATATCCTCTGAAAGACATTCTTTAAGGCTATGTTTAATTAAACTGTAGCAGTCAGAATGATGGTGTTCTTGGCAGAATTTCAAAATAAAGCCCACTCCAAGGACGGGATGTGAAATTATATCACAGCAAGGGGCATTTAAGCAAGATCCTAAGATGGTAATGCCAATTACAGTGACTTTGGAATACAGGACTGAGAGTGCACATGAGGCTGTAAAATTAGGTCAGGACATTTTCAATAACAAGGTATGTTTAAGTGCAATGTCACCTAGAGACAGACAATTCAGGTCTTAGGATTCAATGATCTTTCTCACTTTACCATAAAATGTAAAACATAACGCTGTTAAGAAGACATTTAACCAACGTTAAATGTATGACATTTTCTTCATTGAAATAAGTGATAAAAAGCAGATGACATATGGAGACTATTATAAATTTTGCCAAAACTAGATATTTGCATACTGGAAAACTCATAACTAAGGCTTTTATGCCAGGAATCAGACAAGCAGCACAGTGACACAATTTCAACACGACTGATTTTGATTCAGGATGAATGAGTAGTCTCCTGCTCAGTGAAACTTATTACTTCCTCTCTTTATAATGTGATGAACAGAACCAATCTGTATTCAGAAAGATGGTCTTCATGTCTCTACTGTGTCTGTGTCAACTAAGAATGTCTCTGCAATCTGGAAAGAGCTCTATCCTAAAACATTACTCTTGTTGGGAAAGTTACCTTTTAAAAAAAATTTTAGGAGGCATGACAAACTATAGTATTGTGGAAAGGTATTTTGGAATTTGACAGCACACTGGCAAAACCACATATACATCCTTCAGAGGAGTACCTGTGTTCTATGCAGTGCCGTACAGATTCTGAAACACAGTGTTATAATTACAGGTTTGATTCTGTGTGTGTTCTCAAGCCTTGAGACATAAAAGTATTAAATTTTCTTCCTTAGAAACAATAAAAGGTTTCTTATATCTGATTATTTAGTGTAGCAGAGGCCACATCTTGTGCTGAATTAGAAAGAATGATTTACCCATTAACACCTTCACCCATATAGTAAGGAAACAAAATCCTGTTAAATTCATGAGACTCTGTACCTCAGGTATCCTTTTGTTTTGGATAAATAGGTGTCCCCAGGCCAGCTTAGTTTATCTTTAGAGGCAGGGAGCTTAATGTAAGAACTAGCCTTTGAACTTGAAGAAAGCTGAGAGGTATGTCAGCACCTGCCTCAGTAAAATGATATCAAAGTCATTTTGAGTGTAACTTCTAGATGAACCAATTAGGAGTGATCCATTTAGAGCTGAGACCAGAAACTTATTTATATATATGTGTGTGTGTATGTGTGTGTGTGTGTGTCTGTGTGGCCAAGACATAATGAAAGATGGTTTTAGCACAGTGGGGGAGTTGTGAGAAAATGCAGTCATGTGAGTGAGAAAGGAGGATTCAGCCTTTTTATCTGTACCTTAGGTCTGGCTACTTCTGCTAAAATCCTGTAACTCTGGCAGGCTTTCTTCAAAGTTCCTAAAGCTGCTGCTTGTTCAAACCAGTCAGCAGAGTCACCTGCCAGGTGCCCCCGTGCCCCAAGAAGAGTTGAGAATAATGAAGTCATAAGGTTGGAAGGTGTCACACGGGTCTAGACCAAGGAACTCATTCTGGAATATCCAGACATACAGAAACAAGACATTTATTCTTCCAAAGGCAGTTCACTTCATATTTGTATAGCTCCAGCTCTTAGAGAAATCTTGCTTGTTAAGAATTGAATTCTCTTTGTCCGTAGCTTCCTCTCCTCCTCATTGTTGCCAGTATTACTACTTGAATCCATACTAAACAAAAGGAATCCTTCTTGTCTGTGGCAGTTTCTCAAATGTTGAAGCCCAGCTCTCTTGTTATCCCTGAAACTTTATTTATTTTTCTTCAGTGGAAAACACTGCTCTGTCTTTTGACCATTTTTCAAATCTAACATGATTTCAGAACCATTACCAGCATAATGGTTTTCTTTTAATACACTGAAACCATTTATAACAAAAAAAATGGCGTTAAGACCAGAATCACTCTAAAACTGGAGAAATCTAGAAACAGGTAAGTTGGCCTCTTGCCTCCCCTTGCTTCTATTAATGCAGACTAAGTTCACACTATTCGTTTTTTATTTTGGCAATGTCAACATTTCATTGTCTAGAAATCCTTCTTGAACAAAACTCTATTAAAACATTTTCTATATTTATGTTCTGATGGTAAATCACATTTTCCTCATTCTATACTTGCACAGTTGTTTTAGGCCCAAGCACAGGACCTTGTGTTTTTCTAGATTTAATTTTATCTTGCTAATATCAGACTATTACTGAAGCTTCTCAGAATCTTTTGGTACCTGGATTTACTCAATCAATATATTCTCCTTCTACTCATCAGTTTCCTCATAAATGAAGACAAACTGCTTCATTAAATGATTGTGAAGACTGTGTGATCCAACATAAGGAGAGTGCTTAGCATGGAGACAAACACTTAGTAAGTGCTCAATAAATTGTATTACTATCATTTTGTAAGCAAGCTTAGTCTAAAAAGAGTCTTTTAACCTTAAAGTACATTTGTTGACATCATATAAATAAATCCCAACATTTTAGAATAAAGTATTTTAGTCAAAACTATATTGTCGCCAGAGGTTGAGTAAAAAATTACTGGAGCAACATGAAATAAGTGAATCCTAGAGGCCTTTATAATTACAGAATTCAAAGAGAAAAAAATTAAATCTCTATGCATTTCCAAGTCAGAAGTCTACCTAATTGGACGAGTTGCGACTCATTTTAAATTGCCTCCTAGAGTCATCTGCTACTAGCAAACTCTGAATCTACCAAAATGATAAACTGCTTTGCAATTCCTCTATGTGAAATCATTACTCAAAGCTGTAGGGGTGAGTTGTTAATGACAAATCACCACGTGTGTGAGAAAGTTGAAATTTTCCTTACTGTCAATTCATTACCAGAAGAATTAGCAGGATGACATATTGAAAATGCCCTTGGCTTGTGACAGTTTCAGATCTGGGTTCACATCATAGCACAAGATCATTTTAACTATGTGACCTCAGGAAAGTTGTTAATCGTCAGTCCCCCATTTCTCACTTATGGGAGTAGGGCAACAGTACCATCTAGATTTGCAAAGAATTTGAGGTAACATGTGCAAAGTAGCAACTATGATTAATACTAGAGGTTATTATCAATCATTCATATGAATGGATGATGATGGCAGTAATCGAGAATTTATGTGATGCCTTCCTAGTTTCCATGAGAATTTGAAGCCATGCTAATAATACAGTCCAATGGAAAACCATAGCAAGAGAATATAGAAAATAGGGATATATTGTATTGTGTTCCCTGATAGCTCAGTTGGTAAAGAATCCTCCTGCAATGCAGGAGATCCCGGTTCAATTCCTGGGTTGGGAAGATCTGCTGGAGAAGGGATAGGCTACCCACTCCAGTATTCTTGGACTTCCCTTGTGGCTCAGCTGGTAAAGAATCTGCCTGTAATGCAGGAGACCTGGGTTCAATCCCTGGGTTGGGAAGATCCCCTGGAGAAGGGATAGGCTACCCTTTCTAGTATTCTGGCCTGGAGAATTCCTTGGACTATATAAACCATGGGTCAGACATGACTGAGCAACTTTCATTTTCTTTAACTGTTTTGGAATCAGTGTGAAAGTAAGATTCCTATAGAATAACTTTTCTTAAGTGAAAACATAGGATAGAAGAAAATCAGATGAGCTTATATAGAATGACCTAATATTCTGGTATGTAATTTCATTAAAACATGAAACTGCTTTGGGTTGGTCAAAAAGTTTAATCAGGGTTTTCTGTAAGATCTTATAGAAAAACCCAAAAGCATGTTTTGGCCAGCCCAATAAAATCTTGTGACGTCACTCAACCTTTCTTAAGTGACTGTTACATGCCAGGTAACCTACACTCTAAGAGGAAAATGCCCTTGGTGGTCATAAAACCTTTCTCATAGCACTCTTCCAAAGTCTAAAGCACTCTTTAGGAATCCATAGAATCATAAATTGAAAATACTTTTATCTCAAAAATCACTGAATCATGGAACACTGCTAGCATTTTCTTTCTTTCAATACATAGAACATTAAATGTGAATTGAAACTCAGTACCAATAGCAAAGGCTCATTCTTTGAATAGCTTTTCTTTATCTTAGTAGTCAGTGAAGTCTTTGTTTACTTTGTAGAATGGAAATATGATACTGGGAAATTAGAATACATTTAACAAATACAAAGAATTCACTAAAATTTTATTTAATCTCATACAAAAGGTGAATATGGATTTACTGCAATTTTTAAGTAGATGTTTGTCCAAAAGCTAAAGGAATATTTCAATAAATCCTCCTTTGAAATAGAAAAATTTCTGTTCAAGTCCTCTGCCTATTTTTTAATTGAGTTTTTGTTTTTTTCACATTGAGTTGCATGTTTTTTGGTGTGTACTTTGGATATTAACTCCTTTTCAGATATAATTTTCAAATAACTTCTCCCATTCAGTAAGCTGTCTTTTCATTTTGTTGATAGTTTCCTCAAGACATTTTCCTAAAGAAGACAAATATATGGTTAATAGCCACATGAAAAGATGCTCAACATCAGCAATCATGAGAAAAATACAAAGCCACAAAGAAATACCACCTCACACCTGTCAGAACTGCTATCATAAAAAGAGAGCAAATAACAAATGTTGACAAAAGTGTGGTCAAAAGAAAGCCCTTGTGCACTGTTGATGGGATTGTAAATTGGTGCAGCCACTATGGAAAAAAAGTATGGTGGTTCTTCAGAAAATTAAAAAGAACTACCCATATAATCCAGAAATTTCACTCTAGGTCTTTATAAGAAGAAATAAAAACACTAGCTTGAAAAGATATATGCACTGCAATGTTCATTGCAGTGTTATTTACAACAGCCAAGATATGGAAGCAACCTAGGCATCCACTGGTAGACAAATAGATAAGAAGATGTGAGATATGTATATATATATACACACACATACACACACACATACATACATATACACACACTTTGGAATGGAATACACACACGATGGAATATTATTGAACCATAAGAAACAGAATCTTGCATTTGTGACAACATGATAGATCTAGAGAGTATTATGCTAAGTGAAATAAGCCAGAGAAAGACAAATACCATATAATCACACTTCCATGTGGAATATAAAAACAAACCAATCAAAATGAAAACAGACTCATGAATATTGAGAATAGTGGGTTGTTACCAGAGTGGAATATTGGTTGGGCAAAAGAGGTGAAGGGGATTCAGAGGTTCAAACCTCCAGTTATAAAATAGATAAGCAATTGGGATGTAACATGCATCAAAAGGAATATGGTTAATGATATGGTAATGACTTTGGGGACAGATGGTTACTAGACTCATCATGTGACCACTTCATAGTGTATGCAAATGTCAAATCACTATGAAATACAAATGAAATAAGCATACTATTATACATGAACTATATATCATTTAAAGAAACATTTATTACTTATTGAGAAAATATACAAACTTAGATATTTATTTTTAAGAGAAATTCAAATAGACCTAGATCCAGATCTCTCTTCAAATAAACCAGGATAGTATATTATTTCCTATGTCCTAGTAAGAACAAGATTTTGTGAATCACTGTGATCCTCCAGAGGAGGAAATGGCAACCCACTGCAATACTCTTGCCTGAAAAATCCCATTGGACAGAGGAGCCTGCAGGGCTATAGTCCCTGGGGTCTCAGAGCTGGACACGACTGAGTGCCTGAGCGCGCGCACACACACACACACACACACACACACACACGTGTAATGTATTATGCTAAATTGGTACAAAAAGACTAGACACTAAAAAACAACTCAGGAAATTAGAAATAAAAATGGTTTAGAAAAACTACCACTGAGCAAAAACTGGGTAATCAAGCTATTGTATATATAGCAATCAATCAAAGTTTAACCTCAAATGGAATCATATTTGTAGCATAGCAACTTATATTATTAATTATAGAAATTTGCTTTTATTTTTAAAGTTACCATTTCCTGAAAAAAAGTCAAAAGATAGGGAGGCCATCATGCCAAGGAAAAGGGGATACATTGCCAAAAACAAGGAGTGCTTTTATATTTGAACAAATGTGACTTTGAGGCCATTATGTATGTTGCAAATGCAGAGACCCTCTACTGTGAACATTGTGTTTCCTCGTGTTCAGATTCAGGCCTTCACAGTTGGAAGCCTGAAGATAAGATGAGCTTACCTGTTGTGATGAGCCATATGAGAAAACACTCCTAAACACCAGTCTGTATGGTTGATAGATTTCCTTTCTGAGCCACACCATCATCTCCTCTTTCCACAAGTGAATAAGAATGAAAAGGCCCACTTCTACAAGCCTCATGGTGGGGGGAAGATACTTGCAAACCAGCTAGTTACAGTTAGCAAGGTAATTTCTCCAAGTTAGAAGTAGGGATCAGGCAAAGCAGCTCAAACCGTGGCCCCCCCACCCACCCTACCCCTACCCAGCCCCTACCCCACCGCCAAATGAACACTGATGGTTCAATGTCTATACAGACAAGAAAGTTAAGCCAACTCTCTGGATTAGGATGAATTTGGATGAGGGATAGTTTAGGTATAGAATAAGGATGGATTCAAAGAATGGTGATAAAAACATCACATGTTCCTATAGGGTGTTCCCAGTTCCAAGGAAGATGGATCACGAGAGAAGTCCCAGGAAAGTGTTTGTTAGATCAATATGAAAGTGAAAGTGAAACTCTGTCAGTTGTGTCCAACTCTTTGCAACCCCATGGGCTATACAGTCTATGTAATTCTCCAGGCCAGAACACTGGAGTGGGTAGCTATTCCCTTCTCCAGGGGATCTTCCCAACATAGGGATCGAACCAAGGTCTCCCACATTACAGGCAGATTCTTTACCAGCTGAGCCACAAGGGAAGCCAAGATCAATGTGGGAAATGCTAAATATTTTGTTTATTCCATCGAGAATCATGGAGTCTAGAAGAGCTATCCTATAGCAAATGAATCTTCTTAATTTTATCTAGTACTTTATTATATTAAAGCTTTTTAACACAAAATTTACTATCTCATCTTGAAGATGTTTTTATGCCTTGCCAGGTCCAGGGAGGACAGATGATTTTATTCTCATAAACAGAGATGTCAAACAATTGGTAGAAATTCATATCACCAGGTACAAGGTGGTGGCAATGCCTGGCCCCAAAATCCAGGCTGTTGTCCAGGCTCTTGAAATTACACCAGTTCAGACACAGAGACTCTTTAAAAACAAAAAACAAAAAACAACTTTTTATTTTGTATTGGGGCATAGCTGATTAACAATGTTGTGATAGTTTCAGATGAACAGCAAAGGGACTCAGCCATACATACACATGTATCCATTCTCACCCAAACTCTCCACAAGGCTGCCGCACAACACAGAGCAGAGTTCCATATGTATACAGACACAGAGACTTTTGAAAGAAATTATGAAAGGCTTCTGAGCCTTGCTGAAAGATAGTTGATAGAATTAACAGAGTAAATAATTCTAACAAGAACGTAAGAGTCAGGAGATGCAGATCCCATTACTGACTTCACTGGCTAACTGTAGAACCCTGTGGAAAAGACTTACCTTCGCCAGTCTTCGGTTTCCTTGAACAAAATGACAATCGTTTTAGGCAGTCCAGCAGCATTCCTACTGCTTCTTCTAATAATAGAGTCGCCTTCTCTTGTAAGGACTCCAGGCCTTGGGGTTTAACTCCATGTGGAAGCTGAACTGACTCTATTTCTCCTTGCTTTTCCGCTATCAGCACACAGGTAATATTCACTGAGCCACCCTTCTGGCACCCGCCTCAGTCACAGACTTTTGTTCCGGGATGGATACATGACCCAAACAGACCAGAGTTTACCCAGGAAAAGACAATTTCTTTCTGCTGTGGTTGTTAAGCTGGTATCTATGGTAAAATGTGAGTGTGAGCCTAAGAGAATCACTTTTTTCTTTTTCCTGACATGTTTGGAAACAGCTTTACTGAAAGATGGAGAGAGCGGAAGAAGCTGATAATATCATATATCAGCTTTTCAGACAGCTGAAGCAACCTGTATCCCTGGATGTGGGAGTCACACAGGTCAGTAAATTTAGTTTGTTTGTTTTTAATTAGTTTGAATTGCATTCATGTTTGTTGTCACCCAAAGAGTCTTGATTAATCCAGCTCATTCTCGCTTGAACATTTCATGAATTTAGAGGATATTTAAGTTGCTTAAAACAAGGAGAAAACATTTTCTTTAAAAGTTAATCTGTGGAAGTTGGGGAGGGAAATTCACACATGATCCTTTTGTTTATCCCTCACTGAGCATTCCTGGTAGGGGCAGGGAATAAAACACTCACTCATTCCTGATCTGAATTTGTAGAAAAATACAAGTAGACTCCAGAAATTCATTTGGAGTGTTTTCTTCAGTCCTTCCACATTCATGCTCATCTCGAGCTTGAGTATATAATGTACAGTGAACCCTGTGTGTGTTGCCTAAAGAAAGGGAAAAGTCAAATTGCATAGGTCACATCCTCCAAATCAATATAGAGAAGAATGGAGGGTACTTCATCAGTAAGAGGAAAAGTCACAAGTGTGGGTGGTGCATACAGCTGGGTCTCCAAGGACATATGAGCACAAATCAAGCAGAAGACAGGATGGAAACATACGAGAAGGCCCCTTTAAATTCCACGACACTTTGTACTCAACTTTCAAGATCTAAGTTAGTACCTAGTGCAAAGTCAAGCCATAATGGATACTAAATAATACATATTTATTGATGATAAAGATAAGAAGATCTGGCAAGGCCTCTTTGACCTCTGGGTATAAGAAAATTGAGCTGGCTAACAGGATGCTTGCAATTAGTCCAAGATTTAGCAGAGAGAAATGGAGAAGGAATTAGCAGTCTTCCACATTCTTGTCGCATTGCTGAGCTCAGTAGTCTTTGATCATTTTATTAAGTCCTCTAAATGTAAAATTTTCTAATCACTGTTTTGAGAATTCACAATCTTCCTGTCAATTTCTAGAGACTTGATAGGTTCTTTTCGTTTTCATTGATCTTCTTCAAATTTAGGGTCTCGTCTCATTTCTCTTAGCTTAGCTTTTAAAGATTTTCAAGCTTTCACAATATATAATCTTTGACTTTTCTGTCTCTTGAGGATTTAGCCTCTTTTTCTTTCCATTTCTTAGATGAAGATTGAACCATACATCTCAAGATATAGATGTATTGTAAGACTCCAGGAACCTCCTATAAATCTTATTTACTGGACATTTTGGATGAATTTCTTTGCAACTTTTTCTGTGCATTGGTTTATAAATAGTGTTAAACAAAGAAGTGGAGAATATGTGATATTTCAATTTAGCCTGTAGTGAAATGGATGTGTTTTCATTGGTATACAAAACAAGAAACACAGAGTATGTGTGTGAGTGTGCGCATGCATGCCTGCCTAATCAATACTATTTAGAATATGAACTACTTGATCCCGCTCAATTTATAGGAAAATAAAGCCAAAGAGCCATTCTGGATCCCAGAGGGATTCTTTTCCCAAAGCAATCAGACATCTGGAGTCTTGGGCTGATAAAAATCAATGACTTTCAAGGCAGTACATCTTTAGATGTGGGGGAGGGAAGAACATAATGAGAGAGGAATTTGTGACAGTGGGAGGCAAACAGAAAAAGAGTAAGAAAAACTGTAACACTGTCTCCCTGTGATCAACCATATCAGGGCACAGGCTACAGCATAATTAGGTGTGTATATTTATATCACTATGACCTCAGAAACAGTAAACAGAAACAGTTTCTTTATTATTTGACTCTGGGCAGATCATATGCCTTCCTTTATGTGTGTTTATCTGTGCCTGTGCTTCCTGGGTTGAATAAGCAGAATTCAGTTCATTTTTCAGTAAGAAGTTGTAATGTACCACATACACATGGGTGCTTGACAAATACTATCTAATTGTTTGAATTATAAGCTCAGAAAATATTACTATGTGATGGAAATCAGTTTTAAAATGGGGGCAGGGCAGAGTTTTGTTCCAACATGATCACAGATGGTTTGACCTTCTATATATTGATCACTCTGTGCCTGCATCTACCCACTCAGAAATATTTCAGCAATTGAGCACTTACATATATTCAGAAAAGGAAACTATTTACCCATAACCCCTTCAAAATATATATAGTCAAATAAATGAAAATGTAACTTATTTACTCTCATTTAGTATGTGTTGTTATTTGAGTTGGATGTAAGCCACTTGTCTGCAATCTGAGGTGTATTTTTATTTATTTTTATTTTTTTAGGTGTATTTTTAAATGCATTTAGTTATCCTTACAATAATAGTTCTTGTAGAAACTTTCCTCTAATATATTCTGAATTTCTCAAATACAAATAATAATTTTAGACTATTCTGTTGTGATCACCAAATATGTTACATGACTTGCTGATAATATTAAATACTTTGACTTTTTCAAGTCAAAGTAATCTGAATTACTGAAAATTATTATCTGAAAATCTGAATTTTCAAATCTAAGCTAATGCTATAAAATTAATCCTGGACTCTTAACCAGTTTAAGCATTTAAACAATACTAAAATATCTGGAAAGAAGGACAGAGTGATGTTGGCCAAGGAAGCAGTTAACCATTGAGCCTTTAAGTTCAGACATTAGGAAACAACTACTAACTACTGCTTGAGTGGACTTGAAAACATATCCTATTCGAGCTATTGTGCACATATCTAAATGGGATGTGGCAGGTGGGTGAAAGATTTATTGATTCCTGTTTGGGGTATTACTGTAGACTTACTGCTTCAGTGGACTTTCAAACAAGGTTTGAGTCTTACAGAACAAACTGAACCCTGGAATCCTTTCCTGGCATTGAAACCCCCAAAGTGACAAGTCTAATAAGCCAGGGCTGAGGAAGGCTTTAAACTGCATGCGGAACAGCTGTTGTGTGCTCTTGCAGAAGCTCAAAGGGAAAAATGCTTTAGAGGAGAAAAAGTGGCTGTTAATTAGTCTTTGAACACCGGAAAGTTTCTGCAAACAAAAATGCACATTAGTCTAAATGTACAGAGTTAAAGGAACCACTTGCTAATCATATGCTCCCCAATTCACTGGACTTTCCTTTCATTGCTTCCCCAGTGAGAACACAGAGATCTGTGATATTTAAGGCACTAGTTAGATTATGTGTAACCTGTCAGCATAGAAACTGCTCTCTACCTAGGCCTGGATAGGTGTCTGAAATTTTGCTTTGGCTGTTGTAAATAACATCCCGTGTTGAGGAGCACTGGACTTTAGGGGAGGGTGTCTCCTACCTAAAAGAACAAGATTGGAAAGACAAAATAGATTTTTAAGATACCTATTGAAGTGAGCTGAGAAACACATTAAGAGACATGGGAATAGTAAACAAATTAATTCAATAGAATCATAGAATAGGAATGTCCTTTTAGAACACATCTTCGTCATTTTAGGGCGGATGGCTCTCAGTTACTTAGATACCAGAAGCAAACTTTCTTACATCATCGTCCAGTGCGCCTTTTCCTCCCTTACTCAGAATTAGTGTAAGAAGACATAACAGGACTGACTCAGGATCCCTTGAGAAGCCAGAGTGGCTTGAAAATCAGAAAACAGGCGTGGGGCTCATCCATCACCAGCCAGCATGTCTCAGGCTTAACACAATAATGTGATGTTATGCTTAGACTTCCCTCAAGCAGGCCTAAAGTGGTTCAACACTCAAGTCCTTATACATTTTCAGAGAAAGTGGGAAGAGTCATAACAACAATCTTAAGAAAAATAACATTTATTAACAATTGGCTAAGCTACTTAGGTAGTGGCCACCCAATTAGGCTCGGAGGCATGTGCGGCTGTCTGCACAGCCTGAGAGGCGTTACAACCCTGTTAATCCACTTGCTGTGTTGCTCACAAAATCCTCTCCCTGTTTCTGCTGTATTTCCAGAAGGGTTTCAGAAAGTATCAGATGCCTCCCCATGGACCATCTGCCAGAGCCAGCGAGTTTTTACAGGAAGCCATCTTTCTCCCTCTCTGTGTCTCTCAGGACTTCCCACTAATTACTGACCACATGGTGGACTCAAGTGTGTGGGATGATAAAATCTGCCTGTGTGCATCCATCCTTCCCAATTCCCAGTCTCTTAAGTCTGACATCGTTTTCTTCTATGAAACTCAGAAAGTGACTTTTAAAACTTACTTTCCTTGCAGCACACCTATAAGAAAGGATCAACGCCCCATAAACTCTAGGCAAGATTTAAAAGTTTCATTTAACGCATTTGTTAGGATCAAGATAAAAGACAGTCAAAGGCAAAGTAAGATAGGGAGTGGTGTGGGGCCTGAGAAAGTGGTTGCGTGTGGCCATCGGGGAATAGGGAATGTAAAAGCTTCTTGCACACATTGCCTCATCTATAAAAACCAGAATTACTTGGCATCTAAGTAACAAATGGATCTAAAGGCTGTAGAGAAGAGCTGTTGGCAGGAAATGGTCCCCAGGGCTATGATATTTTCAGATCATGTGCATTTGCCTATAATGCATAGATCATGGATTACAGAACTCTGTTCACATAACTTTCCTATTTAAGGGCTAAATTTTGCAGGTTCTGATTTGTCGACTATAACAGTTTCTGGTGGTTAAGAGAATAAAACTGGATAGTTAAGGAAAAATGATAAATTTTGCCTTTGAGATGCAAGGAAGAGAAAAGTGCTGTGAAGAAGTATTAAGAGGAAAAGGATGGAGAAGGATCATAGTGATAACAGAGATTTAAGAGCATTGGTAGAGGAGAGAATAGTAGGGGCCTGGCAGCTTCCCCCCTCCCCAATTTTCAGTTGGCCTTTAAATAGAAAGCACTCTTCAATACAAAGGCAAATTGACCTGCAGGTTGAGAGCTTTCTGTGCCTGAAACTCACTATTAAGCAGATAACTTGTACACAAAGTGGAAGATTCCTACACACTCTTGATAGGAATCTTGGTAGGTTGGTTTTGATCCCAAATCAGTTTCCACACTGAGTTTAATTTTAAATGTCTGGTTTGTGCCTGAGTGAACTGGTTCTGCTTTCTTTGAAACATGGAGACAGCAGATCAACTTGGTGCCACAAAAACTAGCTACAGAATAGAAAATCTCCATTTCCTATCTCACTCATTAACAAAGTGCCCTCCATGACTCACTCGCGACTACATGTTGCCCCTGCTCCCCTGCCCAGACAGAAGAAAACAAGCAAATGCTTACCTGCCGAACATACAGGAACAATAGGCAAAACTTCAAAATCCTTTCTTTTGCAAGCCTAATATATATATGCATTCAAAAAAAAAAATTCTATGTCCTATCCCCACATAGACAAAGATTTACTCTGGGAGTGAAACAGATACCTGAGTGGGCAGGATGTTAAGGGACACAAACATTTGATCACAACCCTTCAGACACTTACACTGTTTATGCCAGTTGTGTCTCTTCTCAATTAAATAGGACACTTCATTGTTGTTGTTGTTGTTAATTTTAGTCCACCTTGTATCTGCTACAGTGACGCTTTTAATTGCTATACCATAGCAGAGGATTCTTTATATTTTTGAAAATATTTAGGATCCTACCCCAGGTGTAAAAACAAACTGCTCAAAATCTGTTGTCAAGTTACAGCTCAAAGCTATTGTATCCTTTGGGTTATTTTCACATTCACAGTTTTCCAGGCTTTTCTTTCCAAATCCCCTTCAATTTCTGAGCCCAAAGACCATCTGTAGCTCCTCTCCGGCCAACTTCCAAGTTTGGGTTACACACATCTATGACATTCAGAACCTCGGTTAACTCCTCTGAACCTTTTGGCTGGTCCTGGGACTGATTACCCAGGTCGCGTTTATCTTCTACTTTCGCCCTTCAGATATAAAATGTAATATGACAAAGGCAATACACGCTTGTTTTTAGTAACAATGGTGTACCCCGGGGAGAATCAGCGTCACTCTGTCACTCTGTACTTTAGGAACTACTTTTCCTCGTCTTTTTTTTTTTTTTTTTTTGATCAGAATCCTGACGCTTGCTGGCTGACGTTGGTCAGGAGAAGATGCCCTCCCTGAAGCCTAGCCAAGCCGTCTCTTCCTTTCATTAGCGGTGTAACCCTGTGTTCCCACCGGAGCCCTGCACGGAAGTGTAATCTTCCCGCGGGGGCCTCCCGTTTTCTCGCCTGGCTCACAGCGCTGAGCCTAAATGAAATATAAAATATTAACTGAAAGGGAAAACAAAGGATGCTGCCTCCAGGACGGGTCCAGGGCCTGAGACTTGGCCAGGGCACTCGTCCCTGGGCCTCTCTGTCTCGCTCCCCCCCCCCCCCCCCCCCCCCCCCCCCCCCCCCCCCCCCCCGCCCCTCCGTTGTGCCTGCGTAGGATCCGCGAGTTGAATCGCAGCTCGCCAAAGCGAATTCCACTTAGGACTGGTAACCTGACCCCTCAGCGTCGCCCGTTCCCTTCTGCCCAGAGAGTAGAATGATCACCAGGAGGCCAGGAAAAAAAACACTTAAACGTTGCATTTATTAAGGAAATTTTAAATAAGAAAAAAAGAAAAGTCAAAACGGTGTCACCAATGTCAAGAGCACTTTTGTGGTGTAAACCGTGCAGTCACGAGCTAGGAGTTCTATCCCGGATCTTTGCCCGGGGCCAGCTAGAGTGCCAGTCCCCGTCCCCCCCCCCGCCCCCGCCCCAGACCCAGTTGGAAATGCAATAAAAGAATTGTCACCCCATTCACATTCGCAGGCTCCCCTTCCACCACCCCTTCCCCTAACACAAAACTCTAACCCCCAGGCAGGGAAACAGGCCACTAGGGCGGAAAAAGACTTATCAAATACTTGTATTCAAGCAAACAAACACAAAACCCTTTAAAACGTCACGTTACAATCAATCAAAGGTATTTATCGCCTGTCCTGCCGGGGCTACAAGGAGCTGGAGGGAATGCGCGCGAACCCGGAGACGGTTTGCGTGTCCCCGATAGTTCGGTTAAGTGGCATATATGCGGGTCACTTTTCCGGTCACCAGGCAATAGGTGCCGTTGGTCTCCGCCTGCCCACCCTCTCCACCTGCACCCCCGAGCTTGGCCCACCTGCGGGTGGAAAAGGGCCTTGGCCTGGGTCGGTGTCCCCGCATTCTGCGCTAGCGGCAGCTTCCAAAGTTCTGCGCCCTAATCGCCTTCTCTTGCCACTTGCTGCTGAGTCCAGAGTCAAGGCTCTTTTTTCCTACTGCCAGGCCTGGGGACTTTCAGAGGGCGAGCGATAAACGGGTTCGCTTCATCCCGAAAGGCAAGAGTCGAGAGAAAAAACTGACTCCGACAGGTTTGCTTCGCCCAGTCGCGCATGGTGAGAGGGCGCGGCCGGGCTGGCGAGGTGGGGAGGCGAGGGGCGGCTGCCGCGGGGGCCGGGGGCCGGTCAGTAGGGCCCCACGACCACCGCCTCCACCTCCTTAGACGGTCTCCGGTCCTTCACCAGGAAATTGATCATGCCCTCGGACTTGATGAGAAGGTTGCAGCCCAGGAAGAAAATGCCGAAGACCACGGTGAGCGAGAGCACGCACATGACGGCGATCTGAACCACGCGCATGATGTACAGGCTGCGCTCGTCCGGGCCGCCCTCCGCGAAGCCGTCGTCGGTCACCACGGACGCCTGGGTGCAGCAGCGCACGGCGCGCTCCAGCGCCTCGCTGCTGTTGGCCAGGAACAGGCCGGCCACGTCGGTCTGGTTGCCCAGCGCCGGATTCATCGCGGGAGCGGGCGGGCGGCTCGGGAGGCGAGGGTCCGAGGGGTGGGAAGGCGGTAGCGCGGCAGAAACAGGTGAGCTGAGCGCTCACTTGTGGACTCGCGCGCGCGGGGACCGCTCGCTCGCTTCTTTCCAAAGTCCCCGGC
The DNA here is from genome assembly GCF_016772045.2 of Ovis aries. NCBI lineage: Eukaryota > Metazoa > Chordata > Mammalia > Artiodactyla > Bovidae > Ovis > Ovis aries. The sequence goes on along the minus strand of NC_056055.1, from coordinate 156,129,289 downwards.
TGGTGAGAGTTTCGCCGGAGCCTTCTCGCCGCGCGCCTCAGTCTGGCTGGTCTGCGCCGTGTGCTTCTGCCCGGGCGGTGCTCGTTCCCGGCGCTCGCTCGACTAGGGGCTGTTGGAACTTGGCGGGGCTGGGCCAGCCGGGCCGTGGGAGGTGCGGACGGCGGCGGTAGGACAACTGCTCTGAGCCCAGAGCGGCCCCTTCTGGCCGCACCGCTGCTCTGCGCCCGCCGCCGCTGGGCGGTGGGGGAAAGGAATGGGGCGAACCTCTTATTTTTCCTTGCTTCGCCACTTTTCCAGCTCCAAGGATAGGCAGAGATCGCTTTTCTGGCTTGATGGATGATTGAAGAGTTTCGGGTGGGGAAGGGTTGCGACCAACGGAAAGTTTCTTAAAAACTGGGTCACACAAGCTCTGCGTGTCCTTGGCCTCCCGCCTCCCTCACCTCCGGGAGGTGGAAAGTGGCGATGAATCGCAGGTGGCAGATGGTGTCAGCGAATACATGGGCCCGCCGCCTGTTCCTGACTTTGTCTCGCTTGCGACGAGCCGGGAGGGAAGGAAGGAGAGAAAAGAAAGAAAAGAGGGAGAGAGGAAAGGATTGGAAAACAGAGTAAGGCAGATTTTCTAGAGACTCTTGGGCAAAAGAAAAGGGTTTAGGGAAGGAAGGGTTCTTCTGTGGCCTTTGTGGTTGCCAAGAACAGGGTCACCTCCTTGGTAAGGGAGGGAAGGTGGACAGAATGGCTACCCTTGTAATCTCAATTGCAAATGAGTTTTTGGATGTGCTTCCAATGTTTTTCTCTGCTGGCAGTAAATCAGTTGTTTAAGGAATTGCTCATCAGGACCCATCACCTAGAACACTGGCCAACTCCTGGAAGATCTCCCCATTTTCCGTAAGCTGATATATTTCTCCCTAGTCATTTTAAACGAAGCTACAGATGTTTTAAGGGCCTGATTGAGACTTCAGTCCATTATAATTCCTCTTCTGGTTTCAGTGAAATGTTACAAACCTGTCAGATTGTTTATTGAGCCCTAGAAGAGTACTTCAGTTGTTTTTTTTTAATCTTTCCTACTCTTTTTCTTCCCTTCACTTCTTCCTCTCTCCCTTCCTTTTTTCTTTCTTTCAACTGTAACAGCTGAAACCAATAACTTGAAGGCCAGTTCAAACTTTTCATAGAATACATTTATTAAATTTCTGTTAAAATGCAGTAGCCATTTTCAGCTCTATTCTCAACTCCATTATATTTGCTTGTTAAACCCTCTGATTTTTGTCTCCTCAAACATTATTTATTCCATGTTCAAAGCTTTCCTTAAATGTTTTGTGCTACTTTGTGACCACAATAAAATAGAGTGAACTGTATTTTAGTGAAGAGTTTCCAACTCTGGGATGTTGATTGTATACCAGCTTCAATAAGTTTAGATGCTTCTAAGTAGCTAATTTTATTTTGGAGGCGAAGACCTAGGCTTCTCGGCCTCATCCATAATTCATCTGGTTTATTGCTCTAATTTCCCATGGTTATAATTGCCCTGAAGAATGCTCCAGTCCCAATAATTTCTTATTTGGACAAATTTATTATTTATTGATTGGAAAAAATTATTTGAATCTCACTATACATTCAGCCTGTCTTAGTTAATATGGGTGATACTTAACAGCAAAACGTAATGCGTATGTGAAAAATTAGAGAAGAACTTAAGATAATATAAAGCAAATACCACAATGAATGGTGGAGGCAAGTAGTTAGAATTTAGAAAAGCAAAAGGTGGAGAATAGAGGTCATTTACAGGAATATTGAGACTTCCCAAGTAGCACTAGTGGTAAAGAACCCGCCAGCCAATGCAGGAGCCAGAGATGTGGGTTTGACCCCTGGGTTGGGAAGATCCCCTGGAGGCGGGCATGGCAACTCACTCCAGTATTCTTGCCTGGAGAATCCCATGGACAGAGGAGTCTGGCAGGCCACTGTCCAGTGGGTCGCAAAGAGTCAGACACAACTGAAGCAATTTCACACACACAAACACACACACACAGGAGGATATTAACTTGCACAGGATTGTGTGTTTAGTAGAAGCTGGGTACAACCGATTATAGACTGTAGCCATCTCTTTTGTGACAAAACAAAGAGATGATACATTTGTAAGGTCTGGTTACAAAAAGTTCCTAAAAGTGTTAACTGAATCATTTCAGAATTTGAGTATATTTGTTGATATTAACAATATTACTACTTTAGTAAGAAGTTATTATAAAAAAATGATCAAATTTTGACATCCAGTAGAGGTTTTGTATCATTAAACGTCTAGATTTGAGGGCTTCCCTAATGGCTCAGATGGTAAAGAATCTGTCTGCAAAATGCAAGAGACCTGGGTTTGCTCCTCGGTCAAGGAGTATCTTCTGGAGAAGGGAATACCTACCCACTCCAGTATTCTTGCCTGGAGAATTCCATGGACAGAGAAGCCTGGTGGACTATAGTCCATGGGGTTGCAAAGAATTGGACACTACTGAGTGACTAACATTTCACTTTTAAAAGGTTTTGTATCTTTAAACTTGTAGATTTAAGGAATACATTTTTAAAAGAAATAATGGAACACTCTGACATTATTTTCTTTCAGTTTTAATTACTTATACCCACAAAATTGTGGATAAAATAATTGCTATTCCCATCAACTAGTTCAGAACTCTGGGGATGTAGTTTTGTTTCCTTTATATCCCACCTTGCACTGCCACCAGTCTGATTTTGTTAGATAAAATTGGTCAAAGTATTTACAGGGAAATTAGCTATAAACCAAGTAGTACAAAACTAACACTTATCACACACATTACTGGACTTAAAGGGATATGAATAGGTAGAAGTTTTCTATAGAAATTGTTTATCTTTCCTTTGGTATTTTGAGTGAAAAATGTTTATACAGAGAAACTTTGATTTCTGGAAAAGCAGATATTGATGTGAAATGGGGTAATGTGTTGGTACTGGTAATTCACTTCAAATAAAAGGATTTTGATACATACGACTCACTGTTATACTTTTTAAACTAGTGACTTCTCCTACTTTATTGGACAGGATATTTGATTTCAAAAAGTTATATGCTCATTATTTCACAATATAAATATTACACAAAGAAAGAAACATGTATCTCTTCTTTCCTGAAAATATATCTATAGCATATAAAAAAATTCTGTAAAGATATTCCAGGCTGATGTTGATGGACGTCTATCATCAGTGATCATTAGATCTATAGTTTGAATAGTTTTGATGTAGGACAAGACAGTTGCAATATCAAAAATCTTTTCCTTGAGTCTCTCTCTGTATATTATGAAAATAGTAAGTAGAGATTTTTTTAAAAGAGAATATCACACACATAAAGGATATTTATTACTTTGGGGCAAACTTTAAAAAATAATTTATACCAGATTACACAATTTAAGATTTTTTGGGCTCCAAAATCACTGCAGATGGTGACTGCAGCCATGAAATTAAAAGACGCTTACTCCTTGGAAGAAAAGTTATGACCAACCTACATAGCATGTTGAAAAGCAGAGACATTACTTTGCCAACAAAGGTCCGTCTAGTCAAGGCTATGGTTTTCCTGTGGTCATGTATGGATGTGAGAGTTGGACTGTGAAGAAGGCTGAGCGCTGAAGAATCGATGCTTTTGAAGTGTGTTGTTGGAGAAGACTCTTGAGAGTCCCTTGGACTGCAAGGAGATCCAACCAGTCCATTCTGAAGGAGATCAACCCTGGGATTTCTTTGGAAGGAATGAGGCTGAAGCTGAAACTCCAGTACTTTGGCCACCTCATGCGAAGAGTTGACTCATTGGAAAAGACTCTGATGCTGGGAGGGATTGGGGGCAGGAGGAGAAGGGGATGACAGAGGATGAGATGCCTGGATGGCATCACTGACTCGGTGGACGTGAGTCAGAGTGAACCCAGGAGATGGTGATGACAGGGAGGCCTGGCGTGCTGCAATTTATGGGGTCGCAAAGAGTCGGGCATGACTGAGCAGCTGAACTGAACTGAACTGAAGAGCAGGGACTCATATTCATTTATATAGCACCTGGAACACAAGAGGAAAGCCAGATATAAGCCAAACAGACCATCAATCTACCAAAATAGTTATCATGAAAGCCAAATACCTAAACTCATTCCTTTTTCTCCTGAGGTTGATCCTTCAAATTCTCACAAATCTGTGCATTTTGACTTCTCATGCAGTTGCAGCTCTCTCTCCTGTCTCTTTTTCTTGATTACAGGATATCAGTATCAACACATGGGTTGCAGAGGAGAAAACGGCTGAAGGTAGGTGCTTTTACAACTATAAGGAATAACAGTAACAAGCAGAAGGAAAAACCGAATAAAACACTAAACAACATGCACAAATTTTCTAAGAGTGTACAGTATTGATTTGGGGACATTAAATACAGAGACAAACATTCTTAGATGGTGAAGAATCTAGCAAAAGGTGTAGAGACATGGACTTTGAATCCTGCTGCCTTCAACTAGCTGTGTGATCTCGAAAAATTCCGTTACTTCTCCATACTTTATTTACTTTTCTGTGAAACGGAGATGATATTTCACAGAAGGTTGAAAGGATTGATCTAATCCATGGAGATAGCTGAGAATAATTATTAAATAAAATAGTTATCAAACAAAATAGTTACCAGATAAAAATATATTGCAATAGCTCCTGAGGAAGCAGCAATTGTATAGTTCATTTTAAAAAAGGCTAAATTTTGTTCAGTAATTTTTTCAAGAAAGCTAAAACGTGAGTGATACATTTTAGAAAAATTGCCTTATGAAGCAATTAAGCTTGTTAAGGAAAAAATTGAAAGGATGTGGAGAAATTAGAACCCTTGTGAGTTGCTGATGGGAGTGTAAAATGGTATAGCCTCTGTGGAAAAGAGTATGGTGGTTCCTCAAAAAATTAAACATAGAATTGCCATATGGTCCAGAAATTTGGTTTTTAGATATATTCGCCTAAAAGTTGAAAGCAAGGGCTGAAATAGAAATTTGTGCATATTCATAGCACCATTATTCACAGTAGCCAAAATGTAGAAACAATTCAAATGTCCATTAGCGAATGAGAGGATGAAGAGGTGGTATATACAGAAAATGGACTCTTATGCAGCCTTAAGAAGCAATACAATTTTGTTACATGCCATAACATGGATAATACTTGCAGGCATTGTGCTAAGTGAAATAAGCCAGACACAAAAGGACAAATACTGTATGATTCCATTTACATCAAGATAGTTAAATTCATAGAGACAGAAAGTAGACTAGTGGCTATCAGAGGCTAGGGTGAGGAGGTAATGGTGAAAAATTGCTTAACTGAGAAGAATGAAGTTTCATTTGGAGAAGATGAAGAAGTTCTGTAGATAAACGATAGTGATGCTTGCACAACAATATGAATGTACTTAATGGCACTCAGTTGTGCACATAAAAATTGCTAAAATGGTAAATTTTATGTTATTTTAATTGGATCTAACACAGATACTATACAAATTTCTTCAATTCATAGAAGTTGGAAAATAACCCCCAGACCTCACTGTTCATTTCCCCATGGCTCAAAGATTGGTGCCCTTAGAAATTTAGAGTATTATTCTTCCTATCTTTTTGTTATGCTTTTTTAACTTAAATACAGTTTATATCTTGCTTTTTCCTTAACCCTGTATTTTCTCATAACATTAAAAAATTATTATATGCACATTATTAATGAGTGTGTAGTACTTCATTGTTGAAGATACTATTGTTTATAAATCATTACTCTTCACTTATGTTCCTCTCATATATTGTTATTGAATCAATTACAGAGAATATTTTTGCTCATTAATGTTTATAAACCATTACTCTGCAGTTATGTTCCTTTCATATATTATTATTGAATCAATTACAGAATAGCTTTGCTCAGTTATATTTGATAGGATGCTGCTGCTACTGCTAAGTCACTTCAGTCGTGTCCGACTCTGTGTGACCCCATAGACGGTGGCCCACCAGGCTCCCCCCGTCCCTGGGATTCTCATTTGATAGGATAAATTTGCACAATTGCAATTTTCAGTGATAACAGTATTTTTAAGAAAAAGCAGCACATAGTCAAACTGTTTCTTTAAAAAAGTATTACCAATCTTCACTACCATTTGAAAAACATACAAATTTTAGATTTTTATCATGCCCTCTAGAGTAGGTATTCTCAACTTCAGCTACTGTTAGAAACACCTAAAGAGCTTTTAAAGTTTTTGATATCCAAATCTAACCCACAAGGATTAAATCAAAATTTCTGAGTGTAGGACCTAAGTGTCTGTATTTCTTCAAATTTTCCAGGTAATTCAATACATGAGCTATGACTGACAACCACTGGTCAGAGCAGTGTTCTCAAACTTGTCCTGTCTTAAGATCGCCTGGACTGGGCTGGGAGATGACTGATTCCTAGGTACTATTGCAAGCCAATTGAATTAGAATTTCCCTGACTTGCTTTCTGGGTTCATCCATTGGGATTCTGCTTTGATGGGCCTGGGATGGATCCCTTAGGAAATGCTGTTCTTGAACACCACATATGATTTTAAAAATTATTACTGCATGTTTGATAGGGAAAAAATGGTACCTTGTTGAAGTTGTGTATTATCAATTGTAGCAGCCAATGTTTTTATATACATATTTTAGAGCTGTATATCCTACTTTGTAATCTTTATCTTAAGATTCAGGTCCTTTGTCTATTTCTCATTTGATATTTTATGATTCATATTGATTTATTGAGTTGTAACAAACCTATAGGGTTTCCCAGGTAGCTCAGTGGTACAGCAGCCACCTGTAGGAGACATGGGTTCAATTCCTGGGTCAGGAAGATCCCATGGAGAAGGAAATGACTACTCACTCCAGTATTCTTGCCTGGAAAATTCCATGAACAGAGGAGCCTGGTGGGCTATATAGTCCATGGGGTCACAAAAGAGTCAGACACGACTGAATGAATGAGCACACAACAAGTCTATTAGATATATTAACTATATAGTTATATAACTATATAGTTAATATATATTATATTAATATAATATAATAATATATATTATATATAATTATCAAATATATATTAATATATTCATCATGCTTAAGCATGATGAATTTATAATTTATTTTCAGTTCCCTTTTAAATTAGGCTACATACTTTTTGGGTACGTGGAACTTTCTTATACATGTAAATACATTGACATTTCCATTTGTGATTTCTTTCATTGCTTTTTCTGTTAAAAGGGAAAGTGCATATTCAAGTTTTTCCATGTAAAACCCATCTTTGGGACACAAGTTCAGACAAGTCTCTACCACAGAAGCTTTTTTCAGCTGGCTCATTGGGGACATACACTTTGACTTGGCTCACCTTTAATGGCCTTGCAGAATGCTCTAACATCTGCTAAGACATCAAGCCAGGATGTGAAAGTGTTGCAAAGTCATGTGTGGGTTTTCATCTTAAGAACAGTCTAGCATTGCTACCATAAAATTAACAGTTTCTCTAGTAGACATATCTACATTTTATATATAATGTCCACCCATGCATATCCAGCACTTTGAGTTTGCCTCCTCACTAGGTACAAGAAAGCTATTCTGAATCTTAGATTATTTAGATTATCCACAGCCTTCCACCAGAAGACATCTAGCAATAAGACACCCCAGGAGACCTTTCACATCCATCTTGTAAATTGCTTGGGTGATCTAGGAGAAGAATGGTGAGCAGTGAATGGTGTGGGCAGATGGTCCATTCACACCAGCAAACACATCTATGCTCTCATTCTCATGGTTAGCCATAAAACGTTAGCAAGAAGATGAAAATAAAGTGATGTACAAAGTTAAGCTAACCCTAGTAATACATAAAGCCCACCTCAACAAAGGGAAATAAGCCTATCACAGAAAAGGAAATACTTTATGATTCCATTTATATGGGGTGTCTAAAATAATAAAACTCATAGAAGCAGAGAAAACAGTAGTTGCCAGACACTGAGGAGTTAGTCAATGAGTATGAAGTTTTAGTTATGCCAAATGAGTAAGTTATACATATCTACTCTACAGCTATAGCCTATTGTCAGCAATAAGGTAATATGCACTTCAAAATTCATTGAGAGTAGACTCACGTTAAGGGTCCTCATTACGAAACAAACAAAACAAAAAACTAAGGGATACATAAAAACTCAGAGGTGTTAGATATGTCTGTTACCTTAATTGTGATGATGGTGTTACGGGTTTTTGCATATTTCCAAACATCAAATTGTACATATCAAATATATGCAGTTCTTTATATATGTTATACTATTCTTTTTTTTTTTAAAGAATGAATTAGTTGTCTATGAAATAGAAAGAAGTGTGTTTCCTAGAATTCACTGAAAACAGACTGAGATAGGCGCCTGAACCCATGCAAAAAAATTGTCTGGTGAATTGCTACCATCACCAAAGCGTGTTACATATTCTGGTAGTTATGGGCTGACGGGGGATGCTTTTTATTGTTTCTAAACTTAAAAAGTTTACCCTCACTCATAATTTATTATTTATGTATTATTATTGTTATTTTGGGGGCTTCCCTGGTGGCTCAGACAGTAAAGAATCTGCTTGCAATGCAGGAGACCCAAGTATGATCCCTGGATTGGGAAGATCTCCTGGAGAAGGGAATGGCAACACACTTCAGTATTCTTGCCTGGAGAATTCCATGGACAGAGAGGGGCCTGGTAGGCTAGAGTCCATAGGGCCGCAGAGTTGGACACAACTGAGCAATTAACACTTCAGTTCAGTTCAGTCGCTCAGTCATGTCCGACTCTTTGCAACCCCATGAATCCCAGCACACCAGGCCTCCCTGTCCACCACCAACTCCCAGAGTTCACTCAGACTATTTGGAAGTTGTTTTGGCATCAGTTTGCTTTTACCCTAAATGGCCATAAAAGGTAAATAATAACACAAAATTTTAAAGTTTAGAATTTAAGGGATTTCAGGTATCGATTTCTTTACAATAGAATGTGTAAATTACACTTCTAAAGTATAGAGACTGCATCTGTCTGATTTATCTTTTGATTTTTGCATCTACTTTGTTAAAGTTAATTCCGGGAAAAAACAGTCAGCAAGTGAGGGAAACAGTAAGTGTCTTTCCCTTCCTCTTGGATCTCTGATGTGCGGTCTCTGACCTGAGGTCATCTGGTGACGATTGATTTCCTTCTCTGGGATGAGAGTGAAGATTGTCCTTGTGTTCCACAGGTGACCTCTTTGAGTCAGGGTGTTCTTTCAGGGCACAGGCACATGGAGTAATAAGGTAAGTAGCAGCCACGATGTTCTCATCAGTTAATACCTTTTTTACTGCTGTTGAAATAAAGGGCCAAGAAAAGCATGCAATAACTCATGCTCAAGCTTGATTAAAAATCCCTGACCACTGAACATGCAGAGAAGTTCTCGGAATGATACATTGTAGGCCTGCGACATCCTATTTTTAGATTCGCAGAATAGGCAGTTTTTGTCTCCACAGATTTTTTTTTTGTCATTATTTCATCCTGATTTTCTGCCCAGTGTTTAAAATCTGCATGATTTAGACTTTAAAGTGAAAAAGCTGCTCAGAGCCTTCAGTGTCACTGGTGTATCCCTTCCCACATTAGAGAAATAGGGCCTGTACCAGCCTCCAAACAGGGAGAAGCAGGTGGCTGCAAAAAGCCTTGAAAGAGGCAATCTTTCCAATTTCTCAGCTTCAGCCCAATTAATCTGAGGCAGGATTATATCTTTCATTTCCATAGGACAAGTATGTACTGTCTTCCTTGAACATATAAAAATATGAAGGAGAAATCAGACTGGAAGCGAAGGAAAACAAAATCTTTCCCATAGCGTGTTAAATTTAAACTTTTATATTTGAACTTACAAGATTTATGTCTTCTGCAAACGTGTACGCACAGTGGAAGGAGACAATAAAAGTCACCTATTTTCAGATAACAAGCAGGAATGGTGTTATTTCTGTATTCACACACTGATAATAGTGGTAACAGAAGTCGTCCAACCTTTACTGAAAACACATCTGTGATTCTGCAGTGGAAAAACATATATCTTTAAAGACATTTTTAAAAGTCAGTGTGATAGATGTCACTGAACAAGTCACTTACCAATATCACTGCTCAATTTCCTTATCTGTAATCCATTTCTCTTTACCCCCCCCAAGATTTTTATGACAAATAATTAGTATATTACTATGGACTATTTAAGGGTAACAGAAGAGCCTGGTGGGCTGCAGTCCATGGGGTCGCTAAGAGTCAGACACAACTGAGCGACTTCACTTTCACTTGTTACTTTCACGCATTGGAGAAGGAAATGGCAACCCACTCCAGTGTTCTTGCCTGGAGAATCCCAGGGAAGGGGAGCCTGGTGGGCTGCCATCTATGGGGTCGCACAGAGTCGGACACGACTGAAGCGACTTAGCAGCCACAGCAGCTACTATGGACTGAATGTGTCCCCCCAAAATTCATATGTTGAAATCCATCATATGATGGTTTTAGGAGGTAAGGCTTTTGGGAGGTGATTAGGTCATGAGGGGTCCATCCTCATGAATGATGTTCAGTTCAGTTCAGTTCAGTCACTCAATTGTGTCCGACTCTTTGCAACCGCATGAATCGCAGCACACCAGGTCTCCCTGTCCATCACCAACTCCCGGAGTTCACTCAGACTCACATCTATCATGACGGTGATGCCCTCCAGCCATCTCATCCTCTGTCGTCCCCTTCTCCTCCTGCCCCCAATCCCTCCCAGCATCAGGTCTTTTCCAATGAGTCAACTCTTCATTTTAGCATCATTCCTTCCAAAGAACACCCACGACGGATCTTCTTTAGGATGGACTGGTTGGATCTCCTTGCAGTCCAAGGGATTCTCAAGAGTCTTCTCCAACACCACAGTTCAAAAGCATCAGTACTTCGGTGCTCAGCCTTCTTCACAGTCCAACTATGAGGTTAGTGTCCTTATTAAAAAAAAAAAAAAAAAGACTGTTGTTTAGTCGCTGAGTTGTTTTTCTGGTTCATTGTGTAGTGGCTATGTTGACCCAATCCTTCTATGTGAGAAAAGGCCCTTCCTTATATCAGTAAAAGTATGGGTGCTATCCATTACTTGTAGCTGAATATAATCCCTCTTTGTTTTCAGTTTTGTTTGATTGTACAGAATTAAAAGTATGTGCATTTTTCTGTGGAAAAAAGACCTCTTTCCACCATGTGAGGTTGTGTGGAGAATACATCCATCTCTGTCCCAGGCAGAGGGCTTTTGTCAGACACTAAACCTGTCACCAATTTGACCTTGGACTCCCCAGCCTCCAGAACCATGAGAAATACATGTTCGCTGTTTTAAGTCACAGAGTCCATGATACTGTTGTTATAACATCCTGAAAGGGCGCAGACAAGAACTAAGAGATGCAGTCTCTGAACCTCCAGGAACTGGGAAGGCAGACCAATTAAGTTCAGTTCATTCACTCAGTCGTGTCAGACTCTTTGCAACCGCATGGACTGCAGCATGCCTCCCTGTCCATCACCAACTCCCGGAGTTTACTCAAACTCATGTCCATTAGTCGATGATGCCATCCAACCATCTCATGCTCTGTTGTCCCCTTCTCCTCCTGCCTTCAATCTTTCCCAGCATCTTTCCCAGGGTCTTTTCCAGTGAGTCAGTTCTTTGCATCAGGTGGCCAAAATATTGGAGTTTCAGCTTCAACATGAGTCCTTCAAATGAACATTCATGACTGATTTCCATTAGGATGGACTGGATGGATCTCCTTGCAGTCCAAGGGATTCTCAAGAGTCTTCTCCAACACCACAGTTCAAAAGCATCAATTATTTGGCACTCAGCTTTCTTTATAGTCCAACTCTCACATCCATACATGACTACTGGAAAAACCATAACTTTGACTAGGTAGACCTTTGTTGGCAAAGTAATGTCTCTGCTTTTTAACATACTGTCTAGGTTGGTCATAACTATTCTTCCAAGAAGTAAGTGTCTCTTAATTTCATGGCTGCAGTCACCATCTGCAGTGATTTTGGAGCCCAAGAAAATAAAGTCTGACACTTTCCACTATTTCTCCATCTATTTGCTGTGAAATGATGGGACTGGATGCCATGATGTTAGTTTTCTGAATGTTGAGCTTTAAGCCAACATTTTTACTCTCCTCTTTCACTTTCATTAAGTGGCTCTTTAGTTCTTCTTCACTTTCTGCCATCAGGGTGGTGTCATCTGCATATCTGAGGTTATTGATATTTCTCCCGGCAATCTTGATTCCAGCTTGTGCTTCTTCCAGCCCAATGTTTCTTATGATGTACTCTGCATATAAGTTAAATAAGCAGGGTGACAATATACAGCATTGACGTACTCCTTTTCCTATTTGGAACCAGTCTGTTGTTCCATGTCCAGTTCTAACTGTTGCTTCCTGACCTGCATACAGATTTCTCAAGAGGCAGGTCAGGTGGTCTGGTATTCCCATCTCTTTCAGAATTTTCCACAGTTTCTTGTGACCCACACAGTCAAAGGCTTTGGCATAGTCAAGAAAGCAGAAATAGATGTTTATTTGGAACTCTCTTGCTTTTTCCATGATCCAGCGGATGTTGGCAATTTGATCTCTGGTTCCTCTGCCTTTTCTAAAACCAGCTTGAACATCTGGAAGTTCACGATTCACGTATCATTGAAGCCTGGCTTGGAGAATTTTGAGTATTACTTTGCTAGTATGTGAGATGAGTGCAATTGTGTGGTAGTTTGAGCATTCTTTGGCATTGCCTTTCTTAGGGATTGGAATCCAAGCTACCTTTTCCAGTCCTGTGGCCACTGCTGATTTTTCCAAATTTGCTGACCAACAAAGAGATAAATACTATAGACCATAGTTCTATAGGAGAGATAGGAAGAACATCTAATTCTTACTGATTTTAGAAGAGTGGTGGAGAAGGATCAGTATGAGAGGGGTTAGCCAAGTGAAGAGTGCTGAACACATCAAGGTGTGAGGAGGTGCATTATGCTATTGTGTATCTGCAGACAACTCTGTATTTTTGGAGTGCTGACCCCTACAAGATGGAGAATGATTAAAGAGTGCAGAGAAGCCAGACCATGGAGGGCTTTTATGTTATCTTATGGAGTTTGGATTTCCACTTGTAAGCCAGAGGGCTACACCAAAGGGTTTTAAGCAGCAGAGAGAAAAAGTCATATTTTAGAAAGAATCTCTTTAGGCAGTGCTAAGGATTATTAAGGTTATGAGCCAACATGAAGAGTATACAGTCCTGTGATATTAAATAAACCACACCAGAGATGCCTTGTAGCCCTGTGACAGAGGTGGCTCCTCATTTCCAGAACTTCATTATGTCACTCACAGAAGACAGCATCCAGAGGATAAACACACACTTTTGGTTTTAGTTTCTTCTATGGTGCTAGACACTTTTGTGAAAGACAACTTTGTCTCTACAGTGAACCTGACTGAAATGGCTGGAGAAGGCATTTGCACCCTTTAAACGTCAGCTCTTCCTCTGTGATAACTGCTCCTCTTGCAGTCTGTCTGCAGTCAGCATGTCACACGCATGCACCGTGCGCAGCAACTCTGAGTCCTTCCTGCTGAGGTGTTCTTTTAGGCACTGCGTGTCTCTCAGCAATCCAGAGCCATAATGCTCTGCTTCAAGTGGAGCATTTGTGATGCTTTCCCAATTTCTCTCTCTCTTTCTCTCTCTCTCTCTCTCTTTTTTTTTTTTTTTTTGCAGGCTGCTGTAGGAGCCACTTTCATTTTGATAGTTATCAACCAGTTCCTTGTCCTTCTCAGCTAATGATGCCTTTGGTGGTTCATGAATCCATCTAGTAGTCTGACTGCTTTCTACAGAGCCTTTGTTGGAGAGCCTACCTTGTGTTCAACCTCTATGGGGCTCATGGAGTGGCATTACTGAACTTCATCCAAATTCTGGATGATATATCTATGATATATCCAAAGCTATTTTCAATATTGGAAGACTTAGACAATTGAGAATCCCAAGGGGAATTCTCCCTCTTTTAAAATCATTAATCCCTAAATGTTAAATATCTCTTCTTGCCCCATATTATTATGTTCAAGGGTTTTTTTTTTTTTTGATAGCACTTAGGCATTTAGAGAAAAAATTGATGGGGTATGCTTGCTTTTTCATAAAGCAAGCTTATATTGTTAGCTTATATTTTATTGTTTCAGTGTAGACTGTCAATAGTAATTACCACATACAAGTGAAATTGCCTCTGAACATATTTTTCCCCAGCTTTGTTGAAGTATAAATGCCAAATAAAAATGGTATTATTTTTAAAGTATACAACTGACATGATGTTTGGATATATGCGTACACTGTGTACTGATTATCAGAAGCTAATCAATAGGTCCAACTCCTCATATCATTACTGCGTTTTGGGAGAGGGTAGTGAGAATACTTGTGATCTACTCTTTTAGTAAGTTGCAAGTATTCAATATATTATTATTATTAGCTGGCGGTGGCTGAGACGAGCTACCCAACGCCTGAGTTCAGGTGCAGCGGCCAAGAGGAGCAACCCCACGTCCAAGGAGCAGTGGCTGTGCGAGCACAGGAGGGCTGAGAGGTGTTACTCCATGTTCAAGGTCAGGAGGGGTGGCCGTGAGGCGATACCCTTCATCCAAGGTAAGGAGAAGCGGCTGTGCTTTGCTGGAGCATCCATGAAGATATACCCACATCCAAGGTAAGAGAAACCCAACTAAGATGGTAGGTGTTGTGAGAGGGCATCAGAGGGCAGACACACTAAACCATAATCACAGAAAACTAGCCAGTCTGATCACATGGACAACAAACCCTGTCTAACTCAATGAAACTATGCCATGCCATGTGGGGCCAGCCAAGATGGACGGTCATGGTGGAGAGGTCTGACAGAATGTGGTCCACTGCAGAAAAGAATGGCAAACAACTTCAGTATTCTTGCCTTGAGAACCCCATAAACAGTACGAAAAGGCAAAATGATAGGATACTGAAAAAGGAATTCCCCAGGTCAGTAGGTGCCCAATATGCTACTAGAGATCAGTGGAGAAATAACTCCAGAAAGAATGAAGGGGATGGAGCCAAAGCAAAAACACCACCCAGTTGTGGATGGGACTGGTGATAGAAGCAAGGTCCAATGCTATAAAGAGCAATATTACATAGGAACCTGGAATGTTAGGTACATGAATCAAGGCAAATTGGAAGTGGTCAAACAAGACATGGCAGAGTGAACGTCCACATTCTGGGAATCAGTGAACTAAAATGGACTGGAATGGGTGAATTTAACTCAGATGACCATTATATCTACTACTGTGGGCAGGAATCCCTTAGGAGAAATGGAGTAGCTATCGTGGTCAACAAAAGAGTCTGAAATGCAGTACTTGGATGCAGTCTTAAAAATGACAGAATGATCTCTGTTTGTCTCCAAGGCAAACCATTCAATATCACAGTTATCCAAGTCTATGCCCCAATGAGTAATGCTGAAGAAGCTGAAGTTGAATGGTTCTAGAGAGACCTACAAGACCTTTTAGAACTAACACCCCAAAAACATGTCCTTTACATTATAGGGGACTGGAATGCAAAAGTAGGAAGTCAAGAAACACCTGGAGTAACAGGCAAATTTTGCCTTGGAATGTGGAATGAAGCAACGCAAAGGCAAATAGAGTTTTGCCAAGAGAATGCACTGGTCATAGCAAGCACAGTCTTCCAATAACACAAGAGAAGACTCTACACATGGACATCACCAGATGGTCAACACCGAAATCAGATTGATTATATTCATTGCAGCCAAAGATGAAGAAGCTCTATACAGTCAGCAAAAATAAGACTGGGAGCTGACTGTGGCTCAGATCATGAACTCCTTATTGCCAAATTCAGACTGAAATTAAAGAAAGTAGGGAAAACTGCTAGACCATTCAGGTATGACCTAAATCAAATCCCTTACAATTATACAGTGGAAGTAAGAAGTAGATTTAAGGGCCTAGATCTGATAGAGTGCCTGATGAACTATGGAATGAGGTTCGTGACATTGTACAGGAGACAGGGATCAAGACCATCCCCATGGAAAAGAAATGCAGGAAACAAAATGGCTGTCTGGGGAGTCCTTACAAATAGCTGTGAAAAGAAGAGAAGTGAAAAGCAAAGGAGAAAAGGAAAGATATAAGCATCTGAATGCAGAGTTCCAAAGAATAGCAAGAAGATATAAGAAAGCCTTCCTCAGTGATCAATGCAAAGAAGTAGAGGAAAAAAACAGAATGGGAAAGACTAGAGATGTTTTCATGAAAATTAGAGATACCAAGGGAACATTTCATGCAAAGATGGGTTCAAAAAAGGACAGAAATGGTATACACTTAATAGAAGCAGAAGATATTAAGAAGAGGTGGCAAGAATATACAGAAGAACTGTACAAAAAAGATCTTCACAACCCAGATAATCATGATGGTGTGATCACTCACCTAGTGCCAGACATCCTGGAATGTGAAGTCAAGTGGGCCTTAGAGAGCGTCACTATGAACAAAGCTAGTGGAGTTGATGGAATCCCAGTGGAGCTATTTCAAATTCTGAAAGATGATGCTGTGGAAGTGCTGCACTCAATATGCCAGGAAATTTGGAAAACTCAGCAGTGGCCACAGGACTGGAAAAGGTCAGTTTTCATTCCAATCCTAAAGTAAGAGAATGCCAGAGAATGCCAAAGATTGCTCAAACTACTGCACAATTGCACTCATCTCACATGCTAGTAAAGTACTGCTCACAATTCTCCAAGCCAGGCTTCAGCAATATATGAACCTTGAACTTCCAGATGTTCAAGCTGGTTTTAGAAAAGGCAGAGGAACCAGAGATCAAATTGCCAACATCAGCTGGATCATGGAAAAAGCAAGAGAGTTCCAGAAAAACATCTACTTCTGTTTTATTCACTATGCCAAAGCCTTTGACTGTGAGGATCACAAAAATGGTGGAAAATTTTGAAAGAGATGGGAATGCCAGATCACCTGACCTACCTCTTGAGAAACCTATAGGAAGCAACAGTTAGAACTGGACATGGAACAACAGACTGGTTCCAAATAGGAAAAGGTGTATGCCAAGGCTGTGTATTGTCACCCTGCTTATTTAACTTCTATGCAGAGTACAGCATGAGAAATCCTGGGCTGGAGGAAGCACAAGCTGGAATCAAGATTGCCAGGAGAAATATCAATAACCTCAGATATGCAGATGACACCACCCTAATGACAGAAAGTGAAGAGGAACTAAAAAGCCTCTTGATGAAAGTGAAAGTGGAGAGTGAAAAAGTTCATTTAAAGCTCAGCATTCAGAAAACTAACATCATGGCCTCCATCCCATCACTTCATGGCAAATAGATGGAGAAATTGGAAACAATGGCTGACTTTATTTTTCTGGGCTCCAAAATCACTGCAGATGGTGACTGCAGCCATGAAATTAAAAGATGCTTACTCCTTGAAAGAAAAGTTATGACCAACCTAGATAGCTTATTAAAAGCAGAGATATTACTTTGCCAACAAATATCCATCTAGTGAAGGCTATGGTTTTCCAGTGGTCATATATGGATGTGAGAGTTGGACTGTGAAGAAAGCTGAGTGCTGAAGAATTGATACTTTAGAACTGTGGTGTTGGAGAAGACTCTTGAGAGTCCCTTGGACTGCAAGGAGATCCAATCAGTCCATTGTAAAGCAGATAAGTCCTGGGTGTTCTTTGGAAGGACTGATACTAAAACTGAAACTCCAATACTTTGGCCACCTCATGTGAAGAGTTGACTCATTGGAAAAGACTCTGATGCTGGGGAGGGATTGGGGGCAGGAGGAGAAGGGGACGACAGAGGATGAGATGGCTGGGTGGCATCACCGATTCGACGGACATGAGTCTGAGTAAACTCCAGGAGTTTGTGATTGACAGGGAGGCCTGGCGTGCTGCAATTTATGGGGTCACAAAGAGTCAAACATGACTGAGCGAGTGAAGTGAACTGAACTGAATAGTCATCATGCTATACATTGGGTCTCTAGAATTTAATAATATGTATCTCATAATTGAGAAGGAAATGGCAACCCACTCTAGTATTCTTGCCTAGAGAATCCTGAGGACAGTGGAGTCTGGTGGGCTGCTGTCTATGGGGTCGCGCAGAGTCGGACACAGCTGAAGATACTTAGCTACAGCAGTAGCAGCATCTTATAACTGAAAGTTTGTACCTTGGATGGGTTTTTCTCCATTTTCCTATCCCACTAGCCCATGATAACCACAATTCTAAACTGTGTCACTGTGATTTTTGACCTTTAGATTGCATTATAAATGAGATCATGTAGTATTTATGTTTTTCTGCCTGGCTTATTTTTGTTAACATAATATCCTCCAGGGTCATTCATTTTGCTGCAGATTGCAGGATTTCCTTCTTTTCTTAGGATTAATAATATTCCAATGTATGTATGTATATATTTGTGTATATTTAACAATTTACTTATTTATCCATGGATGGGCACTTACATTGTTTTTGTATCTTGGCTGTAGTGAATAATGTTGCAATGAACATGAAAATGCAGATATCTGTTCAAGATAGTGATTTTATTTCCTTTCCTTTGTGTATATACCCAGAAGTGGGATTGCTGAATCCCACTTTTTTTGAGGAACTTTC
This sequence comes from Ovis aries, assembly GCF_016772045.2. Lineage (NCBI taxonomy): Eukaryota > Metazoa > Chordata > Mammalia > Artiodactyla > Bovidae > Ovis > Ovis aries. Next base: position 156,110,699 of record NC_056055.1, on the reverse strand, counting down.
TTTTCTTGAGGAACTTTTATACTGTTTTCCATGGTACCTGTGCCAACTTATATTTCCACTAACAGTGCACAAGGGTTCCCTTTATGTTCTTGTCAATACTTGTTATCTTTTAGCTTTCTGATAATAATCATCATAACAGGTGTGAGGTGATATCTCACTATGGTTCTGATTTGCATTTCCTTGATGGTTCTTCTCCAAGCCAGGCTTCAGCAATATGTGAACCATGAACTTCCAGATGTTCAAGCTGGTTTTAGAAAAGGCAGAGGAACCAGAGATCAAATTGCCAACATCCGCTGGATCATCGAAAAAGCAAGAGAGTTCCAGAAAAACATTTATTTCTGCTTTATTGACTATGCCAAAGCCTTTGACTGTGTGGATCACAAGAAACTGTGGAAAATTCTGAAAGAGATAGGAATGCCAGACCACCTGACCTGCCTCTTGAGAAACCTATATGCAGGTCGGGAGGCAAAAGTTAGAACTGGACATGGAACAACAGACTGGTTCCAAATAGGAAAAAGAATACGTCAAGGCTGTGTATTGTCACCCTGTTTATTTAACTTCTATGCAGAGTACATCATGAGAAATGCTGGACTGGAAGAAGCACAAGCTGGAATCAAGATTGCCGGGAGAAATATCAATAACCTCAGATATGCAGATGACACCACCCTTATGGCAGGAAGTGAAGAGGAACTAAAAAGCCTCTTGATGAAAGTGAAAGAAGAGAGTGAAAAAGTTGGCCTAAAGCTCAACATTCAGAAAACGAAGATCATGGCATCTGGTCCCATCACTTCATGGCAAATAGATGGAGAAACAGTGGAAACAGTGTCAGACTTTATTTTCTTGGGCTCCAAAATCACTGCAGATGGTGACTGCAGCCATGAAATTAAAACATGCTTACTCCTTGAAAGAAAAGTTATGACCAACCTAGACAGCATATTGAAAAGCAGAGACACTACTTTGCCAACAAGGGTCCATTTAGTCAAGGCTATAGTTTTTCCAGTGGTCATGTATGGATGTGAGAGTTGGACTATGAAGAAAGCTGAGTGCCAAAGAATTGATGCTTTTGAACTGTGGTGTTGGAGAAGACTCTTGAGAGTCCCTTGGACTGCAAGGAGATCCAACCAGTCCATTCTGAAGGAGATCAGCCCTGGGATTTCTTTGGAAGAACTGATGCTAAAGCTGTAACTCCAGTACTTTGGTCACCTCATACGAAGAGTTGACTCACTGGAAAAGACTCTGATGCTGGGAGGGACTGGGGGCAGGAGGAGAAAGCGACAACAAAGGATGAGATGGCTGGATGGCATCACTGACTCGGTGGACGTGAGTCAGAGTGAATCCAGGAGATGGTGATGGACAGGGAGGCCTGGCCTGCTGCAATTCATGGGGTCGCAAAGAGTCGGACACGACTAAGTAGCTGAACTGAACTGAACTGATGGTTAGTGATGTTGAGCAACTTTTCACATATCTGTCATCATTCATGTGTTTTGAAAAGTGTCTATTCAGGTCCTTTGTGCATTTTCTAAAAGATTATTTATATTTGCTCTTGAGTTGTGTGCTAAGTCACTTCAATCATGTCCGAGTCTTTGTAACCCTATGGACTGTAGCCTGCCAAACATCAGTTCATGGCATTCTCCAAGCAAGAATATTGCAATGAGTTGCCAGGATCCCTCCAGGGGATTGTCTAGACCCAGGGGTTAAACCCACATCCCTTAGGTCTCCTACATTGGCAGGCAGATCCTTTACTACTAGTACCACCTGGGAAGCCCATTGAGTTATATGCATTCCTTATATATTTGGACATTAAAACCTAATCAGATATATGATTTGCAAACATTTTCTGCCATGCCACATTCTGCCTTTTCATTTTGCTGCATTTATTGTGCAGAAACTTTTAGTTTGATGTAGTTCCACTTGTTTTTCATTTTGTTGCCTTTGCTTTTGGTATCAAATACAAGAAAAATCATTATTCAGACTAATGTCAAGGATCTTAATACTTAAGTTTTCCTCTAGGAATTTAACAGTTTCAAGTCTTTGTTTAAGTCTTTAATACAGTTTGAGTTGATTTTTGTGTACAGTGTAAGGACATTCTCATTCAGTATAGACCACGTGTCTTCTGGTGTGCTTAACAATTTAAGTTAGAAAATAGAACTATTACAAATAAATTGGAGAGAAGGTGAGTTATAGAATAAACAGTACTGTAATTTGTCTGGATTTAATAAACCCAATTAGATTCCTATCCCATGTCATATATCAAAATGAAACCCACTCCATAAATGAAACATAATATCTAGACTCAAATACATACTTAAATCCCCTACATTCAAATGAGTTCTATTCCGAGGGCATATTCACAAATCCAGTTTGTTTGTAAGTCCAGCCAAGTTAGCCTTGGTACCCAACTAACACCATAAGCTATATATTGTATTATATATATAGCTGTATTACAATAGGTTTACAATACTTTTCACACAAATAATATATAAAAACAAACAAAAATAAAACAGTTTTAATGTTGTAGTGCAGTGCTTGAAAATTACAGAAGTACAGTACAAGAGCTGGAATACAGGGGCTGACTTCAAATGAATAGATAAGAGTTACTGACTGGAGGAGGAAGAGGAGGTGGGAGATTGTAGAGCTGAAGGACCATCAGCAAGAGGAAAGAGAGGGCAAGCTGCATTTTCACTCTTCCCAGACAGTGACGGAATGCACATTCATATCTCTGGAAGTTCACAATTTGAAGGTTTGTCTATAAGGGACTTACTGTAAAGGGATTTCTAATAATAAAAGTAACAGAAAGTGAACAAATAGCATTTGACTACATTGAAACTACATACAAACAAATCCTCAGCACATTTTTGGCTACAATTCAATGTAATTATTCTAAAAGTTAATTTAAAAGAATAATTTTACAATCACAGTGTGGAAATTGTAATGCCTCTCTAAATTAATTTGTGTCCTCATCCCCAGAACCTTTGAACATGTTACCTTACATGGCAAGGGGACGGTTGCAGATGCAAGTAAGGTTGCTTAGCCAGCTGATCATAAAATAGAGAGATTATCCTGGATTATCTGGGTAGGATTAATGTAATCACAAGGGTCCTTAAAAGGGGAAGAGAGAGGCAGAAGAGGTCAGAGTGATATGAAATGAGAACTTTTATCACTATTGCTGGTTTTGAAGATGGAGGAAGAGGGTCATGAGCCTTTAGAAGCTGAAAGGACAAGGAAATTTTCTCTCCCCTTCAGCTTTTAGAAAGTAAAATAAGCCTGCCAACAGGCTTGATCTTAGGCCTGTGAACCCCACTTTGTACTCCAAGGCCACATGATAACAAATTTATATTGTTTTAAACCATTAAGTTTGTCATTATTTGTTGCTTTGGTCATAGAAAATTATGATCTAGAGGTAGTTTTCAAATTTATAAGAATATTGTCTACAGCTCTATGCAAATACAGTTTAAAGGCTTGTTGATTTGTTATACAAATGTGAATTATCAAAATTGGTCCAAGAATTAAAAAAATCCTAGCAGGTTTAAATTCAGGCACTATACTTGAAAGGTAATCAAAATTTTGCATTCAGAAAAGACATATGATCATTTTTATACACTAACAATGGAAGAGCAGAAAGACAAAATAAAGAAACAATCCCTTTACCATCACATCAAAAAGAATAAAATACTTTAGGAATAAACCTACCTTAGGAGGCCAAAGGTCTATACTCTGAAAACTATAAGATGCTGATGAAGGAAATTGAAGATGATACAAACAGTTGGGAAGAAATGCCATAATCTTGGATTGGAAGATCATTAATCAAAATGGCCATAATACCTAAGGCAATCTATAGACTCAATGCAATTCCTATCAAATAACTGATGGAATATTTGACAGAACTAAAACTAAAATTTAAAAATTTGTATGGAAACACAGGAGACCTCAAATAGCCAAAGAATCTTGATAAAGAAGAATGGAGCTGGAGGAAGCAGATTCCCTGACTTCAGACTATACTACAAAGCTACAGTCATCTGAACAGTGTGGCATTGACACAAAAACAGAGAATATATCAATGGGACAGTATAGAAAGCCCAGAAATAAATCCACACATCCATGATAAATTAATCTATAACACAGAAGGCAAGGGTATACAATGGAGAAAAGGCAGTCTCTTCAATAAGTGATGCTGGGAAAACTAGACAGCTCCATTAAAAAAATGAGATTAGAATATGATCTAACATCATATTCAGAAATAAACTCAAAATGGATTAAAGACCTAAATGTAAGAACAGATAATATAAAACTAGAGGAAAATATAGGTATGACACTCTTTGACATATATTGCAGCAGTATCTTTTTGATCCATCTCCTATAGTGGTGGAATAAAAACCAAAAATCAAACACTAGGATGTAATTAAAGGTAAAAGCCTTTGCACAGAAAAGGAAGCCATTAAAAAAAAAGACAACCTACAGAATGGGATAAAATATTTACAAATGATATGACTGTTAAGGAATTGATTTCCATAATATACAAACAACTCATATAGCTCAATAGTAAAAAACAAACAGCCCAATCAAAAAGTGGCAGAAAAATTATCAAAATTGTCTTCTTATCAAAGAAGACATCCAGATGGCCAACAGATATATGAAAATATGCTCAACATTGCTTATTATTAAAGAATGCAAATCAAAACTATGATGAATACAACTTCACGTCAGTCAGAATGGCCATCATCAAAAAGGCTATAAATTATAGATGCTGGAGACGGTGTGGAGAAAAGGTTCTTCCTACAGTGTTGGTGGGAATGTAAACTGGTGCAACCACTATAGAGACCAGTAAGAAACAAAGTGTGATCCAGGGATTCTACTCCTGGGCTATATCCAGAAAAAACTAATAGATCAAAAAGATACATTCAGTGTTCACGGCAGCACTATTTAGAATAGCTAAGACATGGAAGCAAACCAGTGTCCACTGGCAGATGAATGGGAAAAAATGATGTGGTAGATATACGGTGAAATATTACTCAGCCATAAAAAGAATGAAATGATGCCATTTGCAGCAATGTGAATGGACCTAGAGATTTTCATACTGAGTGAAGTAAGTCAAAGACAAATAAATGATATTGATTATATGTGGAATCTAAGAAACTAAACTAATGGTTACCAAAAGGAAAGGGAGGGTACATTAGGATTTTGGCATTAAAATATCCACACCACTATGTATGAAATAGATAAGCAACAAGGACCTACTGTATAGACACCTACTGTATAGACACGTATCTTGTGATAACCTTTAATGGAAAAGAATCTGAAAAATATATGTAACTGAATCATTTTCCTATATACATGAAACTAATACAACATCATAAATCAACTAAATTTCAATAAAAATTTAAAAGCAACAGCAACAAATTTGAGAAATACTTGGAAGATGGCAAGAAAAGAAAGATACTAGCCTTCAACCATCTTACTCATGAATTAAATCAGGCTTCCAAGAAGCAAATGCTCTCACGCTCTATAAACTGTAAAGTCTCCTTATAGATTTTGTAACTATGGTTTCACCTTGATACTCTAAGCTTGGAAGAATAATATACCAAAAGTAAACCACATACTAACCTTACTTAAAAATAAATGCAAAATTATAAAGAAAATATCTGTTAATTCAACCTTATAGTATAATTTTATTCTCCAACAAATTATTATTTTAGAAACAAGTGAATTAATACTATAAAACACATTACTATATTATATATTAATTTGTTATATAATATATGAATATGGTTTTTCTTGTTAGAAGGTTACATGAAAAATGTCAAATGATCAATGTGCAATAATAATTTTCTTTAACCCAGTGATTGATTATAATACATGGGAAATGAGTAACTTCATGACAGCAACGAAACATGTATCATGCGTAAAATAAACTTAATGTGAAGCTTTACAAAGAAGAACTTTAAAACTTTACAGGAAAACTTAAAATGTGCATAAACAAATAACGTCCCACATTCTTAGGTCAGGTAGTTAATATGATTAAAGACCTTAATTCTATCTAAATTCATTTATAAGGTACAGGGTTATTTCAGTCAAAATCCCAAAGGGACTTACTTTAATACTTATGAAAATATTTGAAATCATTCTGATAAGTATACTAATGAGCATAGACTTTCCCTGTAAGAACTGAACCAGTACAGTAGTAATAAAAAAAAGGCCAGAAGAGCATATTAAGAAACTCAGAAACAGATCCAAACCATACTATGTTTATTTCTATATTAATTAAGAATTTCACATCAAAAAATGTATTTTATTATATATGGACCCAGGGAAACTGATTGTTTGGGAAAACATAAAATTCCAATTCTTATTTAAAAATAAATTATAAAAAGTAACTAAAATGATAAATTACACATAAAGGAAGAAATATAAGTAAAATGTTCAGAGGATTCTGGATGATGCTGATATTAGTATAGTTTATTTATCTTTGCAAACCCCTCAATTAAAAGACACAGAACAACTTAGTGTATGAAAATCAAACCCTAGAGCTGTATTTACAACAAAATGAGGTGACAAAAATATCTCTATTAACCCTAAAATATAAGGCAAATCGCTGACAGCTATAAGATGCTATACATTAACAGCATCTGTGTTGGAAGAAATTGAGAAAAGCAACAGGATATCTGAAGGACATGAGAACACCAAATTAACTCACAGGTACGCATCCAAAAGATCAGTGAAGCTGAGTGAAGCAACTGGAGAACATCAGCTAGTGCTTTACTTGGTTGGCTTGCAAAATCCAATAATGAATGAGGGCAAATGGCCCACAGAAAAGATTTCAGGAGCTAACAGGAGAGTCAGAGATCATGACCTCTCAGATGAGTCCACCAAATCTCCCATCCATGTCAAAGCCCTATCCTATAGGGAATAGAAGCAAATTGAGCAGAACAGGAGCAGCAAAGAAAAAGGAAACAATGTTCACGTAAAAATGGAGATAGTTGTAGAGCTCAGTTCAGTTCAGCCACTCAGTCATGTCCGATCCTTTCGACCCCATGAATTGCAGCACGCCAGGCCTCCCTGTCCATTACCAACTCCCGGAGTTCACCCAAACTCATATGCATCGAGTCAGTGATGCCATCCAGCCATCTCATCCTCTGTCATCCCCTTCTCCTCCTGCCCCCAATCCCTCCCAGCATCAGAGTCTTTTCCAATGAATCAACTCTTCGCATGAGGTGGCCAAAGTATTGGAGTTTCGGCTTTAGCATCAGCCCTTCCAATGAACACCCAGGACTGGTCTCCTTTAGGATGGACTGGTTGGATCTCCTTGCAGTCCAAGGGACTCGCAAGAGTCTTCTCCAGCACTATAGCTCAAAAACATCAATTCTTCGGTGCTCAGCTAGGAGAACTCAAAAAAATAAGCTGGAACTATTTTGACCAAACTGATGTTTATAGTGGCTCAGATGGTAAAGAATCTTCCTGCAATGAGTGACCACCCACGTTTGATCTCTGAGTTGGGAAGATTCCCTGGAGCAGGGCATGGCAACACATACCAATATTCTTGCCTGGAGAATTCCATGAACAGAGAAGCCTGGAGGGTTACAGTCCACGGACTTGCAGAGTTGGACATAACTGAGTGACCAACACTTTCACTTCACTTCACTTCCCTTAATAACTATAGAATAGACTTTTCTTTAGTATATGTGATACATTCACCAACCTAGACCATATGTTAGGCCTTAAACTAATCTCACTAAATTTAAATATATTAAAATATTATAGACCATAGTTTCTGATGGCAAAACAAATTAGAATTTAGTGATAATGAAGCATGTGTGAAAACCCCAAATATTTGGAAAATTCAGCAACCCACTTTTAAACAATCCATGAATAAAAGGAAAAACACAAAGAACATAAAAATTTCAAACTTAATGATAACAAGAAAGTAATGTATCAAAATATGTGAAATATAGCAAAAGCAGCATTTAGGGGGACACATAACTTTAAATATTGTTAGATAAGAAGGGTCCAAAATGAATAACCTGGAGTTCTACCAGAAGAAGCTAGAAAAATAAGAGCAAAATAATCCCCAAATAACTAGAAGGCAGAAAATAATAAAGCTAAGAGAAGAAATCAATGAAATAGAAAAGCAAGTGAACAGTAGGGAAAATTAACACAGAAACTTGGTTCTTTGAGGATATGAACAAAACTGATAAACTTCAAGCGAAAATGATCATTATTTTAGTGAGAGAGAAATAAAATCATAATATTAGAAATGAAAGATCCTAAAAATAGTAAGAGGAAAATGAGAAAATGTTGTCAACAACTTTTATTCCAAAAAATTTACAATTTAAATGAAATGGACAAACTCATTGACAAATCCAACTTATTAAAATTGACATAATATGAAATAGAAAATCCTCCTAGGCCTGTAATTATTAAAGTGAATTTTTAAAATCAAAAGACCTTCTTATTTCAGGCAATTTCACTATGGAATTCTGTCACAATTTAAAGAGGGGAGGAAAAAACAGTCTTAAACAAAATCTTTCAGAAAGTACAAAAGAAAGAACACTTCCCAACTCATTTTTTAAGGCAAGCATGATCCTAATACCAAAAGCTGACAAGACATTACAAAAATAAAAACAATACAGACATACTCCTTATGAACATAGATTCAAAAATCCTTAATAAAATATTAATAATTCAAAGCTAACAATATATGAACAGGAAAATATATTGGGTCAAGTAGAGTTTACTTACAGGAATGTAAGCTTGGTTTTGATATATTAAAAGCATCAATCAATGTAGTTCACCATGTTAATAGAATAAGACAAAACAACATATTTTTGAGAGATGTGTATAAAGTATTTGATATCATAGTGTTCAATTACCAATTTCTAATAAAAACTCTTAGAAACTAGGAATAAGAGGATACTTTCTCAATCTAATGCAAAGTATTTACAGAAAACTCACAAATACCATTCTGAACATTTTCTCTTTGACTGGGAACAAGACAAACATGTGCTCTTATTAACTTCTGTTCAAGATTTCACTGGCATTTTAACTCTTTGAAAGTTAACTTTAGCAAAACAGAGGTAAGCAATATAATAGGAGAAAATATGCATACCCAAAATATATACAGTACTGTTACAAGTCAACAGTGAGACTGGAAACCTAATGTAGATGGACAGAAGATTTAAATAGACAGTCCTCAAGAAAATGTATCAGTGACGAATAGGTACAATGGAAGAAGACATAAGTACAATGGAAGATTTTCAATATCTCAGCTGGGAAAATGCAAATTAAAACCATAATAAGATGTAACTATACAATCTAACCAACCAGGTGAAAAAATAGACACAACTTTACTTCATTTTCATGATTATTTGGCTTTTCTTCTTCCTTTATTGTTATGGTTAAAATTTAAAAGGTGAAAATACTAAATGTAGGTGAAGATATGAATGCTCGTATATCATAAGAAGGACTGTACAATGGTACAGCTATTTTATAAATCTATAAAATGTTAGATATTCACCTACCATAGGATTAATCCAGTCAGTTTCTTGGAATTTACCCAAGAGAATACAACATTTGTCCATGAAAAGACTTATCCAAGAGTAATAATAGTAGCTTAAGTCATGGTAGCCCAAACCTGGAAACAACCCTAGTTTCCATCAAGATATAAAATGGTTAAATAATTCTTTTCTATATTTACAGCAGAATGTCTCAGAAAAACGAAACGAATAGCACAAAGAAACCTATTGATGCAAACAGCAAATTGGACAAATCTCAAAATGCTAAGTGAAAAAACAATATGTTTACAAAAGAATGCACAGTGTTTGGTGTTGTTTATTTAACATTATGGAGAATGCAAACTAATTCATAGTATCAAAAAACAGAACAGTGATTTCCTGAGGCCAGGAAGGAGTGATGGAAAGCAAAGGGGCATCAGGAATTTTCTCTTGATTTTGTTTATGATGGTGGTTTTCTGTGTTTATACATGTGTCCAAACTCACCGAAGGCTGACTTGATAGGAAGAATAACTTTCCACTGAGTGAAAAGTTTGCCTGAAGCAACCTTGCACTGAAGGAGCCAGGAAAATAAATATCCTGACCTCACTCTTCTTCCTTTTGTCTCTTGTCAGACAAGGCTCCCATTGACTAATAGCTGACAGGAAACCGGAGGTTGTGGCAGCCCTGTTGATGTTGTCCATACAGATCAGTCTTCAGCAGCAGAAAGCAAGGTGGTGAAGGGAGGGGAGTAGAAATGAATGAGGCAAATGGAAAACACCCAGCACTGATGGTTTACCAATGTTCAGACAGGATTTTAGGGTTTAACTCTCCCCAAGCCTCATTAACAGACTGTTGCAATCTATTTTCATAACACTTCCCCATTCTCTGTAGCTCAACAAGTCCAGGTAAGCCATGGTTTCTCCTTAGATAATACTTTTAGAAACTTTTCTTTTCAAGGAGCCCTAATGGCAAGAGAATCAATACTTACCTCCGGGAAATCTGTGCATATAGCTTAAAGAGTACAGTGCACATAAAATGTCTTCTGCTTCTTTTTGTTTCTTTCAACTAAATATTTTATGTGAATTTTGAATTGTACTGCATAAAACATGCATTTGTTTTTACATCAAAACTACTTACAAAAGGAAAAAAATCAAAATTAAACATACCATAGATTTCTTATATAGTCTTTTCAGATCTGTTAATTTCTGATATTAAAACTTAAGATCATGTTTTTTATATCTCTATAAAATATTAAAAGCTGTAAATATTAAACTTTCACATTCTAAGCATCCACTGCCATTTCTTCTACTGCTTTTCAATAGAACTCTGTTCAGTGCAAGACCTGTGTTCCTTAAGAGGGTATCGTTTGTTAAATAAGACATGAGAAGCATTGCACTCCCCTTTTAGAGATTTACAGCCCAAAATCACACGTTGAAAACTGAGAAATTCTAAAACTATGCTTCCAACCAAAGCAACTTTTTAAACACTCAAAAATTTATCAGTCTTATTCAACTATGTGATTCTTTTCTGCTGAATACCTATTAACATCTCATAGAGCACTAACTGTGCTTGATAAATTTTGCTGTAAGCTAAGGAAGGGCAAGTGATAAACCATCTCAAACATAAAAGGAACATACCTCAACACAATAAAAACCATATATGATAAACTCACAGCAACTATTATCCTCAATGGTGAAAAATTGAAAGCATTTCGCCTAAAGTCAGGAACAAAACAAGGGTGCCCACTCTCACCACTACTATTCAATGTAGTTTTGGAAGTTTTAGCCACAGCAATCAAAGAAGAAAAAGGAATCCAGATTGGAAAAGAAGAAGTAAAACTCACTGTTCACAGATGATGTGATCCTCTACATAGAAAACCCTAAACAGCACCAGAAAATTACTAGAACTAATCAATGAATATAGTAAAGTTGCAGGAAATTATCACATGGAAATCCTTTGCATCCCTATACACTAACAATGAGAAAACAGAAAGAGAAATTAAGGAATCAATTCCATTCACCATTGCAACAAAAAGAATAAAATACTTAGGAATAAATCTACCTAAAGAAACAAAAGACCTATATATAGAAAACTATAAAACACTAATGAAAGAAATCAAAGAGGACACAAATAGATGGAAAAATATACCATGATCATGGATCAGAAGAATCAATAGAGTGGCAATGTATAGATTCAATGCAATCCCTATGAAGCTACCAATGGTATTTTTCACAGAACTAGAAAAATTATTTTACAATTTATATGGAAATAGAAAAAAACTCAAATAGCCAAAGCAATCTTGAGAAAGAAGAATGAAACTGGAGGAATCAACCTGCCTGACTTCAGACTATACTACAAAGCTACAGTCATCAAGACAGTATGGTATTGGCACAAAGACAAAAACATAGATCAATGGAGCAAAATAGAAAGCCCAGAGATAAATCCATGCACCTCTGGACACCTTATCTTTGACAAAGGAGGCCAGAATATACAATGAAGAAAAGACAATCTCTTTAACTAGTGGTGCTGGAAAAACTAGTCAACCACAAGTAAAAGATTGAGACTAGAACACTTTCTGCTGCTTCTGCTGCTAAGTCACCTCAGTCATGTCCGACTCTGTGCGGCCCCATAAGACGGCAGCTCACCAGGCTCCCCCGTCCCTGGGGTTCTCCAGGCAAGAACACTGGAGTGGGTTGCCATTTCCTTCTCCAATGCATGGAAGAGAAAAGTGAAAGTGAAGTAGCTCAGTCGTGTCTGACTCTGAAAAGGGAACCCCATGGACTGTAGCCTACCAGGCTCCTCCGTCCATGGGATTTTCCAGGCAAGAGTACTGGAGTGGGCTGCCATTGCCTTCTCCAGAACACTTTTTAACACCATACAAAAAATAAACTCAAAATGGATTAAACATCTAAATGTAAGACCAGAAACTATAAAACCCCTAGAGGAAAAACATAGGCAAAACACTCTCTGACATAAATCACAGCAGGATCCTGTATGGCCCACCTCCCAGAGTAATGGAAATAAAAGCAAAAATAAACAAATAGGACCTAATTAAACTTAAAAGGTTTTGCACAATGAAGGAAACTATAAGCAAGGTGAGAAGACAGCCTTCAGCATGGGAGAAAATAATAGCAAACGAAGCAACTGACAAAGAATTAATCTCAAAAATATACAAAGAGTTCATTCAGCTCAATACCAGAAACGTAAACAACCCAATCAAAAGATGGGTCAAAGAACTAAACAGACATTTCTCCAAAGAAGACATACAGATGGCTAACAAACACATGAAAAAATGCTCAATGTCACTCATTATCAGAGACATGCAAATCAAAACCGCAATAAGGTACCATCTCACACCAGTCAGAATGGCTGCTGTCAAAAAGTCTACAAACAATAAATGAGGAGAGGGTGCAGAGAAAAGGGAACCCTCTTACACTGTTGGTGGGAATGTAAACTAGTACAGCCACTATGGAGAACAGTGTGGAGATTCCTTAAAAACTGGAAATAGAACTGTCATATGACCCAGCAATCCCACTGCTGGGCATACACACCAAGGAAACCAGAATTGAGAGAGACACGTGTACCCCAATGTTCATCACAGCACTGTTTACAATAGCCAGGACATGGAAGCACCCTAGATGTCCATCAGCAGATGAATGGATAAGAAAGCTGTGGTATATATACATAATTGAATATTACTCAACTATTAAACAGAATGCATTTGAATCAGTTCTAATGAGGTGGATGAAACTGGAGCCTATTATACAGAGTGAAGTAAGTCAGAAAGAAAAACATCTATATTGCATATTAACACATATATATGGAATTTAGAAAGATGATAATGATTACCCTATATACAAGACAGCAAAAGAGACACAGAAGTAAAGAACAGACTTTTGGATTCTGTGGGAGAAGGCAAGGGTGGGATGATGTGAGAGAATAGCATTGAAACATGTATATTATCATATGTGGAACAGATTGCCAGTCCAGGTTCGATGCATGAGGCAGGGTGCTCAGGGCTGGTGCACTGGGACAACCCTGAGGGATGGGATGGGGAGGGAGGCGGGAGGGGGTTCAGGATGGGGAACACATGTACACCCATGGCTGATTCATGTCAATGTATGGCAAAAACCACTACAATATTGTAATTAGCCTCCAATTAAAATAAATTAATTAATTTACAGAAAAAATAGATGAGTTTTTAAATGAAGATGAGCTATATTTCTTTGGTGCCTGATGTCCATGGTTTAAAGCCCTTCTGAGCCTCTTCCTCTATGCTCCCACAGGTTTTGTGTATAATTGCGTGTTTCAGTCTCCTGCTGCCTATGATGTTTGCTACACAGAAGGCACTCAATAACTATATGTTAAGTTAGCTAATTTTTAATTTCTTTAATTCTCTTCCATTCCCAGCATTTTGTAGAACTGGGACCGTGTTTAGTCATCAAATCCAAACATTTCCATTTGATGTTAGAATTTGGGAAGGAGGGAGCTAATGATAAAAAGAAAAGCTATAATGTTTCATAGTTTAGTGCATAAAATTGCTGAGGAAGATGAAAAACTATTTTTATGGATGCAGCTGAAAAAATACCAGCAACGATGTCTGCTGTTTGGGAAAAACATCTTGAGATTATTTTGTACCTGTGCTAATATTGCCTGTACGAACAGTGGGGGAAAAAAAATCAAATTACAGCCAATATTTCAGGTCGTACAGTGACACCTAGTGTGTGTATGAGATAATATGCTAGATTCACATATCCACCTGACTCCCAAAAGAGAGAACTTTTTATTTTTTAACCTTTAAAGATTTTGTCCTAAAGTTGTAAAAATTAATGATAAGTTCTGCTAATATTCAAGAGCTTGAAACTTTCAGTGTAATTAAAAATTTTAATGTACAGGCAGTAAATAAAAAGCCTGGATAAAATATTTAAAGTTTAGCAAATAAGTGGAGTAGACGGAATTCATTAAATGTATTGTTGTAGATGGTCATTTAGTTGCTACCACTTAAATAGGAGGTGTCACATTTCAGTATTCAGCATTTAACTCTGTGTGTGTGTGATCTTAGTTTAGCCAAGGGAGAAGCTGAATCTAAAGGTTACTAATTACAACTAGTTCCTTCCTCTCTCAGGGTTACTATATGCAAAGCTTTGGCCTCTAAGAGACTCACAGAACTGACTTTGGCAAAAGGCCTTTTCTTTTTGGCTCAGAGGATTATAAAGTTTTTCAGGAAGAAGTCCAACGTCATTTTATTAATTGCAGGGGATGGGCGAGCTGGAGTTCTTCTTGTAATTTAAAATTTTTAGTGCAGATAGAGGACTGAATTTGGGTTTTAGTGAGATATTTTGCTATCCAATATAATTTCATTTTTATCTTGTACTATGTTATTTGATTTTACTTATATGATGAATGTTTTGGTATCAGTATCAAGACTTATCTCTTAGAAGCTACGATTCTTTAGGGTTTTAAAGAATTTAAAGAAAAAGAGAGGATTTAAATGCAAGCAGACAATGTTCCAGCTCAAGCATGACTCAGAGAATACAAATCTCACAGTGATTTATTTTAAGCCACAGTAATATATATTTTTTTAGTCTTGTCCCAGTTTCCCCACCCAAATCTAAGGAATAATCCTAATGAAAGGGGCAAGGGCAAAGATTTCTGAGGTGTATTGTTTCCAAAAGTCACGTGCGGTCTTCTGGTGTTCCATGACCTACAATAGCACCATATAGATTATGGCTAGAATCCTTAGCTTGCCAGCTGGACTCATTTGTTCAAAGAGTGATCACTGAGTGTCTACGATATGCCAAGAATCATTCCAGGCTTAGATAAAATATCCTGCCCTTGAGGAGCTTGTATTTTATTTGGAAAGAGTGAAACACACATACAATACAAAGATGGATAATTGGAAGTGTAGGTTGAAGGGATTCTTTGTCATGGCTCAGTGGTAAAGAATCTGGCTTCAAGGAAGGAGACACAGGAGAAGCTGGTTTGATCCCTGGGTCAGAAACATCCTCTGGAGAAGGAAATGGCAACCCACTCCAATAATCTTGCCTGGATAATCTCATGGACAGAGGAGCCCGGTGGGCTACAGTCTATGTGGTTGCAATGAGACATGACTGAGCGATTAAGCAACAACAAGGGAAAACCTTGGTGATAAAATAGCATTCGAGTAGGTTGAGGAGATATTTGAGAGAAGGAGGTTCCAAGAGAGGTGGACGACCAAGGACAAAAGTAGGGGTGTACTGCCATGCTTTAGGAAAATTACAATATTTAATGTGCTTGGAGTGGAAGGTACAAGAGTGTAAGGAGATGAGTTTGGAGTAGAAGCAGGGGCACACATTATAAAGGAGTTTAGGTGATTGATGCCATTAGTCTTCCTAAGGGATGACAGGACATGATCTAAATAACATTGTAAAAAGACATAAATGTTGTCTTTGTGCAAGGATAGGATCAAGAAGACCAGCTATAAATTATGACAACAGTGCAGTAAAAGAAGATAAGGGCTAACATCAGAGTTTAACACGGAGAGTGGTGAGAACAGTAATCATATCTAGATTTATTTTGAACACAGAATTGGCTGATAATTTGGAGATAGAAGTGAGAGAGGCATAAATGATGACTCGGAGATAATAACATTTACCTCTGTGTGGGTCCATGTAATTGGACAGATAAAATTGCTAGTTACTTAGACAGGGATGAGTGCAGGACATGTCGCTTTGGGAAAAATATTTTATATCCACACGTAGATGGCAACAGGGAGTCATATACAGAATTCCAAGTTTCAGAGAAAAGGTCTGAGCTGCAGATATAAATTTAGAAGCCACCAGGTACTGATGGTATTTGAAGTCAGGAGGTTGGATGAGATCACCTAGGGAAGTATAGATGGAAAACAGTCAAGGTCTGAGAGGGAGCCCTGGGGCACACCAGTATTTACAGCTGTAGTTCTCAGCCTGGCTACACATTGGAATCACCTGGGAAACCTTTAACAAAATTGCCTAAGCCGGTTACCTTGCCCTTTGAGATTCTGATTTAATTAGTCAAGATGAAGCCCAGGCATCAGCGTATTTTAAAAACTTACCAGGTGATTCTTATGTGCACTGAGAATTGAGAGGCACTGGTTTAGAAGTGAAAGAAGGTAGAGTGTATCAGCAAAGGAAACAAAGATAATGTGGTCAGTGAAGTAGCAAATGGGAGAGAGAGGCGGCATTACAGGTTTCAGCTGAAGAAAATGTTTCAAGTAAGAGAGGTAACTAGTCAGATACTGCCCAGCACAGAGCATTGGCTGGTGTAGGTTGTCTAGCAACGTGGAGGTCACTGCTGCACACACAGACTTGTTGGAGAGGTAACAATGAAAATCTCTCTTCCTTCCCCCTTCCTTGCTTTCTCTTTCTTTTGATAGGAGATATTCAAGTATGTTCGTGGGAATGATCCCCAGAAAGGAAGAAACTACTGAGAAAGAACAAAGGAGAAATTTCAAAAGAAAGTCTTTGCATATGGAAGAGGTGCTGGGATCTGGTACAAAAATAAAGGGAGTGACTGTAGCTTGGCACCGAAGCAGGTCATCCATAGGTCCTAGGAGAGAAGACAGAATGTATGAGTACAGCTTCAGGGGCGTTTCAAGAAACAGTGGAACTTCTCTTCAGATTTTTTTTTGTCTTAATGAAATATTAATAGAAAGCCAGGGAGTGGAATGTGTCAGATGTCTGAGGCAAAAGAATAACATAACTCTAAGAGACAGGGAATGAGAATGGACCAGGACTAGATGATATTAATGGTTATGAATTAAGTTTATGCTAGCTCGCATGGTTGTATATTTTTCATTAGTCACTGTCGTCTATATCAGTACAGGTGCAGAGTAAATGAAGTAAGTGAATTTGTAAATGAAGTAAGTTGATTTTTACCAGGGTTGAGGGCTTGCCAAACACATACAACAAAATGAGGTGGGAGCCCGTTTCCTGGGTGAATAGAAGGCGTTGATAATGATGAACCATTTAATCTTATATCGGTAAGAGAGAAGCTAAAACAGGAAGGAGATGCAGGAGCAAGAATAGGTGGTCAGTCAAATAAATCAGGTCCCAGTGAAGTTGAAGAGTAATTGGACTCTGGGTACTAAAATTAGTGTGCTGGAAAGCTAAGAGGCTGTGGTCAGAGAGCAGGTTTCTTGAATACAGATAATGGAGGAGGTACCGTTATGGTTAATTTATGCACCACCTCCTCTGTTAGCTAGGATGAGAGGGGATGAGGTATTGTGGGGACTGGGTGGTCGGAGAAATCAGGGTAGCTGAACTGAGAGGCCAGGGAATTGGAGGGTTATCTGTGTAGACATTGAGAATGCTAAAACCCGTGGCCAGGGTAGCAGTCGTGAGAATGGCGTGATCCAGGTGCTCAGTGTTCAAGGAAGGGAGGAGGACCGAGTATGGGGTTGATTGCCACAAAGCAAAGTAGCTTATGGTAAAGACTGATGTTTTGAACCTAAAAGTGGGTTTTTCAGGAAGAAGGAGTGTCAGTTGTTTGGAAGCAACAATGAGGGGTGTTAAGAATACCTATGCCTCTTTGAGGCATAATGAGCTAAGTCAGTGGAAGGATAAACAGTTGCCACTTGAGAGGGCTACAGATGAGAATAAGAGCAACCTTTGTGAATTCACTGACAGAAGGGATGTGTGATGATGGTTAAAAGCATGAGCTCTGGAGACTAATTGTTTATATTCCAGTCACAGCTGCTTTACTTATTAGCTTTGTGATATTAATGCCTTAGTGCGCTGACTCCTTCATCTATAAAACTGGGAGAATAACAGTATCTGTCTCACAGGGTTACTGCGCAGAGTAAATGAGTTAATACACATTAGCAGACTTAGGGTAACACCTGGCCCATGTTAAGAGCATGTGGTCGATAAACAGACGTGATGATTACTCATTTTTAATTTGCCTTTGAGGAGGAAAAGAAATTATTATTGCTCTTATTATTATTACTCATTCTTAATTTGCCTTTGGGGAGAGAAAAACAGATGCCGGGCAAAGGAGAAGTGAAATAGTTTTCTGTCCAGCTGAGTTTACTCCAGTGTTGTTTGAACATTTGGTCTCCATATGATATATATTAGGCATCTGAAGCACCAGGCTCTGTAATATTAATTAATAAACCTCAACATATGTCATTTGTTAATTTAAAAAAATATCTAAAATCTTCCAAGGAAAGAAATCCCAAAGAAGTAGGCGATCTATTGGAAACCTGAACTTCAGACATAGTATTGAATTTTTTAAATAGCCACTGAATGCATACTGATAAACAATTGAACAAATATACTATTCCCCCTTTTCTATTTTCAATCTCTGTATTCTTTTGGGTTTAATATATTTGCTAAAAGACAGTGCACTTCTGGTCCTTTCCTCCTAATTTGAGAGTTTCTTTTTTTTTCGAGAATGAGAGTAGCCCTTTATTTTATTTATTTTATTTATTATTTATTTTTTTAATTTTAAAATCTTTAATTCTTACATGCGTTCCCAAACATGACCCCCCTCCCACCTCCCTTCCGACAACATCTCTGTGGGTCATCCCCATGCACCAGCCCCAAGCATGCTGCACCCTACGTCAGACATGGACTGGCGATTCAATTCTTACATGATAGTATACATGTTAGAATTCCCATTCTCCCAAATCATCCCACCCTCTCCCTCTCCCTCTGAGTCCAAAAGTCCGTTATACACATCTGTGTCTTTTTCCTGTCTTGCATACAGGGTCGTCATTGCCATCTTCCTAAATTCCATATATATGTGTTAGTATACTGTATTGGTGTTTTTCTTTCTGGCTTACTTCACTCTGTATAATTGGCTCCAGTTTCATCCATCTCATCAGAACTGATTCAAATGAATTCTTTTTAACAGCTGAGTAATACTCCATTGTGTATATGTACCACAGCTTTCTTATCCATTCATCTGCTGATGGACATCTAGGTTGTTTCCATGTCCTGGCTATTATAAACAGTGCTGCGATGAACATTGGGGTACATGTGTCTCTTTCAATTCTGGTTTCCTTGGTGTGTATGCCCAGCAGTGGGATTGCTGGGTCATAAGGTAGTTCTATTTGCAATTTTTTAAGGAATTTCCACACTGTTCTCCATAGTGGCTGTACTAGTTTGTATTCCCACCAACAGTGTAGGAGGGTTCCCTTTTCTCCACACCCTCTCCAGCATTTATTGCTTGCAGATTTTTGGATCGCAGCCATTCTGACTGGTGTGAAGTGGTACCTCATTGTGGTTTTGATTTGCATTTCTCTGATAATGAGTGGTGTTGAGCATCTTTTCATGTGTTTGTTAGCCATTCGTATGTCTTCTTTGGAGAAATGTCTATTTAGTTCTTTGGCCCATTTTTTGATTGGGTCGTTTATTTTTCTGGAATTGAGCTGCATAAGTTGCTTGTATATTTTTGAGATTAGTTGTTTGTCAGTTGCTTCATTTGCTATTATTTTCTCCCATTCAGAAGGCTGTCTTTTCACCTTGCTTATAGTTTCCTTTGTTGTGCAGAAGCTTTTAATTTTAATTAGATCCCATTTGTTAATTTTTGCTTTTATTTCCAGTATTCTGGGAGGTGGATCATAGAGGATCCTGCTGTGATTTATTTCTGAGAGTGTTTTGCCTATATTCTCCTCTAGGAGTTTTATAGTTTCTGGTCTTACGTTTAGATCTTTAATCCATTTTGAGTTTATTTTTGTGTACGGTGTTAGAAAGTGATCTAGTTTCATTCTTTTACAAGTGGTTGACCAGTTTTCCCAGCACCACTTGTTAAAGAGATTGTCTTTACTCCATTGTATATTCTTGCCTCCTTTGTCAAAGATAAGGTGTCCATATGTGTGTGGATTTATCTCTGAGCTTTCTATTTTGTTCCATTGATCTATGTGTCTGTTTCTAATCTCATTTACTTTTATAGATTTATATTTATTGAAATTCCTGCTTTCCTAGAACTTAGTTTTTCCATCCTATTGAGCGGATTTTATTTTCCATATTTTCTTTCTTTGAACAAATCAGATTCCTTTGCTTCTTATTAAAATTTTTGGTCTAAGTTACTCAGATCAAAATTTTTGCTTGTTTTCCTTATTAATCTCTAAAGCTTATCAATATCTATGTCTAGTGAATAAGAAAGTAATCTGAACAAATTTTCACTTCCCTAAGAAAATTTCTACCCTTAAAAAAATAACACTTTACTGAGGTATAACCAACACATTAAAAAGCTGTACATATTTAGTGTATATAATTCAATGAGTTTGGGAATAAGTATACATCTGTGAAACCCTCACCACCATCAAGACCATAAATATATCACCACCCAATGTTTCCTCTTTCATTATCTGCACACTTCTTTTGTCAGTTGGGTACCTGAGTTTTGGATGTGTTTATTTTTCCTTTGACCATCACTCATCTAGAAAATAAAACTTTATTAATTCAGTTACTCCTGTACTTTCCAATGGAGAAGGAAATGGCAACCCACTGCAGTATTTTTGCCTGGAGAATTCCATGGACAGAGGAGCCTGGCGGGCTACAGTCCATAGGGTTGCAAAGAGTCAGACGCAACTGAGCGATTATCACTTTTTTCCTTAAGTGAACTTTATCTCTCAAAGCTTTTAGATTTTGTCTTTATTTGTGTGTATGTGTGTGTGTTTAGATTTTATAGTTGGAGCAATTTTAGATTCGCAGCAAAATTTAGTGGAAGTACAGAAAGTTCCCATATATTCTCTCACCACACACATGCATAGCCTCCCCCATTGTCATCATGCTCCATCAGAGTGATATGTTGGTTACAGCTGATTAAGCTACATTAAGAAAGAAAGTGAAGTCGCTTAGTTGTGACTCCTTGCGACCCCATGGACTGTAGCCTACCAGCCTCCTCTGTCCATGGGGTTTTCCAGGCAGAAGTACTGGAGGGGGTTGCCATTTCCTTTTCTAGGGGATCTTTCTGACCCAGGGATTGAACTCAAGTCACCCTAAGTCCATAGTTTACATTAGGGTTCACTCTGAGTGCTATAGATATAGTTGAAATCATATAATAGTAGCCATTTTAGGTTGGCTTTCACTTAGTAAGATGTATTTAACTATCCTCCATTTATTTTGATGGCTTGAAAACTCATTTCTTTTTGCCATTGAATGATTTTTCATTGTCTGGAAGTACCACAGTTTAGTTATTCACTCACCTACTGAAGAACATCTTGCTTGCTCACAAGTTCTGGCAATTATTATGGATAAAGCTGCTATATACATCCATGTGGAGGCTTTTATGTATACATAAGTTTTCAGCTTCTTTGGTAAATACCAAAGAATGCATTTTTGGCTGTTTTAAAAATAACTGTACTATTTTATTTGTTGGTGTTAGTGTGGAGGAGAGTATGTCTTCTATCCATTTCTACTGGATCCAGTTTATGGATCTTCCCACAATTGCTTGGCCCCTCCTGGTCACAGTTTTTGGCTACTTACCTAACGAACATCCTGGACTCCACTAAGGCTGATGGCTGTCTCAACCTTCCTGAACGAAGGCCAGAACTTCCATACAGCCTTGATTATGCCCACTGCTGTGGCTTTCTTGATCAGGGTTGACCTGATGGGACTCAGGGAGGCTATGAGTTTTCCCACTACTTATAATCTCAGAGGAAGTACAGAAAAGTAGGCAGCCTGGTTGGAGGGTAGGAGGGGTACATGACACAAGTCAGAAGTTCAGGGAAGTTTATGCCTTGTGAGGCAATGAAGTCAGAAAGCCGGAGGAGTTGGCAGATAAATCCTGTTCTCTGAGATGCTCACTTGTCTGGAATACAATATATATAACCGAGCACCAAGCTGTGATTTATTTTTGCAAAGCTGTGGAGAACTTGGAAAAACACCACCTTGTATCTGCTTTCCCTCTTTCTTCACTTCCCTTTTCACTCATTCTTGCCACCCTTGAATTGCAGTTTCCAAAAACTCTTTAGCCTGTGAGTGTTGCTTTAAGTTCTGTTTTCTAAAGGATTTTTATAACATTGCATTATTTTCAATCTAAATTTTTTATTTTTCTCTAATTCTAGAGAATTTTTTTTTATTATCTTCAAATCTGTTTATTCTTACTCTGGAATTCTTTTAATGTTGACATTTTTCACTTAGTCCTCATCCATTTTATCGCCATACTTCCTCCCTCTATCTTTTGCTCATTTCTTTTCAAGAGTTCCTTGTCCTAATCTTCCATCTTAGGAAATCATCTTTAGGTCTATTAAATTATTAAATCTTTTAAACACGTCCATTGATTTCCTTACTTCAGTGACAGTATTTCCCAAGCTCCCCATCACCAACTGTTTGTCTTCTTGCTTCATGTTCCTTCTTTATCCTGCCCATATCTTTCCCAGCTCTCTGAAAACAAATGGTTTTCCTACGTTTACTTTTCTCTGTTCCATAGTTCTGCCACCTCTGTTTCAGACTTTTGTAATGACTGGACATCTTTTCAGCTACTTCTTGCTAATAAAGGTAACTTCAGGGGAAGAAAGAGAAGCCTGGGCTTGGACTCTTTTCCTCCAGAAGAGTTGCAGGATTTGGGGATGAGGGCCTTATAATGGATGAGCATTTCTAGAGTTAGAATCTAGTTTCAAACCATCCCATCTCTTCTCCCCATTCCTCACCTCCGCTTGCTCCCAGGGAACTTTTGCTCCAGTCCTTGGTGTGTTATCCAGGGACTATCACATCTGTGTAGTTTTCCATGATTTGTAAAAAGTCAGGGTCCAGGATGGTCAGACGCTTCTTTGTGCTATTAACTTCTTCATTCATGCTGTTAGAGGACTGTGATTCTGCTGCCTCTAGCAGGTGCCAAGCTCAGAATATTAATTTCCTACCCAATAATCCTGGTCAATAATCAGTCTGGGGCAATGTTGGAAAAGAAATGTTCGGTTGACTGTTCATCAGTTTTGGAGTTAGCTGACCCTCCCCTCAGTGAAAAATCCATCGTATCTGCAGTTCTTCCAAATCCTCTGTTCCTGTGCATCAGCAGATCCCACCCACGATGGATCATGAAGTACTGTAGCATCTACTATGGAACAAGACGCATGTATATGTGGACCTGCCCAGGTCAAACTTGTGATGTTCAGGGGTCAGTTATACACATATAGTGCTTTTCCCATGGCTGTCCACTCCTTGACCCACATCTTCCTAGTCTCATGTCTCCTGGCCTTCTCTTAAGAGTACAGATCTTTTATCACCCCACCCCAATACCTAGGGGTTTCTAAATGTTATGGTTAAATGCCAAGTATCACCCTAAGATACACTGAGCTTTCAATCTTTCTGATCCATTTCCAGGTTGGATTTTGGGGAAGCGATTGTAGCCCCAGTTTGTACACTATCTTTTCTTCATAAAGAAAATCAGAGGGGTTTAAACCCTTCCTGACTTCCCATAAGATTCACTTTAAAGTGTAAGCTGCTCAATAGATCATTTTTTTCTTGGTCTATCTTCTTTACAGCTGAATGTCACCACTTCTCTGGCCCAGCCCCTTCTGCTCCGTTAGCAGGGAATCCTTTGCAGTTCCTTGAACATGAGTTGCTATTTCAGGCTTTGATGCTTTGTACTTGCTAGCCCCTTATCTCTGGAAGTCTTCCTCCTTTATCCACATAATTCTTATAAAATATTTACCCAACCATTCACAGCCAGCACAAAATGAACAACCCTGATCATCCATTTAGTTAGCAATATGTACCAAAAACTAGGATATAAGACAGCAATAGTGAGAAAGATGTTTCTTAGAATCTCATCTGGTGAAAAAAAGTGGCTTTTCATCAATATAAAGTAACAAATATAAAGTTGTAATACCCTGTGTTGTGTACTACGATCAATATGTGATTCTGTGGGATCACTTAGTGCTGGTGCCCAGTGTAGTATACCTATAATGAATTAAGGAACCTTTGCTGCTCCAAGTAACCTAAATATCAATTAGGAGTCAGCTGGACAAAAGGGATAAAGATGATCCAGAGACAAAGAGAATATTCATTTACATTCAAGGAATCAATGGTAAGAGGAAAAATGTGTCTGAAAAATTAAAAGAGCTCCTTTTTGTGTGAGAATGTATGCTGGAAGAGTGGTAAGCAGCTAAATAGATGTTCAAGTGCCAAGCCACTGTGAACCCTGATAGGCACATTCAGGATCTCTGCCTGCATCCTACAAAAGGCCCATGACAATTGCATGATTAAGTTTATTTCTGAGGAATCACTCTGGTTGCTACATACAGAAAGAACTGTGGTGTTGGTATGCCTAGAAGAAAAAGACTAATCATGAATCCATTGTATTCTAGTCCAAATAAATGATATGACTTGAATTAGGGTAGGAAGAGCAATATTCTCATTCTTTGATGATGCTTCTGACTAGAAATGTCCCATTATTATCATATTTAGAGCTTGGTATCTTAATTATCTGTTTACGTATATGTCTTCAAAATTTATACTTGACCCATTTAATGTAGCTCTTATGCTTTTCTGGACCATGACTTCTCAGTACCTAAAATGTAATAAATCCTCAGGAACTCTCTCTAGAATGAGAGTGAATTACTTTACTGGATAATTAATTTGGTTGAATGAATTAGGGGGTGAAGGGTCTGAAGGCAGAGACCTAACCAATTAGGAGATATAGAATTTGCAGTAGTTGAGAGATGGAAAAGGATGAGTGTTAGCCTTTCATAGAAATAGAGACGCTTTACTCATAGTAATAAGGTGAAAAGAGAAGTGTGAATATAGCTTTGGGTAGATTGCAGGTTAGGTGTTGGGCAGAGGATGGATTTCCTTTCTAGTGGCTTCAATTTTCTCAATGGAATATAAAGAGGGAGCATCAGATGGATATGGCTGGACATATGATATTTGGGATAAGAGGAGAGATGTGAAATAGCCATTTTAGGAAGTGAGAACATACTAGAAAAATATGATAGAATTGCTATTCATTGAGTCCTTTTTATGTTTGAGAAATTGTTAAATAATCTAAATATTTAGACATGAATTCCATTTTTTATTCATGTCCAGAGAAGAACATTAAAAGGGTCAAATTCAGGGCCCATAAAAATACTAATGGATTCCCTTGACTCTTCTAGTTCTCTTGTGCACAGTATTTAGATGGGGATCTTTTATTTTCTTCCCACAAATAAACAACTTGTCTTCTTATAAGGTTGAAGTGTATCTTCTACCATTTTCTTAATTCTTCATTTTTTAAAAATTTAGTAATTATTCTCCTAGATTCTTGGCATTTTTCTCTACGACTAGTCTTCTCTGCCAAGGTTTTAATTCTAGGTCAAAGGAGGGTGATAGCTGATGTGGATAAGAGACTGGGAGGGTCTGGGAAATGAGATAACTGGTTTGTTTTAGAGGATTGACTGGCAGTGGGCTAGTGGTAGTAGCTGGATGTCTATAAAGGTTTTCACCTTCATTTTTATCATGTTATAAAAATTGCAGCCGTTTCCCATGCCATTCAGGATCATGACTCTCAACCAGGAAAATGCATGTGCTTACCTATGTAGCTTTTTAAAAATTCTGGTATCTAGGCTGCATCTTCAGAAATTCAGATTCGATAGACCTTCACTGGTTTCAAAGGCCCGCAGGTGAATTTAATATGCACTCTGAGTTACGTATTACTTTTATTGTTCAATAAAAGGAACCAGAGATTCTAAGCGAAGTGGTTTCAGGGCTAGAATAGTAAACATATAAGCCTTGAAACCTTTGTGGATCCAGATAACAAGGAAGTGCTCAAAAAGATAGAGATTTGTCAAAACAACACAAGGAGGCAAAACTGGGAGGTCTAGTGGCCAAAGATGGAACAGTTTGATCAACAAAAAACTGATGACAGTATTGAATTTTAACTCATAAAATAAATTTCCATGAATCCTTATTAATATAGATGGTTGAGTAAATGGTAGTTAAGATCATTTCCTCAGAATAGAATTTCAATTAGTGAATGTAGAAAAATAGAGAAATAGAAAATAACCATTAGGAAAGTACCACAGTAATAGATTTGCAGACAGGATCTGCCAATGGATGTTGAAATTAGTCAGCAAGGGTTGAAGACAAATGGGATTTGTATCATCTCCAAGTATCTCCATCAAGATCACTATCAACTACAGAGGGAAAGTAGTAAAGAAGTCACCCAGCACACAGCAACTTAATGATGTGATCAAGGTAAACATCACTAGTAATGAAACATATAGATAATCTGAAATATTTGATATGATATACTGAAAAGGACACATCACTTTAAAATAATTTTTTAAGAAAATGAGAATCTATAGTCATGAGAAAACATAATTCTGCAGTCATATGTTTTTTCGTTGCTGTTGAATGGATTTTCTCTCTTTTCGGATACCTTCCCAACACACATACTTTGTACTCTTGCTAAGATCGGTTCTCATTTTTCATTTCTGTTCTTCCACAATTTAGACATATTCTTTTACTAACCAATATAAATATTTCCCTATTTTTTTTTGTCGTAGTTCTTTCCTTGTAGTTCTTACGAGACTCACACTGTCTGTTTACTTACTTAGTGTCTGCCCTCTGTGCTCCTTGATGGAAAGAACCTCTTTTGTTTCGTTCATTAAGGTATCTAGAATATATTTTTCTGTGAAAAATGCCTTTGGAATTTTTATAGAGATTGTTGTTCAATCACTAAGTTGTGTCTTACTCCTCGTGACTCCACAGACTGCAACACACCAGGCTCCACTGTCCTCTACTATCTTTTGGAGTTTGCTCAAATTCACGTCCACTGAGTCAGTGATGCTGTCTAACCATCTCATTCCCTGCTGCCCCTTCTCCTTTTGCCTTCAGTCTTTCCTGGCATCAGGGTTGTTTCCAGTGAGTTGGCTCTTCACATCAGGTGCCCTAATAACTGAAGCTTCAGTTTCAGTATCAGTCCTTCCAATGAATATTGAGGGTTGATTTCCTTTAGGATTAATGGGCTGGATCTCCTTGCAGTCCAAGGGGCTCTCAAAAGTCTTCTCCAACACCACAGTTTGAGAGCATCAATTCTTTGGTGCTCAGCCTTCTTTATTATCCAACTCTCCTATCCATATATGACCAATGGAAAAACCATAGCTTTGACTATATGGACCTTTGTTGGCAAAGTGGTGTCTCTGCTTTTTAATATGCTGTCTAGATTTGCCATAGCTTTTCTTCCAAGGAGCAAGTGTCTTTTAATTTCAAGGCTGTAGTCACTGTCTGCAGTGATCTTGGAGCCCAAGAAAATAAAATCTGTCATTGAGTCCACTTTTTCCTTCTGTTTGCCTCAAAGTGATGGGACTACATGCCATGATCTTAGTATTTTAGTGTTGTTTCAAATCAGATTTTTCACTCTTGTTTCACCCTCATCAATAGACTCTTTAGTTCATCTTCACTCTCTACCATTAGAGTTGTATCATCTGTAGTTGTTGATATTTCTCCTGGAGCCTACAAGAGACTAACTTCAGCTTTTAAGGACACATGTGTACTTGAAGTGAAGTCATCTAAAAAGATATTCCATGCAAGTAGAAACCAAAAGAGAGCTGGGATAACTAGACTTATATCAGACAAAATAGACTTTAAGCCGAAAACAGAAACAAGAGACAAAGTCAGTATATAGTGATAAAGTGGTCTATTCATTAAGCAGATATAATAATGAAAATATGTATGCATCCAACATTGGAGCACCTGGATATATTAAGCAAATGCTAACATCTCTGAGTGAAGAAATACACAATATAATAAAAGGAATGAACTTCAATCTCCTACTTTCATCAGTGGAAAGATCATCCAGTCAGAAAACCAACAAGAAAATATTAGAATTGAACTATATTTTAGACCAATAAACCTAATAGACGTATACAGAACATTTTATCCAATAGCTGTACCTACATATAGTAAATGCCTTATATGACAAAGTGAAAGTAGCTCACAGTGTCCAACTCTTTGCGAATCCATGGACTACACAGTCCATGGAATTCTCCAGGCCAGAAAACTGGAGTGGGTAGCCGTTCCCTTCTCTAGGGGATCTTCCTAAAACAGGGATCAAACCCAGATTCCCTGCATTGCAGGCATATTCTTTACCAACTGAGCTATCAGGGAAGCCCCTGATATATGACAAACCCTTGCTAAAATAATAACTAATGGTGAAAGGCTGAAAGCTTACCCTCTATGATAAGAGAGACAAATAAGAGTATTATCACTTCTATACAACATAGTCATGTCAGTGCAAGTCAAGGCAGTTAGGAAGAAAAATAAATAAAAGGTATTCAAATTGGAAAGAAAGACTTAAAATTGCTTTGGTTTGCAAATGATATGATCTTGTATCAAGAAAATCCTAAAAACTCCGTAAAAGCTGTTAGAACTAATAAACAAATTCAGTGAAGTTGAAGGATACAAAGTAAACATACAGAAATCAATTATGTTTCTATTCACTAACAATGAAACATCTGAAAAATGAAATAATTCCATTCATAGTAGCATCAAAAATAATGAAAAATACTTAGGACTAACTTTAATCGAGGAGGTTAAAGATCTGCACACTGAAAATTACCAGACTTTGATGAAAGAAATTAAAGAAGACACATTTAAATGGAAAGGTATTCCATATTCATGAACTGGAAGAACTAACATTATTAAAATGTGCTACATATAGTCCATTTGATTGCAAAGAATCAGACATGACTTAGTAACTGAACAACAACAATAACAAGGGTACATATAGTTGGGGCACGTTTTTTAATCCACTTGTTGACTATCTATGCCTTTTGATTGAAGAATTCAATCTATTTACATTTTCAGTAATTATTGATAGTTAGAGACTTACATCGGAGAAGGTAATGACACCCCACTCCAGCACTCTTGCCTGGAAAATCCCATGGATGGAGGAGCCTGGTAGGCTGCAGTCCATGGGGTCGCTGAGAGTTGGACATGACTCAGTGACTTCACTTTCACTTTTCACTTTCATGCGTTGGAGAAGGAAATGGCAACCAACTCCAGTGTTCTTGCCTGGAGACTTCCAGGGACGGTGGAGCCTGGTGGGCTGCCATCTCTGAGGTCGCACAGAGTCAGACACGACTGAAGTGACTTAGCAGCAGCAGCAGCAGCAGCAGCAGCAACTTACATGGGGCTTCCTAGGTGGCACAGTGGTAAAGAATCTGCCTGCCAATGCAGGAGATGGAGGAGATGTGAGTTCAATCCCTGGGTCAAGAAGATCCTGGAGTAGGAAATGGCAACCCACTCCAGTCTTCTTGCCTCAAAATTCCATGGACAGAGGAGCCTGGTGGGGCTGGAGCCCATGGTGTCATGGAGTTGAACACTGCTGAGTGACTGAGCATGAGGGACTTAAGCAATCTTTTAAATTGTTTTCTAGCTCTTTTGTAGTTTTCTTTTTATAGTTTCTTCCTCTGGGGCATTCTTTTGTGAATTTATCTATTTCTATCGTGGTATACTTTGATTCCATTCTTTCAATCATTTTTGAAAATACTGTTTGTCTTTGATTTGTGGTTATAATGGTCTTACATAAAACATCTTAGAGGTAGAAGAGTCTATTTTATACTAACAGTTTAACTTAAGTGTAATATAAAAATCTATCCTTATATGCCCTCCTTTTACATTTTTGATATCACAATTTATATCTTTTCTTTTTTATAGTCACAAATTATTGTAGCTATAGCTATTTTAATACCTTTGTCCTTTAACCTATAGATTTAAGTGGTGAACACACTACCATATTACAGTGTTAGACTTCTGAATCTGACTCTATTCTTAGCTTTACCAGTGTGTTGTATATTTTCATGTTTTCAAGTTAGTATCCTTTCGTTTTTGCTTGAAGAACTTCTTTTAGGATTTCTTAGAAGTCAGTTCTAGTGGTAATAAACCCCTTCAGCTTTTGTTTGTTTGGAAATGTCTTTATCTCACTTTCATTTCTGAAGGACAACTTTCCTGGGTAAAGTATGCTTAGTTGGCAGTTTCTTTTAGCACCTTGAATATATCCTATTACTTTCTCCTGGCCTGCCAAGTTCTCTGCTGAGAAATCTGCTGATTGCTTTATGAGGGCTCTCTTGTATTAAAAAAACAAACAAACAAAAAATTTTTTTTCTCTTGCTGCATTTAAAATTCTCTCTTTGTTTTTGATTTTAGACTGTTTTATATTAATGTCTCAGAGAAGGCCATTTTGAATTGAAAATTTGGGATAACCTTTTGACTTTGTGTACTTGGATATCCAAGTCTTTTTTTAGGTTTGGTAAGCCGTCAGCCATTATTTCTTTTTTTTTTAATTTTATTTTTACTATATTTTACTTTACAATACTGTATTGGTTTTGCCATACATTGACATGAATCCACCACAGGTGTACATGAGTTCCCAATCCTGAACCCCACCTCCCACCTCCCACTCCATATCATCTCTCTGGATCATCCCCGTGCACCAGCCCCAAGCATCCCATATCCTGTATTGAACATAGACTGGCGATTCGTTTCTTATATGATAGTATACATGTTTCAATGCCATTCTCCCTAATCATCCCACCCTCTCTCTCTTCCTCAGAGTCCAAAAGTCCATTTTATACATCTGTGTCTCTTTTGCTGTCTTGCATACAGGGTTATCCTTACCATCTTTCTAAATTCCATATATATGTGTTAGTATACTGTATTGGTGTTTTTCTTCTGGCTTACTTCACTCTGTACAATTGGCTCCAGTTTCATCCATCTCATTAGAACTGATTCAAATGTATTCTTTTTAATGGCTGAGTAATACTCCATTGTGTGTACGTACCACAGCTTTCTTATCCATTCATCTGCTGATGGACATCTAGGTTGTTTCCATGTCCTGGCTATTATAAACAGTGCTACTAAATAGATATTTCTCCAAAGAAGACATGCAGATGGCTAACAAACACATGAAAAGATGCTCAACATCACTCATTGTCAGAGAAATGCAAATCAAGACCACAGTGAGGTACCATTTCACACCAGTCAGAATGACTGCAATCCAAAAGTCTGCAAGCAATAAATCCTGGATAGGGCGTGGAGAAAAGGGAAGCCTCCTACACTGTTGGTGGGAATGCAAACTAGTACAGCCACTATGGAGAACAGTGTGGAGATTCCTTAAAAATTGCAAATAGAACTGCCTTATGACCCAGCAATCCCACTGCTGGGCATACACACCGAGGAAACCAGAATTGAAAGAGACACATGCACCCCAATGTTCATTATTTCTTCAAATATGTATTCTGTTGTTTTCTTCTGAGGCTAAGACAGTGGTGTGCACATACCGAGCTGTGGGGTCCTGTGGCAGGTACTTGTGTATGTGAAGGACAGACACACATGTAGTGGTGGGTGCCAGGGCAGATGGCATGGGCCGGGGCCAACCATGGACTCACTAGCACTTGCAGAGGCCCTGGCTGTTGGCTTGTAGTCATGTGGCTTCTAGGATTCATTGAGGATGCATAGTATTGGAGGCTGGTGATTGGATTCAG
Source organism: Ovis aries (assembly GCF_016772045.2). Lineage (NCBI taxonomy): Eukaryota > Metazoa > Chordata > Mammalia > Artiodactyla > Bovidae > Ovis > Ovis aries. The sequence goes on along the minus strand of NC_056055.1, from coordinate 156,078,785 downwards.
GCTGAAGGCGTGCAGATACATAGCTGGAGGGTTACTTGCAGTTGAACACAGTGATGCAAGCCAGTGACAGAAGACAGAGACTGATCTGGGCCCACAGGCAGCTGCACTGGTTCTGGCTGTTGGTGTGATCTCCCATGGCTGCCGGGTCTCTCCTTGGGCAATTGCATGCAGTGGAGGCTAGGGATGGGTGTCAGAACTGACACATACAAGTTCATTCAAGGGCTAGCCCCACGTACACACACGGTGATGGGGGCAGCCGGAGAGGTCTAGGCTGGCATCTTGCAATCACATAGCCACAGAAGTCTGGACTAGCTGTCAGTTCAGCTCCTGGGCTCCAGAGGTAGTGGTGGAGGTGGGGAAGGACTCAGGTGGCTGTTCTTGGTTAATGTGAATACCTGTGGGTCAAAGCTAGGGCAATCTGCAGGGGGTCCATGCAGGCTGCTGGTCATTGGTTTCTTCAGTGTTGAAAGCTGCTGGGTTTATCTGTAGAGCAGGTCACTGTGGACCATGATTGTTTCTGCTGTGGGGCTGCTCCTGGAAGCCCCTGCTTCTCTTCCTTGTTCATGTTTGTCTCTTTATCTCTAGCTTTGACAGTCCAGGTGGAAGCACGATGTTTCGGGCAGCGCCCTAAAAGGCTATGGAAGCTCATGTCTCCCCTTGCTCTTCTTTTTCTGGTGAGAGGAACACTTCCTAGGTGGGGAGTTCGCTGATTGCACTGAGCAGTGCCAGATTAGATGATGCAGGCAAAATTAAGCTGGTTTTCTTCTTTACCTGTGCAGTTATTCTCTGGCTTTTTCTTCCACCATGTTGCTAAAGTCTCTTACCTGGACTCCAGAGCTCTCCCAGAGCTGTTTTTGTTCTTGGCTAGCTGTTTCATTATTGATCTTTGTCGGGAGATGAAGACTGGGGTTTCTTACATTGCCATTTTGGTGATAGCACTCTGGGGCTTGTTTTTCATATCATTTCTAGAGATGACAAATTGATTTCATCTGAAGGAAGAGCTATATTGAAAAAAAAACAAAAACAAAAAAGGTTTGATTTGGCTCAGAACAATCCAGTACTATAATTGGTTAGTGATTTCTGCCTTAGACACATAAGGGTGTATAATACTCATATGTTAACCAGATCATTTAGAGCCTTGGACTAAATGACTTATTTTGTTCCTTAATTTTATTAATTTTTTCGTTCTATACATGTTAATGGAGAAGGAACTGGTATCCCACTCCAGTGTTCTTGCCTGGAGAATCCCACAGACCAAGGAGCCTGGAGGGCTAGAGACCATGGGGGTGCAGAGTCAGACACAACTGAGTGACTCACACACGCACACACACACATACATGTTAAATTACTTATGTCTATAAGTGTCCCTTCGACATATACTTAGGAGTTAATAAGTGAGTCTATTGTGTCCAAGGCTCCTGTGATTGTTCGCTACCCATTTAGCCTAACGTTACATTAAAGTGCTGCCAGTTCGTGCATTTTAACATCTAAATAGGACTCTTTTTATGAACTGTAAAATTGATATTTTCTAAGGTTTAAATGGCTTTGCCTAATAATCCACAGGGCTGATAATATGTTTATTATAAAATATTGAGAGTTGATATTGTAAGCAGAGTTAATCGATCAGTTCTGGAGGTTTTACAGTTTCCTTTGAGTCCTTTGCTTATTAGGAAAAAAATTGGGCACAGCATGACTTAATGAACCACGATAAAAAGAGGAAAATTTCAAATAGAAAATTAGAGGTAAAGAGGTGAGTAAGCAAGACAGCAAAAGAAGTTCATAAATTTCCAATGACTAACATTGGTGGATTCCAGCGCCACCTGCTGGTGAGAAGAAATGTCTCATTACTGTTTCATGAGTTTGTTGCCCCTTGGGTTGTTCCATGTACCTCATCTAGGTGTGTAGAATTTATTCTCATAAAATTTATTTTTCAATTACTTGAAAAATCAAGCTATTCTAGTGCCAGCTCATTCTTGTTATAAATTATACAGAAATAGGCTTGAATGGGAAATATTTCTGTAACAAAAATTCTAAAACACAATTTTCCCCCATGTTATATCACAAATATAATGCTACTGTCAGAAGCTAAAGTTGTGGGAGTTAGAGAATGAAATGACAAGGCGCTGGCAGGATATATTACATTTGACTGCTCTGAGTTTGGCTTAGCACTTTTGTATTATTTCTTGGATAAATCTAGAACACCTAGAGTGTTCAGGATCTGTCATAAATGATGCTTAGCCTCCCAGCATCACATAACATGCCTAAAGATCTTTGCTTTTTAGAGAATGACTGCTTTAATGGCTATTAATGATGGCAGATGTCCATCTTTAACCTTTTTCCGTGTTGGGATGGCTGCAGATGCCAAATTAAGTAAGTAAACATAGGATGATGTAAATATGAGCTGAACACCTGCTTGTATTTCCAGAAAAAAGAAAACCCATTTAAAAAATGATATGGGAGGAGGGAAAGATGGCGGAGGAATAGGACGGGAAGATCACGTTCTCCCTCACAAATTCCTCAAAAGAACATTTCAACGCCGAGCAAACTCCACAAAACAACTTCTGTAGGCTGGCAGAGGACATCAGGCAACCAGAAAAGCAGACCATTGTCTTCAAAAACAGGTAGGAAAAAATATAAAAGACGAAAAAGGAGACAAAGGAGGTGGGGAGGGAGCTCCGTCCCGGGAAGGGAAGCCCGTCCCGGGAAGGGAATTTTAAGAAGAGAGGTTTCCAAACACCAGGAAACACTCTCCCTGCCGAGTCTGTGGCGAGCCTTGGAAACACAGAGGCAACATAACAGGAAGGAAAAATAGATAAATAATTAAAACCAAGAGATTACAAGCCCACCAGTAACTCCCCCAGCGGAAAAGCAGCACAGACGCCTGCATCCGCCATTGGGAAGTGGGGGCAGGGCAGGGACGCGCGGGAGGCGCGGGCTGCAGTGCTTTGCAAGAATCGGGCAGGAACGCCCCACGCGCAACCAGAACGATCTAACTTGGGCTAGCAAACCAGACTGTGGGATAGCTACCACGCGAAAAGCTCCAACATAAGACACCGCCAGGACCGAGCACAGAACAAAGGACGGAGCGGAAAAAGCCGGCTGCGGACCATTCCCGCCGGGGACAGGCAGCCAGAGCCGTAAGGACTGGAAAGGGCAATTGCAGACCCGGAGAGACTTTACTTACCTAACTGCAAGCAGGCTCCTTTGCTAAGACTTCTGGGGGTGCTGGACAGTCACAGTCTGCCTCACGGGGTGCGCCAGTGGTCCACCCAGAGAGCTGAGCGGCAGCGGCAGAAAAGGTGACAAGCCGCGGCGATCGCGCTCGCCAAACTCCTGAGCTACTCGGACCTGGGAAGGGCACAAAGCGCAGTCCCAGCCGCATTTGTGCCTCTGAGGGCTGCCTGAGGGCCGAACCTGAGCGGCTTGGACCGGGAAGTGCACGCAGCCTAGGGCCGGCCCCAGACGGTTCCCGGCTGAGCATCGTAGAGCCGGAGCGGTTTGTGTGCCGCGAGGAAGGACAGGTCAAGCGGGGCAGAGATACTGTGTGCACACGACAGTGCTATTTGTTTGCAGCATCCCCCCTCCCCACAGCGCGACTGAACTAGTGAGCCTAAAAACCAGCAAACAGAAGAAGTTAAACAGAGGAAACCACCTTGGAAGTGAGCCCACACGGCCCATAACATCAGAGAAGAGCCAGATATATTTTTAATTTTTAATATTTTTAAAATCATTCTTTTTTTTTTTTGCCTTTTGCTTTTTTTTCCGAGCTTTTTTTAATTGTTAAGTCTTCTATTTCTCCTCTAATTTTTATTTCTATAACCTAGTATTACTATTTTTTAAAAAAAAGACTTTTTTTTTTTTTTAAGGCAAACACCATATATACTCTTTGGATGGTTGTTGGTGTTTTGTTTGTTTGGTTCTTTTTTTGTTTGTTTTTAATAATTCTTTTTTTCTTTCTTCCTTTTTCCTTCTGCTTTTCTTTAATATTGTATCTTTGAAAATCCAACCTCTACTCCAGATTTTTAATCTTTGTTGTCAATTTTGTACATTTAAAAACCCAAACTTCACTACCCAAGTTTACCTGAGAGCGAGATTACTGGCTTGTCCACTCTCTCCTCCTCTAGCCTCTCCTTTTTCTCCACCAGGTGGCCTCTGTCTCTTTTCTCCCCATCTCTTCTCTATCCAACTCTGTGAATCTCTGTGTGTTCCAGATGGTAGAGAACACCTAAGGAACTGGTTACTGGCAGGATTTGTCTCTCTCCTACTCATTCCTCTCTCTTATCCTCCTGGTCACCTCTGTCTACTTCCTCCCTCTCCTCTTCCCCGTATAACTCTGTAAATACCTCTGAGCGGTCCAGACTATAGAGCACACATAAGGAAGTGACTACTGGCTAGCTTGCTCTCTCCTCTCTTGATCTCACCGCATCTCATTCCAGTTACCTCTAACTACCCCTCCATCTTCTCTTCTCCTTGTAACTCAGTGAACCTCTCTGAGTGTCCCTCAAGGTGGAGAAACTTTTCATCTTTAACCTAGATGTTTTATCATCGGTGCTGTATAGATGGAGAAGTCTAGAGGCTACTGTAAAAATAAAACTGAAAACCAGAAGCAGGAAGCTTAAACCCAAAGCCTGAAAACATTAGAGAACTCTTGAATTCAGGGAACATTAAGCAATAGGAGCTCATCAAATGCCTTCAAACCTACACTGAAACCAAGCTCCACCCAAGGGCCAACAAGTTCCAAAACAAGACATACCACGCAAATTCTCCAGCAACACAGGAACACTCCCCTGAGCCTCAATATACAGGCAGCTCAAAATTATCCCAAAACCTTTGATGTCTCATAACCCATTACGGGTCACTCCACTGCACTCCAGAGAGAAGAAACCCAGCTCCACCCACCAAAACTCCAACACAAGCCTCCCTAACCAGGAAACCTTGACAAGCCACTGATAGAACCCCACCCAAAGTGAGGAAGCTCCATAATAAAGAGAACTCCACAAATTACCAGAATATAAAAAGGCCACCCCAAACGCAGCAATATAACCAAGATGAAGAGACAGAGGAATACTCAGCAGGTAAAGGAACAGGAGAGTTGCCCACCAAACCAAACAAAAGAGGAAGAAGTAGGGAATCTACCGGAGAAGGAATTCCGAATATTGATAGTGAAAATGATCCAAAATCTTGAAATCAAAATGGAAACACAGATAAATAGCCTAGAGACAAGGATTGAGAAGATGCAAGAAAGGTTTAACAAGGACCTAGAAGAAATAAAAAAGAGTCAAAATATAATGAATAACACAATAAATGAGATCAGAAACACTCTGGAGGCAACAAATAGTAGAATAACGGAGGCAGAAGATAGGATTAGTGAAATAGAAGATAGAATGGTAGAAATAAATGAATCAGAGAGGAAACAAGAAAAACGAATTAAAAGAAACGAGGACAATCTCAGAGACCTCCAGGACAATATGAAACGCTCCAACATTCGAATTATAGGAGTCCCAGAAGAAGAAGACAGAAAGAAAGATCATGAGAAAATCCTTGAGGAGATAATAGTTGAAAACTTCCCTAAAATGGGGAAGGAAATAATCACCCAAATCCAAGAAACACAGAGAGTCCCAAATAGGATAAACCCAAGGCGAAACACCCCAAGACACATATTAATCAAATTAACAAAGATCAAACACAAAGAACAAATATTAAAAGCAGCAAGGGAAAACAACAAATAACACACAAGGGGATTCCCATCAGGATAACAGCTGATCTGTCAATAGAAACTCTTCAGGCCAGGAGGGAATGGCAAGACATACTTAAAGTGATGAAAGACAATAACCTACAGCCCAGATTACTGTACCCAGCAAGGATCTCATTCAAATACGAAGGAGAAATCAAAAGCTTTACAGACAAGCAAAAGCTGAGAGAATTCAGCACCACCAAACCAGCTCTCCAACAAATTCTAAAGGATATCCTCTAGACAGGAAACACGAAAGGGTGTATAAACCCGAACCCAAAACAATAAAGTAAATGGCAACGGGATCATACTTATCAATAATTACCTTAAACGTAAATGGGTTGAACGCCCCAACCAAAAGACAAAGACTGGCCGAATGGGTACAAAAACAAGACCCCTCTATATGCTGCTTACAAGAGACCCACCTCAAAACAAGGGACACATACAGACTGAAAGTGAAGGGCTGGAAAAAGATATACCACGCAAATAGAGACCAAAAGAAAGCAGGAGTGGCAATACTCATATCCGATAAAATAGACTTTAAAACAAAGGCTGTGAAAAGAGACAAAGAAGGCCACTACATAATGATCAAAGGAACAATCCAAGAAGAAGATATAACAATTATAAATATATATGCACCCAATATAGGAGCACCACAATATGTAAGACAAATGCTAACAAGTATGAAAGGGAAATCAACAATAACACAATAATAGTGGGAGACTTTAATACCCCACTCACACCTATGGACAGATCAACTAAACAGAAAATTAACAAAGAAACGCAAACTTTAAATGATACATTAGACCAGTTAGACCTAATTGATATCTATAGGACATTTCACCCCAAAACAACGAATTTCACCTTTTTTCAAGTGCTCATGGAACCTTCTCCAGGATAGATCACATCCTGGGCCATAAATCTAAACTTGATAAATTCAAAAAATCGAAATCATTCCAAGCATCTTTTCTGACCATAATGCATTAAGATTAGATCTCAATTACAGGAGAAAAACTATTAAAAATTCCAACATATGGAGGTTGAACAACACACTTCTGAATAACCAACAAATCACAGAAGAAATCAAAAAGAAATCAAAATATGCATAGAAACTAATGAAAATGAAAACACAACAACCCAAAACCTGTGGGACACTATAAAAGCAGTGCTAAGAGGAAAGTTCATAGCAATACAGGCATACCTCAAGAAACAAGAAAAAGTCAAAGAAATAACCTAACTCTACAACTAAAGCAACTAGAAAAGGAAGAGTTGGAGAACCCCAGAGTTAGTAGAAGGAAAGAAATCTTAAAAATTAGGGCAGAAATAAATGCAAAAGAAACAAAAGAGACCATAGCAAAAATCAACAAAGCCAAAAGCTGGTTCTTTGAAAGGATAAATAAAATTGACAAACCATTAGCCAGACTCATCAAGAAGCAAAGAGAGAAAAATCAAATCAATAAAATTAGAAATGAAAATGGAGAGATCACAACAGACAACACAGAAATACAAAGGATCATAAGAGACTACTATCAGCAGTTGTATGCCAATAAAATGGACAACGTGGAAGAAATGGACAAATTCTTAGAAAAGTACAATTGTCCAAAACTGAACCAGGAAGAAATAGAAAATCTTAACAGACCCATCACAAGCACGGAAATTGATACTGTAATCAGAAATCTTCCAGCAAACAAAAGCCCAGGTCCAGATGGCTTCACAGCTGAATTCTACCAAAAATTTCGAGAAGAGCTAACACCTATCCTACTCAAACTCTTCCAGAAAATTGCAGAGGAAGGTAAACTTCCAAACTCATTCTATGAGGCCACCATCACCCTAATACCAAAACCTGACAAAGATGTCACAAAAAAGAAAACTACAGGCCAATATCTCTGATGAACATAGATGCAAAAATCCTCAACAAAATTCTAGCAATCAGAATCCAACAACACATTAAAAGATCATACACCATGACCAAGTGGGCTTTATCCCAGGGATGCAAGGATTCTTCAATATCCGCAAATCAATCAATGTAATTCACCACATTAACAAATTGAAAAATAAAAACCATATGATTATCTCAATAGATGCAGAGAAGGCCTTTGACAAAATTCAACATCCATTTATGATAAAAACTCTCCAGAAAGCAGGAATAGAAGGAACATATCTCAACATAATAAAAGCTATCTATGACAAACCCACAGCAAACATTATCCTCAATGGTGAAAAATTGAAAGCATTTCCCTAAAGTCAGGAACAAGACAAGGGTGTCCACTTTCACCGCTACTATTCAACATAGTTCTGGAAGTTTTGGCCACAGCAATCAGAGCAGAAAAAGAAATAAAAGGAATCCAAATTGGAAAAGAAGAAGTAAAACTCTCACTGTTTGCAGATGACATGATCCTCTACATGGAAAACCCTAAAGACTCTACCAGAAAATTACTAGAGCTAATCAACGAATATAGTAAAGTTGCAGGATATAAAATCAACACACAGAAATCCCTTGCATTCCTATACACGAATAATGAGAAAGTAGAAAAGAAATTAAGGAAACAATTCCATTCACCATTGCAACGAAAAGAATAAAATACTTAGGAATATATCTACCTAAAGAAACTAAAGACCTATATATAGAAAACTATAAAACACTGATGAAAGAAATCAAAGAGGACACTAATAGATGGAGAAATATACCATGTTCATGGATTGGAAGAATCAATATAGTGAAAATGAATATACTACCCAAAGCAATTTACAAATTCAATGCAATCCCTATCAAGCTACCAGCCACATTTTCACAGAACTAGAACAAATAATGTCAAGATTTGTATGGAAATACAAAAACCTCGAATAGCCAAAGCAATCTTGAGAAAGAAGAATGGAACTGGAGGAATCAGCTTGCCTGACTTCAGGCTCTACTACAAAGCCACAGTCATCAAGACAGTATGGTACTGGCACAAAGACAGACATATAGATCAATGGAACAAAATAGAAAGCCCAGAGATAAATCCACACACATATGGACACCTTATCTTTGACAAAGGAGGCAAGAATATACAATGGAGTAAAGACAATCTCTTTAACAAGTGGTGCTGGGAAAACTGGTCAACCACTTGTAAAAGAATGAAACTAGATCACTTTCTAACACCGCACACAAAAATAAACTCAAAATGGATTAAAGATCTAAATGTAAGATCAGAAACTATAAAACTCCTAGAGGAGAACATAGGCAAAACACTCTCAGACATAAATCACAGCAGGATCCTCTATGATCCACCTCCCAGAATGCTGGAAATAAAAGCAAAAATAAACAAATGGGATCTAATTAAAATTAAAAGCTTCTGCACAACAAAGGAAAATATAAGCAAGGTGAAAAGACAGCCTTCTGAATGGGAGAAAATAATAGCAAATGAAGCAACTGACAAACAACTAATCTCAAAAATATACAAGCAACTTATGCAGCTCAACTCCAGAAAAATAAACGACCCAATCAAAAAATGGGCCAAAGAACTAAATAGACATTTCTCCAAAGAAGACATACGGATGGCTAACAAACACATGAAAAGATGCTCAACACCACTCATTATCAGAGAAATGCAAATCAAAACCACAATGAGGTACCACTTCACACCAGTCAGAATGGCTGCGATACAAAAAACTGCAAGCAATAAATGCTGGAGAGGGTGTGGAGAAAAGGGAACCCTCCTACACTGTTGGTGGGAATGCAAACTAGTACAGCCACTATGGAGAACAGTGTGGAGATTCCTTAAAAAATTGCAAATAGAACTACCTTATGACCCAGCAATCCCACTTCTGGGCATACACACCGAGGAAACCAGAATTGAAAGAGACACATGTTCCCCAATGTTCATCGCAGCACTGTTTATAATAGCCAGGACATGGAAACAACCTAGATGTCCATCAGCAGATGAATGGATAAGAAAGCTGTGGTACATATACACAATGGAGTATGACTCAGCCATTAAAAAGAATTCATTTGAATCAGTTCTGATGAGATGGATGAAACTGGAGCCGATTATACAGAGTGAAGTAAGCCAGAAAGAAAAACACCAATACAGTATACTAACACATATATATGGAATTTAGGAAGATGGCAATGACGACCCTGTATGCAAGACAGGGAAAGAGACACAGATGTGTATAACGGACTTTTGGACTCAGAGGGAGAGGGAGAGGGTGGGATGATTTGGGAGAATGGCATTCTAACATGTATACTATCATGTGAATTGAATCGCCAGTCTATGTCTGACGCAGGATGCAGCATGCTTGGGGCTGGTGCATGGGGATGACCCAGAAAGATGTTATGGGGAGGGAGGTGGGAGGGGGGTTCATGTTTGGGAATGCATGTAAGAATTAAAGATTTTAAAATTTAAAAAATAAAAAACTAAAAATAAAAAAAAAATAAATAAATAAAAATTAAAAAAAAATGATATGTAACAATGTATTTGAGCTATTCTTTAGATTAATTATTTTTATAGGTATAGTGACTTAGGTTTCAGGCAGGAAGACTACTAAGGACTGGATAATTGTAGCATCTTATCTCCAGGGATCATAAAAAAGATGCACACTAAGACTGTGTGGATCACAACAAACTAGAAAATTCTTAAAGAGATGGGACTATCTGACCACCTGACCTGCCTCCTGAGAAATCTGTATGCAGGTTAAGAAGCAACAGAACTGGACACGAAACAACAGACTGGTTCCAAATCAGAAAAGGAGTATGTAAAGGCTGTATATTGTCATCCTGCTTATTTAACTTATATATGCAGAGTACATCATGCAAAATGCCAGGCTGGATGAAGCACAAGGTAGAATCAAGATTGCCAGGAGAAATATCAATAACCTCAGATATACAGATGACACCGCCCTTATGGCAGGAAGTGAAGAAGAACTAGGGAGCCTCTTGATGAAAGTGAATTTGGAGAATGAAAAAGTTGGCTTAAAACTCAACATTCAGAAAACTAACATCATGGCATCCAGTCCCATCACTTCATGGCAAATAGATGGTGAAGCAATGGAAACAGTGTCAGACTTTATTTTGGGGGGCTCCAAAATCACTGCAGATGGTGACTGTAGCCATGAAATTAAAAGGTGTTTGCTACTTGGAAGGAAAGCTATGACCAACCTAGATAACATATTAAAAAGCAGAGACATTACTTTGTCAGCAAAGGTCCATCTAGTCAAGGCTATAGTTTTTCCAGTAGTCATGTAAGGATGTGAGAGTTGGACTATAAACAAAGCTGGACCACTGAAGAACTGATGCTTTTGAAGTGTGGTGTTGGAGAAGACTCTTGAGAGTCCCTTGGACTGCAAGGAGATCCAACCAGTTCATCCTAAAAGAAATGAGTCCTGAATATTCATTGGAAGGACTGATGCTGAAGCTGAAGTTCCACCTTTGCGAAAGGTGGCCAGTTAATGCAAAAAACTGACTCATTTGAAAAGATCCTGATGATGGGAAAGATTGAAGGCAGGAGGAGAAGTGGACGACAGAGGATGAGATGGCTGGATGGCATCACTGGCTCGATGGACATGAGTTTGAGTGAACTCTGGGAGTTGGTGATAGACAGGGAAGTCTGGAGTGCTGCAGTCCATGGGGTCTCAAAGACTCGGACACAACTGAGCAGCTGAACTGAACTAAAGCAATTCAGGCAGGTTGAGTTGCTGATTTCTTAGGAAGATTAGTGGCTAAATTTAGTGACCTCAGGAGAGTTATTTGAAGTTCATAATTCTCCAAAATTTTCTGGTGACTTAAGAATTAAGATCTTTCTTTCAAGCTTAATTTGGGTTCTCAAAAGCTTAGGGATTGTTAGCTTCATTGAGGATCTAAGGATTTATACAAAAATGCAATCAAAAGGAATCTGAACTCAGTCTGTCCTCAGTAATGCTTCTTCTTCTTCTTCTTTTTTTTTTTTTTTTTTTTTTCTTCTCTAAGAGGAGAACGCATTAGTTGTTCCAGGGATGGGGTTTCATCTTGATGCTTGAGAAACTAAAGTAAATACTAAAGGGCTGGCATAGTGGCTCTTCCCATTTCTTGACACTGCTACCCTACTGCTTTTCACTTTTCTTATTAAAAACTCATTTTAAAGACATTTTCTCTTCTATTTTGATAGTTTCTAAAACCAGTTTAAGAACCCTTTTAGTGGCACATTATTAGCTTGATGGGAATCATTAGAATATAATTATCAGGTTAATTCCCTGGCCATCGACAAAAGTATATGGACAGAAGACACCATGAGATGTTATGTAAATCACAAATAGGTTATTTTATTGATAAATAAGAGTTCATTGAGATAATTGAACGGAAATTGCTTCTAAACTGCACATTTTTATCAGTGGATTTTTATGTCATCCATTATAGCTTCAAAAATTTCCTTTTGATGCACAACAGATTTAATTATAATCCTGTTTTATACTCTTAAATGTGCTGATTTTCTTTTAAAGGAAGACATATACATTTAGGAAGTATATCTATAATACAAAACCACCATATAGAGGATATTTATAAAGATTATTTGGTATAGATAGGTATCTCAGTGTATAATGCTTCTTCTGATAGAACTCCAGGCATTTTTAAAAAGTCTAATTAATTTATGCAGGAACACTATGCAAAGTGGATACTAAATACTATTAGATCATTTTTCTAATAGAAAAGTTACAACATAAAACTTACGTTCTCTGCCTGTTTATATAGTCCAAGGGCATAAAGTATATCAATTTTTAAGTTAAACCACATATTTGCTTCTTATTTTTGTTTTTCATGATGATAATCCTTCCCACTTTAGTTTGTCACTTGTTTATTCAGTGATACACTGAGCATCTAATAGTATAGAATACTTCATTATGAAACAAGTAATAATTTCTACTGTTAAAGTATTTACATTTTGGTGGGAAGACAGACATTTTAACATAAGAATTTTAACAGTGAGATAAAGGTTTTATTCCAAAGATAATGAATTATAAAGTTGTGAAAGTAAGACAATTATAAAAAATGTAAAGTAAAAAAATAAAAGATAATTAATATAATAACCTATGAATAAACACATACTTATGAAACAGTGTAATTAAGGCTCTGACAATGTTTTGCCTCTAGTGGTATGTTCATTTGGTTGAAAACTAACTGCATCTGACTGGGGAATCACTGCACAAACTTTTTTCCAGCTTTGAGAGAGAATTGGTCTAACATCGGAGGTGCATAGGGAGCTGCATTTTGAAGGAGAGGAGGATTTAGTGGGCACAGTAGGGGAAGAGCCAATCCAGCAAGAGAAACCAGTGTGTGTCAGTGCCCAGAGGTGTGTACTGTCTCCTGTGTTCAAGGAAGCACATCTATTTCATTCTGGGTACATGGGAGGAAGACAGGAGGCTGCAGAGGCTGATAGGACACGAAGATGAACACTAAACTTGACCTTGGGGGAATCATTGAAATATTTTCAGATTGTTCATGGTTGGGTTTTCCAAAGAGCACTCTGGACCCTGTTAAACACTGTCCCGACTGCAAGGTATAATAAGACTGTCAGAATGGGCAGCTGGCAGATCTGTTCACAGGACAAAAGCATTCACCTCTGCTTGTAGGATAGATTCACTGGTAAGTGGGTGAATGTAGAGGAGGAGTGCTTCCTTCACTTTGAGTGGCTGTTGAGTACCAGCGTCATCTGCCAAGTTGGGGAAGAGACTGAGAGGAATAGATCTGATGAGAGAGGTTGTGATTTGTACCCATCGTTTGGAGAGGCAGCCAATGCATTTTTCATTTTGCATATTTTTCGCCTCACCAATAAAAATACATATCCAATACAATTCTGAGCTTGCATCCAACATTATATGTATTTATAATGACTTAAATACCTATAAATTTTGTGTGTAGTGTGCATTACATACAGAAATTGTAAAAGACTGAGATTGAAAAATACCATTGATAGAAATTCTCATATTTTCTTCCAACATTCTACTGATGGCCTTGCAGTTTGCAATTTGGAAACTGCTGCTTTAAAACAAGTCTGTAGATGAGGCCCCCAAGAATAATTGTTGAATGAAAAATGTAGGGAGTGGAAGGTGGCTACTCAGCAGTGCCCACACCTAAGAATTTAGTTAAGCATTGAGCAGAAGGAAAGGAGACTGACTACAAAGGAGACGGAGATGGTGCGGTCAGAGGCTAAGCAGTCTCACAGAAGCTGAAGAAAGACAATGATTACTGTTTATTGCACCAATCCACACTTTATTAATGAGTGTGAGTTCCGTGGCAGAAACATTCAGAGGGTGAAGGGCTGGAGACTCAGTGTAAAATGAGACGTTGTCCTTGCTTGAGAGTGGCAAGAAGTAAATCAATGATAATATTACAGGGTAATGAGTACTTTAATAAAAAACACATATTCTGCATTCTTAAGATGTATGTTAGGGAGGTGAGATGCTTAAGAAAGTTTCTTAGAAAAGGTGGTAGCTGAGGGGAGTTTTGTTGTTGTTGTTGCAGTTGTTGGGCAGGAGTTAGGCAGAGAAAGCTTCAAACATCTGTGACTTTGATCTCGGAGAACACAATTTTCAGTACCATACAAGGAACCATCTTCCTTGCTGTCTGTCATCATCAGGAATACATGCAAGTACTGGCTCATTTATATTCCTAAAGAGTATTCCATTCTTGCAAATTGTTACAGATAACAGTACTCACATTTAAATGAGAAGTTTTAAATACCTTTCTCTATTTATAGCAGAAGGGAAAGAAGTTTCCCCCTCTTCTGCTCCCTGGAGGCGTTCATTAGGGGGAGTTTAATGAAGCAGGCAAACAGGTGCTTTTTATGTGATTCTTATAAAGGGTTGCAACAGTGTCTTTCCCATCCCTTCAGCTTCCAACTGGGAGCGCACGTCATCCGCTGAGCTAATAGCTCACAGCAGGGCTCTTTCCTGTGTTCCACATAAATATTCAGAGTTTTATCAGCCTCTGCCTGGTGATTGATCATAAGCACAATAGGGAAAAATGAAAAAAAAAACCCACCAGAAATGTATGATTTCTGCATCTTAAATCTAAAGACATTAGTTTTAGCACAGTATGATTTAAGAAATAGACATTGAATTTGGGGTTCATGCTTGAGTTAATAAAAATGTTGCTGATTAATATTAGTTTCCTAAATCCCCAATATCCAGGGAGAAATAATTTGTTTGTGGCCCTGTCTCTCTTCCATTGCTTTTAGATCTCTTCCTCTTGCTAACAATTCATAAGTCTGTGGGCATTTATAACCTTTACAACCATTCTTAACAGATCGGACGTGATTTTAACAGTACATGAACCCTATTGGTATCACTTAAATCAGGAGGTTGACATCTTAATCACTGGGATACTTGAATATGTGTAGAAGGACTGCTTCTTTCTAACATCCAGGGTGGGGCATCCCTTTCATCTGTTTCCCAGATTCACTGAAGAAATAACTAGAATGAGGGAAATTAACAAAAACTATTGTCCAGTTGAGACAGCAACCTATGATTCAAGTGAGATATTTTTTATTTACTTGGAATTGACTTGGAAAATTTTCCTAAACAAATTCTACTGGATTACAAAAATCAAGTGGTGTATAGCTGAGAATTCAATTTCTCAAAAATAGGGGAGCCTGGGATATAGTTACTTTTAGATGTCAGCTATTGCTACATCATTTCTGGAAAGGAATAGAATCTTCAGTTCAGTTCAGTTCAGTCGTTCAGTCGTGTCCGACTCTTTGCGACCCCATGAATCGCAGCACGCCAGGCCTCCCTGTCCATCATCAACTCCCGGAGTTCACACAGACTCACGTCCATCGAGTCCATGATGCCATCAAGCCATCTCATCCTCTATCGTCCCCTTCTCCTCCTGCCCCCAATCCCTCCCAGCATCAGAGTCTTTTAACTCTTCGCATGAGGTGGCCAAAGTACTGGAGTTTCAGCTTTAGCATCATTCCTTACAAAGAAATCCCAGGGCTGATCTCCTTCAGAATGGACTGGTTGGATCTCCTTGCAGTCCAAGGGACTCAAGAGTCTTCTCCAATACCACAGTTCAAAAGCATCAATTCTTTGGCGCTCAGCCTTCTTCACAGTCCAAGTCTCACATCCATACTTGACCACTGGGAAAACCATAGCCTTGACTAGAATCTTAGTAAGAGCAATTACAATCCTGTTGAGGTATGTAAGGGAAGATGAAGCTATGTTGTTGCTTAGTTGCTAAGTCGTGTCCAAAACTTTGCTACACTATGGACTGTAGTCCACCAGGCTCCTCTTTGCATGAATTTCTCCAGGCAAGAATACTGGAGGGGGTTTCCATTTCCTCCTCCAGGGGATTTTCCGGAGCCAGGCATCAAATCTGCGTCTCCTGCATTGCAGGTGGATTCTTTACCACTGAGCCGCCAGGGAAGTCCAAGATACAGCGATGACAAGGTGCAAACACTGAAGAATATCCTTCTCAAATAGTTTAAAGGCAAACGTTGTTGAGGCAGGGATATTGAAGGAAGATAATGGATGTTAATCCTCCTAACAAGGGTCAGTGGTGAGCACATAGCATAAATATTAGGCTGTACTTTTTATACTGTGCTTAGGAATACAGTTTGGCTGTGAAAAAGAGATCCAGAAAAGAAAGGATTAAGTGTTTAAGTTGGGCGCCTGTTTCTCTGTTTCCTTAAAATGAGGTAGGCAGTCTACTGGTGAGGTGACTCTGTGACATGAAATCCCAAGAAACTCCATTTCTTTGAGCTTCCTGCTCAGTCATCCCTGAAATATGGCCCTTGCTCTTGAGGTTAAGGATGACATCTGCAGATGCAGATATCTGATCCATGTTCCACACAGAAGAAGAAAAGACGAAGGATGGACACACGTACTGATTCCATTCACACATCATTAGTCGTGACTTAGTCGCACTGTGTAATTGGTTGCAAGGCTCACTGAAAAATGCCTGCTACATCCCGGGTGTCATTCTGTCCAGCTGAAAGTCCAGGGTTCTGTTCCTGTAGAAGAAGAGGACAATGGCCACTGGAAGAAAAACAGCAGTCCCTGTGCAGCTGCCTCTATGGAGAGGATGTGTTAGTAAGCAGAGCTGTGTCTTGCTGTGGACCAGTGCAGTGCATAAGCCCCCGGGGATGAGTGCTAGGTTCCAAATTCTCCACCTTCTAGAACCCAGGAGCTCATCCAGCCTCCTCTTTACCCCCACCCAGCCACTGCTGCCAGAGAGAGGGCCTGAATGTGCGTGTGGGTGTGGCAAGGGTTGGGGTAGTGACCTTGCGTCTGCATCACGGGAGCAGCCATCCCTACCCTGGTGTGGCAGTATCGCAGCCACCTCTCACCCTCCGATCCAGGACTCAGGTACTCAACACGGATGTTGTGATGGGCTTGGCTGTGATGGGTTGGACCGGCAGAGGGATATCCGGGGGAGAGGATGTGCCTGGTTCAACTTGTCTGCCCAGCCAAGGAGGAGCCTGTCAGTCTGGTTGCTGGCAGGAAACAGACACCGGTTGTGGTCAGGTTCTAATATGTTAGCCCTGGGGTGTGACCTGAGCCTCTGGCAGCGGTGAGGGTCTGCGCTTGCCCTATGAGTGTTCACATTGACCTTGGGGAACACTATTTTCCTGACTCTGTCTTGAGTTTGTCTCTTCTAGTCAGCTCCAGACACTCTCAAGGGATGAGCCACAAAATTAATTTCAGTATTCCTAATATGATTTAAATGCTCTGTTAATGGCATTTAAAACTGGCATTTCATCAAACTATTACATTTAGAATGGATAAACAACAATAGCACAGGGAACTATATCATCTCCTGGGATAAACTATAACAGAAAAAATATTTTAAAAATGTATATATGTGTATGGTCTTCCCAGGTGGCGCTAGTGATAAGGAACCCACCTGCCAATGCAGGAGATATAATAAGAGATGTGGGTTCCATCCCTGGGTCAGGAAGATTCCCTGGAGAAAGGCATGTCAACCCACTCCAGTATTCTTGCCTGGAGAATCCCATAGACAGAGAAACCTGGTGGGCTACAGTCCATAGGTTCGCAGAGTCAGACACTACTGAAGCCACTTAACACACACACACGTATATAAGTGAGTCACTTTGCTGTACAGCAGAAATTAGCACAGCACTATAAATCAAATATACTTCAACAAAAAATTATATAAAAATAAAAGTCTTTCACACAGAGATGAAAAAATGTTAATGTTGTTTACTTAGAATGAAATTAAGTAGAAAGTATAACATCATGACAAATTGGAAGAGGGACTGCAGGATAAGAAAAAGACTTACATTTTAATGCCTTTACTGGCATTCTCTCCCTGCCTTGACCTCTGCTTTTTTAAATAGGAAACTCCTCATTTTAAATTTTCACTTGGCCCCACATATCATGTAGGTGAGTTTCCCTACTGAAATGTAAGGAAATTTTGCTTTTGAAATTTTGAAGGCAAGTTTGTAAAATTTCATGAAGAGATTAATTAGAACAGCTACCCTTTGGCTGTGCCCTTCTTAACAGGTGTCAAACGAGATTATATGTTCACCTTCATTTCGTTACCTATTTAGCCATTCCACCATCCATAGCCAGTTGAGATAGTCTCATTAATGCCAATAAGACTTATGTGCAGATCAATTTGATATTGGTATTAGATGCAAAATAGCCTCATCAATAAATCAGTGTATACTGCCTCAATGACCACAATGAAATTTTCAGTATGTCTGATATAGATTTATCTCTTTTTATTATATTAAAGAAATACTGAAGATCTTCTGTTTTCCTAAGTGGTTTTGAGTAATTGCACCATTTCCTACCTCTTTCTAATTCTGACAGTTCCCGTACATATAAAAGGAAAAGACAATTTCTGCTCTAAAAGATGAGATTATATAAATGAATTTATTCTCTGGTTTTCCTTGGGCTATGGCCCACCTACTCAGGGTTCTATTTATAAAGCTAGCTTTGCATGTAATTTGGTTGCCTAATGAAATGGCAGTGAGTAACAAGTGATCCCACTGTAGAATAATCATGTATAAGATGGATGAAATAGAATGATTGGTTACAAGACTCTGCTGCCCTAT
Source organism: Ovis aries (assembly GCF_016772045.2). Lineage (NCBI taxonomy): Eukaryota > Metazoa > Chordata > Mammalia > Artiodactyla > Bovidae > Ovis > Ovis aries. The sequence continues at coordinate 156,060,020 of NC_056055.1, read as the reverse complement.
TGTCCCCCTGGGTAATACATCTTAACTTCTCCCGAAGCGTACCGTACCACTGGTATGCTGCACATTTTCAGTTCTTGCAAAATACACCCATGCGGCAGTCCTAGGCTGAGGATGTTTCCTAAGGAAAGAACAACTGACAAGATACATTTTTAGCCACAATACAGCTCCTTGAAGGTTGCAATGTGTCAAAACACCGTGTGATAAGATGGCATGGTGAGGCGCCACTGCCGATGTTTGACATCGTATTACTTCTATTTCCACTGAGGAGAAACACTTTAGTGCTATAACAAACCAGCCATCCACATTCACACCACAGGTAAAGTCGGAGGCTGAGCAGTTGGAAGAGATAAGTAAAGATTAAGTTTTGCTCATTTTAATAAGCTAGAGGTAAAGTTTTGGTGCATAAATTAGTTTCCTTATTCAGAAAATCTGGCAAGGGCTTAATACATATTAGGTTCTATTCTAGAGAGTGGCAGCGACAAGGACAAAAATCCTACCCTCATGGAGCTTTAGTTCTCATGAATATGTAAAAGCATATGTAACTAGTTAAGGAAGGTTAGAAATTGTACAGAATAGAACTTATTTCTTTTTCTACCTTTTTATGAATCAGACTCTGGGAATACTTGAGCTCTAGCACAAAATGAGCTGCAGTTTGACTCCTGGCTCTTTCTCTTAAAAGCTGTGGTTTCAGGTAAGGAGCTTGAAGCCTCTGAGCCTCGATTCAGATATCTGTAGGACAGGGCAAAAGTAGTTGACTGCAATAGGACTCAATAACAAAAAGCTTGGAAAGCATGTGGCTAGTGCCTGAAGCATAGTTGATACCCAGTCATTATAATATGTATATTGGTTATACATATATGATAGTATATTATTTAATGTCTGTAATCTCCCTGATGCTGGGAAAGATTGGGGGCAGGAGGAGAAGGAGGCAACAGAGGACAAGATGACTGGATGGTATCACTGACACAATGGACATGAGTCTGAGCAAACTCTGGGAGATAGTGAAGATCAGAGAAGCCTGGCATGCTTCAGTTTATGGGGTCACAAAGAGTCAGACACGACTGAGCGACTGAACAACAAACTCACAGAAGACTTTGATCAGGAAGCTGGGCCTCTAGCTTTGTTCTATAGGAGGTCAGTGAATTAAGATTGCTATATGGCATTGCTTCTCAAACTTTAATATACATGAAATTTCATGGGGATATTGTTCTAATGCAGGTTCCTATAAAGTAGATCTAGAGAGCCTGGCATTTCTAAGAAGCTCAGAGGTAATGCATGTGCTGTGGCTACTGCTCTGTGGATCGTTCTCAGGTAGCAACATTATAAAGCACCTTGATTTGACAATGATAAGAGAAATAGTAAGACCCGGCACTATGGGTTGATGTGAAGCACAGTGCATGCCTCCAAACAATAGGGGATGTCAGTGACCTCAGTTGTGAGGTATTGATAACACCAAAGGACAGTAAGCAAGATGCCTCGTTTATTGTAATAAATGTGTCTATGTGAGTGGTGGAGTATGTAGAAGATTCAGGGTCAAGGGAACAGATATCACTGTCCTCTGGCTTCTGCCTCTGGAGCATTGTCCTGTGCTTGGAGCACAGTAGTGAATTTGAACTTACTGGGATAAGGGCTTCCAAGCTTTTCCATTTGGCTTGCCCTACCAGAAGCAAATATAAAACTGAAATTTTATTATCATCTCAGTATCTATAAGACATAAAAATGGAATTTTATTTTCATCTCAGTATCTATAAGAATGTATAAAACACATCAGTATATCTCAGTCAAGCATCCATATAGTAAAAAATACTGAATATAAATGTATAGCAAGACCCAACTAGCCCAATTCCCATGTATACCACAGAGAATTGAAAGCATATGTTCATACAGAAATTTGCAGACAAATGTCTATAACAGCATAATCATATTAGTCCCAGAGTGGAAGCAACCCAGATGTCCATCACCTGGTGAAGGGATAAACAAAATCTGATATATTCATACAATAGAATATTATTCAGCCAAAGAAAGGAATTAAATACTGTATGGATGAACTCTGAAAACACGGTGGTAAGCTAGACGCAAAAGGCCATGTGTTATGTGATTTAATTTATATAAATTCTGAAAAAGGCAAATCCATAGAGACAGAAAAAAGATTAATGGTTGGGAGGGGCTGTGGGAGGGGAGAAAGAATGACTGCTAATGGGCAGGAGTTTCTCTTTGAGGTGATAAAAATCTGGAATTAGATCATGATGATGGTTATGGAACTCTTTGAATATACTAATGATCACTGAATTTCATACCTTAAATGGTGAATTTTATGAAATGTGAATTATATATCAATAAAAAATGCCCAAAGTAAAAGAATATCAAATGCCAAATGCCTCAACAACTGGAGACCCACAGATAAAATACTTGGACTTAACTCATATTCTCTAATTCTGATTTGAAGGACCCAGTTTAATTATATATGTTAATGGTAGGTTGAAAACACAAATAAATACATTGTGATTCCTCAACTAAAGCAGTGTGAGGTCTGTTTCCCCACTTCTTGATGCTGGAAAAGTCTCTTGGCTTGGCATGCCCTGTGCAATAGAATGTGGTAGAGATTGATATGTGAGAGTTCTAAGCCAGGGCCTCAGGAGAAACTGTGCTTCCGCTCTTGTTTTCTTGGATAACTACTGGCATGTGACCAAGCATGAGAAAGAGCATTAGGAGAAGAGTCTTAGTTTTCCCAACCATCCCAGCTGTCTTACCAAAATGGGATCAGCAGAGACAAACTTTCCATGCAAAACCCAGTTCAAACTGCCTGTCCATGGAATCTTGAGCAAATAAATGGTTGCTATGGTTGCTGTTTGAAAACACTCAGTTCTGGGTCATTAGTAACATAGCAAATTCCTATTTGATGGGATGACTATCATTTCTTAATAGGAGTTTGCTGTTGACCATACTGAAAAATAAGACAGACTAAGATATCTGGTAGCATCTGATCAGACTTTTCTTTATATCTTCTTTATATCCTCCTTTTCTCTCCAACCTTGGTTTTGTAAGAGGTTTCTAGCTCCATCTTCTTCTGATTGAATAAAGGCCTGACCTCTAAAAAGAGCACAGTGTTTTTAAGAGATTTCATGGGATAGTTCCAAATGGGCACCTGGCCTAATGCCAGAGAGAAGGATCTTGACTGAAAGACCTGGAGGTCATTCCTTTCTGCTCTCTGTTTACTAGAATTTCATTTGAGAGCCTGGCTCTATAAGATGCCAACTAGCTAGTAACAAAGTGATTTCTAAGTTTATTTTAGGCAGTTATTTCCAACATACTAATATTTGCAGGCTGACAATGTATAAAAGCAGTCTCGGTAACTTATAGGTCTCAACTTTTGGTTTAGCCATTAAGGTCTGCAGAGCAGTATTCCCTGGTTCTTGGAGCATTCAGTAGGTCACTACTATAATGCCCACCACTGTTGCCATTGCTAAAAGTAGGTATTTTGTGAGTGCTTGGTACTATAATGAACCTTATCTACATCCAAGCTAGTCTCCAAATACATCTATCATTGGTAATATTTAACTTTATGCAATGTATATAATTCCTTATCTTCAATGACAAATATATGAAATAGTGATTCATATATAATTATGTAAGTTATATAATTACTCAGTCTTAAAAATATTTATTGATTGACTACCAAGTTTGGCAATTTTCTAAATTTTCTAGACACAGGGATACAGCAATGAATAAAAAGTTACTGATTTTCTGAGCAATATACTCTAGTTGTGAGTGGAAGGGGATTACATATTAAATCTGTAGATTAGAAGATATGCCAGATAATAAATATTATGGAGAAAAATAAAACTGAGGTCTAGAGAGGACTGTTGGTATGATATTATAGTTTTAAATGAAGAAAAAATTACGATGAAGGCTCACAAAACCTTGACCAACCTAGTTGGAGTCTCTGGAGCAAATACAGTCCGTCAGAGTTGTCCCACTTCAGGCCAAAGTGACCCTTCTTTGCTTAGTCATTGAATGCAGGTGAAGTTGAAGTAGATCCTAAGGGAGTGACAACTTAAAGCTGCCCACCGACCACACTATCTACATTTGGGCCACACTTTCCTCATTAAATGGGATCCTGATTGTGCATCTTTGTGTTTATCCCATGAATCAGTAGAGCATTTGGGCAAAAGAGTAATGAAACATGACTGGTATCATAAAACAACACAATGGCTTTAGTGCTGTGAATAACTGTAAGAAGGAGGCAAAGAAGCCGAGAGAGGGAGACAGGGTAGAACTGTTTCATACGGGCAAGAAGTGATTAGGGCTTGTATCAAGGGAGTAGCAACAGTGGTGGTCCGAGGTGTAAAGTTATCAGTTCAGTTCAGTTCAGTCACTCAGTCATGTCTGACTCTTTGCAACCCCATGAACTACAGCATGCCAAGCCTCCCTGTCCATTACCAACTCCAAGTCAACCCAAACCCATGTCCATTGAGTCAGTGATGCCATCCAACCTTCTGTCATCCCCTTCTCCTCCCACCCTCAATCCCTCCCAGCATCAGGGTCTTTTCAAATGAGTCAGCTCTTTGCATCAGGTGGCCAAAGTATTGGAGTTTCAGCTTCAACATCAGTCCTTCCAGTGAACACCCAGGACTGATCTCCTTTAGGATGGACTGGTTGGATCTCCTTGCAGTCCAAGGGACTCTCAATAGTCTTCTCCAGCACCACAGTTCAAAAGCATCAATTCTTTGGCATTCAGCTTTCTTTATAGTCCAACTGTCACATCCATACATGACCACTGAAAAACCATAGCCTTGACTAGATGGATCTTTGTTGACAGAGTAATGTCTCACTTTTTAATATGCTGTCTAGGTTGGTCATAAATTTCCTTCCAAGGAGTAAGTGTCTTTTAATTTCATGTCTGTAATCACCATCTGCTGTGATTTTGGAGCCCCCAAAATAAAGTCAGCCACTGTTTCCACTGTTTCCCCATCTATTTGCCATGAAGTGAAGGGCCCAGATGCCATGACCTTCGTTTTCTGAATGTTTTCACTCTCCTCCTTCACTTTTATCAAGAGGCTGTTTAGTTCTTCTTCACTTTCTGCCATAAGGGTGGTGTCATCTGCATATCTGAGGTTATTGATATTTCTCCTGGCAATCTTGATTCCAGCTTGTGCTTCCTCCAGCCCAGCATTTCTCATGATGTACCCTGCATATAAGTTAAATAAGCAGGGTGGCAATATACAGCCTTGACATACTCCTTTTCCTATTTGGAATCAGTCTGTTGTTCCATGTCCAGTTCTAACTGTTGCTTCCTGACCTGCATATAGGTTTCTCAAGAGGCAGGTCAGCTGGTCTGGTATTCCCATCTCTCTCAGAATTTTCCACAGTTTATTGTGATCCACACAGTCAAAGGCTTTGGCATAGTCAATAAAGCAGAAATAGATGTTTTTCTGGAGCTCTGTTGCTTTTTCGATGATCTGGTGGATGTAATGGATGCTAAAGTTTGTGCTGACAGCATTCACTGACAAATGTCAGATATGAGAAAAGAAAACAATCAAAAATAACTTAAACTTTGGAGTGCTGAACAAGTGGAAAATGCAGTTTCCTTTACTGAGATTAGCAAGTTTATGAGAGGGATATTGGAAATTCTGTTTGGGACACATTAAATTTGTGACTTCCATACTATGTCAGAGTACAAATGTTGAGTAAGTAGTTGGATATACAAATCTGCAGATCAGGGCATAACTGTATGCTGCAGATGTCAGTTTTGGAGTCATTAGCATATAGATGATAATTAAAGGATGATTGACTGAATCAAGTTAGTGAGTGCAGATAGAAAAGAGAAGTACGAGGCTGGAGCCTGGGGTGAAGCACTACATAATGGTTTATGGAGATGAGGAAAAATTAGCAATGGAGCCTCAAAAGGAGAGTCCACGTTAGTAGTAAAACATCTAGGTCAGAGGAAGATCCTGAGAATCAAACAAAATGGTTTCAAAGAGGAAGTGTCAGCTTTGTCAAATGTTACTCATAGGTCAAATTCCAAAGTCATTTTCTATGTAAATAAAACTACTAAAATCTGTATGAAAGAACAAAGCTGGAGACTTTATTTCCTGATTACAAAGCTATAGTAATCAAAACAGCATTGTACTTTCATTAAAACAGACACACAGGATAATAGAACAGAATTGAGAGCCCAAAATAAACCCATGTATAAATTGTTAACTAATATTTGACAAGAGAGCCAAGTACACTCAATGAGGAAACGATGATCTCTTCATTAAATGGTGCTGGGAAGACTGGGTATTTACATACAAAAGAATTAAACTGGCTCCCTGTATTATACCACTCACAAAAATAACTCAAAATGGATGAAAGGCATAAATGTAAAACCTGAAACTATAAACTTCTGGAAGAAATCATAGGGAAATCCCCTTGAAATTAGTCTAGTAACCTAGTGCTTTTGGTGTATGACAAATACAAAAATAGACAAAAATAAACACCAAAATAAACATACAAGATTGCATCAAGCTAAGGGCTTCTGCATAGCAAAATAATCAATCAACAAAATGAATAGGCACCCTTCCAAATGGGAGAAATATCTGCAAATCATTTATCTGATAATGGATTAATATTCAAAATATATGAGGAACACATAGAACTCATAGAAAAAAATCCTGATTAAAAAATGGGCAGAGAAATGGAACACATATTACAAATGGCCAACAGTTATATGACAAGGTGTTTAAGAATTGATGCTTTTGAACTGTGATGTTGGAGAAGACTCTTGAGAGTCCCTTGGACTGCAAGGAGATCCAACCAGTCCATTCTGAAGGAGATCAGTCCTGGGTATTCTTTGGAAGGACTGATGCTAAAGCTGAAACTCCTATACTTTGGCCACCTCATGCGAAGAGTTGACTCATTGGAAAAGACCCTGATGCTGGGAGGGATTGAGGGAAGGAGGAGAAGGGGACGACAGAGGATGAGATGGCTGGATGGCATCACTGACTCAATGGACATGAATTTGAGTGAACTCCGGGAGTTGGTGATGGACAGGGAGGCCTGACGTGCTGCAATTCATGGGATCGCAAAGAGTTGGACATGACTGAGCGACTGAACTGAACTGAATCCTTGGGAAATGCAGATCAAAACCACAAGGAGATATCACTTCGTGTATAGTAGGATGGCTGTTGTCAAAAAGGTAAGAGACAAGTGATGGGGGATATGAGAGAAATAGGAATTCTTAGGGGCTATTAGTGGGAATGTAAATCTGCACAGTCTCTATGAAAAACTGTAAGGGTCTTCAAATAATTAAAAATTGAACTACTATATGATCCAGCAATCTAGGTATATATCCAAAAGAAATAAAATCCCTACCTTGAAGAGATTTCTGCACCACCATGTTTATTGCAGCATATTTACCATAGCCAAGGTTGTTACCATGGAAACAACCTATCTGTCTATGAATGAATAGGTAAAGAAAGTATGGCATATATATATAATGGAATATAGTCTGTTAGTTGCTCAGTCTTGCTCGACTCCTTGTGACCCCATGGACCACCAGGCTCCTCAGCCCATGGGACTTTCCAGGCAAGGATACTAGAGTGGTTTGCCATTTCCTTCTCCATAATGGAATATAATCCTGCCATAAAAAAAGGAAATCCTGCCATTTGCAACAACATGGATAAACTTTGAGAGAACAATGCTAAGTGAAATAAATCAGAACAAGACATAATGCATTATCTCCTAGAGATGAATTCTTAAAAACTGAACTAAAAAAAAAAAAAAAAAAAAAACCAGATTGGTGAGTGCTAGAGGTGAGGAGAGGGTGGTAAGGGAAATGGGTGAAGGTTGTTAAAGGGTACAAACTTCCAGTTATAAGGTGAATAAATTCTGGAGATCTACTCTATATCATGGTAACTATACAGCAGTTAAAAATACTGTGTTATTTGAGTTGCTAAGAGGGATGGCAGAGTGGTGAAGAATCTGCCTGCTAAGCAAGAGACTCGGGTTGGATCCCTGGTTTAGGAAGAAATCCTGGAGAAGTAAATGGCAATCCACTCTGATATTTTTGCCTGGGAAATCACATGGACAGAGGAGCCTGGTGGTGGACAATCCATGGGGTTTCAAAGAGTCAGGCATGACTTGACAACTAAACAACATGAGGGCTTAAAATTTCTCGGCACACAAAAGGAGTAACTATGTGAGGTTATGAATTAACGGATATGGTAGTTAATTTTACTGTTGTAATCATTTTGCAATATATATGTAAATCAAATCCTCATCTGGTACACTGAGAATTTACAAAATGCAGTGTGTCAATTATATCTCAAAAAAGCTGGAAAAAGTATTTCTCGCTAGGTCAGATGTAATGATCAAAAAATTTACCACTGGAGTTAACAACATGGGTGTTATTTGGAGACTCTGAAAAAAGTTTCAGTGGAGTGGTGGGACATAAACATCTGTTTAAATGGGTTCAAGAAAAAATGTAAGCAGAAGGCATTAACAGCATAACAGAATTCTCTGGGGGAGATTTACTATAAAGGATAGAAGAAAAAGAAGGCAACAGGTAAGGAAAATGTGGGTCAGAAACCTTTTTTTTTTTTTTTTTGCAGTGAGAGATATTTCAACACATTTATATGTCATGGAATGATCAGGTGGAGAGGAACAAACTGAAGATGCAAAAGGGACAAAGAACAATTGCAAGAGTGGTATAGTTGATCTGGGGGGAAGGGGTGGAGCTGGGACTGAACACACAGGGGAAGAATCCTGAAGTGAGCACTGCCAGTTCCCCTGTAATGTCAAGAAGGTACTCGAGGTTTACAAACACAGATGCGGATTGGTGAGCAGTGATGCTAATGGGACTTTGTGAAGGTTTGCTAATTGATTTCCCTCTTTTTCCTCCATGAAATTGGGAACTGTGTCACCAGTGAGGATGAGGATTATGGGAAGGAGGTTTGGGAAGTTGAGAGAAGGAATGGTATAAAATTGTTTTCCAGGAAGTAGAGAAACTGTGGTTAAATAATTGTTGAATTAGGTGTTTTAAAATGACTGACTAGAAAAACAAGGATATAGTGGCCAGTGAGTAAGATGCTGGAAACTAAGACATAGGGGTTATGTTTACTGGTAATAACAAAGTTTAGATTGCATCAAGTGTGTGAAACTGGATGTAAAGCCCTTTGGAAGGGCGCAAGTCAATTTATGACTAGGTGGTTTGCAGGATATTAAAATAACATCAAGAAATATGAGAATATTCTTGCATGTGTGTGCAAGCTCAGCCATGTCTGACTCTTTGCGACCCTATGGACTGTAGCCCACCAGGCTCCTCGGTCCATGGATTCTCCAGCAAGAGTACTGGAGTGGGATGCCATTTTCTCTTCCTGGGGATCTCCCCAAACCCAGGGATTAAACCATGTCTCCTGCATTGGCAGTCAAGTTCTTTATCACTTAGCCACCAGGAAAGCACAAGAATATTTTTGGAAGGTATGAAAGTGATTGTGGAGCTTGTCAAGGAATAAGGACAGGTCACCTTAATGGTAGAGTTTGAAAGGATAAAATTAAAACCATGGGTTTTAGGGAAGAGAAAGTGCAAAGGTTTGAAAATGGATACAAGGAAATCAGGGTGACAACTACCCACTTCCTGCGGTGTGAAAGGAAGATGCTTCATTTGAGAGGGCTCAGGTGAAGCAATGTCTTTGGGGGAGAGTCAGGTTTCAGACAAGGCAAGCAGGTTAGGGGTTTTCCAAAGATGCTGCAGGTACAGGAGGCTTTGTCAAGAATGGACCTAATCTACTGAAGTTTCCCAAGTTGGGGAGTAGATGGTAGTCCTGGGAATGAGGGATGTCCTGAGCATTGCGGTTTCTTTTGAAGCTTGGCATAAACAGAGGTACAGAGAATAATGAGGGAGAGCTGCTGGGTCTTCTGAAAACAAGCTTTGAATATCAAAGTTTTTTGACACCCTCAAATTAAGAGGAAACAAAACTTGGTCTGCTGCCTCTAATGTGATACTTTGTGCTACACAAATGAGAGAGCCAACTGTGACAGAACCCATTTATATATGTTCTTTCTCTCCTCAACTCAGTGTGTTTTTTGTAATTTTTCTGTGTTTTTCCAAAATATATTTGAAAGAAATGCTTGTAGAACTTAAACTAGTCCTTACATTATAAATCAAGTGCTGTGTTAAACCAAATATCATTAATGTCTAATAAAAAGGGCTTTTACCAAAACCAGAGGCCTTGGGTGCTGTACACATGTACACATACACTTCTTTGTCTCCACACACACACATACTGGGTAAACTGTGGACTGTCTTTTTGCCTAACTTATTCAGAATTGAAGTGATATTTTCATCCTGTCTTAATGCCCAACAGGAATCATGTCCTCCTAGTATACTCACATGATGCCCTATGTTTTCCTTTAATAATTTTCTTTCAAAATGTGAAATTATTGCTTGTGTGTAAATCTGAGACAAAGAGACTCTGTGTGAGGCGAGAGGCAAGTAGAAGGGGGATTTATTTAATGTCTGTCTCATCAGAATATGAACTGTGCTAGGGCAAGTAGAGATTGATCAGTATGCCTAGGCATAGCATATTGCCTAGCACATAGTAGATACTCAACAATATTTGGTTGACTAAGTGAAAAATGTTATTAAATTCTGTTGTGCCTTTCACAAAATGTCATTTTATGGTGTTTCTGTAGCTTTTATGAGTGGAATGAATGGCATCGTTCTCCTGTCTTGATCTTTTGGAGTTACTATAACAAAATATCATAGATTAGGCAGCTTATAAGCAACAGAAATGAATTTTTCACAGTCTGGAAGCTGGGAAGTCCTCCAAGATAAGGCTCAGGGAGATTCAGTGCCAGATGAGGACCTGCTTTCTGCTGCATTTTTGCTGTGTCCTCATTTTGTGAAAGAGGAGTGGTGTTATCTCCCGTCCTTTTGTAAAGACCCTAATGCAGTTTATGAACTTGATCCTCATGACCCAGTTCAGTTCAGTTCAGTACGTCGCTCAGTCATGTCTGACTATTTGTGACCCCATGAATCGCAGCACGCCAGACCTCCCTGTCCATCACCAACTCCCAGAGTTCACTCAGACTCACGTCCATCGAGTCGGTGATACCATCCAGCCATCTCATCCTCGGTCGTCCCCTTTTCCTCCTGCCCCCAATCCCTCCCAGCATCAGAGTCTTTTCCAATGAGTCAACTCTTCACATGAGGTGGCCAAAGTACTGGAGTTTCAGCTTCAGCATCATTCCTTCCAAAGAAATCCCAGGGCTGATCTCCTTCAGAATGGACTGGATGGATCTCCTTGCAGTCCAAGGGACTCTTAAGACCCAGTCACCTCCCAAAGATCCCACCTCAGAGAACCATCAGTCAGAAATTAGATTTTCAACAAGTGAGTTTTCAGAGGTCATAAACATTCAATCAATAGCATCACCCAAGTATATTTTGGTAACATCTTGCTTATAATTGCATTAATGGGAAACAGAAGCTTTGATTTTAATTAACAAGAGAAGTAATCATAAAAGATAACAGGTGTTTATTATATCTAGACATTATTCTGAGCATTTGTAGTGATTAATTTGATTCTTTGACAACCCCAAGAGGTAGTTACCACTATTATCCCATTTTACATATGAGAAAACTGACACCTAAATATTAAGATTTAAGCAGTTGTAAAATGACTGGACATTGGAACCCAGACAGATCTGGACCTTTATTGTGCCTGCTCTTATCTGCTTTGTTACAGTGCTTCTGAATGATAATTTTTAACATATTTAATTTTCTTCTAATTTATATTTCAACCACTATTAAAAATAATGGAGAAAGATGACTATTACATAAGAAGATTATTATTAGCATATAACTAATTTGAATATTCATTAATTCATTGCATTAAACATAGCATAATGTCTTTGCCTAAAGCTAAGGAAAATAGATTTGTTGTGAAAGGACAAATGCCACTGTAAATTTTTATTATAAAGTTTGCAGATGGATGATGATTCTTTGTCATTCTAATAATTCTTTCTGTAATTACAGTAAAATAACTTTTTTCAGACAAGTGCTTCCACACATTTTCAATTTTTTTCATCTCTTATCTTTTCATAGATGGTGATGCTTGAAATTCTATAATGACTTTCTACTTTTTCATAATTAGACCATGAAAGAATGAAGAATTATATATGATATCCTAATGAAACAATTTCTATTATATTTAAAGTTTAGATTATTCTAATTAGAGAAAATGACAGTAAGATGCAGTTTAAATTAAAAAATATATGCATCATTTAAACATCTGGTCCCCATTAGCCTATACATTTTATATTCTTTGTTACATCAGAAAAAATCATATAAATTTAAAATGAATGTTTATAATACATAAATGATCATAATTCAGATACTATCATATACATCTTTGAATAAAAATATTTTCATAGTATAATTTTATAAATTTTTTCATGAAGATATTAATACTTCTAAAAAAAGATTTCTTGGCTAACCCTTCCTACTTCAGCCATTTTCTCATTCTCCTTTGCAGGCTTCATATGTCTCTACTCAAATGTTCTATATAAATGAAATTCCTGAAGACTATCCTACATCTTCTTCTTTATCAAGCCATATTGTGAAAACTCAAATGCCTTCAAAATCAGCAGATACTGCAAATGTGTTAAAATGGCTAAAGTGAGGGAAAATTATTGAATTGGAAAATTCATGCAATATCTAAATATTGATACTTTTAAGTTCAGAAAAATTTAAAACATTTGGCTGGTAAAATTGAACAATTTTTAAAAAAGGAATCCTCACTGTTGGTTTGATTCAGCTCATTGAGGGCCCTGTTCTCTACTCCATCCCTTTAGTACATCTCATTTATGCCTCTGGCCTTATTTACCATCTAGCTATTGACTCTCAAATTTCTAGACCTTTTCCTATATTTTAATATCCATTTGCCTGTTTGACATTTCAGAGAAGGTATCCTGTGTTCAACGTATCTCAGACCTATTTACAAATCTACTTTTCTCCACATGTTCCACAAATTGGCTCCCACACAAATAAGACATCATTAAAAAGCCTGCAAATAATTGGTGAAGATGTGGCAGTTTCTCAAAAAAAAAAACAAAAAAACACAACAAACAAACAGAGTTACCATATGACCCCAAAATTCAACTCCTAGGTGTATATCTAGCTGCTACTGCTACTCCTAAGTCACTTCAGTCGTGTCCAACTCTGTGCGACCCCATGGATGGCAGCCCACCAAGCTCGCCTGTCCCTGGGATTATCCAGGCAAGAATGCTGGAGTGGGTTGCCATTTCCTTCTCCAATGCATGAAAGTGAAAAGTGAAAGTGAAGTCGCTCAAGTCATGTCTGACTCTTAGCGACCCCATGGACTGCAGCCTACCAGGCTCCTCTGTCCATGGGGTTTTCCAGGCAAGAGTACTGGAGTGGGTTGCCATTGCCTTCTCCAAGACAGGCCTAATTCCGTGGCCCCAGCCCTTGCCCTTGGCCATGGTTCACACCCTGAAAAGTGGCTTCCCTCTGGATCCTAACAAATCCACCTCTTATCACTTTGTCTCTCAATGAATTTTTGCAATGAGACATCAGGGCCTGAGTTTCATTAGTTTTGGCTGAGCTTGAGTTCCGGGAGAGAGCTGAAGGACAGGAGGAAAAAGTAGTGGGAAAAACGTGCCAAGGAATCCCCTTCATAGCCCGCCGGAAAATTTGCTAAATATCTGACCAGTGCTCACAATTTCATTGGTCTGATCCTTGGCACAGAGAAGAGAAAGGACAGAAGAACCCCCACTGGGTTGTGTAACAGCTAATGGGGCCCAGCAGATAGCACCTTTGGGACATGCTGGGGAGTAGCCTCTCCAGAGTCCCACAATTGTGCCCCCTGCTGCCCGCCTGTTTGCAGGAAGTTCGAGGGAACAAGAAACGAGAGATTGTAAAGGAATTAAGATTTTGTTAGGCATGTCCCTCCAGTGAGGACCTCTTACCTTCACTGGAGGTCTTCTGGGATCTGAGACTGGGCCACATGAGCTTTCTGCTGAGTTTGTTTTTCACTGTCCTGTTTTCCAGCACAATGGGCCTTCCCCTGCACTGGATTTTCTTCACGTTCCGCCTATACCGCGGGAGCTTCGCTGAGTTGGGCTCCTGCTGTGCCTGGCCTCTTCCGCGTGGAGGTTGTTTCAGCCAGGTTATATTTGAGTCACAGCACCATAGATGTCATGTGAGTGTATGTTCCTTGGTTCTTTGTCTCGTCACAACAAAGATTTGGAGCAATGGGCATTAAAGCCCTTGGCGTGCCACAGCAGTGTATCTAGACAAACATATAATTTAAAAATATATATGCAGCCCTATGTTCAGTTCAGTTCAGTCACTCAGTCGTGTCTGACTCTTTGTGACCCCATGAATTGCAGCATGCCAGGCCTCCCTGTCCATCACCAACTCCTGGCACTCAAACTCATGTCTATCGAGTCAGTGATGCCATCCAGCCATCTCATCCTCTGTCGTTCCCTTCTCCTCCTGCCCACAATCCCTCCCAGCATCAGAGTCTTTTCCAATGAGTCACCTCTTCGCATGAGGTGGCCAAAGTACTGGAGTTTCAGCTTTAGCATCATTCCTTCCAAAGAAATCCCAGGGCTGATCTCCTTCAGAATGGACTGGTTGGATTTCCTTGCAGTCCACGGGACTCTCAAGAGTCTTCTCCAACACCACAGTTCAAACGCATCAATTCTTTGGTGCTCAGCTTTCCTCACAGTCTAACTTTCACATCCATACATGACCACTGGAAAAACCATAGCCTTGATAAGACGGACCTTTGTTGGCAAAGTTATGTCTCTACTTTTTAATATGCCATCTAGGTTGGTCATAACTTTCCCTCCACGGAGTAAGGGTCTTTTAATGTCATGGCTGCAGTCACCATCTGCAGTGGTTTTGGAGATCCCAAAATAAAGTCTGACACTGTTTCCACTGTCTCCCCATCTATATCCCATGAAGTGATGGGACCAGATGCCATGATCTTCATTTTCTGAATGTTGAGCTTTAAGCCAACTTTTTCACTCTCCTCTTTCACTTTCATCAAGAGGCTTTTTAGTTTCTCTTCACTTTCTGCCATCAGGGTGGTGTTATCTGCATATCTGAGGTTATTGATATTTCTCCCGGCAATCTTGATTCCAGCCTGTGCTTCTTCCATCCCCAGCATTTCTCATGATGTACTCTGTGTATAAGTTAAATAAGCAGGGTGACAATATACAGCCTTGATGTGCTCCTTTTCCTATTTGGAACCAGTCAATTGTTCCATGTCCAGTTCTAACTGTTGCTTCCTGACCTGCATATTAAGTCAAGTAAATCAGACAGAGAAAAATAAATACCATAGGATATCACTTATATATGGACTCAAAAAAAATGATACAAATGAACTTGTCTACAAAACAGAAACTGACTCATAGGCAGAGAGAACAGACTTGTGGTTGCCATGGGTGAAAAGGGGTGGGGGAGGAATAGATTGGGAGTTTGAGTTTAGTAGATGCAAACTATTATGTAAATGGATAAACAAATTCCTATTTTATAGCACTGGAAACTATAATCAATATCATGTGATAAACCATAATGGAAAAGAAAAAAGAAATCTAGGGGCTTCCTTGATGAGTCCCTCTTCACTTCCCTTCACTTCTTTCACCTTCCCCAATCTAATCTCTTACCAAGATCTGTCAGTTACATCTTCTTAACATGTCTTTTCAGCCTTTTCTTCACCCCCACTGCCACCAATTTTGCTTCATTTTCTATAATCTCTTGCTTGGACATTGGCAACACCCATTTACAACCTTTCCATCTTCAAGTTTTTCTACATTTCATTCTCCACACTGAAACTAATCTTTTAAAAATATAAATCTGATCTTATTACCCCACTGCTTAATATTATGGGATGACTTTCCATTGCTCTTAGAATTCAAACTCCTTAAGGTGGCTACAGTGTTCTGTAGAGTTCTGCTTACCTCGTTCTCAAACTTCATCATTCTCTTCTTAGTTCTTTGCACCGTAGCCCATCTGGCCTTCTGGTGGCAGCAACTTTACTCCATCAGTGCCTTCTACCTGGAAAGTTTCTGCTATGCTAAACCTGCCCAGAGCACACTTTTCTTTCAAGCCTCTGTTAAGTGTCATTCCCTAGGAAAACCTTTCCTGAAACCATCCAGCTAAAAAAGGATTCCCTTGATCCAGTCTCCTGAAGAAATATCTTTCCTTATCACAGTTTGTGACTATGTGCTCATCAGTGTGATAATTTGGTGAAAGCATGTCTCTCTCACTTAGCTGGAAGCTCCAGAGAGCAGAATTCTGCTTTTGCTCAGAGATTACATGCATCATAAGTATTTTGAGTGAACAGATGTTTAAATAAAGTATAAGCGCTCAGTGCAACCAGTACTTAGAAAGACGTTCAACCTAGAAAGACTGTAGGAACACCTAATAAGCTGGCGAGCTCCTCAGGCACTTATGGTTTGGAGATGTGTTAGGGGATTCTGTTATTTTCCACTGCTCTGCTTGAGCTTAAGGCAATTGCATCTATCCTCAGTGGGTGGCGTTTGCAGTTGGACCTAACTGGGGCTCTCTGAGAACAGAGCCAGCAGTGGCAAAGGATAGGTTGTTCTGTTATTTGCAATAGCTCCTCCAGCTATTGCAGCCCACGTATCTTAGAGATAGCATTGTAACCATCCACTGCTGACCTCCTTACTGTGATTTCCAACAATGGTTTGTACCTTAAGCAGCAAATTGAGCTTTACTGTCTTCCCCTTCCCAAGTTCTATTGTAGGTTGACATTTGTAAGTCCTCATCCACTTCTATTATTTTTAAAGAATAATCCTAAAAGAGATGTAGGAGAAATCAACTGCCTTCAGGCAACGGTCCCCCCAAAATGGGAAATAATTCTACAGAATTCCTGTACATGGATACCTTCTGTTAAATATATTTTAGTCATATATTTCTCAAAATATTGTGTTCTAGCCCCACTGAAAAATTGTAAACTCTTATAGGTCAACTGGTCATCAATTTCACTTTCATTTCTTTTCCAATAGACAAATGCAGTGTTTGAAACACAAACATATGCAATGTTTGGAACACAGTGGAAATTTCATAAATATAGATAACTAGAACATCAGGAACGATTATAGTAATAAGATATGATAGTCTGCCTGGGAAGCTGGATATTGTGGCATATAGGAATTTCATATATTTTGATGGTGATAAAAATTAATATTAGCAACTCTGAAAACAAGGATTACTATGTTTTCAGGTCTATATTAGGGCAAATCCCAAGCATTATATTAACTCACCCTTTAATATATGAGTATACATCTCTAGTGAGAAAAAGGCACTTATTTTTGTAATATAACCAGCATTATTACAGCTAACAAAATTAACAATAATTTCCGAATGCTATTTACTACTTAATTTTTGTTGAAATTTTCCTAATTGTCTTTAAAATGTCTTTTTACAGTTGGTTTGAATATGGATCCAAGCAAGATACCATATTGCTTTTGATTTTTTATATCTCTTAATTGTTTTCAGCTCTAAGAACCTTTTTTCCCCCATGCCACAGTTTAGTTGGAGAAATAGAGTCTTTTATCTTATAGAATGTCCTACACCCTGACTTTGGCTGATTGTTTCCTTGAGATATCATTTACCTTGTCCTGGCATCCCCTGTATTTCTTATAAAATTATAGTAATACATGGAGAAATAACTGAATTCAGATTCAGTTATGACATGATGTACATGTGCTCTGTACATCTTAATTCATCACTTTAGAAGGCTTCACTTTCGTTGATGTTTACAGTTAAGTAGTAAAAGCCTGACTCCTCTGATAAAACATTCACACCAACTTTTTTCCTAGTAATTAAAATCCTTAATTATTACTCATATCCATTATTTAATTAGTTTCCAAAATGGTGATTTTTCTAACTTTATCATTTATCTGCATTTATTAACTATAGCTCTTCTCTAAAGAACTCATTTTATTTGGCTAGGATATTTTTTAATTTTTCTTTTAAAAGGTCAATTTTCAAGCTAATATAAATAAGTTGTATTATAGCAAGTTTTATTATATTTAATCAGTTAAAATATTGTTTCTGACTCATAGGTTTTACTCTATCAAGTGTTTCAATACATTGCAGCTTTTACATGTCTGATGTTCAATCTCAGGTGACTTATATCAGTGCAATACCACCAAGTTGGCTCCTGTAACCTTTAGATCTGGTGCCCTGGGTTCATTTTCTGTATTTCCCACCTGAGACCTGTCATCAGCCATTTCTCCTAAGAGCACTTTTTCCTTTTAGTGAGAAACAATATTTAGAGACTACAGTCTGGGCCCTGAAGGTATCCTTTGCTCGTGAGTTGATATTGCTTTCAGGCTTTCTCAATGGACAGAGCTAGACAATGTGACTATATTAAGGGATTTTTTTTTTTTTTTGAGTGCATGTGAGGTTTTAGCATCAGGTATAAAATTCTCTCACTGAGTCCTTTGTCATGATTTTCTTTCCTGACTTTGATCATTTATTCTTTTTATGAGCTTTATAATCAACTTGCCTTTTTTCCAAAGAACAATATCATGGTATTTGATGGGGCTTTGATTGTATTTACAAAACTAGAATTGATACATTTATAAAGTTGAATTTTCATATTTATGAATATGGCATACATTTCCATTTGGCCTTATATCTTTCATTTCTTTGATGAGCATTTATTTTTTTCTTCATGTCTTTTAATGCACTTTTGAAAGTTTCTGCTTAAATACATCATCATCATCATCATCATTTTAATGTAAATAGAGCCTTCCTTTCAATTATGTATTGACAGTGGTTATTGCTATAGTTTGGAAATGTTAATTTTATATCTTGACACTTTATAAACTCTCTTGTGGTTTGTAATAGATTTTAATTGACTCTTTGGGAGTTTTAGTTGTAATATGATAACTTCTGCACGTAGTCCTCCAAATTCTTATGAGATAAACATACACACCCCAGCTGGGTTAAATAATATCTCCAATTTAATGTGAAGCACAACTGAAGATGCTAGGTATTGCAGCATAACTTGTATTGTTGCAGGCTTCATTGGTAATACTGCTAGAGTATTCCCATTAACTGTTAACTTCTGAATTGGAATAATAGAGATTTTATTATATTCAGGAAATTTCTTTTTAATTATGAATTTAATGAATTATGTTTTTCTTAGGTATACTTGTATGTGTTATGTTAAATTTTCAAATTTTGATTCGAACATACATAATAATAAAATTTTGGTTATTCATATTTATTGACATGGGTTTTCTGTTCTTTAGAGGGATATTCCTGTGATGGTGTATGGATCAGGGTAACTTTATTTTTTGATAGACCTCTTCCATCATAAAGCATTAAAAATATATCTTCTTTGTGTGACCATATCCACAGTTTTAAGAACTCCCTCCTGGGGTTCTCCCATCTGCTACTCAGAATCTGAAACTTCTTGCTCCTTTATTCCTAAGAGTTTTTCCTCAGTCAGTTTCCCATCTATTCACAGAATTTTTGTTTATTTGTTTTCTACCCCTTTAGATCTCTGTTCTTGCATAAGAGAGTTTTTGTTCAATAATTCCAAGCTCCTTCATGGGCAAACTTAACTAGTGCCTCCTGATATTTCCCTTTTTTTGGAACTCAGTTTCAAATTGGAGCCAGTATATCTTTATCCGACTTTCAGGAGTATCCCTAATTTTGGATGGCTAAGGATTCCAGAAAGACAGTTCTTTCTTTTTGCATGTAATTTTTTTTTTGATGGGTAACTTTTTATTTCTGAGCTCTTACTACCACTGGAGTCTCTTTCTCTATACTATTAAATATCTTCGTCCTGCACAGATCATGCTACCAGTGATGATTTGACACCACCAACTTGTATTCTCAGAAGTTGAATACAAGGAATAGGAATATTTTGTCACTAGATTCTTTTCAGATGTTTACAGATTTTTTTTTCTTTTCCCTAGTTTGGTTGGTTGTTTTATGGAAAGATTGGGGAAATTTGAAAACAATACTAATAAATCTCATTTTTACACTCTGCACTCTTCAATTCTTTATCCTCTCCACTTTCACAAATTTCTGCAAATACTAATGCTGTAGTAAAATAATATTCATCTTGGATTTTTAAAGAAATGGAAAAGTAGAAGTGTATCTTCATTGTCATTACAGAGAATGACTTTTCGGTATAATTTTTAAGCAAAAAAGTGATATTCTCATGAGATCCATGCTGTTTTTTGACAGCATCAATATTTTATAAAGTGCTTGTCAATCAAACTTGTGAAAAGAGTAGTTGTAAATATTTAAATGACCCTGTGGAGATAAAGTTCAAGTGGGGTCAACATATTAGCATTAGTTTCTTTTTTGAAGTTAAAAACATTGCTTATGATTTAAATAAAAATCTCAGTGGACTCTGTTTTATGGCTGAAGCTCAGCAATGTGGGTTACTAGTGATCTTTGGAAAAGAGTTCTTAGCAAATTGCTATCATACAGTGTAGTGGACACACCCTAAGTTGGTTCCCAATGAATCAAATCCTTGTGTCAAAGGTCGTCCCCTTCATTAGATTATATTACATTGCCAGGTATGGGAATGTTCCTCCTATGGTTTTGTTTATGTTGTGTAAGATGCTGTGTTAGCAGAGTGGAGCCAGAGATTCTTCTGCTGGATTTGAAGAAATAAACAGATAAATTGTGAACTGTCTATGGAGAGGGCCACACAGCTAGGAGCTGTGGGAACCACTGGGCATGAGGGTGTCTCCCAACAGCCACAGTGAAATGCATTCTTCTAAGAGCTAATGGCTAGATGCACATTCTTACCTGATTGATCTCTCAGATGAGGACCTGTGGAAGGCTGGGCAGAGGACCTTCCCAAAGTTGTTGTGCCTTAACTTCTGACCTATGGAAGTGGTGAGATAAAAGATGTGTGTTGTTTTAAAATACTAAGGTTTTGGTTGCTTCTTGTCCATCAGTAGAAAACAAATACATACAGCATTACAAAGAGAAAAAGTGAAGGGAAGGAGGAAAGGAAGAGTGAGAGAATAAAGAAAATATACATTGATCTGAGTGCTTTGACTATGTGATCTCAGTAAGTGCTGAAACCTCTGAAATCCAATGGCTATTCTCCAAATACAGTAGAAAGTGATAGTGAACTTTCAGAATTAAAATTAATATGAAGTGGATGTATTTTCTTAGTGGTTTTGTGCAATATCTCTTTCCTTACAGATTATTTTTTTGAAAGTCTTAGAGCCTATGACTGAGCGACTTCACTTTCACTTTTCACTTTCATGCATTGGAGAAGGAAATGGCAACCCACTCCAGTTTTCTTGCCTGGAGAATCCTGGGGATGGGGGAGCCTTGTGGGCTGTTGTCTATGAGGTCGCACAGAGTTGGACACGACTGAAGTGACCTAGCAGCAGCAGCAGCAGCAGCAGAGCCTAAAAATTGTGTGTGTGTGTGTGTGTGTGTGTGTGTGTGTGTGTAGATAAGAGCACCTATTTATATCTCTATTGTTGTTTTTTTTCAGTCACTAAGTTGTGTCTGACTCTTTGGACCCTATGAACTATAGCACGTCAGGCTTTCATGTCCTTCACCATCTTCCAGAGTTTGCTCAAACTCATATCCTTTGAGTCAGTGATGACATCGAATCATCTCATCCTCTGTCACCCTCTTCTCCTTTTACCCTGTCTTTCCTACCATCAGGGTCTTTTCCAATGAGTTGGTTCTTCATATCAGGTGGCCAAATTATTGGAGCTTCAGCTTCAGTTTTTCCAATGAATTTTCAGAGTTGATTTCTTTAAGAATTGACTGCTTTGATCTCTTTGCTGCCCAAGGGACTCTCAAGAGTCTTCTCCAACACCACAGTTGGAAGGCATCAGTTCTTTGATGCTCAGCCTTAAGGTCCAACTCTCACATCCATATATGCGTACTGAAAAACAAATAAACAAACAAACATAGGTTTGACCATGTGGACCATATGGACCTTTGCTGGCAAAGTGATGTGTGTTCTTTTTAATATGCTGTCTAGGTTTTTCATCGGAGAAGGCAATGACACCCCACTCCAGCACTCTTGCCTGGAAAATCCCATGGATGGAGGAGCCTGATAGGCTGCAGTCCATGGGTTCGCTAAGAGTCTGACATGACTGAGGGACTTCACTTTCACTTTTCACTTTCATGCATTGGAGGAGGAAATGCAACCCACTCCAGTGTTCTTGCCTGGAGAATCCCAGGGACGGAGGAGCCTGGTGGGCTGCCATCTATGGTGTCACACAGAGTCAGATACGACTAAAGTGACTTAGCAGCAGCAGCAGCAACAGCAGGTTTTTCATAGCTTTTCTTCCAAGGAGCAAGAGTCTTTTAATTTTGTGGCTGCAGTCACCATCCATGGTGATTTTGGAGCCCAAGAAAATAAACTCTGTCATTGTGTTGACTTTTCTCCCTTCTATTTGCCATGAAGTGATGGGACCAGATGCTATGATCTTCGTTTTTTGAATGTTGAGTTTTAAGGCAGCTTTTTCACTTTCCTCTTTTCAGTTCAGTTCAGTTCAGTTCAGTCACTCAGTCGTGTCCGACTCTTTGTGACCCCATGAATCGCAGTACACCAGGCCTCCCTGTCCATCACCATCTCCCGGAGTTCACTCAGACTCATGTCCATCGAGTCCGTGATGCCATCAAGCCATCTCACCCTCGGTCGTCCCCTTCTCCTCCTGCCTCCAATCCCTCCCAGCATCAGAGTCTTTTCCAATGAGTCAACTCTTCGCATGAGGTGGCCAAAGTACTGGAGCTTCAGCTTGGGCATCATTCCTTCTAAAGAAATCCCAGGGTTGATCTCCTTCAGAATGGACTGGTTAGATCTTGCAGTCCAAGGGACTCTCAAGAGTCTTCTCCAACAACACAGTTCAAAAGCATCAATTCTTTGATGCTCAGCCTTCTTCACAGTCCAACTCTCACATCCATACATGATCACAGGAAAAACCGTAGCCTTGACTAGACGGACCTTAGTCATCAAAAGTCACTTTGGTCCCTCTTCCCTTTCTGTCATTAAAGTGATATCATCTGCATATCTGAGGTTGTTGATGTTTTTCACAGTCTTGATTCCAGCTTGTGAGTTGTCTAGCCCAGTATTTCACATGATGTACTCTGCATATAAATTAAGTAAGCAGGATTATAATATATAGCCTTGACATACTCCTTTCCCAATTTTGAGCCAGTCTTCTCTGGTTCTAACTGTTGCTTCTTATTCTGCATATAGGCTTCTCAGGAAACAGGTAAGATGGTCTGATATTCTCATCTCTTTAAGGATTTTCCACTTTGTTGTGATCCACACAGTCAATGGCTTTAGCATAGTCAATGGAACAGAAATAGATATTTTAATAGAATTCCTTTGCTTTTTCTATGACTCAATGGATGTTGACAAGTTGATCTCATTTTCATCTGCCTTTTCTAAATTCTGCTTATACATCTGGAAGTTCTCAGTTCATGTACTATTGAAGCCTAGCTTGAAGAATGTTGAGCATAATCTTGCTAGCATATGAAATAAGCACAATTGTGCAGTAGTTTGAACATTCTTTGGCATTGCCCTTCTTTGGGATTAGAGTGAAAACTGACCTTTTCCTGTCCTGTAGCCACTGCTGAGTTTTCTAAATTTGCTGGCATATTGAGTGCAACAAAACATCATTTTTTAGGATTTGAACTAGCTTAGCTCAAATTCCATCACCTCCACCAGCTTTGTTTGTAGAGATGCTTCTAGAGGCCCACTTGACTTCACACTCCAGGATGTCTGGCTCTAGATGAGTGACCACACTATTGAAGTTATTCCAGTATAATTTTTTGTATAGTTCTTCTGTGTGTTCTTGCTACCTCTTCCTAATCTCTTCTGTTTCTGTTTGGTCCTTGCCATTTTTGTCCTTTATTGTGTCCATCTTTGCGTGAAATGTTCCCTTGGTATCTCCAATCTTCTTGAAGAGATCTCTGGCCTTTCCCATTCTATTGTTTTCCTCTATTTCTTTGCATTGTTCACTTAGGAAGGCTTTTTTTTTTTTTATCTCTCCTTGCTCTTCTCTGGAACTCTACATTCAATTAGGAATATCTTTCCTTATCTCTATAAAAGATAATATGTCTCTAATATATCTTGTGCACACCCAAGTACGTACCTACACATACATAATGAAAATTTCTGCTCTACATGGTTTATTAATTATTTCATGCAAAAATGAATGAGAAGAAATTACAAATTCAAAATAAAGATGGGAAGGTAAAAAATGTATAGTGAAATACATGCCACTTTATTGTACTGATGCTTTTAGTATAGTTTTATCTGCCTTTTTATACCTGATGGACAGGGAGGCCTGGAGTGCTGCAATTCATGGAGTTGCAAAGAGTTGGACACGACTGGGTGACTGAACTGAACTGATTACATGGTTTCAAAGTTTATTCAGTACACACTTAATAATAAAATACTTCTTTTGCTATTTTAAACAAAATTATTTAGTAAACTTGACAGAAAAAGATCATAATTACAAACTTTAAAATAGCATGGTAAATAACATTTTTAAACAGAATTCTTTATTTGTAAAATATGTTTATCATAACATAGGATCCTGGAGCTCTTATGATAAGTCTTGGTGCTGAACTACCTATGGTAAGATTCAGCCACTACTGAGCCCCACAAGTATTTAAAGACTTTTCCCAACATAACAAGTAAGATAAATGTAGTATCTAGAATTGGAAGATACCTTAGACATTTCTATTTTAATCACATATCCTAGAAAAGAAAGTGTCAGATTAAGTCACTCATCCAAGGTGCCACAGTAACCAAGAAGCCAAAGTAGGATCTGAAACTGTGTCTTGATTTACTTTTGCATCACAGTTCTTTACATTATTCTGGGACTTTTCTAGTTAGACCAGAAGATCTCAAAGTAAATATTTGTGGTGGTAAATATTTATTGTGGGCCTTTTATGTTCTGAGTAATATCCTAATGGATTCAACCCTAATATTATCTGCATTTCATAGGTTAGGAAACTGAGGCTGCTTTAATCTGTGTCTGATATCACATGAAGAGTAGATGGGAAAGTAAGAAAAGTTATGACCAACCTAGATAGCATATTCAAAAGCAGAGACATTACCTTGCCGACTAAGGTCCGTCTAGTCAAGGCTATGGATTTCCTGTGGTCATGTACGGATGTGAGAGTTGGACTGTGAAGAAGGCTGAGCGCCGAAGAATTGATGCTTTTGAACTGTGTTGTTGGAGAAGACTCTTGAGAGTCCCTTGGACTGCAAGGAGATCCAACCAGCCCATTCTAAAGGAGATCAGTCCTGGGTGTTCTTTGGAAGGAATGATGCTAAAGCTGAAACTCCAATACTTTGGCCACCTCATGCGAAGAGTTGACTCATTGGAAAAGACTCTGATGCTGGGAGGGATTGGGGGCTGGAGGAGAAGGGGACGACAGAAGATGAGATGGCTGGATGGCATCACTGACTCGATGGACGTGAGTCTGAGTGAACTCCGGGAGTTGGTGATGGACAGGGAGGCCTGGCGTGCTGCGATTCATGGGGTCTCAAAGAGTCAGACATGACTGAGCGACTGAACTGAACTGAACTGAGAACAGCCAAAACGTGGCTCTTCATTTTTTTTTTTTTTTAAGCAAAGATAAATGGATACACAGTGACTGGTTAATCAGGGCAAAGCCAAAATAAGAAAATAGTGGAGAAAGTGGTTATCGCAGTAATGTCTTCTCCAAAGGTGACTCCAAAGTAACAGCTGAATGAGAAGCAGCAGTGAAAACCTGCTCTGACATGTTCTTCCTTTTATCTCATACTCTTCTTTCTGTTTCTCACATTTTCTTTTGCTTTTGTCAGCTTTTCCTCTCTTTTATTTCCATCTCAATGCCTTGATGCAAGCCCAGATGGGTCGTGATTTGGAAAATATTGTCAAGGATGGAGAATTCCAGGATGTTTCTTGTCCTGTTGCATCCTCAGTGTGGCTGAGTCAAAAATAAATGTACTGTGTTCTTCATTTCTGTCACCTTCTTGCTGGAGTTTTCAGAAAGGTCTGGTTGAGATGGTTGTAACCCAGAGTTGAAAAGGATTCAAGGGCTTGTCATTTCTCTCAAAAGTCAGCAGTATGAGGGATTCTAGAAGACCAATGTATAATGCTTATCAGACTTTTGGCTGCCTTAGGATACCTTCTCAGGAGAGGTGAGACAGTTGACAAAGTTGGAAACCAGCATTGGTAGAAGTCCATGCAGGAACACAGAGGCCTGGTGAGGAGGAACAGGTGAATGTCATGGCTTGCGGGCAAATCAGAGTTTCAGTCAAGTCTGGGAATAGGCAATGGTTCACTATCCAGGGACACACTGGCTATCAGCACTAAGCAAATCCAGTGAGAACCACACAGACTGTGGGCCTCTGGAAAATGGAAAGAAGGAGAGTGGATCATCTGCTCAGGAAATGCTGAGATGGGAGGCAGCACATCAAGCAGGATGCTCCTGGACAGATCACACCAAGCACAGCCAATGAGAGGGACCTGGGTTACCAGGGGAGAATTGTTTTACAAGGAGAAGGCAAGAGCTGCTTATAAAAACAGGTTGTGTATTACTATAAAGAAAAACAAGCTGTAAAACACAAATAATGCTGGCCTAGAGAAATATCAAGAACTACAGGACTGATATT
Source organism: Ovis aries (assembly GCF_016772045.2). Taxonomy (NCBI): domain Eukaryota; kingdom Metazoa; phylum Chordata; class Mammalia; order Artiodactyla; family Bovidae; genus Ovis; species Ovis aries. The sequence continues at coordinate 156,033,348 of NC_056055.1, read as the reverse complement.
CTCAAACTGCTGAATTCCTGGATAGGACTCTTTAAAGATTTCCCTACATTTCGACTCTAGAGATCTTCCTACATTTGATTCCAGAATCTGTGGCAGGCTGAGCATGTAGATCACAGAGCTTAATTATCGTTTGGTTTGGGCATCTGAGGGATGCAGAACAGAAAATGGTTCAGCCTCCCTAAGTCTTCTGCTGAATTGTTGTCTCTAGTTCTAGCCAGGTGGTTTCTGTTATTTCTAACTGCACTGAAAGTAATTTTCAAATGGTAAATTGGGCCTGAAATTCAAACTTTGGATTTAGTCTCATGAAGGGAAGGTTTAACTTTAAACTTCAAATCCTAAGCATAGATTGTGTTAGGAGGCTAAAGTATTATTATTTGTTTCTTTGAATATGCTATTTTGCATATTAACATTTAAATATTTTATCAAGGCTTTTATTAACAAGATATATCTCACAACAAAAAGCTAGCCCTTAATCTAATGTAATATTAATCTAACATTGTCTATTTCCTTACTAATAAATATATTCTTCAAGTCTAAATTTTTCTCAGTATCATTTGAATTTCATCCATAATATTGAAAAAAGCTTATAGTTCATTTATTCGCATTGTTGTGTAGTATTTCATTTGACAAATATGCCATTCATTCATTTATTTGGGTGAACATTTGAATAATTTCTGACTTAGGGCTATTGTGAATAGTGCGGCTTTGAACATTTCAGTGTATGTTTTTTGGAAAACCTGTAAATGTATTTCTGTTAAGTGGAGTGGAATTCTGGGTCATATATTATGATCTTGTTGAGTTTTAGAGGAAGCAGCCAAATAAGCATTGCTTGAGAGTGTGAGTTTTTCTATATCTTTGTCAATACTTATTTTCTGTTTTTATCATTTTGGCCATTCTGGAACCTGTTTACTGATGTTTGAGGTTTTAACTTTTATTTTTTTGGTAACTTGTAAACTGAGCAGCTTTTTATGTGTTTGCTGCTAAGTCACTGCGGTCATGTCCGACTCTGTGTGACCCCTTGGACGGCAGTCCACCGGGCTCCCCCGTCCCTGGGATTCTCCAGGCAAGAACACTGGAGTGGGATGCCATTTCCTTCTCCAGTGCATGAAAGTGAAAAGTGAAAGGGAAGTCGCTCAGTCGTGTCCGACTCTTTGCGACCCCGTGGACTACACCCTACCAGGCTCCTCTGTCCATGGGATTTTCCAGGCAAGAGTACTGGAGTGGGGTGCCATTGCATTCTCCGTTTATTAAATAGTTGAATCTACTCCTTTTTTTTAAATTTAGTTTTTTTTTTTTAAATTTTTATTTTTACTCTATAATACTGTATTGGTTTTGCCATACATTGACATGAATCCACCACGGGTGTATATGCGTCCCCAAACATGAACCCCCCCTTCCACCTTCCTCCCCATAACATCTCTCTGGGTCATCCCGTGCACCAGCCCCAAGCATGCTGTATCCTGCATCGGACATAGACTGGCAATTTGTTTCTTACATGATAGTATACATGTTTCAATGCCATTCTCCCAAATCATCCCACCCTCTCCCTCTCCCACAGAGTCCAAAAGTCCGCTCTACACATCTGTGTCTCTTTTGCTGTCTTGCATACAGGGTCATCATTGCCATCTTTCTAAATTCCATATATATGTGTTAGTGTACTGTACTGGTGTTTTTCTTTCTGGCTTACTTCACTCTGTATAATCGGCTCCAGCTTCATCCATCTCATTAGAACAGATTCAAATGTATTCTTTTTAATGGCTCATTGTATATACGTACAACAGTTTTCTTATCCATTCATCTGCTGATGGACATCTAGGTTGTTTCCATGTCCTGGCTATTATAAACAGTGCTGCAATGAACATTGGGGGTACATGTGTCTCTTTCAATTCTGGTTTCCTTGGTGTGTATGCCCAGCAGGGGGATTGCTGGGTCATAAGGCAGTTTTATTTGCAATTTTTTAAGGAATCTCCACACTGTTCTCCATAGTGGCTGTACTAGTTTGCATTCCCACCAGCAGTGTAAGAGGGTTCCCTTTTCTCCACACCCTCTCCAGCATTTATTGCTTGTAGACTTTTGGATCGCTGCCATTCATTTTATTGTAGTTTGTGACTTTAATAGCTAAAATTTTTAAGTGCAGAGTACACTTATTGACTATAAAAAGAGTATTTTATTTTTAAGATTATTCATTTCATGCATCTCACAATTATTTGACACATACTACAGGCCAGACATAGTGCTGAAGATAAAAATAATTTAAAAAAAATATATTGTGGTTTTGATTTGCATTTCTCTGATAATGAGTGATGTTGAGCATCTTTTCATGTGTTTGTTAGCCATCTGTATGTCTTCTTTGGGGAAATGTCTATTTAGTTCTTTGGCCCATTTTTTGATTGGGTCGTTTATTTTTCTGGAGTTGAGCTGCATAAGTTGCTTGTATATTTTTGAGATTAGTTGTTTGTCAGTTGCTTCATTTGCTATTATTTTCTCCCATTCAGAAGGCTGTCTTTTCACCTTGCTTATAGTTTCCTTTGTTGTGCATAAGCTTTTAATTTTAATTAGATCCCATTTGTTTATTTTTGCTTTTATTTCCAGTATTCTGGGAGGTGGATCATAGAGGATCCTGCTGTGATTTATGTCGGAGAGTGTTTTGCCTATGTTCTCCTCTAGGAGTTTTATAGTTTCTGGTCTTATGTTTAGATCTTTAATCCATTTTGAGTTTATTTTTGTGTGTGATGTTAGAAAGTGATCTAGTTTCATTCTTTTACAAGTGGTTGACCAGTTTTCCCAACAATACTTGTTAAAGAGATTGTCTTTACTCCATTGTATATTCTTGCCTTCTTTGTCAAAGATAAGGTGTCCATATGTGTGTGGATATATCTCTGGGCTTTCTATTCTGTCTTTGTGCCAGTACCATAATGTCTTGATGACTGTGGCTTTGTAGTCAGGCAGGTTGATTCCTCCAGTTCCATTCTACTTTCTCAAGATTGCTTTGGCTATTTGAGGTTTTTTGTATTTCCATACAAATCTTAAAATTATTTGTTCTAGTTCTGTGAAAAATACCGCTGATAGCTTGATAGGGATTGCACTGAGTTTGTAGATTGCTTTGAGTAGTATACTCGCTTCTGAATAACCAACAAATCACAGAAGAAATCAAAAAAGAAATGAAAATATGCATAGAAACTAATGAAAATGAAAACACAACAACCCAAAACCTGTGGGACACTATAAAAGCAGTGCTAAGAGGAAAGTTCATAGCAATACAGGCATACCTCAAGAAACAAGAAAAAAGTCAAATAAATAACCTAACTCTACACCTAAAGCAACTAGAAAAGGAAGAAATGGAGAACCCCAGAGTTAGTAGAAGGAAAGAAATCTTAAAAATTAGGGAGAAATAAATGCAGAAGAAACAAAAGAGACCATAGCAAAAATCAACAAAGCCAAAAGCTGGTTCTTTGAAAGGATGAATAAAATTGACAAACCATTAGCCAGACTCATCAAGAAACAAAGAGAGAAAAATCAAATCAATAAAATTAGAAATGAAAATGGAGAGATCACAACAGACAACACAGAAATACAGAGGATCATAAGAGACTACTATCAGCAATTATATGCCAATAAAATGGACAACGTGGAAGAAATGGACAAATTCTTAGAAAAGTACAACTTTCCAAAACTGAACCAGGAAGAAATAGAAAATCTTAACAGACCCATCACAAGCACGGAAATGGAAACTGTAATCAGAAATCTTCCAGCAAACAAAAGCCCAGGTCCAGACGGCTTCACAGCTGAATTCTACCAAAAACTTAGAGAAGAGCTAACACCTATCCTCCTCAAACTGTTCCAGAAAATTGCAGAGGAAGGTAAACTTCCAAACTCATTCTATGAGGCCACCATCACCCTAATACCAAAACCTGACAAAGATACTACAAAAACAGAAAACTACAGGCCAATATCACTGATGAACATAGATGCAAAAATCCTCAACAAAATTCTAGCAATCAGAATCCAACAACACTTTAAAAAGATCATACACCATGACCAAGTGGGCTTTATCCCAGGGATGCAAGGATTCTTTAATATCTGCAAATCAATCAATGTAATTCACCACATTAACAAATTGAACAGTAAAACCCATATGATCATCTCAATAGATGCAGAGAAGTCCTTTGACAAAATTCAATATCCATTTATGATAAAAACTCTCCAGAAAGCAGGAATAGAAGGAACATACCTCAACATAATAAAAGCTATATATGACAAACCCACAGCAAACATTATCCTCAATGGTGAAAAATTGAAAGCATTTCCCCTAAAGTCAGGAACAAGACAAGGGTGCCCACTTTCACTGCTACTATTCAACACAGTTCTGGAATCTACTCCTTTTTAAGCCTGTCTGTTTTAAGTTTCTTTTGCATTTTTGTTTAGCTGCTTTTTATGATTTTGAGTTTTTTGCAAAAATTTATATGCATCTTTGTTGAATATACATGGTATAAATGTCTTCTGACACTGTCTGAGGTTGCCTTTTCATACTTAGTGGTCTTTTTTGTTAAGCAGAAGTAATTTTAACAGTTAAATTGATCTATTTTTGGTCATTGTTGGTGTGTTTATATCCTATATAAGATACCTTTGTTTACTGTAAGGTTTTTTGTTTACTGTAAGGTTCAAAAGATGTTCCCTGTTTTTCTCTAAATATTTCATTGATTTGCTTTCTACATTTACGCATGAAAACCATTTTGTATTTACTTTTCATAAACAGTATGAGGTAGCGAGTCAAGATATTTTCACACACCTCATATGAATACGAATTGCCTCTGAACTATTTATTAAAGACATTATCTTTTCCCCGGTGTATTGTATTGATATATTTTCTCATCTCATTTCTAGAGAAATGTTTAAAAGAAAGACATGTTCAAGGCACATGCCATTACCTTTCCCACTGATACTTAAAGTTTTCTTTGACTTATCCTAAGTTTTATATTGCAACAAAAAAATAGTTTTGGCTAGTAATCTGGCTTAAAATTTTAAGGCCATGGTGTCAATGAGTTGCTGGATTGTTTAACTTTTAGAAGCCAAACATCCTTTCTTTCTTAGTCTGTTTCCTTATCACTATTCTCCCAATCAATGAATTAATTTTAGTTAATTTGCTTTTCTAACTTACAGAATAGCTACTTCATTTATCTGAAGCAGAAAAAATTAAGATATATATAAATATCCATATTAAGCCCTTAAAACAATTTTTAAAAAGAAAACATGTTCTTTTTCTGTATTCCTTTCCTCAATTTTCCTTGGGTATTACAATCTCCCTCTCTCTCTCTGTAAACATACATATATTTACAAAAGATGTTCTTGTTTTAATCACAGTCTTGGACAAAATTGGACTGGTAGATTCAGGCCACTATTTCAAACATAACATTTCTTTCATAAAACACTGCATCCTTGTAATGAACGAAATATTTTTCAAAAAATCAAAATTTCTTAAAGATAAATATAAGATATTGTGTAGCGATGTCTGAAAAATTTTACTTAAATATATTAAGTAAAGGCATATTGACTGAAATTTATTCTATACTTCAAAGATAGTGAAAATCCATCTCTATATATCTTTCTAATCATACATATGTTCACACATAAGTACATATAAAAGATTCTTTATTCAACAAAATTGTAACCAAAATGTATTTCTGTGCATAAATTTACATACAATTTTATACCTATGTATATTATTTTCTAAGTATTTATATGTCTTTAGAGTCTTTTTAAAATGTTTAAACTCTAAATTCCTAAGGAAACCTGGCTTTAAAATAGTTCTCTTTGCACATTTACCAATATATGTAATAAGTGATTTTATGTCAATTCTTGAGGTTAAGCCTCAAGATTAGGTCTATAACTGAGTCAATAAAACATTTTTACTTTCATACTAGATTGTTATAGTTTAATTTTATCTCAAGGAAAACAGCATATACAAAACTAACTTTAATCTTGAGCCTTATTCCAGTATGTAACCTAAAATTGAAATTCATAAGCTGTAATATCAACACTAAGAAAACACATTTGGCATAGAGTGATTGTAATAGCAGCCAAGGAGATTTGATAGCATTAGACCATGAGGAAATCAAATTACTCAGAGTAGAAAATGATGCATCACTTGTTAAGTCAAACCTCTTCTCCAGCTGAAAATTTACAAAGGGAGAATGAAGTGTATGAGGAAGACTGGTTCACAACAAGATTGACTGTAGACCTGTCAGAGTAGAAATAAAGACCTTATGATTCTGAAGGCACAAAGCTTTAGCTGTTTGAACCTAACCAGAAGACTCAAGATAAGGACAAAATTTAACTGTTATTTAATCTTAAGAGATGAGAACCTTTTTGTTTGTGGCATTGCAGAGATCCAGGCTTCCCTGGTGGCTCAGATGGTAAAGAATTGACTGAAAATCCATGAGACTGGTTCGATCCCTTGGTGGAGAAGATACTCTTGCCTGGAGAATCCCATGAAGAGGGGAGTCTGGCAGGCTACAGTTCAAGGGTCGCAAAGAGTCAGACACGACTGAGCAACTGACACACACATGCACACACACACACAGGATTATAAGTCAGCAGAGCATGATGAATGTTGTATGGTCTATGGTAGTGGTCAGTAAGTGATATTTTATAAACACACAATTGCTAACACTGGCCAGTTGTGTGAAACACATGGGCATCACTCCTGGGATTATTAGCAGATACTCACAATTTAAAATGGATTAAAGACCTAAATGTAAGACCAGGAACTATAGAACTCTTAGAGGAAAACATAGGTCAAACACTTGATTACATAAATCAAAGCAAGATTCTCTATGACCCACTTCCTAGAATAATGGAAGTAAAATAAAAAAATAAACAAGTGGAACCTAATTAAACTTAAAAGCTTTTGCACAGCAAAGGAAATTATAAACAAAGTGAAAAGACAACCCTCAGAATGGGAGAAAATGATAGCAAAGGAAACAACTGACAAAGGATTAAATTCCAAAATATATAAGCAGCTCATACAACTCAATACCAGAAAAACAAACAACCCAATCAAAAAGTGGGAAAAAGACCTAAACAGACCTTTATCTAAAGAAGACATAAAGATGGCTAGCAAACACTTGCAAAAATGCTCAACATCGCTCATTATTATTAGAGAAATGCAGATCAAAACTACAATGAAATTTCACCTCATACCAGTCAGAATGACCATCATCAGAAGGTCTACAATCAGTCAATGATGGAGAGAGTGTGGAGAAAAGGGAACCATCTTGCCCTGTTGGTGTGAATGTAACTTGTTACAGCCACTATGGAAGACAGTATGGAGATTCCTTAAAAAACTAGGAATAAAACCACCATATGACCCAGAAATCCCAATCCTAGGCATGTTGGTTTTGGTTTCCCTGCGGAAACCAAAATTGAAAAATACACATGTATACCAATGTGCATTGCAGCACTATGTACAATAGCCAGAACATGGAAGCAACCTAGATGTCCATTGACAGATGAATGGATAAAGAAGTTGTGGTACATATATGCAATGGAATATTACTCAACCATAAAAAGGAATGCATTTGAGTCAGTTCGAATGAGGTAAATGAACCTAGAACCTATTATACAGAGTGAAGTAAGTCACAAGGAGAAAGATAAATATTGTATACTAACATATCTATATCTATATATATAGCGAATCTAGAAAGATGGTACTGATGCATTTATTTGCAGGGCAGCAATGGAGAAACAGACACAGAGAACAGACTTATGGACATGGGTAGGGGGAGGGAGAGGAGAGAGAGAGATGTATGGCAAGAGTCACATGGAAACTTACATTACCGTATGTAAAATAGATAGCCAATGGGAATTTGCTGTATGACCCAGGGAACTCAAACAGGGACTCTGTAACAACCTAAAGGGGTGGGATGCGGAGGGAGGTCCAACAGGGAGGGGAAATATGTATACCTATGGCTGACTCATGCTGATGTTTGACAGAAAACGACAAAATTCTGTAAAGCAATTATCCTTCAATTAAAAAATAGAGTTATACGAGGAATGATAACACAGATGCAAATGCTACAAGCATTACGTAATACAGTTTTCATTGGTAACATGTCAACTAAATCAGATAATTAACAAAAACTTTCTTGGCTGTGCTAGTTATCTGTTTTGTTTTGTTTTTTTTTTTTCCCTAGTGCAGGATTTCAAGTTCTTATTTGCCAATATATGCTTCCAAGTCTTATGACTTTCTGTTTTAAATGAAGATGATTATGAAACATATTGTTAAGCCATTAATAGAAGTGAGGTTAATGAAATATAAAAAGTCGCATGTCTTCCGAGGAACAACTTGGGGAGGGAGTATGCTACCATTCTGATTACAATGTTATTTTGAATAATTTTAATTTATAAAATAAACAGATGACCTGTAAGGCATAATGCAAGATGATGGAGTATAATTTGAGACAAGAAGTAGGATGGCACAAATGTTTTCCTGTTTATCCTTTACAGGATTTTTCATAATTTGTTGACTTAAATCTAGTGAATTATAACCTACTTCCATCTTTGTGATTTCTTGAGACAGGGAAAGCATGCTATCTCGAGCACCCAAGGAAAACTCCCATGAATTTTATCTTAGCTCAGACACTCTTGGCTGCCCTAGTTATCTGTCTAACAAATCCTAGCGAGTCTCAAGTAACAACTTTAACCTTAAGGTTCTACTAACTTCCAGGGTCTCTCAGGCAAATTGGTTTGTACTGAGTGGGAAGTAGTGCAATGGTAAATTTGATTTTTGGTCTTTTCTCATCTCTTCAGGGAAACCAAGTGTCATAGTCACATGAAACACAAAATGGAAGACCTGAGTCCTCTGTAAGTTATTTCATTTTGTAGAAAATTTCATGGTTGCAGAGAAATTTATGAAATAGCCAACTTGAAAATGCTAACAAGACATAAATTTATTTGACCAAAAAACATGCTGCTAGAGATAAGCCACACCATCTTGTTTCCACTTCTCATTGGAGACCTGAGTGAATAATCCATAGGCCCACCTGGAAACTCAATTCTAGCTGAGGGACTCCAAAACATCTGCTTATATACTTGGTAAGAGAACCAAGATAATACAATATGGGCAATCAACTTTCTGCTAGAAAAGTCTAAACTTAAGTGGACAATTGATGCAGGAAGAGTGAGAGGGGACAGAAGGGACCATAAGTTTCAAAAGACAATACAGAGAAGAAGGAAATGAAAATTATTTTTTTCTGGTTTTATTGAGATATAATTGACATATTTGTTTAACTTTTATAACGTAATAATTATATATACATACATATATATGGCTAAATGATTATTATATAAGTTTAATATCTTTCACCTCGGAGGCAAGTTTTTTTGTAATTAGAACTTTTAAGATCTAAACTTAGAAAAATTCAAATATATAATATACTATTGTTAACTATAGTCAACATGCTATATGTTACACCCTAGAACTTAATTGTCTTATAACTGGATTTTGTACTTCTTGAGTACCTTCACCCATTTCCCCCACCCACTGCCTGCTTCTGGTAACCATCAATTTGTTCACTTTTTATGAATTTAGTTTTTAAAATTCCATAGGGAAGCCTGGCATGCTGCAGTCCATGGGGTCCCAGAGAGTCGGACATGACTGAATGACTGAACTGAACTGAACTGAACTAAGTGAGATCATACAATATTTGTTTATCTCTTATTTCATTTAGCAAAAATCTATAACTGTCCATCCAGGTTGCAAATGGCAGAATTCATTCCTTCTTACAGAGAAGAATATTCCATTGTGTGTGTGTGTGTATCACAACATTTTAATCTATTCATGCATCAGTAGATAGTAGTTTCCATGTTGTGAGTATTGTAAATAATACTGCAATGAGCATGGGGGAACATAAATCTCTTTGAGAGAGTAGTTTTGTTTCCTTTGGCTATATATCCAGAAGTGAAATTGCTAGATCATGTGGTATTTCTATTTTAAACATTTTCTGTATCCTCAATACTGTTTTTCATACTGGCTGTGTTATTTTACATCTCCAACAATGGTGCACAGGGTTTCCAATCCTCTATATCCTAACCACCACTTGTTGTCCCCTATTTTTTGATAATAGCTATTTTTGTAAGTACAAGGTAATATATCATGGTTTTGATTTGCATTCCAGAATAATTAGTGATGCTGAGCTCTTTCCAAATACCTGTTGGCCATTTGTATGTCTTCCTTGGAAAAATATTTATTCAAATCCTCTCCCTATGTTTTAAATAAGATTTTTTTTTTTTTTTTGGTATTGAGTTGTCTGAGTTTCTTGTATATGAATCATTGTCAGATGTAAAATTTGCAGATATTTCTCCCATTTTGTATGTTGCCTTTGCATTTTGTTGATGGTTTCCTTTGTTGAGTAGAAGTGTTTTAGTTTGCCATCACCCTGCATGTTTATTTTTGCTTTTGTTGTCTCCACTTTTGTGTCTAATTCAAAAAAAAAGTCATTGCTAGGACTGAAAACACAAAATTTACCTCTGTTTTCTTTTTGTAGTTCTATGGTTTCAGTTCTTATATTCAAGTCTTTAATCCATTGTAAGTTGATTTTGTGTATGGTATAAGATTAGAATCCAATATCATTCTTTGACATGTTGACTGTCCAGTTTTCCCAACACCATTTATTGAGATTATTTTTTCCAAGTTGTGTATCTTGACTACTTTGTTGAAAAGTCATTGACCATATATCTGTGGATTTATTTTTAGACTCTGTATTCTGTTCCATTGATTTGTGCATCTGTCTGTTTAAGTTCAAGTAGAGTTAATTACAATAGTATATTAGTTTCAGGTGTACAGCATAGTGAAATGATATTTTTATAAACTATACTTCATATAAAGTTAAAACATATTGTTATATTCCCAGTGCTGCATATTATATCACTGTATCTTATTTTAGACCTAGTAATTTGCACCTCTTAATCCCCTTCCCCTATCTAGCCCCTTCCTCCACCCCTTTCCTATTGTAAGCATGTTTATTCTCTGTGTCTATGAGTCTGTTTGTGTTTAGTCATATTCATTCATTTTAATTTTTGATTCCACATATAAGTGAAAACACATGGTATTTGGCTTTCTCTGTATGACTTAGTTCACTAAGCATAACCCTCTAGGTCTGTTTATGTTGTTACAAATGGCAAAAATTTATTCTTTTTTATTGCTGAGTAGTATTCCATTGTATGTATGTATATATGTGTGTTTATATATAATCTTTATAATCTTTTTGTATTTTGTATTGTTTTTATTTTTTATTGGCATATAGTTGGTTTTCAAACCTTTCTCTCTTCAAGAAGTTAGAGTTGGAAGTTCCCTCCTGACTGCATGTTGCTGTGCTGGGGATAGGCTTATGGCAAGAGTGTGTCTCAGCCTCTCCAACCATTTTGATGTGAGTGTTTTCTTTTTGATATGATGCATATGAATCTTTCAGCCAGTTTCCAGATTTCTTTCAGAGGGAGTTGCTCCATGTGCTTTTGTAGATATGGTGAGCCAATAGGAGGAAGCAAGTACAGGAGCCTCCTGTGTCCCTATCTTGGACTGGAACTCAGAAAATTTATAAAAATCAAGGAAAGGGGTTTTGATCGATCTTATTAGGGAAATAAAAGTGGACATATAACCTTTAAGTAAGTATGGTTTTAAAATTATAGGCCTCTTTTTTTTGACAAATTCTCAAAAACAAACAACTTTTGGCACAGAATTTCTAATACCAGAAGTACCAACAGTAAAATGAAAGCTTCCTGGGTGACTCAGCAGTAAAGAACCTGCCGATGTAGGAGATGTGGGTTCCATCCCTGGTGGAGAAGATCCCTTGGAAAAGAAAATGTCAACCCACTCCAGTATTCTTTCCTGAGAAATCCCATGAACAGAGGAGTTTGGCAGGCTACAGTCCATCGGTCACAAAGAGTTAGACATGACTTAGCAACTGAAAATGCACGGTTATTGTTTAGTTACTCAGTCATGTCTGACTCTTTGTGACCCCATGGACTGCAGCATGCCAGGCTTCCCTGCCCATCACCATCTCTTGGAGCTTGCTCAAACTCATGTCCATTGATTCATTGATTCCATCCAACCATCTCATCCTCTGTCACCCCCTTCTCCTCCTGCCTTCAATCTTTCCCAGCATCAGGGTCTTTTCCAATGTCAGCTCTTCACATTAGGTGGCCAAAGTATTGGAGCTTTAGCTTCAGCATCAGTCCTTCCAATGAATATTCAGGACTGATTCTTTTAGGAATGACAGGCTTGATCTCCTTGCAGTCCAAGGGACTCTCAAGAGTCTTCAACACCACAGTTCAAAAGCATCAATTCTTTGGCACTCAGCTTTATTTTATTTATGGTCCAACTCTCACATCCATACATGACTAATGGAAAAACCATAGCTCTGACTATGTAAATTTTTGTTGGCAAAGTAATGTTTCTGCTTCATAATATGCTGTTTATGTTTGTTGTAGCTTTTCTTCTAAAGGAGCAAGTGTCTCTTAATTTCATGGCTGCCATCACCATCTGCAGTGATTTTGGAGCCCAAGAAAATAAAGTCTGTCACAGTTTCCATTGTTTTCCCATCTATTTGCCATGAAGTGATGGGACTGGATGCCATGATCTTCATTTTTTGAATGTTGAGTTTTAAGCCAGCTTTTTCATTCTGCTCTTTCAGTGTTATCAACATGCATAGACAACAGTAAAATGTATATTGCAGTAGTAATAGCAGTTCCAGCAGTAGAATATTCTCCAGTCTCTTCTGTTTAGGTACATATTTGGTTGCATGTAAAGGAATTATTTTGGTTAACTTTTTTCTGAATTATTAAATATTGTCCAAATGAAACATTCCTAAAATCATTCAAGGCTTAATTTCAAATGACATCTCTGCTCCTGACTTCACTGATCTAATCCAGATCCTTCCCACTTAGGAATCCTTATGCATCCTCTATTTTAGTGTTCAAGCATTCTTGTGTTTTAAGTCATTGTTACATAATCTTTGTCTTCCTCATATTTTATATCATGTTTACGACCTTTCTTAATGTCTTGCTTGTATTTTCAGTATTTGGGCAGTGTTTGGGACATTGAGTTGCCTAATAAATATTCATTAGGTTATTAAACCTGTTGACAAAGGACTCTTCTCTAGACTGGCACCTAACTTTTCAATAATTCTCTTTTTGACTCAGAGTCATTTATTAGTGAATACATATTGATGCAGTTCAGTTCAGTCAGTCAGTTGTGTCTGACTCTTTGTGACCCCACTGACTGCAGCACGACAAGCTTCCCTGTCTGTCACCAACATCCAGAGCTTATCCAAACTCATGCCCATCAAGTCGGTGATGCCATCCAACCATCTCATCCTCTGTCATCCCCTTCTCCTCCCGTCTTCAATGTTTCCCAGTGTCAGGGTCTTTTCCAATGAGTCAGTTCTTCACATCAGGTGGCCAAAGTATTGGAGTTTCAGCTTCAGCATCAGTCCTTCCAAAGAATATTCAGGACTGATTTCATTTAGGCTTGATTGGTTGGGTCTCCTTGCAGTCCAAGGGACTCTCAAGAGTCTTCTCCAATGCCACAGTTCAAAAGCATCATTCTTTGGTGCTCAGCTTTTTTATACTCCAACTCTCACATCCATACATGACTATTGCAAAACCCATAGCTTTGACTAGATGAACCTTTGTTGGCAAAGGTAGTGCCTCAGCTTTTTAAGATGCTGTCTAGGTTGGTCATAGCTTTTCTTGTAAAAAGCAAATGTCTTTTAATTTCATGGCTGCAGTCACCATCTGCAGTGATATAGGAGCCCCCAAAAGTAAAGTCTCTCACTCTTTCCACTGTTTCACCATCTATTTGCCCCTAAGCAGTAGCCACAGATTGGAAAAGGTCAGTTTTAATTCCAATCCGAAAGAAAGGCAATGCCAAAGAATGCTCAAACTACCACACAATTGCACTCATCTCACACACTAACAAAGTAATGCTCAAAATTCTCCAAGCCAGGCTTCAACAGTATATGAATGGTGAACTTTCAGATGTTCAAGCTGGATTTAGAAAAGACAGAGGAGCCAGAGATCAAATTGCCAACATCCGTTGGATCATGGAAAAAGCAATAGAGTTCCAGAAAAACATCTATTTCTGCTTTATTGACTACGCTGAAGCCTTTGACTATGAGGATCGCAACAAACTGGAAAATTCTCAGAGAGATGGAAATACCAGACCACCTGACCTGCCTCCTGTAAAATCTGTATGCAGGTCAAAAAGCAACAGTTAGAACTGGACATGGAACAACAGACTGGTTCCAAATAGGGAAAGGAGTAGGTCAAGGCTATATGTTGTCACCCTGCTTATTTAACTTCTATGCAGAGTACATCATGAGAAATGCTGGACTGGATGTAGCCCAAGCTGGAATCAAGATCTCTGGAAGACATATCGATAACCTCAGATATGCAGATGACACCATACTTATGGCAGAAAGCGAAGAACTAAATAGCCTCTTGATGAAAGTGAAAGAGGAAAGTGAAAAGTTGGCTTAAAACTCAATATTCAGAAAACTACGATCATGGCATCCGGTCCCATCACTTCATGGCAAATAGATGGCGAAACAATGGAAACAGTGACAGGCTTTATTTTTTGGGCTCCAAAATCACTGCAGATGGTGATGGCAGCCATGAAATTAAGAGACACTTGCTCCTTTGGAAGAAAAGCTACAATCAACATAAACAGCATATCAAAAAGCAGAAACATTACTTTGCCAACAAAAATTTACATAGTCAGAGCTATGGCTTTTCCATTAGTTATGTATAGATGTGAAAGTTGGACTATAAAGGGAGTTGAGTGCCGAAGAATTTATGCTTTTTACCATGGTGTTGGAGAAGACTCTTGAGAGTCCCTTGGACATCAAGGAGATCCAACCAGTCTGTCCTAAAGGAAATCAGTCCTGAATATTCATTGGAAAGACTGATGCTGAAGTTGAAGCTCCAATACTTTGGCCACCTGATGTGAAGAACTGACTCATTTGAAAAGACCCTGAAGCTGGGAAAGATTGAAGGCAGGAGGAGAAGGTGACAGAGGATGAGATGGTTAGATGGCATCACAGACTCAATGGACATGAGTTTGAGTAAACTCCAGGAGTTGGTGATGGACAGGGAATCCTGGCGTGCTACAGTCCATGGGGTTGCAAAGAGTCAGACACAACTGAACAACTGAACTGAACTGAACTGATGTGACTGGATTCCATGATCTTCATTTTCTGAATGTTGAGCTTTAAGCCAACTTTTTCACTCTCCTCTTTCACTTTCATCAAGAGGCTCTTCTTTGCTTTCTGCCATAAGTATGGTGTCATCTGCATATCTGATGTTATTGATGTTTCTTCCAGCAATCTTGATCCCATCTTGGACTTCATCTAGCCCAGGATTTCTCATAATGTACTCTGCATAGAAGTTAAATAAGCAGGGTGACAATATACAGCCTTGATGTACTCCTTTCTTGATTTGGAACATTCTGTTGTTCCATGTCCAATTCTAACTGTTGCTTCTTGACCTGCATACAGATTTCACAGGAGGCAAATCTGGTGGTCTGGTATTCTCATCTCTTTAAAAATTTTCCAGTTTGTTGTGATCCTCACAGTCAAAGGCTTTGGTGCAGTCAATAAAGCAGGAGTAGATGATTTTGTGCAACTCTCTTCCTTTTTCCTTGATCGAACAAATGGTGTCAATTTGATCTCTGGTTCCTCTGCCTTTTCTAAATCCAGTTTGAACATCTGGAAGTTCATGGTTCACATACTGTTGAAGCCTGACTTGGAGGATTTTGAGCATTACTTTGCTAGTGTGTGAGATGAATGCAATTGTGTGGTAGTTCGGGCATTCTTTGGTATTGGCTTTCTTTAGGATTGGAATGAGATCTTACCTTTCCAGTCATGTGGCCACTGCTGAGTTTTCCAAATTTACTGGCATATTGAGTGCAACACTTTCACAGCATCATCTTTTAGGATTTGAAATAGCTCAACTGGAATTCCATCACCACTAGCATTATTCATAGTGATACTTCATAAGGCCCACTTGACTTTTCATTCCAGGATGTCTGGCTCAAGGTGAGTGATCATACCATTGTGGTTATCTGGGCCATGAAGGTCTTTTTTATATAGTACTTCTGTGTATGTTGCTACATCTTCTGCTTCTGTTAGGTCCATACCATTTCTGTCCTTTACTGTACCCATCTTTGCATCAAATATTCCCTTGCCATAACTAATTTTTTTGACGAGATCTCTAGTCTTTCCCATTCTAATGTTTTCCTCTATTTCTTTTCATTGATCCCTGGAGAAGGCCTTTCTATCTCTCCTTGCTATTCTTAGAACTGTGCATTCAAATGGGTATATCTTTCCTTTTCTCCTTTGCCTTTCCCTTCTCTTATTTTCATAGCTATTTGTAAGGCCTCCTCAGACAACCAGTTTGCCTTTTTGCATTTCTTTTTCTTGGGAATGGTCTTGACCACTGCCTCCTGTATAATGTCACAAAGCCCCGTCCATAGTTCTTCAGGCATTCTATCTATCAGATCTAATCCCTTGAATATATATATCACTTTCACTGTATAATCATAAGGGATTTGATTTAGGTCATACCTAAATATTGACTAAGTGTCTAGAATTTCAGGCACACTGCTACTCCAGTGTGTTCACAGTGAGTATCTTTGATGTTTTTCTTATCTATTCTATTTATTTATTTTTCTTCCACAGTTCTTTTACTGGCAAATACTGAGCTGTTTATTTGTATTTTGTCTTTATTCATATTCTCTTTGTGGTGATGGTTTAGTCACTAAATCATTTCTGATTCTTTTACAACCACATGGACTGTAGCCTGCCAGGCTCCTCTGTCCATGGGATTTCCCAGGCAAGACTACTGGAGTGGGCTGCCATTTCTTTCTCCATGGATCTTCCTGACCCAGGGATTGATCTTGGGTTCCCTGCATTGCAGGTGGATTCTTTACTGACTGAGTCACCAGGGAAGCCTGTATTTTCCTGTTAATCCTTTTGTTATTAGTAATTCTGTATCCTCTTTACAAGTTGGCATAAAATAAATGCCCTAAAAGGAAACTAAAAGCTAATACTTTTCAAAAATAAGTATTAGAACCTAAAGCTTTCATCTTCCATGTGTGTATCTGTGTATCTCTGTGTGTTTTACTGTTTTTTCTGTTTTTTTTTTTTTTTTGTAGTATCTATAAAGACTGAATCTGTTAAAATTAGAAGCAAGATTCTGAATATTCTTTAGATAAAAGTAAAAGCTTGGTATATAAGAAAAAAGATGGACTGCTTTCACTTCATTCATTTAACAAAGACAGTAGCATGCAAATAGCCTAGGTTTTTAAAAAAAAAATTTTTATTTTTACTTTATTTTGCTTTACAATACTGTATTGGTTTTGCCATACATTGACATGAATCAGCCACGAGTATATATGAGTTCCCAATCCTGAACCCCCTTCCCCCATCCCACCCCATATCATCTCTCTGGATCATCCCCGTGCACCAGGCCCAAGCATCCTGTATCCTGTATTGAACACAGACTGGCGATTAGTTTCTTACATGATAGTATACATGTTTCAATGCCATTCTCCCAAGTCATCCCACTCTCTCCCTCTCCCACAGAGTCCAAAAGACTGTTCTATACATCTGTGTCTCTTTTGCTGTCTCGCATAGAGGGTTATCATTACCATCTTTCTAAATTCCATATATATGTGTTAGTATACTGTATTGGTGCTTTTCTTTCTGGCTTACTTCACTCTCTATAATAGGCTCCATTTTTACCCACCTCATTAGAACTGATTCAAATATATTCTTTTTAATGGCTGAGTAATACTTCATTGTGTATATGTACCACAGCTTTCTTGTCCATTCGTCTGCTGATGGACATCTAGGTTGCTTCCATGTCCTGGCTATTATAAACAGTGCTGCGATGAACATTGGGGGTACATGTGTCTCTTTCAATTCTGGTTTTCTTGGTGTGTATGCCCAGCAGTGGGATTGCTGGGTCATAAGGCAGTTCTATTTGCAATTTTTTAAGGAATCTCCACACTGTTCTCCATAGTGGCTGTACTAGTTTGCATTCCCACCAACAGTGTAAGTGGGTTCCCTTTTCTCCACACCCTCTACAGCATTTATTGCTTGTAGACTTTTGGATCACTGCCATTCATTTTATTGTAGTTTGTGACTTTAATAGCTAAAAATTTTTAAGTGCAGAGTACATTTATTGACTATAAAAAGAGTATTTTATTTTTAAGATTATTCATTTCATACATCTTACAATTATTTGACACATACTACAGGCCAGAAGTAGTGCTGAAGATAAAATAATAAAAAAACCATATATTGTGGTTTTGATTTGCATTTCTCTAATAATAAGTGATGTTGAGCATCTTTTCATGTGTTTGTTAGCCATCCGTATGTCTTCTTTGGGGAAATGTCTATTTAGTTCTTTGGCCCGTTTTTTGATTGGGTCATTTATTTTTCTGGAATTGAGCTGCATAAATTCCTTGTATATTTTTGAGATTAGTTGTTTGTCAGTTGCTTCATTTGCTATTATTTTCTCCCATTCAGAAGGCTGGCTTTTCACCTTCCTTATTGTTTCCTTTGTTGTGCAGAAGCTTTTAATTTTAATTAGATCCCATTTGTTTATTTCTGCTTTTATTTCCAGTATTCTGGGAGGTGGATCATAGAGGATCCTGCTGTGATTTCTGTCAGAGAGTGTTTTGCCTATGTTCTCCTCTAGGAGTTTTATATTTTCTGGTCTTATATTTAGATCTTTAATCCATTTTGAGTTTATTTTTGTGTGCAGTGTTAGAAAGTGATCTAGTTTCATTCTTTTACAAGTGGTTGACCAGTTTTCCCAGCACCACTTGTTAAAGAGATTGTCTTTACTCCATTGTATATTCTTGCCTCCTTTGTCGAAGAGAAGGTGTCCGTATGTGTGTGGATTTATCTCTGGGCTTTTATTTTGTTCCATTGTTCTATATGTCTGTCTTTGTGCCAGTACCATACTGTCTTGATGACTGTGGCTTTGTAGTAGAGCCTGAAGTCAGACAGGTTGATTCCTCCAGTTCCATTCTTCTTTCTCAAGATTGCTTTGGCCATTTGAGGTGTTTTGTATTTCCATACAAACTGTGAAATTATTTGTTTTAGCTTTGTGAAAAATACCGCTGGTAGCTTGATAGGGATTGTATTGAATTTGTAGATTGCTTTGGGTAGTATACTCATTTTCACTATATCAATTCTTCCGATCCATGAACATGGTATACTTCTCCATCTATTAGTGTCCTCTTTGATTTCTTTCATCAGTGTTTTATAATTTTCTATATATAGGTCTTAAGTTTCTTTAGGTAGATATATTCCTAAGTATTTTATTCTTTTCGTTGCAATGGTGAATGGAATTGTTTCCTTAATTTCTTTTTCTACTTTCTCATTATTAGTGTATAGGAATGCAAGGGATTTCTGTGTGTTGATTTTATATACTGCAACTTTACTATATTCATTGATTAGCTCTGGTAATTTTCTGGTGGAGTCTTTAGGGTTTTCTATGTGGAGGATCATGTCATCTGCAAACAGTGAGAGTTTTACTACTTCTTTTCCAACTTGGATTCTTTTATTTCTTCTTCCGTTCTGATTGCTGTGGCCAGAACTTCCAGAACTATGTTGAATAGTAGCAGTGAAAGTTCGCACCCTTGTCTTGTTCCTGACTTTAGGGGAAATGCTTTCAATTTTTCACCATTGAGGATAATGTTTACTGTGGGTTTGTCATATATAGCTTTTATTATGTTGAGGTATGTTCCTTCTATTCCTGCTTTCTGGAGAGTTTTTATCATAAGTGGATGTTGAATTTTATCAAAGGCCTTCTCTGCATCTATTGAGATTATCATATGGCTTTTATTTTTCAATTTGTTAATGTGGTGAATTACAGTGATTGATTTGTGGATATTGAAGAATCCTTGCATCCCTGGGTTAAAGCCCACTTGGTCATGGTGTATGATCTTTGTAATGTGTTGTTGGATTCTGGTTGCTAGAATTTTGTTGAGGATTTTTGCATCTATGTCCATCAGTGATATTGGCCTGTAGTTTTCTGTTTTTGTGGCATCTTTGTCAGGTTTTGGTATTAGGGTGATGGTGGCCTCATAGAATGAGTTTGGAAGTTTACCTTCCTCTGCAATTTTCTGGAAGAGTTTGAGTAGCATAGGTGTTAGCTCTCCTAGGTTTTGTTCTCAGAGATCATTTGGTTCCCTTCCTATCTCTTCTGCAATAATGGGATATAGAATAATTTTAGTTCCATTTATTTATTTACTCACTGCTTTGGCCTTCACACATCTCTTCATAAATAGAGATATTTAGAATGTATTGTTTATAAAACTAAGTACTGGAAGAATGTTGAGTCTTCTCTTCAGCTGTCACTTATAAGGTAAAGCAGAGCCTCCAGTTCCTATAAGGTGAGGGAAGTTTATTCTATGCACCTTTTAGTATCAGTATGTTTATTCAGCAGGAACCTCTAGAATATCTGGGAAAGTGCTCAAAGATTTCTGAATATTTGCCAAAGTATTTCCAATTTCATTGCATGCTTACCATAGAATGCAGAATCAGTCAGCCATTTTTCAGCTTACTCAAGATAATATTTATAGTTCCTAAGCCATTAATTTGCATTCAATTTTCACATGGCTTGTTTAATATTCTACATTGATGACTATCTCAGGAGTAAATACACACTTGTCTTGTCTGGCACATAGTGATTTCTAAGGGATTTTATTTAGACGTGTAAATAATTATTCCATTATATGCTATTGAATTTTGAATGATTCAAATGCCTGAGCAGAGTGTTCTTAAATTAGTTTATTAGAATTTATTATAACTGAGGAATAAGGAAAACTCAGGTAATACAGTAATTAAATAACTTCAGTTTCCAAAATCCATTTAAAGTTTTGACCAGAAGAAATATACTTATCATGTTTAAAATAGATCAGAAATTTATTTTAAGAAGTATTCTATTAGAAAAATTTTAACAACCACTTGCTACCATCTTAAACATATTTATAAGAATAGGGTTTAAAATTATTCATATGTCTCAAAATTGGAAAATTCAATGGACTGAAGAGACTGGCGGGCTACAGTCCATAGGATCACAAAGAGTTGGACATGACTTAAGTGACTTAGCATGTAAAAATTATTTATGCCTTCAGAATTGCTATCTTTGATAGCAGGATCTATAAATAACACTCTTTTAAATTTAAGTAACTATATCTCCTGGAAATAAAAAAAAGAAAAAACAGAAAAATAAATATCCATTTTCCCATTACTAAGAAACTTGAATGTACATGGTTCAGTTCAGTTCAGTCGCTCAGTCGTGTCTGACTCTTTGCGACCCCATGATTCGCAGCACTCCAGGCCTCCCTGTCCATCACCAACTCCTGGAGTTCACTCAGATTCATGTCCATTGAGTCAGTGATGCCATGCAGCCATCTCATCCTCTGTCGTCCCCTTCTCCTCCTGCCCCCAATCCCTCCCAGCATCAAAGTCTTTTCCAATGAGTCAACTCTTCGCATGAGGTGGCCAAAGTACTGGAGTTTCAGCTTCAGCCTCATTCCTTCCAAAGAAATCCCAGAGTTGATCTCCTTCAGATGTACATGGTACTTTAAGCTTTTTCTTCATTTTATTGTAGTTTGTGACTTAAATAGCTAAAACTTTTTAAGTGCAGAGTACATTTATTGACTATAAAAAGAGCATTTTATTTTGAAGATTATTCATTTCATGCATGTCACAATTATTTGACACATACTACAGGACATAGTGCTGAAGATAAAATAATAAACAAACCAAACGTGGTTTCTGCTTTTATGTTTCTTTAAGTTTAATGGGCAAGTCAGGCATTAATTAAATAATCACAAACATAATTTTAAAATTATAGCTGTGATACCTGCTAAAGGAATGTGTCTGAGTATCCATAGTAGAGAGATTTAATTTATGGAAGTTGCTGTGGTCTGAGTGTTTGTGTTTCCTCAAAATTCATATGTTGAAACCTAATCTCTAACATGGAGATATTTTGAAGTGAGGACTTTAGGAACTTTTTAGGTCATAACATTGGAGCCCTCATAAATGGGATTAGTGCCCTTATAAATGAGGGTCCAGAGAGATCCCTGCCCTTCTGCCACATGAGGACACAGAGAGAAGTCAAGAGTTAATGATGAAACAAGCTCTCACCAGACACTGAATCTGTCAGTCTCATGAATTTAGACTTCCCAGCTTACTGAACTGTGAGAAGTAAATGTCTGTTGTTTCTAAGGTACCCCAGTTATGATATTTTTGTGATAGCAGTACAAATGGATTAAGATAGAGGTCAAGGAAGGCTTCTAAGAGGAGGTATCATCTATACTGCAATCCAAGAATTACCAGACTCCATGGGAGCTAATAGCTCCATCTTTATATTCTTTCAATCTTATACTCCCTAATAAGGGAGACTTTCTCAATTAGAATTTAAATATGAGAGCTTTAAATTCTGCTGCCTTAAAAAATTCATTTTTTTAAGACAATGGATGTATCATACATAAAAAATTAACTTTCTTATGCAGCCTTTTAGATAGTAATAGTGAGGTACTATTTGGGAGAGAACTGAAAAAGTAGATATTGAAATAATTATCTGTGATATGGTTCAGGGAGGAATTCCAGCTGAGAAGGAGGGAATTCTAAAAGTATCCAGATCTAACTTAATTGTTTGAATTATTCCAGATGATCCTCCATGATTCAATCATTATTGCCAGAAACATGAAACATATAGACAAACTGACCAGACTTAATGCATCTGAATGTCATAGACAGGGTGGCTTAAATTACAGAAATGTGTTCCTCACAGTTTGTGAGGCTTAAGGTTCAAGATCTGAGTGCTAGCATGGTCGGGATCTTGGCTTGCAAATGGCTACCTTATCTCTCTGTCATCACATGGAACAGAGAGAGAGATGGTTCTCTCCCTTCCTCTTCTTATAAAGATGATAATACCACATGGGGGAACTCTACTCTCATGACATCATCTAAACTAATTAGCTCCTTAATGTCACCCTGCTTATTTAACTTATATGCAGAGTACATCATGAGAAACGTTGGGCTGGAAGAAGCACAAGCTGGAATCAAGATTGCCGGGAGAAATATCAGTAACCTCAGATATGCAGATGACACCACCCTTATGGCAGAAAGTGAAGAGGAGCTAAAAATCCTCTTGATGAAAGTAAAAGAGGAGAGTGAAAAAGTTGGCTTAAAGCTCAACACTCAGAAAACAAAGATCATGGCATCTGGTCCCATCACTTCATGGGAAATAGATGGTGAAACAGTGGAAACAGTGTCTGACTTTACTTTTTGGGGCTCCAAAATCACTGCAGATGGTGACTGCAGCCATGAAACTAAAAGACGCTTATTCCTTGGAAGAAAAGTTATGACCAACCTAGATAGCATATTCAAAAGCAGAGACATTACTTTGCCAACAAAGGTCCATCTAGTCAAGGCTATGGTTTTTCCAGTGGTCATGTATGATGTGAGAGTTGGACTGTGAAGAAAGCTGAGTGCTGAAGAATTGATGCTTTTGAACTGTGGTGTTGGAGAAGACTCTTGAGAGTCCCTTGGACTGCAAGGAGATCCAACCAGTCCATTCGGAAGGAGATCAGCCCTGGGATTTCTTTGGAGGGAATGATGCTGAAACTGAAACTCCAATACTTTGGCCACCTCATGTGAAGAGTTGACTCATTGGAAAAGACTCTGATGCTGGGAGGGATTGAGGGCAGGAGGAGAAGGGGACGACAAAGGATGAGATGGCTGGATGGCATCACAGACTCGATGGACGTGAGTCTGAGTGAACTCCGGGAGTTGGTGATGGACAGGGAGGCCTGGGGTGTTGCAGCTCATGGGGTCGCAAAGAGTCAGACACGACTGAGCACTGAACTGAACTGAACTGAATGTTCCACTCCCAAATACTATCACACTGGTGGTTAGGGTGTCAACATACAGATTTTGAGAGCACACCAACATTCAGTCTGTAACAATCAGGAAAGGAGTCAAAACTAGCCAATCATATACAGATTGTGAAAGGCGAAGTAATGGCTTTGGGAAAGGAATACAAGACATTGCTAATTAGAGAATAGAAAAAGATGTTGAAGGTTAAATAAAACAATAAATCTTTACCACACCATATTTAGATGTACTCAGTGTCTTCAAATTTACTTCTTTCTTAGGCTTTTTTATTCTGCCAATTTATAGTGCAGTGTTAGAAATTTATCTCTAAATCAAGAACTATTTTAAATGCTTTGCCCAGTGGAGTGTTTATGCCATAATTTCAATATTACATATTTCTGAAACAGAGCTTATATTAGTGATTATGGCAACATATTGTCTTTAGTGATTTGAGACTATACCATATGAAAAATATACAGTATACTTAAGTAAAATATAATAAAAATAGGTTGCAAAAGATGCTTTAATTAGTAAGAAACGATTTTTAATTAGTGAAAAACGATATGTATGCTTTTTCCTTGAGGAGAGAGCAAAAAAATGGCATTTTTTTCCTTTGACAAAATTTCACTGTTTTTCTTTTCTTTAACTTTTCTTTTGGTTTCCACACTCCCACATATTTCCTTTCACTTCATGTCAGATGCAATTTCTCAAGCTGAACAGGAGTAAACTCTGTTCATTTCCACATTGTCACTCCTGTTCAGTTTGGTTATAAATGAAATGAAAGCATATTGTACAATAGACCCTTACATCTGCTGTAATGCCAGAAAATGATTTCAATGCACAGAAACAACCGTTAGATATACTTAGGCCTTATATTATTTTTTAGTATCACATGGGCATACACAAGATGTTCCTTACTCTAAAGAAAAATACAAAATGCCCCCACTAAATAATAGAAGACAGAATGTAGATTGAAAGAGAATATATGTCAAATAATCTTAAGTATTTAGGCAAGGAAGAGCTGTAGAATGCTGCATTATTTCCATGTAATCAAGGGACTTAACCATGGTGAATCACTTGATTCATTCAGCCATGTGTAATAGGTCAATTAAAATGCATGGGGATTCCTAGGTAGCACAGTGGTAAAGAACCCACCTGCCCAAGCAGGAGACTCCAGAGACACAAGTTTGATCCCTGAGTCAAGAAGATCTGCTGGAGTAGGAAATGGCAATCCAGTTCAGTATTCTTGCCTGAAAAATTTCATGGACAGAGGAGCCTGGCAGGCAACTGTCCACGGAGTTGCAAAACACCCACTAAAATGCACACATTGGTAAATTCTCCAAAGAGCAAATATTTAGTCTGATATGGATCCATATCCAACTGATATGTTATTAACGCATATATAAAACAAAATTAGGGAAAGGCAAAGAGCAAACAGGCAAATTATAAATTAGTAAGTCTCCATTATTATGGATCTGACTTAGCAAACAGAAGGGTAGATATGAAGAGTTCACACAGATCATGTTTTATGCTTTTTAAGCTAAGATATAAAACATGTTTTCAATAATATTATGCATCTTGATGTTATTAGTACTACTTTAGGCACTAAAGATGAGTAAAATCTTCACCCCCTGAATATCCTGCTTTCCTGGTACTTATTTCTAGTTTGAGGAAGCAGAGAATAAACCAAATACATCTTATCAGTGGTAGTTGGTGAAATGGGCTTGCAAGAAAAACAAAGCAAGAAAGGGGGATATAAATTATATGATGGGTGAAGGGCTAATTTTTAATAAGGTGATAAGTTAACACCCTACCAGAAGGTGACACTGGAGAAAGACACGAACAGGGTAAGGGAGTTAACCATGTGAATATACGGGGCAAGAAGTTTTGAGGAAAGGGAACAGCAAATGCAAAATCACTGAGGTAAGGATGTTCTTTCTGTGTATAAGATATCAAAGTAAACAATTGTGGCTGACCGGAGTGAGCAAAACCAGAGAGAACTAGGGCATGAGAGGAAGCGATAATGGGCAATCTGATTTGATAAGTTTTGGAGATCATAGTAGAGACTAATTTGCTGAGTAAAAGAAGATGTTGAAAAGATTCCCTCATAGGACTGATATGATCTGATTATTAAAGATTGTTCTGGCTTCTGTGTGGAGATAGACTGAAGAACCCAAATAATTTGCTATTGGATTGGATCTGGAAGTGATAAAAAAAAAAAAGAGGAGTGAAGGATTACTTTTAAGATTTATTGGCTTGAGATGCTGAAAGATGGAGCTATCATTCATATAAACTAAAAAGATGATGGAGAAGTCGTTTGGAATGAGGAGAGCCAAAGTCTTCAGTTGGGCATGATAAGTGTGAGATGCCCATTTGACATCCAATAAAAATATTGAGAAAGCAGTTGGATACACAGGTCTGGAATTTAGAGGTAGATCTATGTTGTGGATATACATTTTGGAGTCACTAGTAGATTGTCTGTAAAGTCACAAAACCGGACATTATCACCAAGTAAATGAATACAGATAAAGATAAGCAAAGATCCAAGACATGGACTCTGGACATTTCCAGTTTTTTGTGGTCATGGAGACAATGTATAACTAGCAAAGGAAAACCAAAACAAAAAAGTAAGAGACCAGTGAAGAAAAAGAATGACCAGGAGAGTATGAAGTCATGGAAAATAAGTGAAAAATATTTTTAGAGGGAAAAATAATCAAATTTATTGAGCACTGCTGATAATATGCTGTGATAGAATTTGACACATAATACCCTTTTGAATATAACGGACTTCCTGATTCTCTGTTAGGAGAATATTAATTGTCTAAAATGGTTAATTTTGTGGTTGTACTAAATTTGAAATTCTGACTTGGTTTCCTTTGTGATTAAGGGGATGCATTTATGGGATAAATTTGGGGGAATGTTTGCTTTTAAAAATAGAGCCAAAGAAACTCTATTATATTATATCTGAGCCATTAATATCTGAGCATCAGTTTTATTCCGTTCAATTCAGTCTCTCAGTCCTGTCCGACACTTTGTGACACCATGGACTGAAGCACGCCAGGCCTCCCTGTCCATCAACAGCTCCCAGAGTTTACCCAAACTCATGTTCATTGATTCAGTGATGCCATCCAACCATCTCATCCTCTGTTGTCCCCTTCTCCTCCTGCCTTCAATCTTTCCCAGCATCAGGGTCTTTTCAAGAGTCAGCTCTTCTCATCAGGTGGCCAAAGTATTGGAGTTTCAGCTTTAGCATCAGTCCTGAAGGACTGATCTCCCTTAGGATTAACTGGTTGGATCTCCTTGCAGTACAAAGGACTCTCAAGAGTCTTCTCCAACACCACAGTTCAACAGCATCAATTCTTCAGTGCTCAGCTTTCTTTATACTTCAACTCTCACATCCATACATGACTACTGGAAAAGCCATAGCCTGAACTAGATGGACCTTTGTTAACAAAGTAATGTCTCTGCTTTTTAATATGCTGTCTAGGGTGGTCATAACTCTTTCAAGGAGTAAGTGTCTTTTAATTTCATGGCCAAAGTCACCATCCGCAGTGATTTTGGAGCACCCAAAATAAACTCAGCCAGTTTCCACTGTTTCCCCATCTATTTCTCATGAACTGAAGGGACAGGATGCCATGATCTTCGTTTTCTGAGTGTTGAGCTTTAAGCCTACTTTTTCACTCTCCTCTTTCACTTTCATCAAGAGGCTTTTTAGTTCCTCTTCACTTCCTGCCATAAGGGTGGTGTCATCTGCAATTCTGAGGTTATTGATATTTCTCCCAGCAATCTTGATTCCAGCTTATGCTTCAACCAGCCCAGCATTATTAATGTCATCCTTTAATCAAGGACCTAAAAAATGGGTTCATATGTTAACAATTAAAAAATAGGTCTATATTTAATATGTCTTTATTGTCTTAGCTATGTGGTTATATCTTGGGTAGTTTAATAACATATTTATGATTCATCTCAAATATAAGGGTTGCGTTATATAGTCTTCTAGCCTTCTCCCTTATTTCACATATTTACAGGGTCATTGACCACTTACAGTAAAGACCATGATTCATCGCTATGCTTATTGTCGGGTGTAATCTTACAATTAAGTTCTGATCAATAGAACATAAGAAGTACCATATGCATTTTCAAGGAAATATCTTCTAGGGTGGGAATATATCCTTTTCTTCCTTTCCATAAAGACATTATGACTGAAGAAAAAGAAGCTATTTTTTTTAGCATCAGCATTCATCTCACATGCTAGTAAAGTAATGCTCAAAATTCTCCAAGCCAGGCTTCAGCAGTACCTGAACTGTGACCTTCCAGGTGTTCAAGCTGGTTTTAGAGAAGGCAGAGGAACCAGAGAGCAAATTGCCAACATCCAGTTGATCATTGAAAAAGCAAGAGAGTTCCAGAAAAACATCTATTTCTGCTTTATTGACTATTCCAAAGCCTTTGACTATGTGGATCACAATAAACTGTGGAAAATTCTGAAAGAGATTGGAATGCCAGACCACCTGACCTGCCTCTTGAGAAACCTATATGCATGTCAGGAAGCAACAGTTAGAACTGGACATGGACCAACAGACTGGTTCCAAATAGGAAAAGGAGTATGTCAAGGCCATACATTGTCACCCTGCTTGTTTAACTTATATGCAGAGTACATCGTGAGAAATGCTGGGCTTGAAGAAGCACAAGCTGGAATCAAGATTGCTGGGAGAAATATCAGTAACCTCAGATATGCAGATAACACCACCCTTATGGCAGGAACTGAAGAGGAACTAAAAAGCCTCTTGATGAAAATGAGAGAGGAGAGTGAAAAAGTAGGCTTAAAGCTCAACACTCAGAAAACGAAGATCATGGCATCTGGTCCCATCACTTCATGGGAAATAGGTGGGGAAACAGTGGAAACAGTGTCAGACTTTATTTTTTTGGGCTACAAAATCACTGCAGATGGTGACTGCAGCCATGAAATTAAAAGATGCTTACTCCTTGGAAGGAAATTTATGACCAATCTAGACAGCATATTAAAAAGCAGAAACATTGCTTTGCCAACAAAGGTCCATCTAGTCCAGGCTATGGTTTTTCCAGTAGTCATGTATGGATGTGAGAGTTGGACTGTGAAGGCTGAGCACTGAAGAATTGATGCTTTTGAACTGTGATGCTGGAGAAGACTCTTCAGAGTCCCCTTGGACTGCAAGGAGATCCAACCAGTCCATCCTAAGGGAGATCAGTCCTGGGTGTTCATTGGAAGGACTGATGCTAAAGCTGAAACTCCAATACTTTGGCCACCTCATGTGAAGAGTTTCCTCATTGGAAAAGACTCTGATGCTCAGAGGGATTGGGGGCATGAGGAGAAGGGGACCACAGAGGATGAGATGGCTGGATGGCATCACCGACTCAATGGACGTGAGTTTGAGTGAACTCTGGTAGTTGGTGATGGACAGGGAGGCCTGGCATGCTGCAATTCATGAGGTCGCAATGAGTTGGACACGACTGAACGACTGAACTGAACTGAACTGAACAGCACAGAAATGAAGAAAATAGCTGGAATCCTGAGGAATTTATGAATCAAAGCTAACATATATATGCATCAAGATTAATTCTAAATTTGATTCATTTTGGAATAGGTATCCAGATGTTACCATATGTTTGTGTGTGTAATCGGTTTAGAAAATAGTGATATGTCTCAAGATAATAATAACCCTCATCTTTTTATTTTTGTAATAGCTGTGACCACAGTATTGTCTATAGACTAAAAATTTTCAAGATTTCATTTATTTTCAATTTTTGCTACCATAGACTTTGCTATAAAAGTAATTACCTCTCAACTTTTCTTGTTAGCCAAGAGAGAAGAAGGTTTTCTGTTGTGTTGTGTTGAATCTTGACAACCCAAATTCTCTTTTAGGCTATTTTAATATTTTAAATTCAAAAAGCTTGAGGTGAGATGATACTTGATGTAGAAACAGTAAAGGAGCTTCAAGCTGAGGTCTCAATAAAATCAGCAGGTGTTTGAGGGTCTTGTTTCAACTTTTAGTCCCACATTTAAAATACTGGATAGAAGAACATTCAAAGGAAGTCCTCGAGTCTTCTATGTATTCATCATTATCTATTGTATCTTTGTTAGGAGAATTTTCTTTTCAACACAAATGACTTTTATATTTGTCTTTAATATCATTTCATTGGTAAAATGGTTGAATCACTTTCACTCTCTACCATCAAATGAGTTATTTGTAATATAAGGGTAGCCAGAAGTCAAGATATCATTGACCAAGGAGATGTAGCATTTGCTGAGATTTTCCTCTTTCCTTCTTCAGTTGTCTCCTCTTGCTAACTTACATTCTGACTGTCTCTGGGGCCATCACCCTATATCCATAGCACTTTGGTTGTATCAAGTGTCACAAATGACTTAGCAACATACTCCATCTCTTTGAAAGGGGAATTAGTATAAACTGAAAATTTGTGAAAAATGAATAGCATGTCTATTATAGGCATGTGAAACTTTTAAGAAAATATCATTTTTACTACTCCCCACCCCCATATTTGGATGGGACATACAGGAGAAAAAAAAAAATACTATTAGACTTCAGTGCAACAGATGAACAGATGGTCTTATCTTTTATTTTGCTTTTGACCATTTTTAATGTTAAAGTTTCAGCTGAAACAAATTTCACTTCCTGAGTAAGATGCCTACTTAAATTATATCCAGACAAATCTAGAAAACTATTCATCACACTTACTAGTTAGAGTCTATATCAAAGCGCTATTAATTAAACTTAATATCTCAACTTATGTGTGGCTACTTCAGTTATGTAAATCTCAGCTGTCCAACTCTTTATGACCCCATAGACTGTAACCCTCAGCTCTATCCTTGGAATTCCCCAGGCCAGAATACTGGAGTGGGTGGCCGTTCCTGTCTCCAGGGGATCTTCCCAACCTAGGAATTGAACCAGGGTCTCCCGCATTACATACGGATTGTTTTCGAGTTGAGCCACAAGAGAAGCCCAAGAATACTGGAGTGGGTGGACTATCCCTTCTCCAGCAGATCTTCCCAATCCAGGAGTCAAACTGGGGTCTCCTACATCAGGTGGATTCTTTACCAACTGAGCTATCAGGGAAGCCTGAATTCAGTGTATCCTCTCAACTTAATAACTATCTTAATCTTTAGAATATATATGAATAAGCATGATGCTTTTCTCTTAGGAGAAATGTAACAAATAGTTTCTATTCACATAAGAAGTATTTATTGGATGCCTATTGTTGCAGGACCCCTTGCTAGTTACAGAAGCTAAAGAAGGAACCTTGTCCTTGTTTTCCTGAGGCTCATAGACTAGAGCTTAGAGATTATCTAATTCAATTTTTTTTTCATTTTTATGGTTGAGGAGTACAAGGCTGAGGTAAGTTAAATGACATTCTTGAGATCATATAATTAGCCAGGACCAAAAGACAGGTCTTCAAAGCACCTGTTTGCCCAGTACAATTCTACTTCTGCAGTATTTTGGCTCCCTCTGTCCAATCTGGGTGCTTTAAAGCAGGTATCCCCAACCTCTGGTATCTAATACCTGCTGATCTGAGCTGGAGTTGATGTAATAATAAGAGAAGTAAAGTGCACAATAAATGTCATATGCTTGAATCATCCAGAAACCAACCCCACCTCCCACCCATCCTTGGAAAAATTTTCTTACACTAAACTTCACTGGTGCCAAAATGGTTGGGGACCACTGCTTTAAAGCACAGGAAAGAAAAACTCTATATGCTCAGTCCATTTCCCTCCATTCCTGAAATTCCAAATAGCTTTTTGACAGTGGTCTATCCTGCTCAGTGTAAATCCTTTTCTTTTTGCTCTCAAGTAGCAAGTAATAGATAGGCTCTTTACACAGAACTGGTAATCACTTCTTGATTGACTCCAGACCAAAATTAAACTCTCTTGCTAAGCAAGCTCATCTGGATTTATGGTCAGAGACTTTTCAATTATCCAAGACCATCATACCTGCTCCTAAAATTTTCTTGTTTTCTCTATTGTTAAGAATTGCTTCGGCATGCAGCAGTGAATTATTAGCAATAAAAAAAAAAAGAAAAACTTTTAACTTCTTATATGTAAGGATCCTCTTTGAAAGACTATGGCATATTTGGTGAAAGTTTTTTAGTAGATTTTTTTCCCTTGACTGGTTCAGATTCAAATAGTCTAAAACCAGTTCCTCTGGAGCCACTTGTCATTTCTTGTCTTCATTTTAGCAATGCGAGTGAGCATGTGTCAGACTTTACTTTTACCAGGGTAAAAAAAAAAAAAAAATCTGTTATCAGTTCTTGGCCTTTCTTCCACTGCTGTATAAAAATAAATTGCTCTTTCCACACATTTAAGGAAAACTATCTCCAAGAGACATTTGGTCAGAGTTTTGAGGATACGGTAAGTAAATATATTTCTGTGTTTAGACAATTCAGGATATTTAAGCTGTTCTGAGTTAAACCAAAAAATCCCTTTGAAAGAAGCTCAGAGAAGAGGGAGCCAAATTTGCATTCATGCTGAGATTTCGTGAAGCATCCTTATAGATCATGTACTTGATGAATTCTGACAGTAGAGGGTCTGTGAGATGTTGTTGAGGTCCTCATCATTAGAACAAAAGTGAGGATGAGGAAGAGGAAAAATATGAGGGAAAGAAGGCAACCAGAGGCCAGTAAATCAGGCAATATTCAGTTTCTCATATTCATACTGTTACATCCATCTGTTGAGGGCAATAATAGTGAGTTTTATGCAAGAGCAATCAGTACCCATTAGATCCAAAGCAGGACATGCTCATTGTACGTAGAAGCCATCAATAAATACTACCCAATGATGAAGGAGTAAAGGAAAGGAGGCACCCTTAAATTTACTCTAGGGAGGTTGCCTAACCTCTGATGTCACTCACCAGAGAGAATATATATTACACATAATGTAAATTACATAATATTATATATATGTATCAAATATGTGTATATATATTATATATATATATGTATATTATATATACTACTCTGCATGTAGTCAAAGCCTTGGGAGTCTATTGAAGAAGATATTGTTTCTATAGACTATTCCTGGTTAGGAAACAGGCTTTTAAGAGAAGTCTGCTGCCTCAGTCAGTAAACCCTACTATAAGATGATATTTTGGAGACCAAGAAGATATGACTTTAAATTCTCAGGCCAAACTGAATATGCCTAATGGATTTCCCATTGTGAACCCTAACCTAAGCAACCCTCAAATTGATGTGACTGAATAGTCACATGGTCCAGACTTGAGTCCTCTCTTCTGCAAGTTGGAGATCTGGCTCCAGGTCACCTGTGTAGTCTCCCCTTTCACTTCTCTCCTCTTCACAGTCTGTTCTCCAGACTTATTGAGCTACTTAAAGTACTCTAAACATTCTGAGTTATCTTTCTGCAAGTATTTTTCATATACCAGTGGGTTCTGTCTCAATGCCCTGCATCAACCACTTCTGTTGTCTTTCTCATTTCACCTGAATAATACCTATGTGTGGTGCTAGCGGTGAAGAGGAGAAGGCAATGGCAACTCTCTCCAGTACTTTGGCCTGGCAAATCCCATGGACGGAGAAGCCTGGTGCGCTGCAGTCCATGGGGTTGCTAGGAGTTGGACACGACTGAGCGACTTCACTTTCACTTTTCACTTTCATGCATTGGAGAAGGAAATGGCAACCCACTCCAGTGTTCTTGCCTGGAGAATCCCAGGGATGGGGGAGCATGGTGGGCTGCCATCTATGGGGTCGCACAGAGTCGGACACGACTGAAGTGAGTTAGCAATGGTGAGGAACCTGCCTGACAATGCAGGAGATGTAAGAGATGCAGTTTTGATCCCTGGGCCAGGAATATCCCTTGGAGAAGAGCATGGCAACCCACTCCAGTATTCTTACCTGGAAAATCCCATGGACAGAGGAGTCTGGTGGGCTATGGTCCATTGTGTAGCAGAGTTGGACTGAAGAATCTAACACACACATGATTCAAATTTCAGTGTTTGTATCCAATTCCTCTGGCCTAGTGTGTGAGGCATCTCTCAGCATTCTCCCATAATGCTTAGTGAAATCTCTGTATGTGCAGTTACTGAAGTTGCTTGTTAGATTTTTATCCACTAGGACCCTATGTTCCATGAAGGGACCATGGCTTCTTTGTCATTAAAGTCTCAGAATTAACAAATTGTAGTCGTCAGTACTCACTTGCTGAGTGACACTACAAGTTAGGCAAGTCCTTAGTGGCTCAATTCCTTCCTCATTGATACTTATTGGTGTCTTGTATACAAAGAATTATTCTAGGCACTGCATAAATGATGGTGAATAAAAGGTAGCGTCAGACGGACAGTAAAGCAGACTGCCTTCATGATATGTATAACCTTGTTTTCTAAATACAGAAAATCATCAGATAAAATCAGATTGAATGAATTATTCTGTGGTTTAAGGAATGTTTGCCTTGAATAATCCACAGCAAAGGTTCAAGTATGACCAAAGCCAGAAAATATTCAATTAAGTAATTCTTATAATCACAACAGCACCACCAAAAGAAGACTAAGAAAACTATTGTTATTTTTCAACTGAAGTATTATAGTATTATCTAAAAGTTTTAAAAAAATTCCTAGAAAGTACAAAATTGGGCACAAAGCCTAAGTTGAATATAAGTATATATTTGCTTTGAAATGAACTAAAACTCTGTTCTATTTCTTTTAATTTAATGAACTCAGCTATCAGGTATTTTTAGCAGGAAAAGGTAGTGGTGTTTGATATTAATAAAACTATCAAATGATTATTTGTAACTTTTGTAGTTATGATCTCTATAGCTCTTAGACATACCCCAATTTTGGGGGAAATCTTCATGATATTTCCATCATAATTTAAAAGAAAACTGTATTATGGTATTTGGAACCAAGCATATGAAACAAATGCCCCATGAGGGGATTCCAGAAAAAGAGTTATGAACACTTATTGGAAAGGGAAATACATAGAATTTGAAGTCATTATCTCATTTTGATCAGGCTAAAAAGATTTTTTTTTTTTCAGCTCATACATATATGAGCTCTTGTTTAAATTTAAGGTACTAAGAAGTAACATTTTATTTTCTTGGCTCCAAAATCATTGTAGACAGTGACTACAGCCATGAAATTAAAAGACACTTTCTCCTTGGAAGGAAAGCTATGACAAGCCTAGAAAGTGTATTAAAAAGCAGAGACAATAGCTTTGCCAACAAAGGTCCGTCTACTCAAAGCTATGGTTTTTCCAGTAGTCAGGTATGGATGTGTGAGTTGGACTATAAAGAAGGCTGAGCCTCGAAGAACTGATGATTTCAAATTTTAGTGATGGAGAAGACTCTCGAGAGTCCTTTGGGCTTCAGGGAGGTCAAACTAGTTACCCTAAGGGGAATCAATCCTGAATATTCATTGGCAGGATTGCTGCTGAAGCTGAAGCTCCAGTCCTTTGGCCATCTGATGCAAAGGGCTGACTTACTGCAAAAGACTCTGATGCTGGGATAGATTGAAGGCAAAAGGAGAAGAGGATAGCAGAGGATGAGATGGTTAGATAGCATCATCAACTCAATAGACATGAATTGGAGCAAACTCCATGAGATAGTGGAGGACAGAGAGCCCTGGTGTGCTGCAGTCCATGGGGTTGCAAAGAGTTGGACACAACTTCATGACTGACCAACAACAAGGAGCTTAACTAGAGTAAATAGCTAGATGTACTTTATAATATAGCTGTTATTTAAAGAAAAAGCCACACATATTTAACTAGACTCACTAAAGTTTTATTTTGTTTGTATCCAATACATAGTTTTCTTCTTTAAAAATGTTTTCCCTTAGTAGACTACCATCAACCCTCTTTCTGTTCTTAAAATGGAAATGTGGCTACTGGGAGGAACAAGGACTGTTCTGAAGAAGCACCAGGGTCTTTAATCTGAAATGTTTATGGCAGATAGTCAGATTCTTAAAGCCTTCTAGATTGTTCTTTGTTCAGTGACAATATGCTGCAGAAGAGGTTAAGAGATTAATAACAGATGAATCACATTTTAAATATCTTCTTACAAATTGTATTTAAGCTTGTGTCTGCTTCTATAACATATATAAAGGTGTTTCATTTCTCTGAGGGATTAATAAAAATAACAGTGACAAGTGTTAATTTTTAAGTCCCACAACTTTTATCTCCTACATCCCAACATGTACTGAATATAGATTGAGAAAAAATAAGATTATGTGGTGATTTCAAAACAGGTCGAAAATTAAAAGGAAAATAATTTTTTTTTTTTTAAACATTCACACTCAGTGTTTGGTCTAGCTGCTTCTGAAAGTCTAAAATGATACCTGAGTACCCATCATGATGACAGTTCTTCTGATTTAGCAGCATTTGTGTAAACGGTTTGAAGATAATTATTTTAGTGCTACCTTGTTCATATATGTGTGTGTATATATGCATGTGTGTATATGTATATATATGTATATATGTGTGTATATACCTATATATATCTGAGAATACATATTCATATTAATGTATTATTCGTATATAGATACATGAATTTGAAAATCCCAGAAGTACATATATCTTCCTTCGTGGCTCAGCTGGTAAAGAATCTGCCTGCAGTGTGGGAGACCTGGGTTTGATCCCTAGGTTGGAAAGATCTCCTGGAGAAGGAAATGTCAACCCACTCCAGTATTCTGACATGGAGAAGTCCATAGACTGTATAGTCCAGGGGGTTGCAAAGAGTCAGACATGACTGAGTGACTTAAAAAGTATATATATTATTCATATGTAGATATATGTATCTGAAATCCCAGAGGTGATTACAAGCACAACAAAATATTCTTTAAGCCATACTAAGTTCTGGTTCTTGGATTACTTTCCTTTAGTGAGGAAAGAGTGTTAGGGTAAATGGAGTGATGATTTTACTCATAACCAGATATACTACCTCCTCTTCCAAAGCTTTCCTGTGCTACAGTGTAGGAGTATAACGAAATTTTTGATCTGATGTCTATTGTTGACTGATGGGAGTGAGGTGAAAGTCCCCAGGAAGGTGCTCGTATCTTATCATTCATAATGAGGATTAGTTAATAAATACTATCAATGTTAATGAAAAATAAATAAGGTTTTAAACCTACTATATGAAGCTAGCACTATAGCTAGTAGAATTAAAGCCAGATGAGAAAGTATCTAAAATATCATATTATCTAAACACATACATACAAATACACACAGGAAACAAAACAAAATAAAAAACCCTTCATTTATTAAAGGAAAGAGAACAAAGGATTAGAAACAGAAAACTTGACATTAAAGAAAATATTTCAATATGTATAAATAAACAGATGGGGTAAAAAATCAAAGCCCAACTATAAGCTTCATATAATCAATGTAGCTAAATAAAATGTTTCAGACACATATAAAGTAAAATATTAAAGTGAGAATAAAAACAAACTAGGAAAATGTCAACAATAATGTGAATTGTATTGTTAATATTAGAAAATGTCAGTGCCAAGATTAACTTTTTCAATGACAGAAAGAGGAAAAGAAATTTTATAAGAAATTACCATCCACATTGGACCTCAATAAATTTTCTTGGACAAAAATGCATAGTATGAAAATAAATGAAAAACTATAGGAAATACAAGGAAATGAAACAAACAGAAAGCCCAGAAACACATAATTCAGATAAGGAATACATTTATGATAAAGATCACATTTTAAATCAGCAGGAAAAGAATTATTATTTTACTTAAGTGGTTTGGGGACAATTGACTGACCATTTGAAAATAGAGTTATCCTCCTAAGTTGTATTCTGTACCAAATTAAATCCAAATGAATTGAAACTTTACCTGTAAAATATGTGATAAAAATACTAGAAGAATAGTCAAGTATTGTGAGTTATAAGTAACTTGATATTAAGTCAAAAATGAATTTAACTGTTCTAAGTGACACATGTAATATGTGGCTGACTGGGATTTGAACCTAGGTAAACTGGCTCCAGGGTCAATGCTTTTAAAGTATGTTTTGGGTAAAAAACATAGACCAAGAAACCGTATGTAATCCTAAGATAGAAAGTGCATTTTAAGAGTTACATGGAAGATTGATTCTATAGGAAAACTTGATGGATTTAACAACATTAAAACTGCAATCCTTCTTATGTGAAAAAATATGGAACAAAATTGAAATTCAACTGAGAAAATAGTTGCAATATGCATGAAGAAATGTTAACATCCTTAGCACATTAGAGGTCTTTTGTTAATAGGAAACCTGAAGAAAAATAGGCAAAGTACATGCAAGAAAATATACAAATGGTTTAATAATTTTTGTAGTCACAAAATTGACAGTCAGTAAGAATGACCTTGTGAGACTTCATTTCATGGAAAGATGAGCAACCTACTGTTAAAAGAAAAATGGCAGGCTATGGAAATAATAGGATAAAATTTATGCATTAGTATTATCCACACTATATATACATATATGGCCTAGAAAAATTAGTGTATAATTTTTTAAACTTTATCTCTCCTTGTCTCCTTATAAAGGTTTTCATTTGCTTGTAGGATCTTTTGCAGGACCCCAAGTAGGAGTGGTGAATAGTGAGGTATTTCAAGAATGAGAGAGAAGCTAGGTAGACAGGGAAGGTAATAGCTGCTAATGGTTTCCTACTTGAGTATATTTCTTCTTCTTTCTGAACAAATCAACATTTTGTCAGGTACTACATGGGCTCTTCACCAACCTCGTGACTTGTCCAGCTAATAATAGTTATTCCATCCCTCTTGTTTCGTTGCTAAGTCGTGTCCAGTTCTTTTGTGACCCCATGGACTGTAGCCTCTGTCCATGGCATTTTCCCGGCAAGAATGCAGGAGTGTATTGCCATTTCCTCCTCCAGGGGATCTTCCCAACCCAGGGATCAAACCCACATCTCCTGTGTCTCCTGCATTGGCAGGTGAATTATTTACCACTGAACCACCTGGGAAGCCCTCCATTCCTCCTCCTTTGGTTAATTTATTCACGCATACATGTCAAAATTCTAAGTAATGAGACATTAGAATATTAGTGGATATTTCTAAGAAAATGTACTTTATTCTTAAAAAGGGTCATAACTAAGGAGCTTAGTCCTAGTCCTACCTTTAGATGTTTTAATATAAGAAGGTAATATTTAGAGTTGTTGAAACCATCTTATTGCCATTAAAAAAAAAAAACAAAGAAACAAACTGCAGACCAACCAAACTGAAAGCTTCACATTGATGAGCTGTTAAATAACCACTGTGCCCTCACCTTGCCTCTACTCTTCTTATGTATAAAGGTAAATTCCACATTATTTAAGTGATTCTTGTCTAAAATTATATTTATTTACTCGCAGCTGAAAGTATCCTGATACAGAAAGGAAGATACTCATGCAAAAAATTAATTTGCAAGTTGGCAGGAAGGAGAAATTGAAGAAGAAGGAACTAGAATTAGCACAGATTTGAGATTTTTCTAGAGCATTTTGAAGGCAAGAAAGCAAACAGATTTTTTAACAGATAGCATGGGAATTTGACAGAGTACACCAACAGTATATGGAAGTTTTAAATCAACTTTGTTGTATGTAAATTTAATATAATTATCCCTCTGCTATCAATTTTAGAGATTTAGTAAAGCCATGCATTACTTGCTGAATATTAAGTTTGGATTTATCTTTCTATTGGGTGTAACACTGCATAACAGAGGGGCACTCAATAATTCAGCCTTATTAGGGTTATTATCTCTTATGTGAGATGAGAAGGCATTTTCCTTTTAATAATAAACCTAAGACATTTTCTAGGAAGAAAGATTTCATAACCAAATTAGTTCAGGAAAATATATATAGTATTAATGTCTTAGAACTTTAAAATGTTCATCTTTAAGAAAAAAAAAAAAAAGAAATCCTGACATAAGAAAAGCATAACCAAGAATTTGACAAGTTGAAAAATGGTTATTACTGAAGAAATTCCAGGAACCATTATCTGAATAATTCCTAAATGGGGATGAAGAATGAATGAAGGGGTGATTTTTCTTTTACAGTGATTTGCAAATACTCGTTGTCTAGGACCTCTCTACAGATGACCAGTGCCAAATCAATAATAGCATTAGAGTGAAGTCCCATCTCAGCTGTGAAGACATTATACATAAAATGAAATTCAAACAATCCTTACTTTATAGGATTGTTGTGAGAGTTAAATTGAATTATTATGAAGATTACAGGAAGTATTTCATTTAGGAAGTACTTAGCCCATTATAAATATAAATTGAAATTATTATTAATGATTACTACTATTATTATAATTATCATTTGTGAAGAAACTAGCAGAAGAATGTGGATTTCTCCAGAGTGTTGGGGAAAGTGATTTAGCATCCACTAGAAGATTGGAGTTGATGCCTTAAGTCAGAGATCAGGGTCCTACCTTGAACTTGAGCATAGGCACAAGGACTTGTGTTCCAAGGACTTTTGGGAACTTTGTTTCTAATTTAATTTTATGCTAATTATATTGTTATTTTCTCAAAATGTTTTTGAATTTCTGTTTTGGAAATGCTATCAGTCCTGAGTACATTGGTCTTGGATGGTAATACAGAGTGAAACCTTAATTTTTGGAAACAACTTAATTTTAATTAGAAGTTAGTCTGGTAAAATGTGAGTGACAGATTGGACATACTATTTTTTTAAAGTAAAGTATGACTATAAAGCAGTTCTTCCCTGATGGCTCAGTGGTAAATAATTTGCCTGCAATGCAGAAGACCCAGGAGATGCAGGTTCAATCCCTGGGTCAGGGAGATTCCCTGGAGAAGGAAATGGCAAGCCACTTCAATATTCTTGTCTGGGAAATCCCATGGACAGAGGAGCCTGGCAGCTACAGTCCATGAAGTTACAGAGTCAGATATGACTGAGAAACTAAACACACACATGAGTATAAAGGGAAACCCAAAACTAATGAGTATTTACCCTTATATTGCTACTGTTTTGAAAAAGGTAACATTATCAGAATTCACTTAAAGTGTTTAAGGTGGCAACTTTCAAGAATAGCATGGATATGTAAGTTCTAGCATATTAATTATAAATAAATATTACTACTTTTTAAGACTCCCACACACACTAAGATTTTATTGTGACATTAGAAAAAAAATGACTTAAATTTCAGAGATCAAAAGTCTTATTTACAAAGATTTTAAATGATTTTGACAGGTAAGTGAGTTATATTAATTTGTAAATAAGAGGTAAGAGTAAGGTCATATTTTAAGATATTCCTGAGACCTGCTAAAGTAGTTTCTCGAATCACGAAGCATTAAAATAGTCATGAAAGCAGATTTTATGGCATTTCTTTAGAAATTGAGTGAGCATGCCCTCTCAAGGTTGAGGTGAGGCAAAGATGATTTGTGTATTTAATTTATGGTCTAGCCAGAGGGCCAAGGCACTATGATTGTTGGTGCCACAGACATACATAATAGATATGAAAATGGACATTCCATAAATTTTCCTAGAAAGAGTCCAAATATCTCAGGAAAATCCATGCACAATATCCTTTATCACCCTTCTGGTGATCATATTCATATTTATTATGCATGCCCAGAATTATACACAAAATGTAAAAGTTCTTATGAATAAAAGTTATATCTTTAATGGATAACACTCAGCAGTCTGATCCTTCATAAGTTTCCACAATGAGGTTATCGCTAAACTATATTTTGCTTTTATCTTTACCCCCAATGATAAAGTTGCATTATGTGGCAGGTAAATAATAATAATTTTTAACCTTATATGTGAAATTAACAGATGTAACTTGCCCTCGGAATGACTTCTTGGTAAATAAATGAATGATGTGGCCATTTCTGTTGCAATTAGAAGAGCTTAGGGAAATCGTGAGTTCTATGATAATATAAATTTTCTCATTTTTATGTTTAATATGTGCATTGAAATGATGTGGGTACTGTGACTGTTCTCTTTTAATTTTGATGCTCAGCTACTTAAATTTGTATTCCCCACTGAAATAGTTTCTTGTGACAGGGGCTATTTATTTCTGCAATAGAAACACTATAATATGAGTGAGTGGTTTATAATTTCTATTATTCTCTTTTTCTCTATAATCTATTAGGGCTCTGTTCCAAGATCTACTTCGGACTTCTTTGACATTGGGCAAATTACTTTTTACTCCTCCTCACCTTGCTATCCCTCATCTGTAGAATGAAAATATTTAGCTCTACTTATCTCAACAGGAACTGTGTTTTATTAAAGGCCTATTAACTTTTTGAAGTATAAAATTGTAGTTTGGGTGGAGTTTGCATTACTATGGCACTTGGCATCAAATCTTCTTTTGAAATCTTTCTAAATGGTTCTCTCTGTACATGTACTTTCCAAGGACAAATGGAAAGCAGTTTTTTTCTGCTACCAAAGTAGAAACTGCCTTTCTTCTAACAATATCTGAACCGAAGCCAGTCCCTTCCAAATGATGCCAAACACCTTTCTAGGCCTTTAAATTAAAATAAAAGTGGAAAACCTTATATATAGAGAATAGGGTTAAATATAACTGTTATAGAAACACATAACCTGTATGATAAAAAGTGATATGCTTTGGTTTATTAAAAATGTTGTTTAACTTGGAGATTTCATGTAAATAAGAAACGTTTGAATTTCTTGGGAGAGGTATATGCAAGAGATGATTTAAAGATCAGAGACAATTTTATAATACCATATAAGAAACAAATTTCCAGTCCAGGTTCAATGCAGGATACAGGATGCTTGGGGCTGGTGCACTGGGATGACCCAGAGGGATGGTATAGGGAGGGAGGTGGGAGGGGGGTTCAGGATGGGGAACATGTGTACACCTGTGGCAGATTCATGTTGATGTATGGCAAAACCAATATAATATTGTAATTAGCCTCCAATTAAAATTAATAAATTTAAATTTTTAAAAAAGCTTTAATGAATTTCCTACTTGTTTTTTACATCTTTACTAATATTATTTAGGATCTAGTGAGGCAGGTACTTGTTTCATAGATGAGCAATTGTAGAAATTTCTTTAGGGATGGTACACTCCACAGAGTTCATACACAAATGGGCCTAATTATAACACCTTCTGCACATGTTATGTGGATGTCATTTAAGAAAGACCACTACAGGTTTTCAACTTTCTGTGTTAATCATGAAAATGCCTTTATCTCCTCTAATGAAAATAGTGTAGAGAAGTTAGGTGAAGGAGATGATTTGGATAGCAGAAGAAGAAAATGAGCTATTTAACTTTAGAAGCGTGATAATTTGAGCACTTTATTCCTAAAGATTACAAAGGTAAATGAAAAATGGAAAGGCTTATTGTGATTCTTTCTATCCTATTTGAGAGCTTTTCTTATGATCCAGGGAGTAACTCATTCGTGAAACGTATTTCTTACAAGGAGCTTCCTGCTACAAAGCATTTTTCTGAAACTATATTACGTTGTATGGGGCTTCCCAGGTGGCTCAACGGGAAAGAATCCACCTGCCAAGCAGGAGATGTGGGTGCCATCCCATGTCAGGAAGGGTCCCTGGAGGAGGAAATGGCAACCCACTCCACTCCACTTGCTGGGTAATCTCATGGACAGAGGAGCCTGGCAGGCTACAGTCCATGTAGTCGCACAGAGTTGGACACGACTTAGTGACTAAACAGCAACAACAGTATTAAAACGTAGGGATTTCCCTGGCAGATTAGTGGTTAAGACGTCACCTTCTAAAGCAAGAGGTGCAGGTTTGATCCTTGGTTGGGGAGATAAAATACCAGATGTCCATGGCCAAAAAACCAAAACGCAAAACAGAAGCAATATTGTAACAAATTCAATATAGTCCACATCAAAAAAATAAAAAAAGGTGTATTCACTCCCTTTCTTTACCTCTCCACCACCTATTGCCCTGTGACCTGGTGCCTCCCTCTGGTG
Source organism: Ovis aries (assembly GCF_016772045.2). Classification (NCBI taxonomy): domain Eukaryota; kingdom Metazoa; phylum Chordata; class Mammalia; order Artiodactyla; family Bovidae; genus Ovis; species Ovis aries. The sequence continues at coordinate 155,989,498 of NC_056055.1, read as the reverse complement.
GGACATACTTCCTGTCCTCTTCAGGTGATGGATATGAACAAATATGACATAGGTTTTGAAAAAGCTTTCACAGTTCATTTTATCCTCTTGCTTTGGCCTGCTGCCATAAAACATGTCCCAGGCAGGGAAGATTCGAGCAGAATTAAACACTGACACAGCCCAATCATCAGTTCAGTTCAGTCGCTCAGTGGTGTCCAACTCTTTGCGACCCCATGAATCAGAGCACGCCAGGCCTCCCTGTCTATCATCAACTCCTGGAGTTCACCCAGACCATCAATTCAGTGATGCCATCCAGCCATCTCATCCTCTGCCGTCCCCTTCTCCTCCCGCCCCCAGTCCCTCCCAGCATCAGAGTCTTTTCAAATGAGTCAACTCTTCGCATGAGGTGGCCAAAGTACTGGAGTTTCAGCTTTAGCATCATTCCTTCCAAAGCCCAACCATAGTTTGCATGCAATGTGAGAAAAACAAAATGCTTCTGAGGTAATCCACTGAGCTACGGGGGTTATCTGCTATAGCAGCAGAAATGTCCAGTTGAGAAATAGCTGTTAAACCTTGTGAGCTGCTGTAACAAAAATGCCTAGTATATGTGACAAAGCTTATTTCTGGATGCTGGAGGAAGAGAAACTATTGTTGGAAACTGGAACATTGTTATACAGTGCCAAAATGTTTTGTAACATTTTTGTTTGAGATTGTTTGGAATGCAGTTGATATACAGTAAAGGGTTGTGACTTTGGGGAAAAAGGTTTCAAAATAGTACATTACTAGCATGAATTGGTTGTTATCAGGTGCTTTTAAGAAAGCCCTGCAAGAAAGCTGAGTTTGGAAAAGAATTGATGTTTGAAGTAGGGATGAAAGGAGATACAGATCCCAGCATTTCTGGAACTTGCAGAATTGTAAAATGGAATGGTTCTTCAATTCCCGACGGGGTAGCCTGGTGGGCTGCTGTCTATGGGGTCACAGAGAGTCGGACACGACTGAAGTGACTTAGCAGCAGCAGCAGGAAGTCTCTTGAACTACAGTCTAAATACCAATCATGGCCTTGTTGTGTACCATGTTACAATTTTTGAGTAGATTAAGGTGGTCTTTCTGTTGGACTCTGAAAATTGCTCTGCTAAAAAGGACATAATTCCACCAAAATCTGATAGTCTCAAAGTATGGAAATAAAGTTTGGAGAAAGAACTATATTCAAAAGAAATTGTGGAGGTAGTGATTGCTTATGGAGCTGACTGTAATAAAATAGAATTTTTTTTTTTTTTTTTTTTTTTTTTTTAGAAAGACCTTGTTTTTGAAAACCTTGTATTGTCAAAAGAAAAGAAAAAGCCTGGAACAAAGACCCTGTGACTGTTCAAGATATTGGTAAACCTTTGATCCTCTAACTTTTATCTTTATTATATCATCATCATCCTTGACTCCATCTAAAGAGCATAACAGAAAATCTCTAAGTATGATTTCTTGACTCATCTTGGTCTTCTCTTTTGTCCTCTGCCATATAACCAAAACGTCTCAGATAAGGGCTTTTGCTTCAGTCTGTATTCCAGAATGAAATGATGGTGGATAGCTGATCAGTCCCAAGACAGGCATAGCCTGCCTGCACCATACATGTCACATAGGTGGAAAAAATGATCATGCAAACAACCCCTGAAATCCTGGGGTTGCTTCTTGTCCAAAACTGATTAAGGTGTCACATCTCTTTTGGACCTCCCTGGTGGCTCAGAAGGTAATGCGACTGCCTGCAATGTGGGAGACTAGGGTTCGATCCCTGGGTCAGGAAGATCCTCTGAAGAAGGAAATTGCAATCCACTCCAATATTGTTGCCTGGAAAATCCCATAAATGGAGGAGCATGGTAGGCTACAGTCTATGAGGTCACTAAGAGTCAGACACGATTGAGCTAATTCACTCACTCATCTCTTTTAGTCATAAACTAACATATATATATATATATATATATATACACTCTTTCAAATTTGCAAATTGGAAACTTGTTCTAAAGTGAAACTACAATCGTTCAAGGGTATGATATATGCACCCTCATGAGAGATGTGGACCATAGAGATACCACCCTAACTGTTTCACCAAGATCACAAGCTCTATAACTCCACATAAAGAATTGGTTCCTGACTGCATATACAAAGATTGTTCCAACTTGCTCAAAGAAGAAATATAAACTTACTCATGGAGCACATTGAAGGTAAACAGTCAAAAGAAGAAGAACCCAACAGAAAGAAAAAGTGTTATCATAATAGAAATGCATAATTCTTCACACAGGCTTGGACACGAAGATAATCAAGGAATGCATGCTATTTGAAAAGAAGAGCTAAATAAGGAACATTCTTCTGAATATGAGCTTTAAAACAAGATTTTTGGGTGCTACTTCTCTTTTATAAGGGAGCTCTGAAATCTAATGATTCACTATACTCAGTGATTTCCTGTCATTGTATAATTACTTTCTCAGTGCAGTACTTCTTAGAATAAGAACCTGGCTCACTTATGCATAATTGCAGTCTCTGTGCCTGGCACATAGGAAATGCTCAATGATTATTTGTTGAATTGACTATATTTATGATTAAAAACATAGTATAGTTTATCATTATTTTTGAAAGCCAGTTTTTGCTCAACCTTAAAGCTAAGAATATTTTTTACATTTTTAAGGAGTTTTAAAGAAAAACAAAACACAAGAATATGCAAGAGAGACTGTATATGACCTGCAAAGCCTAATATGATTGCCCTCTTCCCCTCTACAGAAAATGTTTGCTGACTTTTGGTCTAAATTCAAAGAATATTTGCTGGACCTAGTCCCAGACATAGGGAACCTATGCAATGACACATATAGTTTTATTTCAGATTATGAAACAATGTTGCAAATACAAGAAGATGCATAAAGAGGAATATGCTGAAAAGTTACTCTCAGGCTTAATATGGGACAAAATGCAGTCTTTCTCTTTTATTATTGTTTGGGGATATAATGTTTGAGGGTATTTGTAGCAATCTTGAGACCATGAGGAGACAAGCCTATTGATAAAAGCCAACACATTGAGGATTGTAGAATGAAGAAAATGAAGAAAATCTGGGTCCTTAATAGTGTCATTAAACCTCAGAATTCACCAAACCTAGAAGAATCATAGGTATGTATCTTGCTATGACTAATAATTTCTCCCTATTGTTTGTCAGTCCATTCATATTTTATGTTCCTTGCATCTCAAAGTATTCTGAATAATAACTATGATTGAAATTTGGTTGTAAAGTAGAAGTCAGACATTCTTGAAATAGCCATTTGAGGCTTGTGAGCTACTTAGATATCGGATGGCTAATCAGGAAAGCACTTCAGGTATTTTACCTTATCAAGGAAGACTTGGTGTGATTTATTTAATTGTTGTCATGTTTTTATAATGAGCAAGTGAAAAACAGGCTCAGTAATGTCTAAGCCATGATAATCCCAATTAAAATGAATGATCAGAAAATATAGGCCATTCTTGGCAAGGCCACTCTATAGCCATGTTTTGGAAGACAGAAACAAAACTTTTCCATGACCACAAAAATGACTTGAACATCCCCTCTTTTGACTTAACGTAAGTGACTACTGCTTCTTTGCCAATGATATCTACAGACTAGCTTTAATCTTCCAGCTTTTGGAGTAAAAATTATTCATATGCTTATTGTTCCTACCTCTGACAGCATTCAAGCCCAAACTGACCATGGCTTCTCTTGTTCCTCTTTAAAATTAACAAGCTCAGTCTTATAACAAGCTATTCCCAAGACCCTAAAGTTTCTCTGGTTTATGTTTTCTTGCTAAAGTGAATTCTAAAGTTTTTTTTGTTTGTTTGTTTGTTTTTACTACAAATATTTTCCTGGTGGCCTTTTCTTTATTTTTTAGTTAATAGACTCTATTTTTAGAGCATTTTTATGTTTGCAGGAAAATAAAGCAGAAAATACAAAGAATTTCTATATACTGTTCCTCACCTGTCTTAGGTTCCCTCCATTGCTAGCATCTTGCATTGGTGTGATATGTATGCTACAAATGATGAACCAATATTGACATATTATTGTTAACTAAAGTCCACAGTTACATGAGGGTTAACTTTTGTTGCACGGTTTGATAGATTTTGCCAAAGTCATAAGATCATGTGGTCACAATTACATTATCCTACAGAATAGGTTCACTGTCCTAAAAGTCCCTGTGTTCTACCTATTCATCCCCTACCACTACCACGTGCCCTGGAAACCACTGATATTTTTTAGTTTCTATAAGAGTTTTGCCTTTCCAAAAGGTCACACAATTGGAATTATATGGCATGTAGCCTTTTCAGAATGGCTTGTTTCATTTAGCAATATGCAAGTAAGGTTCATCAGCTTTCTCATGACTTGGTAACTCATTTATTTTTATCACTGAATAACATTCAATTTTCTGAATGTACCCCCATTTATCCATTTATCTACCAAAAGACATCCTGGTTGCTTCATGTTTTGGCAATTACGAAAAAAGTGACTGTTGTAAATATTCTCATGTAGGTTTTTATGTGAATATAAGTTTTCAAACTAGTTGCATATACACCAAGGTGTATGTTGCTAAATCATGATGAGACTGTGTTTAGCTTTGTGAAACCTGTCAAAATGTTTTCCAAGGGGAAGCTCAACATTCAGAAAACGAAGATCATGGCATCCGGTCCCATCACTTCATGGGAAATAGATGGAGAAACAATAGAAACACTGTCAGACTTTATTTTGGGGGGCTCCAAAATCACTGCAGATGGTGCTTGCAGCCATGAAATTAAAAGACGCTTACTCCTTGGAAGAAAAGTTATGACCAACCTAGATAGCATATTCAAAAGCAGAGACATTACTTTGCTGACTAAGGTCCTTCTAGTCAAGGCTATGGTTTTTCCAGTGGTCATGTATGATGTGAGAGTTTGACTGTGAAGAAGGCTGAGCGCCGAAGAATTGATGCTTTTGAACTGTGGTGTTGGAGAAGACTCTTGAGAGTCCCTTGGACTGCAAGGAGATCCAACCAGTCCATTCTGAAGGAGATCAACCCTGGGATTCCTTTGGAAGGAATGATGCTGAAGCTGAAACTCCAGTACTTTGCCTACCTCATGCAAAGAGTTGACTCATTGGAAAAGACTCTGATGCTGGGAGGAATTGGGGGCAGGAGGAGAAGGGGATGACAGAGGATGAGATGGCTGAATGACATCACTGACTCGATGGATGTGAGTCTGAGTGAACTCCGAGAGTTAGTGATGAACAGGGAGGCTTGGCGTGCTGCGATTCATGGGGTCGCAAAGAGTCAGACACGACTAAGCGACTGAACTGAAAGTGTAGCATTTTGCATTCGTTTTGTGGTCCCTGCAGCAATGAGTAAGAATTTTTGTTGTTTCATACCCTCACCAACATTTGGTGTTGTGTTTTCTGGAATTTAGTCATTCTAGAAAATATGAAGTAGTTTATTGCTGTTTTAATTCACAATTCCCTAATACCATATGATACTAAGTATCTTTTCATACGCTTATTTGCTATCATTACATCATTTTGTTGAGGTATCTGTTTAGACATTTTGTTCACTTTTTAATTGGGCTGTTTGTTTTCTTGAAAAGTGAAAGTCGCTCAGTCATGTCTGACTCTTTGAGACCCAGTGGGACTATATAGTCCATGGAATTCTCCAGCCCAGAATACTGGAATGGGTAGTCTTTCCGTTCTCCAGGGGAATCTTCCCAACCCAAGGATCAAAACCAGGTCTTCTGCATTGCAGATTCTTTACCAGCTGAGCCACCAAGGAAGCCCAAGAATACTGGAGTGGGTAGTCTATCCCTTCTCCAGTGGATCTTCCCAACCCAGGAATCAAACCAGGGTCTCCTGGATTGCAGGCAGATTCTTGTTTTCTTACTGTTGAGTTTTAAAAGTTCTTTTTATATTTTGGATGCAAGTCCTTTATCAAATATGTGCTTTTCACCTGGTGGTCTTTTCGAGTCGGGCTTTTAACAGCAGAGACTTATTTTCTGAACAAGCAGATGCAGCCAAAATGGAGAAATTGTAAAAAAAAAAAAAAAAAAAAAGGACTAGAATTAGAGGTGAAGAACAAAGGGTGTTTTCAAACATTAAATCATCACAGAAACAATTCTAAAAATATCTCTCTTCATTATTCCTATATTTCTAATGGAGATCTGCTTGAGTTCTTCCTGGATGATAGTTTCTTGCTTAATGAAATTTCTTATGAGGTTTTTGATTCTATTATTAATAACACTCTCCCTTTCTGTCTATTCTAGAATTGTAAGAAAATCAGCAGGGTACAAAATAACTGTGTTGATTTGAAAGAGTGGTCATGCCTTTTGCTTCTCATCAAGCCATCCAACTGAAGTTCAAGGAAATTGCTAAGTATAGTTTTAATTTCCAACATATATAAAATAGGAAATATAAGCTTTGTCATCCCCCACAAGATTGAAATTGTGTACAGTTTAATTCATATTTGTAAACTGCACAGCTGAGAACATAAAATATTTTTGGAAGAAATAAATGTGTTTAAGCTAGAGGAAAAAAGGCATTGCCTCACCAAGTGGCCTTTTTTTTTGTTTTTTTTCTCCTTCAATTTACTTCCTTTCATCACTGTAGATGATAATAAATGAGTAAATATTAGTCTTTTTCCCTTGAAGTTTTAAAGACTATTCCAATTACAGAGAGACTAGAAATACATTTGGACTTTCTTTTATTTTTAGCTTCCAAAACCATAGCTTCCAAAAAACATCTTCTTTTTGTTTGCCTATTACAGTATCACTCCCACCCTCAATCCTAACAGGAAACATTCATCACTTGGTGGTGAGTAACCGACTGCAGTTTCTTAAGAAATTGGTCCTCTTAGCCATGTTTTTGAAGAGTGATTAAGTAATAGCTCCAGTGGGTAATCTGTTTGTAAGTATAGTGCTCATTGCTTATTTGTAGAATCCACACATTTTTTGAATTCTGTTACTGGAAATTTATGAAAGGCTTTAACATTTCCTTGGCATCCTACATAAAAGCCCCTGAAGTCTTCATAGCAAAATATTTAGAGTACTTTTTTTCCCTACTGTGTGGGCTTATAAATATCTTGTTGTAATCAATAAAGTCTATAGACAGAACTGTCAGTCTCTTTTCTTTTAATAATTCCCAGTGTCTGACTTTTAAATTCTATACAGCCTAAAGATTTAAAAATCTAATTAGCTATCTTTTGTGTGCTGTTGACATAAAGATCATGATTTTCCATCATTTCACTGAAAGATGTCACATGCAATGTAGAATAATTTCTATAACTTTGTGTGGTATATTGACAAATTGTCAGAAAAACAAACAGAAGTTATATACGGACTCAGTAGTGCAGAACCACTGGGGAAATTCTTAAGTAAAAATCATATTTAATTGTAAGTTTTATGATTTTCCCCAGGAGAAACACATGTTGAGCACAATTAAGTAATTAAGTATAAATTAACCACACTAGAATTTTTACCTTGTATGTTACCTACAATTATATATCCAGAAGGGCATTTTTGTTGAAAGTAGCATGAGTGTTCAAAGCAATAGAACGTTGTAGCTGTCCATTCAACTCTAACTGTTCTCTGATAATAAATATACTGTTGGCACATTTTTATTAGTGTTCTCTATGGTATCCACTCCAAGAGGTAAATACATAAAATCTCTATAAGACTCTCTTCTTCATCCATATATCCTTGAGAAAAATCCCACATTATGTCACTAACTTGTGAATATGATTTAAGGATTAGAAAGCAAAAATAAAGATCTTTACTGAGCATAGATTATACACTAAGCACTGTGATAAATTTCTCACATACATTGTCTTGTCTTGGTGTTATCTTACCTCTGGGAGGCAGGCATTTTTGCTCCCATTTGGAAGTGTGAACATTGAAGTTGAGAAATATTAGGTGCTAAAATAGGGTGATTTTTGAAAAGCAGATTTTCTAGGAAGCATGAGACGCACAGTTACTTTGGAGGAAAGCGGATATTGAAAGGAAAGAAAAAATAATTTCTGAGAAAGGGAATGGAGGTGAAACTCTTGAAACAAAGCATATGCTTTATTATTTTCCTTTGTCTAGTCCTTTGAGACACCCAGGTCTGGGTGTCTACCCAGCTGAAAATCATTTTTTTCTGAGAACTTTCAAGACTCCTCAAGTGGTGGTCATTGAGCACAATATTGTTCACAATATATTTCTTTTGCTTCGAGTAGTTTGAAGTGAGTTCCTGGTATTTGTAACCAAAGAACTTTATACATATATATATTTTTTCCTATAACCTTCTACCTATAGCATTTCCAAAAAATTTTTATTTTCACTTTACTTTTTCAGCCTTCAAAAGTCAACAAAACTATTATTTTGGATGACTAAGCTAGGGTAAGATGTTGGAAATGGAGATGTTTAAAATTTTATTCCAAGATATTTAGGCTAAGGATGAAGTTTGAAGAGATAAAGATGTACCTCTCACTCTCTTAGGAGTCATTCATAATCTTTGCCATGGAAAGATCTGATGGTTCTGTTGCAGGAAGCGGGACCCCTTCCAGGGCCTGAAACTGGGCTCTTGTCTAACACTCAGAAGTGAATTGTCCAAGGAGACATATGTGCTGACAAAGCAAGAGATTTTATTGGGAAAGGGCACCTGGGTGAAGAGCAGTAGGGTAAGGGAACCCAGGAGAACAGCTCTGCCACAGTCTCGGGGTTTTTGGTGATGGGATTAGTTTCCGAGTTGTCTTTAGCCAATCATTCTGACTCAGAGTCTTTCCTGGTGATGCATGCCTTGTTCAGCAAAGATGGATGCCAGAGAGAAGGATTCTGGGAGGCAGTCAGACATGCGGTATCTCCTTTTGACCTTTCCTGAACTCTTCCAGTTGGTAGTTACTTATTAGTTCCCTGTTCCTTACCATGACCTCTTGTTGCAAAACAACTCATGCAAATTGTTACTATGGTGCCTGGCCAGGGTGGGCAGATTCAGTCAGTGTACTTCCCCTAAAAGTTTTGTTCCTTGCCTGCTCTGCCCAAGGCTCTACTAATTTTATGCTACTGACTAGAGATCTGTGAATTATATGCTTCTACAGTTTCCATATCATGTAGGTCAATGAACTTCAGTGGACTCAAAGGACTCATAGATTATTTACGGGTGTGGGGGTGGGGCGGGGGGTGTCTAATTTGTTTCTAGTATTTATATCATGTGTGTTTTAGAAAATGAGTTTTTTAAATATCAAATGCCTTGAGACAGGGAGAAAAAGAAACAAGAGGAATACTTCATTTGAATAACATATTAAACAGAAACTAAGTGTGTAAACATGTGAGGGGTGTGTGTGTGATGGGAGGATTGTAAAGAGGACTCTGTGCATTTACTTCAATGTAAAAGGACTCTGTGCATTTCTATATCATATTTGGTGATTACATTTTTAGCACGCTGGGAAGAAAATCATCCACAAAACACCCATTACATAAGGAGAGTTTTTTTCTTTCTAATTCCCCTGCACCCTGCTGAATACATACCCATTTATGTTTAATTCCACACAACTGAAATGTAGTCACATCTTGAACGGGAAAACAGTTTAAACAAAGACAAGCAGTTAACTAGTTATCTTTTTATATTGTTCTCTCCTCCCTATTACTGTCTTTAATGAAGAAATGAAGAGCATAATACACATTTTAAAAAATTAAATATGTCTTAGTAAATAAGTTCAAAGACTCACATTTTATATGATAATTTGCAACTCTCCCCAAAACAGAAAATTAGTATTCAGATATTAGTGTGTATAAAATCCTCCTGTGGCTTTTATTTAATTGGCACAATTTCCCTTTAGTCTATGTTTAGCAGGAAATACAAAAATACATAGTTACAAAATGCTTCATATTTCAAGAAGCATTTTCCTACTCCAAAGTCTCCATTAGATAAAATGGGATGTTTCTCTGGTTTTTGAAACTTGTAAAAATTAAGACTCAGGGTAGTAAGTGCTTTGCCCAAGGCAACTCTAATGAATAAGTGAAATTGCACTACAATCCAGGCCTTTCATCCCTTAGGTCAGGGCTCTTATTACTTCTCATTGTGCATGATTTAGACCCTCTGAAATGATGTGTCCAGTTATGTGTTCCTAACTATCTAGAAATTTAAGAAAGAAAAAACAGAATTTCAGGAAATTATTATGAAAGAAAGTAAAATCTGTGAAGGAAAGATGGAGCAGTTGAGATCATTTAGCCTGGAGAAGAGAAGGTTGAAAGGTGACTGGATATGTGTGTGTCTTTAAGGAAAATGCTCCTGTGGAGAAGTGGTTTATATCTCTGTAAAGGAGATGGTATAAATTACAGTGATGAACTACTGGGTCACATGTAAGATAACATCTATGGACAAGGGATGCATTAAATTCAAGAATAGGTGAGAAAAGGAGTGAAATGTCCTTTTACATTGAAGTAAAGAAAATATACTCTTAGGATCCTTTTTACCTGATTATATTACAACAGTGTGGTTATTCAAGCTTGCCATATTATTTCTCTGGTCATATGGCAAATTACTGAATTTCTAAAATGCTTAAATCTTATGTACACAGATATCTATATGGTATGTTAATTCACTTTGCAGTCCATGTGGCCTCATCCCAGTTGAATGAATATTCTAACTAGAAGGAAGCTCAAGATACTGCAATCTATTGCATGATGTTTAATTAACCAACAGTACCTCAGAGTAAGTTCAAAAAATCTGCACATGCAGTAGGAATTCCAATTCTGATTTCCCTTCTTCTGCCTTTTTTCTCTTTTTGCTTCAGTTGTTCTTCTTACGCATTTCATCACTGATAAGCTCCTCTCTGGATGATAGGATAGAATACAGTAGAATTGAGAATTCAGGATTTCTTAATGAGATTACTTCTTAACTGACTTTGCTTTAAAAAAAATAGCAGGAAGAAGAGAGGGAAATAAATATCACAGACAATTTGTTGCATTTTCTTGGTGCTTTTAGATCCATGCTATCAATTAGTATTTTAACCTATATGCAAGATTTTATGAGCTTCTATCAGTAACTGAGCAGTAATTAAAGTACCGTGGCAAATATAAATCTAAAATATGGTCTCCATACATGAGAAGTTCTTAGTAGTAACAACTGATAAAAAATAACTTTATAATTAAATGCTGACATGATACACACATGATACAGGCTTTGTTATAGATGCTTGTAAGAGAACAGGATTGATTGCATCATGCAATAACATTTGAGCACACACTGTACCTATTCATTCATTCACACATTCAATAAACTTTTATAGAGTGCCTACCAAGTGTCATGTATAAAGGACGGAGCTATGACTTCTTATCAACAAGCTATAGTTTTAATAAAATTTGAAGTGATAAAACATAATAAGGGCTTCCCTCAGAGCTATTAGTAAAGAATCCTCCTGCAATGCAGGAGACCCCGGGTTGATTCCTGGGTCGGAAAGATCTGCTGGAGAAGGGATACGCTTACCCACTCAAGTATCTGGGCTTCCCTGGTGGCTCAGCTGGTAAAGAATCTACCTGCAATGTGGGAGGCCTGGGTTTGATCCCTGGTTGGGAAGACCCCCTGGAGAAGGGAAAGGCTACCCATTCCAGTATTCTGGCCTGGAGAATTCCATGAACTTCTTATCAGGAAGCTATAGTTTTAATAAAAATTGAAGTGATAAAACATATAATAAACATGCAAATAAATAATTGGATATTAGTGAGTGTTATAAAGGAAAATAAGGTAAATTAAGAAAGCTGGGGAGTATTATGCGATATGAAAGAAGGGTGCCATTTTGTGTAGATGGCAAAGGATGCCTCACTTAAAGAAGCTAAAGGAACAAGTCTTTTAGATAGCTTGACAGGGTCATTCCAGAAAGAAGGAATTTAAAGGCTTAGAGACATTGGAGGTGATTGGAATAGAGTGCATTTGGGCCAGAGTAGTAGAAGAGGAGATGTGAGAGATACTGATGGGCAGCTCATCTGAGTCCTTGTAGATCACTGTAAAGACATTGGCTTGATTTCTGTGTTAGGATATCATTGGAGGAATTTAAGTGAATAAGTAAGATCATCTGACTTATTTGTAATACAGTCATTCTGGGTGTTCCATTGAGAATGGGCATTGGGAATGTGAGAGGGGAAAGGAAGCAAGGAGACACATAAGAAGTTACTGCAATAACCAGGCTGAACAAACTGGTTACCTGGACATTAACAGTAGCATTGGCAATGGTTAAAAATGGTTACATTATTGCTATATTTTAAAGTTGGGCCTTCCCTGGTGGCTCCAGATGGTAAGGAGTCTGCCTGCAATGCAGGAGATGTGGGTTTGATATAGATTGTGAAGTAGGAAAGCATTTATGTGTAATTTTTGTGTGTGTGAATCAGTAAGAGCATACATTTTCTTGAAGTTTGAAAGAGAATAAGGATAGAGGAATTTGAAACATTAAAACCCAAACAAACATTTTTGGCCAACCCAATATAAATGCTTGAAATAAAAAATAAACCTCAAAATTTTTCATGTAGTTAAATAAAAATACAACATTTCAATTTTTTGTGTTTGGGATACTGGTATGAGGATCAGATTGTGGCTGGTGGAAAATCAGAAATTTGAGTTTTTGAAATGTTTAGATTATGATACCTACTAGCCATCCAAGGAAAGATATTGAAAAAATATTTGTACATACAAGTCTTGAGTGAAGAGGGATATATAGGCTGGAAACATAACTTTGAAAGCCATCAGCTTAAAAACAGCTTGTCAAACATAAAATTAAATAAATGAAACTACATGATTTTATTAATATAAAAGGTTTGAGTGTCAAAAGAGAAGAGGTATATAGACTGATAAGTGCAGACAGAGAAGACCCCACTGCAGTAGGATGAAAACCAAGAATGTGGCACAGAAGGGGAGAAAATATTTTGATAAACATAATTTATTAAGTCCAATGTTGCTGTTAAGTATATAAGATGAAGACTGATCATTGAATTTATCACTATTAAGTTCATTGTTTACCTTGAAAATATGTGTATTTTTTTGTATGTGAATCACTAAGAGCATACATTTTCTTGACGTTTGAAAGAGAATAAGGATAGAGGAATTTGAAACATTAAAACCCAAACAAACATTTTCGGCCAACCCAGTATAAATGCTTGAGAAAGTCTGATGAAAGAAGTGAACGGAGAAATAAAGTGGTACCCAGAGAAGAGTTTAGATTATATTTTCGGTCAATGGGAATAATCGCTAAAGAGTGAACAACTAATGAAGTAAGAACCAGAAAGAATTTCTGGAAGAGCAGATCTTTGCATAGGTGAGAGAAGATGAAATCTAGTCAAGTTGGGGGTTGGTTATGAGTAGGGAAATGAGCAGTTCCTCCATACTAAGAAAAAAGGTAAGAGTACAGTTTGTAACCCTAATTTTAACCTTAAACCTCATTTATGTGACTACAGTGATCGAGAGGTGGCTAGGTATACTGATGGGACCTGTAGATCTCCTCTTCTATTGTCTCTGCCTTCTCAGTGGAGTAGGAATAAATGTAATTGCCTAACGTAAACTCTGGCTAAAGATCCTAGTGATTTGAAGAAAATGCAAAATGTGCATTTTTCCTTAAAGAGAATGGGAGAGTAACTGTACTAGTACACTGAGGCAGGATTGTTGAGCAACATTAAGAGTAACTGGAAATTTTGGTCATGAAATGAATGTAAACTAGAAAATACATTTATCTGTTTTTCTCCAGTCATATTTAATTGCATATGTCTAGATAAAGAGTATTTAGAGAATTAGATTTAATGAGAATTGTATTTATGTCAGGGACATAAATAAAGAGAGGAATGCTGAAAGCGGCAATAAATAAAAGTGGGTGATTGTAATTATGGTACATGATTTTTAATGAGTGAAAAGGAAGGACATGAGGGTGACTAGGGCGAATGGAAAGGAGCTTAGGATCAATAGGTCTGTATCTGGGTCTAATTAAACACTTACTGGAATTGAACAACAAAACTGAGTTGGCTTGAAGGCAATGAAATGACAGGTAGATGAATCAAAATGCAATAAATTATCATTTTGGAGGGGATATAGTAATATAGATAATGCCAAGAGTTGTAAGAATAGGATTGTGAATGTCTGATGCAGGGTGAACAACTAAATTTTTGGAAGAGGAAAAGTCAGGGACCTGGATGGCCAAGAATTTAGACGACCACCTGCATGAACACTGAAATCACCCAGAATAAAACAGGGGTGTTGTTGGAAAGAGTGACAGCAATATACAAGGGACTTAAATTATCAAGAAGTGAGAGGAAGTGACCACGACTGCTCTGCCAGGAGATTCAAAGCTAAGATGGTATAGAGTTGAGGAAGAATGCTCTGGAAGTGGCAATGAGAAAGAATCCATTCCACCAGAAACTCTGGAAACAGGAAAGATGAGGGTAAATTTTCCCTTCTTGTAAGGATGCTAGGCTTAAACTGACTTTGGTTAAATAAGAAATGGAAGGAAACCTTCAGAAGGGTTGGAGGATGAGGGAGATTCTGCTGATGACTGGCCACCAGTTCAGAGGATCCAGTTGTGAAAGTGTTTCAGGAGGTGGATGGGTTTAGAGGATGGAGGCAGAAGAGTTGATGGCAATACAAGGCAATCTGAGGATTAGTTTTGAGGATGAGGGATGACCTGGGAATTCTTAGCTTCTGGTGATGAGGATACATTCAGGGATAAGGGGCAAAATGGGATTGTCCTCATGATCTCAAGGCAGGCACTGATGGAGAGGCTTGAGAGCTGATAGGAGGGCAGCTGAGGCAGTTTCAAATTATACTGTGTTCCAGGGGCCTGACTTCGTCTAGTAATGGTGACATGGAGATTGACAGAATTGATCCTAAATGGTGCATCAAAAGCTCTGTAGTTCCCTTTTGTCTCTAGCTCTGGAAGATGAGTAAGCTGGAGAAAGGCAGTCTGTAGCAAAGCTCAAAGGGCACCAGTATTCCTTCTTGGCTCCTTCCAATGGAGACCAGTTGGCCACAGTAGGGTTACCACATCTTTAGCTCGTGGACCACTCCAAAGTACAGGCAGGGATAAAAGGTGGTATGGGAAATAGCCAAGAAAGATTAGTGCTCCACCTTGATTCTGAGAAAGCGTTCTTCAGAAATTATTCAACTAAAAGAAAAAAAGAAGAAAAAGTTATTCAGCTGAGCTTATATATATATTGACTATTTGGGGATATAAAAAGTCAGTATAATTCAATGTTAAGTTAAGTCGTTCAGTCATGTCCGACTCTTTGCGACCCCATGGACTGTAGCCCACCAGGCTCCTCCGTCCATGGGATTCTCCAGGCAAGAGTACTGGAGTGGGTTGCCATTTCCTTCTCCAGGGGATCTTCCCGACCCAGGGATAGAACCCAGGTCTCCCGTATTAGAGGCAGATGCTTTAACCTCTGAGCCACCAGGGAAGAGGAGATGGTAATTAAAGGTATTGTGGGAATATGAGAAGTTGTCAGATGCAAGGTGGTCTTTGCTTCAGTGGAAGACATTTATTGCCAAGTTGTGGAGAATGATGTTAGCTTAAGAACTTTCTGGAGCTCCCTGGTGGTCCAGTGGCTAAGACTCCAAGTTCCCAATGCAGTGGGCCCAGCTCAATCCCTGATCAGGGTTAGATCCCACATGCCACAACTAAGACCTGCACAGCCAAATAAATAAATATTTAAGGAGAAAAAGAAGTGGCAGTGTTCATATTAATCTTGAAAGATTACAATATGTAGAGAGAACAAAATAGCATAATTTCTTTCCAGCTCTTTCTTGTCATGACAGGAGACAAAAGACTGTAGGAACTCCGTTTGGTGTAGTCTGAGTTGTATACCTTTGTGTATATCTAGTACAAGAAGAAAAGTGAAGTGTGTGAGATGGCAGTGCTTCAGACATTCTCTCTCAAATAATCTCTTCTTGTATCTAACCTTGTATTTGAGTAATCATTCCTTACAAACTTAATAATAATAATCACTTCAAATATTATCTACTTTAAATCTTAATGCTATGAGTTATTGTACAGTTTGGAAAAGTAAGGGTCTACCTTAATATAAATGTCATAAGAGCTGAAACTCTTATTTATACCATATCTTGTGTCTGATAGTGTCTCACAACTGTTAAGTTCCTTATAGATATTTGTTAAATGAGTAAAGTTTATTCAAATTTATCCAAACTGACACACAGATAGAAAATAAAAGAGCATATAACTTTCCATGGATTATTATTGATATTTTTATGATCTATTAAAAAATATCACTATCCTGATAACTTTGTCTATTTCATCTCTTCCTAATTCTCACTCATTCTCTCCACCCTATTTGTAATTGCCCCAAATAGGAAGGAAGAGTTACAGTTTTTGTTAGTTGAATGTAATGTCAATACTTGCTCTGTATTTACTTGTGATAGGGGCTATCGTATGTTAAAAGATTACCCTTATGGATATAGCTCTCAGGGAGATGGTGAAGGACAGGGAAACCTGTTTTGCTATGTCCTTGGGGTCACAAAGAGTTGGACACAGTAAGCTACTGAAAACATTAGCTCTCAGAGCAACTCTGATAATTTATAGTTTCCTTTTTATACATGTCATCTTCTAGTTACATCATTTTCTTAATGGTTACTTAGATACTCTTCATAAATCTAAAATCTATTTGGGAATATAGAGTGAGAAAAAGTACAAATAAAATTGTATATTTCTTTTTAATTCATTAAACAGCTATTCCTGTTATATATTCCAACTATCATTTACACTATTCTTTTTATAAAATTTATATCACAGTTATTCTACTTAATAACATTTCTGAAGGACTAATATTTTCTTCAATCATACATCAAATTCTTATACATATTTATGGGCTTTAGGATAGAGTTTTTGTTTTCTTCAATTGGCTAGGTTGTTTATTCTGGTGGGAGTATTAAGGTATTTAAATTATTTTGTCTTCATACTGCACTTTAAAGTCTGTGTTTTCGAACCCTCAATTATTATTATTTTCTCAAAATTTCTTAGCTATTCTAGCTGACTAATTCCTGGGCTTTTAATAATTTTTAACAAATCTTTAATGTTTTTCAAGTTTATTCTTATTAAATTGAGGTGGCCTTATTTTGTGTTTTTATGTGTATATTCCCTGATGGCTCAGTAAGTAAAGAATCTACCTGCAATATAGGAGCCATAGGAGACACAGTTTTGATCCCTGGGTCAGAAAGATCCCGTGGAGAAAGAAGTGGCAACCTTCTCTGTAATTTGCTTGGGAAATACCATGGACGGAGGAACCTGGAGTGCAGGGGGTCGCAAAAAGTCAGGCACGACTGAGCACATGACCACATGTTAATTGTGATAAAACTCATTTTACTTTAATTCTATATGTTGTTTATAAGAGACATTGACTATACAAGAATGTGGAAACATTTAAATAAAAGAGTGAAAATATATATTGCAGGAAAATACTATCCAAATAGCAAGTACCAGTTTTAACCAGATTAAATGCTGACAAAGTCATTCCTAAAAAACAGAAATCAATTCACTACAAAACGATGAAAGTTTTTAATTCTCTATAAAGATACAGCAATTCTAAAATTGTATGTTCCAAATAGCGTATCTTCAAAAGCATATACAGCAGAATTTTACAAGACTACAGGGAAGAAAACATAAAAATACCATATAGGAAGAGATTTCCCCAATATTCTGTCACAAGCATCCAATAATTATTGAGCAACACAGTAACAATTTTGCCTTAATTAAAGCTAAAATTAAAACATATATGATTTTATTATATAACAGAAACCTTTACAAAAGTTTCTCATAAACTAGGTAATAAAGTTTTTCAACAAAATTCAAATATAGATATAATCACACTTGTTCTCCAATCAAAAGCATTTGTATTAGAACTTGATAAAACATATATAAAACCATATATATTTGTTAAGAAACACATCTAAATAATAGACCAAGAAATGTAATATAAAATTTTCAAAGTATTAGAATTTACTAGTAATTTAAATACTGCCCATTGTAACTTGCAGAGTAAAGCAGTCCTAAAATTACAATGAAGTTAGAAAAATGTAATGATATAAGCCCAAAGAAATTAGAAAGTAAAGATATATAAAATTTAATAGCAGAAAGAGTGAAATAGAAAATAAAGATAAGATCAAGTAGATCTACCAAAAAAAAAAAAAATCTGTAATCTCAAGTAGGACTGATTTGGGAAAAGATGGAAGAGGCATAAATAAAAAATTCATTATGATTTTTAAAGGGACCATATCTATAAATATATCAGCAACTAAAGAGTTAATAAAAGAATATAAATAGCTATATATCAATGATATTAAAACAGAAAAACTGGAAAAATTCTTTAATGCTATAATTTAGCAGGAGTGACTCGGTGAAAAAGTGTGTATATAATTTTGTAAAAACTAAATAAAATGAATTTGCATTTAAAATCTTAGCCCAAAGAAACTACTAGATCCATATTCTATCAAATTTTCAAAGAACAAATAATTCTGATCTTATACAAAATTTCTATATTATAGAAGAGTAAAGTTCTTAAAATTAAGATTTTAACATTTCTTAATTATGGTTAGAAAAATAAAAAAAGATGGAAATTTTAGTCTAATTTCACTCAGAAATATAATTAAAACACTTAGAAATATTAGCAAACTGTGTCTGCTGCTGCTGCTGCTGCTGCTGCTGCTGCTGCTGCTGCTGCTGCTGCTGCTAAGTTGCTTCAGTCGTTTCCGACTCTGTGTGACCCCATAGATGGCAGCCCACCAGGCTCTCCCGTCCCTGGGATTCTCCAGATAAGAACACTGGAGTGGATTGCCATTTCCTTCTCGAATGCATGAAACTGAAAAGTGAAAGTGAAGTCACTGAGTCGTGTCCAACTCTCAGCAACCCCATGGACTGCAGCCCACCAGGCTCCTCCATCCATGGGATTTTCCATGCAAGAGTACTGGAGTGGGGTGTCATTGCCTTCTCTGAAACTGTGTCTAGGGTATTTCAAAAGATAAATGCATCAGAATCAATTTTGGTTTATCCTATCACTGAAATGGTAGTTTGATATTACACTGAATTTATTGTATTAGCATGTCGTCTCAGTAAACGCAAAAAACGTTTGATAAAATTCATTGGTCACTCACTATAAAATATTTTGGCTAATTGAGAGTAGAATAAAATAGTTTTAAACTTCATAAAAATATCTTACAAAAACCTAGAACAATTATTCTTAATAGTTTTCTGTATGGTTATTTTCAATATCAGGAAGAAGGCAGGAAAATCTACTGGCAACATTTCTGTTCAATGTTTTGGAGATCTTAGTAAGGTAAGTCCTTAAAAGAAATGAAAACTATGAGGGTTGGAAATGAGGGAAGAGACACTGTCAGTATTTGTAGATATGTGATTGTTTAACTAGAAAGCTAAGGTAGCAACAAAAAATTATTAGAACCAATGAAAAACTTCAGTAAGCTGCTGGATATAAGAAAAATATATAAGGTATATTTCATTTTTCCTACATAATTAATACAAATACTATGTTAAAGCAGAGAGAATCCTATCTAATATATGCAAAATATAGGAAATAAACATATTCTAAATAACAGTTCTTTAACTTGTCCCTCCTCAACGATGAGAATGCATTTTTCTTTGGCCCTTTCACTGTTTAATTTGATTTCATTAAAATCTTTACCTCTTCTCTGAGGCTTAAAGCCTGGTTAATTTTAAGGCCAGTTCAGTTATCTGACTGAGGTAAGTGGAGAGAAAACTGGAAATGTGAGCTGTACTAGTAGGATTTCCAGAACTTTGGGGTCCATCTGCCTCTCCCAACCCTCTCTATGACTGTTACCTAGGCTCCAAGGCCATTATATATGAGTCTATTACTCTAGGGCTTCCTTGATAGCTCAGTTGGTAAAGAATCCACCTGCAATGTGGGAGACATGGCTTTGATCCCTGGGTTGGGAAGATCCCCTGGAGAATGGAAAGGCTACTCACTACAGGATTCTGGCCTGGAGAATTCCATGGACTGTAGAGTTCATGGGGTTGCAGACCAGAGATGACTGAGTTTCACTTTCACTTTCCACTCTAGAGTTCAGTTCAATTCAGTCACTCAGTTGTGTCCGATTCTTTGCGACCCCATGAATCGCAGCATGCCAGGCCTCCCTGTCCATCACCATCTCCCGGAGTTCACCCAGACTTACGTCCATTGAGTCCGTGATGCCATCCAGCCATCTCATCCTCAGTCGTCCCCTTCTCCTCCTGCCCCCAATCCCTCCCAGCATCAGAGTCTTTTCCAATGAGTCAACTCTTCTCATGAGGTGGCCAAAGTACTGAGTTTCAGCTATAGCATCATTCCTTCCAAAGAAATCCCAGGGTTGATCTTCAGAATGGACTGGTTGGATCTCCTTGCAGTCCAAAGGACTCTCAAGAGTCTTCTCCAACACCACAGTTCAAACACATCAATTCTTCAGTGCTCAGCCTTCTTCACAGTCCAACTCTCACATCCATACATGACCACTGGAAAAACCATAGCCCTGACTAGATGGACCTTAGTCGGCAAAGTAATGTCTCTGCTTTTGAATATACTATCTAGGTTGGTCATAACTTTTCTTCCAAGGAGTAAGCGTCTTTTAATTTCATGGCTGCAAGCACCATCTGCAGTGATTTTGGAGCCCAAAAAAATAAAGTCTGACACGGTTTCCACTGTTTCCCCATCTATTTCACATGAAGTGATGGGACCAGATGCCATGATCTTCATTTTCTGAATATTGAGCTTTAAGCTAACTTTTTCACTCTCCTCTTTCAATTTCATCAAGAGGCTTTTAGCTCCTCTTCACTTTCTGCCATAAGGGTGGTGCCATCTGCATATCTGACGTTATTGATATTTCTCCTGGCAATCTTGATTCCAGCTTGTGTTTCTTCACTCCAGCGTTTCTCATGATGTACTCTGCATATAAGTTAAATGAGCAGGGTGACAATATACAGCCTTGATGTACTCCTTTTCCTATTTGGAACCAGTCTGTTGTTCCATGTCCAGTTCTAACTATTGCTTCCTGACTTGCATACAAATTTCTCAAGAGGCAGGTTAGGTGGTCTGGTATTCCCATCTCTTTCAGAATTTTCCACAGTTTCTTGTGATTCACACAGTCAAAGTCTTTGGCATAGTCAATAAAGCAGAAATAGATGTTTTTCTGGAACTCTCTTGCTTTTTCCATGATCAACTGGATGTTGGCAATTTGATCTCTGGTTCCTCTGCCTTTTCTAAAACCAGCTTGAACATCAGGAAGTTCACGGTTCATGTATTGCTGAAGCATGGCTTGGAGAATTTTGAGCATTACTTTACTAGCATGTGAGATGAGTCCAATTTTGTGGTAGTTTGAGCATTCTTTGGCATTGCCTTTCTTTGGAATTGCAATGAAAACTGACCTTTTCCAGTCCTGTGGCTACTGTTGAGTTTTCCATATTGCTGGCATATTGAGTGCAGCACTTTCACAGCATCATCTTTCAGGATTTGAAACAGCTCCACTGGAATTCCATCACCTCCACTAGCTTTGTTCGTAGTGATGCTTTCTGAGGCCCACTTGATTTCACTTTCCAAGATGTCTTGCTCTAGATTAATGATCACATCATCATGATTATTTGGGTCGTGAAGATCTTTTTTGTACCGTTTTTCCATGTATTCTTGCCACCTCTTCTTAATATCTTCCGCTTCTGTTAGGTCCATACCATTTCTGTCCTTTATTGAGCCCATCCTTGCATGAAATGTTCCCTTGGTAGCTCTAATTTTCTTGAAGACATCTCTAGTCTTTCCCATTCTGTTCTTTTCCTCTATTTCTTTGCATTGATTGCTGAAGAAGGCTTTCTTATCTCTACTTGCTATTCTTTGAAACTCTGTATTCAGATGCTTATATCTTTCCTTTTCTCCTTTACTTTTTGCCTCTGTTCTTTTCACAGATATTTGTAAGGCCTCCCCAGACAGCCATTTTGCTTTTTTTGCATTTCTTTTCCATGAGGATGGTATTGATCCCTGTCTCCTGTACA
Organism: Ovis aries; assembly: GCF_016772045.2. Taxonomy (NCBI): domain Eukaryota; kingdom Metazoa; phylum Chordata; class Mammalia; order Artiodactyla; family Bovidae; genus Ovis; species Ovis aries. The sequence continues at coordinate 155,967,506 of NC_056055.1, read as the reverse complement.
ATGTCATGAACGTCATTCCATAGTTCATCAGGAGCTCTATCTATCAGATCTAGGCCCTTAAATCTATTTCTCACTTCCACTGTATAATCATAAGGGATTTGATTTAGGTCATACCTGAATGGTCTAGCGGTTTTCCCTACTTTCTTCAATTTAAGTCTGAATTTGGTAATAAGGAATTCATTATCTGAGCCACAGTCAGCTCCTGGTTTTGTTTTTGCTGACTGTATAGAGCTTCTCCATGTTTGGCTGCATAGAATATAATCAATCTGATTTTGGTGTTGACCATCTGGTGATGTCCATGTGTACAGTCTTCTCTTGTGTTGTTGGAAGAGGGTGTTTGCTATGACCAGTGCATTTTCTTGGCAAAACTCCATTAGTCTTTGCCCTGCTTCATGCCCCATTCCAAGGCCAAATTTGCCTGTTACTCCAGGTGTGTCTTGACTTCCTACTTTTGCATTCCAGTCCCCTATAATGAAAAGGACATCTTGTTTGGGCGTTAGTTCTAAGAGGTCTTGTAGGTCTTCATAAAACTGTTCAACTTCAGCTTCTTCAGTGTTACTGGTTGGGGCATAGACTTGGATAACTGTGATACTGAATGGTTTGCCTTGGAGATGAACAGAGATCATTCTGTCGTTTTTGAGATTGCATCTGAGTACTGCATTTCGGACTCTTTTGTTGACCATGATGGCTACTCCATTTCTTCTGAGGGATTCCTGCCCACAGTAGTAGATATAATGGTCACCCGAGTTAAATTCACCCGTTCCAGTTCATTTTAGTTCTCTGATTCCTAGAATGTCGATGTTCACCTTTGCCATCTCTTGTTTGACCACTTCCAATTTGCCTTGATTCATGGACCTGACATTCCAGGTTCCTATGCAATATTGCTCTTTACAGCATCGGATCTTGCTTTGATCACCAGTCACATCCACAGCTGGGTGTTGTTTTTGCTTTGGCTCCATCCCTTCATTCTTTCTGGAGTTATTTCTCCACTGATCTCCAGTAACATATTGGGCACCTAATGACCTGGGGAGTTCCTTTTTTGGTATCCTATCATTTTGCCTTTTCCTACTGTTCATGGGGTTCTCAAGGCAAGAATACTGAAGTGGCTTGCCATTCCCTTCTCCAGTGGACCACGCTCTGTCAGACCTCTCCACCATGACCCACCTGTCTTGGGTTGCCCCGCAGGCATGGCTTGGTTTCATTGAGTTAAGACAAGCTGTGGTCCTAATGTGATTAGATTGACTAGTTTTCTGTGAGTATGGTTTCAGTGTGTCTGCCCTCTGATGCCCTCTTGCAACACCTACCATCTTGCCTCTCTGGGGCCTCTTCATGGCAGGCCTTTCTAGCTGCCTGCCTGGCCTCGGGGTTGCTCCTCAGGTTCACCGCCCCTGGCCTCGGGCACAAGGTGGCTTCTCCCGGCCGCCACTGACCTCGGACATGGTGTGTCTCCTCCCGGCCACCCCTGACCTCTGACGCAGGATAGCTCCTCCCGGTCGCAGCCCCTGAGCTCGGTCGCGGGGTAGCTCCTCTCGGCGACTAAGCGCAGGCGGCGGCGGCGGCGGCGAGCAGGCGCACTGAGCGCAGCGAAGAGGAGTTACCCCACATCGGAGGTCAGGGGCAGCAGCCTAGAGTGCCAGGCTGCGACGGCGCAGGAACGGCTGAGAGGAGCTACCCTGTGTCGGAGGTCAGGGGCGGCAGCCGAGAGGAGCTACTCCACTCTAGAAGTGAGGTGTAAACCTATCTGACTTCCCTTCTTCCCATCTTGGCAAACCTGAGCCTACCACTTGACTCACTGATTGTATTTTCAATCTTTCTGGTCCTGTGGAGTTTTCCAACGTTAGATTCCAATATTGTATTTAACTATATCTTCAAGATCAGGCAAAGTGTATGAAAATTATACATTCAGATTGGGAGCAAGCCAATCATAGCACCAATCTGTCACTATGAAGATTTACTTCTTGGGCTTTTAATACTCTTTCTGTCCACTTTGCTTCATGAGCAAATATATACATGTGGCAAAATCTGTTGGCATGATATTCTATATGTCCCTTTGCTGTGCTTACATTCCCATTTTTACTATTTCATCACTACTGTGAAGTGTTTGTCAGTGTGCTGCTTTCAAAATTCATGCCAGAGAAAAAACTCAATCTGCATGTGGCAAGTGCCCAGATCCTTACTCTTTTGAAACATTTTCCCTAATTAAAAACATTCATAAAAATTAACTCTAAAGAGTTAGAGGCAAGGTTACTTCAGATTATATCCTATAAAAATATGAAGAAAAATTGTGCTTCATGGTATAATGCTCTCTGCTGAGCAAGAGGCTAGATGTGGCTTTGCTCAAAGCTTGAGTTATATACTTAATTTTGCACATTAAAATTTAATGATATTTTAAATGTAATAAGCCCTTCCCAAACAGAATTTCTTTCTTTTCCAATAGCCTAATTTCATAGTATTGTAGGAATAATATTTTGGAGCATAGTTGAAAGTTTTTTCCCTAGTATAATATTAATATTTTTCATTGATTTTAAAAAAGCCTTTTCTTTAATAGCACTGCAATTTTTTCCGGTTCTGACAAAACTCTGAAACAAAATGGTTTAAAGCAGAATATTATGTTTCTTTTGGCTAGGAAAAATTTTTAAATTATGCAAGTACACTACTTTTCATTGACTCATTAAATCTATCATATGTACATACAGAACTATTTTCATTCATCAAAATTTATGGGTTTTGTAAATTAAGATAGCTTTGTATTACTGAAAGCTTATTTGAAAAAAGTTCCTCCAGAGAATTTCAGGGACAACTATCAATAGATAAGGAAATGTATTTTAATAGGGGGTAGGAGGAAAGCTTGTTTCACAATAGCAAACTTATTTCCAAATGTTCGTAGCAAGACTTTCATGGCCTCTTAATTTTACATTCCTTTCTCCTATGCACTTTTTTATTTCCCACTCGACAAATGAGGTAGTAGAAAAAGGTTATAGAGCAACAGGGAGCAACCTATTGTTGCACTAGGTATCTAGGCAACGAACACCCATCTAGTGTTTCACACAATGTGCTACTAAAATCTTGAATTTGTGGACAGTGCTTTACACTTCACAATGTGGGTTCATATAGGCATGATCTCACTTGACCCCCACCTTGTATGAGGTATGAAGGAAAAATAGTATCTTGTTTCTATTTAGTAGTTAATAATGCAAATATGGAGTAGATTGAGGTTGTTTAAGATATCATAATGAAGATAAGATTTGTCCCAGGAATCCTGATTCCATATTTGTTCTTCCTCTCCCTCACTGCACACAGTCAACTTTCAAATAGTTGTTGGCTGATTGATTGAATAAAAATAGACTACTTTCTCACAGCTTAAAATCATACACATTTTAAGATAATTTTAATGGCCACTGAAAAATATTATTCATTACAAGTTTATAATCTAAAGATTTTGGAAGCATTTGCATTTCCAATGAAGTATTATTTACTTCAATAATGAAGAAAAATGTTCAGCAACTAAAAGAAAATAAAGTCTACAAAATGAGATAAGGTAGAACTCTGGATGAATATTAATTAAGGTCACAAAGTTTCTTAACTGAGGAACCATGTTTAAACTATTTTAAACAAAGTGCTTATCCCACTCAAGTTTAAGTATTATAAGATTAAATCTTGGGTGTGGTGTGCATTCATATTTCCCATGGTCAAATTTGTACTATTGAGACTGGCTTGACCAATATCCAGAGTGAAAGTATTAATCTGACTTAAGTGAGATAACAAAGTGTTCATGTGAATAAAGAAAGAGAGAGAAGAAATGCTGAGGTATAAAAGAGGAGTCTGGAGAACTGCTAGGAACTGGAGGAGAAAATCATATTTATAGGAAAGTGTCTGTTTCTGGTTTAAGAATAAAGATTTAATTAATATAAGGACAAATTGGAAGAAAGAAACCAGGGATAATGCTTGATTATGTGTAGTAACTTTTGGCCCTTGAAACAGGGCTATTGTATTGAATGAAAACATCCTTCAGTGCTCAGGGCAGAATAGACAACACTTTATCTGGCATCCCCCCAATATCCTAGATGACATTCTCTTTCCATAGTAAAGGTTATCTTGACTCCACCTGCACACAACTCTTAAATGTTTTTTTTAATTTTTCTTAAATCAGCAATTGTCTTGAAATGGAAAGTATCTATTAGGTGGGAAGGATAATCTTGACCATTGGAGTGAGCACTGGAGCCAACTGTGGTACTCGTGAAATAGACTGTTCCTAATGCTGCATTCTTTTTCCTTGTAACAGATTTTAGCAAGGGTTGAGAACTGGGGTGTGTGAGGAAAGTAGGCTTCTCTGATGAGCAGAATAGACAAATGCCACTAGGTTGATAGTATCCATTACTGAAAATATATTAGGTGGTTGTCTTACACTTTTATCAAGGAAGAAGATGTAATATCAGTATATCTTTTATTTGTATATTCGCTTCTGGTTACCAACACCAATATAACTTTTCCATAACTTTTTTCAGGATTAGTTGGTGTCTTTCTGAGCAAATGACACACAAGCTTTCCAGTATTATCTAGACGATGGGGTTTCAAGTTGTGAAAAAAAGTGACTATTATAACCAAAGACAGAGGCAGCAAAAGTCGTCATTTCAAAATTTTTTTCTACCTCTTTTCAGTCTAGTCTATAATTAATGACACTTTTGTTCTATGTGTCACATAGGTCATGTACAAATCTTGACATGCTAAGCTTTTCATTTTGGTGATATCTTGAGACTATAAGCAAATACACTTTGTAATAAATCTATACATTCAAATAACTAAACTCATTGTCAAAATTTGCAAAAGTATTTTACAATGAAGTTGAATTTGATAATTTACGAAACAGACACATAAATTTATAGGCAAAACCCATTGACTATGATTGATATGCATTCCTTTGCACTCTTGCCATTCGTTAAAACATAAAATGCAAAATGATACCAGTTCTTCTAAATATAATTAGTCCAATATGCATTTAGAAATTCCTTCAAGTTTCTTTACCACCTGAAGCTGAAATTCTGATATTCTAAAATAAGAAAAACCTATATTCCAATTAATATTATGTTATCAAGGAATTTATGATGAGGTAGTAGAAAATTCATAGAAAGGATAAAAATGTTCACTTCATTTTTCTTTTTAAAAAAATCTTAGGTGTAGCTATTGGTGATAAAAACAAGGTAGTCTAAGCTTTACATACATTTATATGAATTTATAGACTAGCAGTGCATCAACAACAATGCATATAGTTGGTAGAACATAATTTTGAGAGATTATTCTTGGAATTGGTTCAGATAGTCAAGCAGTTTGAGGTTCAAATTCATGGAGTATTTGTGCCATAGTTTGGTTCCCTAAAAGCAGATGCTGAAATACCAATTGGGGTGAAATATGTTTATTAAGGATCAATACATGTGAAAGGAAGGAGAAGCCTAACTGGACAGAGGAAAAAATTAATTGATTCATGTTCAACAAACTCTCCATTAACCCAAAGGGAGACTGTGAAGACAAAATTGCCCTTTAGAAAATCCCACAATGAGACAAAGTGGCTGGACCTTTATAAACTTTTCTCATTTCTGTCATCAGATGTGAGGAATTATTATGAAATTATTTGGTTCTAAATATTGTGCTTATGTTTGAAAAAGAGTCCTTATTTTTAAGAACTACTAAAATATTTATGAATATAATAGCATGTAGTGTGACATTAAAATAAAGTTGAGAAATCTAGAGGAAGATCAACTTCAAGTGTTTTGCAATGACCAAAGAGGAGACTATTTGAGCATGACACTCTATGCCCAAAAGACCACAAAGTATCAAAATACCTACCTATATTTTTTTTTCATAATAACATTTTAAAAACACATCATATTGAGAGGTTGCTTGGTTGCACCTACTCATTATTTTGAAAACAAATAAAGGAAACAACCTAGCACTTTTTCTGCCTCTCTTGTACAGATATATCTCAGAGTAACCAAACAGTTGAGAAAAAAAAAAAATAAGGTATTTTCAGGTAATTTCTTAAGGAGGAATGGTCAAATAGGAAAAAAAATTATCATTTAGCAATACAGTAAAATAGTGGATTTAGGAAATGCTCACCAAGGAATGCTCAAACGTTAGGAGAAACATTGATGGAGAAGCTAATTGATGAAACAACTGAACCAGGTACTCAATCTTACCCAGATGGATAAATATATTCTTCCTGACAGAATGCATTGAGACATACATGGCACCTCCTGTGGAGTTCAGTTCAGTTCAGTTCAGTCGCTCAGTCGTGTCTGACTCTTTGCGACCCCATGAACCACTGCACGCCAGGCCTCCCTGTCTATCACCATCTCCCGGAGTTCACTCAGACTCACGTCCATCGAGTCCTTGATGCCATCCAGCCATCTCATCCTCGGTTGTCCCCTTCTCCTCCTGCCCCCAATCCCTCCCAGCATCAGAGTCTTTTCCAATGAGTCAACTCTTCCCATGAGGTGGCCAAAGTACTGGAGTTTCAGCTTTAACATCATTCCTTCCAAAGAAATCCCAGGGCTGATCTCCTTCAGAATGGACTGGATGGATCTCCTTGCAGTCCAAGGGACTCTCAAGAGTCTTCTCCAACACCACAGTTCAAAAGCATCAATTCTTCAGTGCTCAGCCTCCTTCACAGTCCAACTCTCACATCCATACATGACCAAAGGAAAAACCATAGCCTTGACTAGACAGACCTTAGTCGGCAAAGTAATGTCTCTGCTTTTGAATATATTATCTAGGTTGGTCATAACTTTTCTTCCAAGGAGTAAGTATCTTTTAATTTCATGGCTGCAGTCACCATCTGCAGTGATTTTGGAGCCCCAAAATATAAAGTCTGACACTGTTTCCACTGTTTCCCCATCTATTTCCTATGAAGTGATGGGACCAGATGCCATGATCTTAGTTTTCTGAATGTTGAGGTTTAAGTCATGGAGTAGCCCCACCAATAATTAATCCTGTATCTGATTAAGTCTCTAACTTTAATTGTGTTTATAGGAAATATGGGAGATAGAGAAGCCATATAGATAACAGCCAAATCCTAAAGCAAGAAGGTAGAAAATATTATGACAGTTTTTTTTCAATAAGTAATTGATATGAAAAAATGGAAAGAACTGTTATAAATTTAAAAGGCTTTTAAAACATATAAACCAGATGCAATTTTGCAAATCTTGTTTGGATCCTGACTTGAACAAATCAACTATATAGACATTTTATCATAGAATAAGTATTAGGTGGTATTAACAAAATACTGTGAATTTCAGAAATATGATAATGTTAATGTGTCCTTGTTAAAAGTCTTGCTTATTATAAATGTACATTGAGTTATTTTTTCCAGGTTTATTGCAATATTATACAGTAAATTATTTAGGTGCAAAGATATAAATTGGTAGTGAGAAGGGGAATAAATAAAATGACATTGGGAAAAGTTGAGATTTGTTGGAATTGAGTTACAGATGACAAGCACATGAGAATTATTGTAACATTCACTTTTCTACATGGTGGAGAATTTATTTAACTGTTCAACTATTGACCTATTTGCATTAACATATAGCAGACATTTTTTCATGAAAATAATACACCAAAAAATGTCATAAAGGACAGAAACTAGGTTGAATGACAAATCTGGTTCAAAGAAATCTTGGCAATCATTATTTTAAGCTAAATCCCACAAAATAAAATTTAACATGAATAAATGTGTTGCAAATTTTCAGAATGAAGGTAAGTAACTTAACTGCAATTTGTGAAAAAGAGCAAGCCCACATTATTTGAAATGGATTACATCATGTCTCAGATTGAAGATTTTTTAAGTCAATGTGAAGAAGTAATTTTTATTTTGTTCTTATGTTTTAATGAGATTGCTTAGTTCTGCAATTTTAGTTGGTATAATTAACAAGCTTGAAAATTCTTATATTTGCTTTCTTATCTCTTAAATAGCATATATTGGGCAAAGTTTACATACTGTCTTGATGTCTAATATCATCATGGCTCATTAATGTACTTACTGAACATGTGACAATCCCTTTGGACACTGAGTTGGGTAGAAACATTTGCTTTACTGTAGCTAGTTCTGTTACTCTTACTGCCTCCTTGGCTCATATCTAAGTTCTTATATATAAACTTAGTAGTTCAGCTCTTTGGGTTCAGGTCATACTCCCTCCCCAAATGCCCAGATATTTGATAATGGAGTAATCCAGCTCTACTTTTCCAATTCAAAGTTTAGTTTGAGTATAATTCTCTTTCACACAAGCAAGTAAACTAGGTATTCTTTGGGAAGGTTCTATTTTTTTCAGTCTCTCTTTTTCCCCTGAAAAAAATTTTATCCAGCTAGCTGGAGTCGAGAAAAGCAAATACCTCACTTGAACACGAAAAAACAAGGGGTTGTGACTAAATATGGGCTTCCCAGGTGGCTCAGTGGTAAAGAATTCACCAGCAATGCAAGAGACCAGATTCAATCCCTGCGTTGGGAAGATTCCCTGGAGAAGGAAATGGCTATCCACTCCAGTATTCTTGCCTGGAGAATCCCTTGGACAGAGGAGCCTAGTGGGCTATAGTCTGTGGGGTCACAAAGAGTCAGAGATGACTTAGCAACTGAACAATGACATTATTGAACATAGTAATTATTTGCACTGTAATACACTTTCCCCCCTATCGGTTTAAGTCTCTGGAAGTTCAGTCCTTGGCTTAGAAAATCTAAGGGTTGAGAGCAATATTTGATACTTGCCAGTCAAGATTTCCCAAACTTGAGTCATTAGTATAAAATTCTTCACAATTTTTTGCTAAATAGATACAATTATATATAAAATATGCTTTATTAAATTAAATCCACTTGTAACATAAATTTATTTAAATAGAGAAATTGTTATCAACACCATGATTTTCACCTTTTTTTTTCTTGCATTAACAAAGTGTTTTGAGATATTTACAGTGAGAAAAAAAATTCAACTGTGTGCTACCTAAAATTATCTTGTTACTGCAGCTGGGAAAACTAGTAGACTCATGTGATGCTTGAATTTTTGCCACTACCACATTACATATAAATATTTTACTCTAGTTCTCAATAACCTTAGCCTGTTATTTAGATTACATTAGGACTTAGTAAGTGCTTATTAAATATGTTTATTGAATGAAGAAATGTACATAATTGAGGATATCATAATTTGAAAATCCATGTTATTATAAACTTTGATAAACTTTCAGTTTGAGGAGTGGCATTATTGAAATAATTGCCTTCTACGTCCTTCCTCATTACTCTATTGGCAAACATTCTCTTGTTTCTTTGTTTGTTCGTTCCTTTGAAAAATAACACAGATTTAGACAGTAAAGTTAACATCTTTATTGCACGTAATTCATCTACCCCCAAACACTTAACATAGTAAACATTGTTGTATGTGTTAGTAGAGAGAATGTAACAGTTGCAGAAAGCAGATAATTTCCTCACTACTGAAAGTATTCAGTAGACTTTATAATCCCACAAGTATATTTTTTCCTGTAAAGGTTATGTTTTTAAATTTTGGTTTTCTCTAACAGCAAATTTTGACCCTTTGATTTAAGAGATCTATAGTTTTTTTGCCATTAAATAATGTTGAAATGCTCGTAAAAAGGAGATTTTTATGACTACCAATACGTAGATCTACCAGGAGCCAGCACAAGGAGTCCCTCCCATGGCAAAAGTCATGAGGTTAAGGGGCCCGACAGGCAAAGCTGAGTCAGGCCTTAAGGGAGCCTCGCTGGATCTGCTTGAGCATCTACCCGCAAAACCAGAGTCTGCCTGCCTTACTGCATTATGCTTTTCGCTTACACTTCTGACATTAACAGGGGCTGTCCCCCACCACCTTCCTCTAAAAGGAATTAACTTAGAGCTCCAGTTAATCAGTCTCCTGGGCATAAAAAGAATGTCTCAGCTTAAACCCCTCTGATAGCTTTCTATCTTACCTGACCGGTCTGTCTGGATTTTTACAACTGCGCATGTGAAGTGTTTACAGCCTCCCAACCATGAGAGGCACTGAAAGCTTAAGAAATTATAGGACAAATCATTAGAATAAAACTGATTAAGGGCTTCATTGTTGAGCCAATATTTGCTGCCAAATTTTCCTACCTTTTATTTGTTGATATAGTTGGTATATAGAAAAAACAAGTAGCAACATAGATCTTTGAGTTAAGTACCTTCTTTGTTATAACCCACTGTGCCTTTGTTCTACAGGGATGTAACTTTATTTAGTACTCTGAAGGTGATGCAGATTAAAGAAAAACACTACAGGGAAAATGAGATTAACATTCATCAAAGAAGAAAGCCATAAAATGTTAACAGGCCTTTTGGCCAGAAAATAATGTAAATCACCTGAGACCCTTTGTATACGGAAAGATTTGCAGAAAGAAAGCCTGGTCTTGATAAGGGTCAGGGCTGCTGACCCTGCATAACTTTCTGTTACCCATTGATCTCTATGTACAACCAAAAGTATAAAAAGCTTTCCTGGAAAATAAAGGATGGACCAGTTTCTCAGACCAGTTTCTCAAACTAGTTTCTTGGCAATCTGGCTCCCCCCGTGTCAACTCTCTCTCTCTTTCTCCCTCCCTCTGCTTTTCAGGCTGATCCCTTGGAACGCAGAGGCTCTCCGTGTCTACTTATTTGCCCAGGCTTCTAAGACCCACGCAAGAGGGAGCCCAAGGCGGGGCACCCTCCGCTATTCAAGCGGGCGCCTGTGGCCTAACATAGATGGTGCAAGTTTCTTGTCTTGAGACTTTATTAGCTTTCTGTGTAAACCAAGGAATATCAGCCTCTTTTCTCCACTAATTTTCCTACTACACTATTCTTTCCTAATCTCTCTTTATATTTCTAATTAAATAAGTCTCTCCTCGCCAACTCTGTCCCTGCTTCGAATTCCCTGGATCCACTGGGGCTGGACCCTGGCATAGATCCAAATTATGAATTCATATTAATAATAATTATAGATAGCTATGGATTTGAAAACTACCACCCTAAATATCAGGAAATATGGCCCAAATAAAGGAAGAACAGGGCATGTAAAGTCATTTAAAATTGTTGGTGCTTTGAAGATCTGGGAATAGAATATTTGTGTATTTATGTCCAAGAGGAAATTGAAAAATCAGACATTTTATAGAAGCTGAGATATTTAGAAGCTGACAGCTTTTAAATCCTATTTTATATAAGAAAAAATCTCACTCATTAATAGAATATTTGATAAGTATTCATTTTCTTGTAGTATTAAGTCTGTGATTGATGGATGAGGAAGGGTGACTGAAAATCAGGAGGTGAGTTTAAGGTAGATGCTGCATACTTGAGCAAAATTATATCTAAAGAGTATGTAATATAATTTGAGATATTTTAAAGTAAATCTTTAATAAGTACAGTGATTTCATGTATAAAATTTTTCTATCAGTATTTCATTTAATCTTTATCATTGGAAGAACTTGCTTACTATATTGAACAAAATATAAATAGTAAGTTTTATCTATTAAATATTTTAATTAGATTATGAATTCAATTTAAATGTCTTAATAGTAAAGAGCTAATTTTTAAATTCTGCCAACAGATTTATTAATTCTGCATGTATTTATTTAGCAGCTAATTTACAGATGATGCTGTGCCAGATGATATAGAAAATAAGATGAAAAAGACAGCTAGACAGTGTGTATACATGTTGACCACAGTGACTGTCACAGTGCATTGTGATTGCTTTTTTGCATGTTTGTCTGACCACCTTTGCTTCTTCCATTATGTGTGTGCATGTTTGTATATGGTTATAATGTAAGAAAGTATTCTACCTTGGCAGTAATAAAAATTATGTCTGAAAAATATTGAACTTAACTGAGCTGCCTCAGAACGGAGAACTGTGGGCTGTGAGAAGAGAAACTTTCCTCTGTTTCTCCCACAACCCACAATAAAGCTGGAGCTTTGTAGACCTTCAGTGTTTACCGAATCGTAGGCAAGAGGGAAAAGGGCACACTCCTTTTGGAACAACGACAAACTTCCTTTAACCATCAAACCTGAAGACAAATTATGCCATAAAAATAAATTCAGATTATTTTTGACATAAATACCATCTAGGTAATTTTAAGGCTTCTATATAGGGGAGAGAAATGTCAGGGGGAAAATTCCATCATGATTGTTATTGTTCAGTCACTCAGTCGTGTCTGATTCTTTGCAACCTTATGGACTGCAGCACACCAGGCTTCCCTTTCCTTTGCTGTCTCCCAGAGTTTGGTCAAACTCATGTTTATTGAGTTGATAATGCCATCCAACCAGCTCATCCTCTGTTGTCCCCTTCTCCTTCTGCCCTTTATCATTCCCAGTATGAGGGTCTTTTCCAGTGAGTCAGTTCTTCACATCAGTTGGCCAAAGTATTGGAGTTTCAGCTTCAGCATCAGTCTTTCCAGTGAATATTCAGGACTGATTTCCTTTAGGATTGGTTTGATCTCCTTGCTGTCCAAGGGACTGTCAAGTCTTCTCCAACATCACAGTTGGAAAGCATCAATTCTTCGGTGCTCAGCCTTCTTTATGGTTCAACTCTCACATCCATACATGACTACTGGAAAAACCGTAGCTTTCACTAGACAAACGTGTAGGCAAAATGATGCCTCTTCTTTCGAGTATGCTGTCTAGGTTGATCATAGCTTTTCTTCCAAGGAGCAAGTGTCTTTTAATTTCATGGCTGCAGTCACCTTCCACAGTGATTTTGGAGCACTATAAAATAAATTCTGTACTGTCTCCATTGTTCCCTCATCTATTTGCCATGAAGTGACTGGATGCCATAATCATCATTTTTTGAATGTTGAATTTTAAGCCAGCTTTTTCACTCTCCTCTTTCATCTTCATCAAGAGGCTCCTTAGTTCCTCTTAACTTTCTGCCATTAGGGTGGTGTTATCTGCATATCTGAGGTTATTGATATGATGGAGAATTTTGTTTGAATGGATTGAAATTTATTGAGGAAGTGGACAACAGTTGGACCTTGGGATGAAGTTTAAGTGAGATTAGAACTCTGGGATACAGGTGGACCAGGATGTGCAGCTCCTGGGCTCAGTGACCAGATGATGAGATTTTAAAAAAAAATTGAGAAAAAGTGGAAAAGGTGTGAATGAATTTTGTAGTGGGGTTGCAGATAGTAGTGATCCTTCAGATGAATCTCCATGAAGTTATTGGTTTTGAATAGCCAACACAGAGCCTATTGAGAAAAATTTAAGATGTGTCAAGTTAGGTTCTAGAAAAATGTGCAGCAAAGGCAGGTCTCAGGAAGTCTAGGGTAAAGAATGGAGGATGTTATTACTAGATATTGAGGGAGTTATTAATTTTTTGACAAAATTTAGATCAGAAGTGTACATTATGACAGTGTCTAGATTGAACAGAAGAGAGAAGAGAATTAAGATTGGAGTGGTAGGGAACTATTGCAGTAGTAGAAATTATAACCTTTGCTATGTGACAGGCAGAGTACTAAGCACTTTATTGCTCTCATTTTATCTCACAATAATCTTATGAGGTAGATAATAATTTTAGCCTTCATATTATAGTTGAGAAATCTGAAGCACAGAGAGCCTATGGGATACACGAAGCTGAGAAGCCAATCACTCCTGTTGATACAGAGTCCTAGAAGATGAGAGAGTACAGTTAGGAAGCAGTGTCTCTTTGAGTATTAAGACTGAGCTCTTAATTACAAGCCACATTACCTCCATGGAGAGCATTCTACCTCCAGAGTTTTATTCATTATGCATTTTAGAACTAAATAGCTCTGTGAATCAAGTTTTTCACAGTTTAAGTTATTTTTTAACCTCTAATTAGGCCCTTATAGCATAAACCCATTAGGTATATGTTTGAGACCAATTTGGCAGATTTCATGATAGTGTAACAATCCTGGGCTCTTATTATCCCTTCCATGTATGTCCTTTAGAGCCTTAGATACAGCCTCTGGCTGACTTTGGATATTGATTCCATTATGCTGCCAACATCCTTCAACTGATGTAGAAGATCCAGGCTGATCTATTAATATACCCAAGTCTACCTTCTGCAGCACAGGCTTGAAGTTAATTTTTAAAGAATGTGCTTGCAGGCAGCTATATTCTAGACCTTTCAAACATATGATCACCCACAACTTATTGTCCAAAAATACAGCACCAGTCTTATTCAAGAACCCTCTAGAATTTTATCTTATAAAACTCCTCTAGCTACATCTACTGTTATTTAATATCATTTTTTCATTCTATCACCTGACCTAACCACCCTCTATTCTTTAAAATGCTTGAATACTATGTATCCCTTTTACTATATTAATTGTATATCTGAATCCCACTCATTCCTTCAAAATCACAATAACATCCCACCTCTGTTGGTGACCAACTACCTAGGCTCTGGTGTTACCTCTTAATACTCACAGCACTGATTAGAAGTAGCATTTATCAGTAATTTCATCTTTGATTCCCTTATATCTGTTTTAGTTCAGTAGATTATAGGCAACTAGAACAGAGTCTTGCCTTTAATATGTATTTATATTTTTGAATACTCTACAACACAGTAATTTCCCCATAGACCTCCAATAGTGTTTTCATTTTGTTGACATCTTTAAAAGTCATTGATTTAAAAATTTTTATTATTATTACATAGCAGCATAAATTGTATACATATTGTTGAAATCCTAGACTCAAAGACAAGATAGATAAAAGTTTAGCTAGTTATTTGGAAATTACGTGTCTTTCCTAAGATGGAAAACAGTACTTTATAGGGCAGACTATTCTAACATAGGAGTACATAGTCAGTGTTATAAGATGTTTATTTTTCAAAACAATCCAGAAATCCACAATTTTATGATAAATTTTTTCAATGAATATTTGCTTAAATAAGTTTTAAATATCATGCAAGGCAAAATAAACACATCTTTTGATCCATCTATTAGCCCACATGTTTGTACCTTCTGATGTATGTGTATCTGAAATTCCAATATCATATTTAGAACACTTTACTCACAAGCATGGTCACTATAATCTAACGTATTAATATATATTATTTATTCCTATAAACTAGAATGTAATCTAAAATAAAGCAGCAGTATTAAAAAATTCCATCCCATGCATATATTTCAACAAGATTTGAGGAATAATTTCCTATTGCATTGAAACTCAGCAGTGATGGGAAATGCAACCATCAATAGCATGAATTACTATACCATTTATAGAAGAAATATTAATACAGATATTTGTCAGGCCCTAATAGCAGTTGCCAGATTCTGTGTCTACAACAATCAAACATCTTTTTGTGAAAACCTAAGAAAGTATATTTATTGCTCTCTTTTATTTTTTTCTGAGTTTAGATTTCAGTTTAATTCAACTAATATATATTGAATGTCACCTTTGAGTGAGACCTCATAGCAGGTGCTGTAGAGAACACAAAAATGAGTGAAACGATTTGCTTTCTGTGCACCTTTGTTCTCATCTTTTGGCCTATCTAAATTCTGCCTACTTCCTCAAAACCCAGATCTAATCCAATATCTCTTGGGTCTAGTTAAGGGGCAAGACCAATACTCAAATAAGTATGCAAAAGACACTATGGCAAGTTCTTTAAAGGAGATAACAAAAATTATCTGTGTCTCTAAACATTTTAGTATATGAAAATAAGATAATGTGCTAAAAAGTAACTAGCATGAACTGAAAGCAACATTATTTAGCTTGGTCATGCAAACTGTCTTTGGGGAGAAGGTATTTGGGCAAAATTCTAGTAATAAGGGGTCAACCAGATCTGTTATCAGGAAACCAGGCATAGGATACAAACGTCACATATTCTATGAACAGAAAGAAGACAAGTGGGACAAGAATCAGGGTCAGCAAGAAGGAGACTGGTAGGAAATAAAGGTAAATCAGATGTGACCTTGTTGATGAGCAGAAAGACTTTGGAAGTCCTTTGAAGTGTAATGGGAAGCCATTGATGGGTTTTAGGCAAGAAACCAATATGATATAATTTGCACATTTAAAAGTCTCTTTGGCTTAAGTGGGCTGAATAGATGACATTCATTTTTTGAGACAGAAAATGTTGGTGGGAGCAACAGTTATAGAGTGTGTTAACTTTTCTGTGATAACAAACCCCAAAATGTCTGTGGTTTACCAAACCATTTCTCAACCAAATTGTCAGTTGCTGCTATTCTGTTGTTATGGATCTGCTCATGGTGCCTGTTTATCACTTGGTCAATCTGAAGGAGCAAACTATTTGGGACATGTTAGTCTCAAGACAGAGAACAGAGAACAAGAGGTGGAGCCTAATTTTGAAATTGCCCTTAAAGTTTCTGCCCAGATGTAGTATAAACATATTTACTTACATTGGTCAAAGCAAGTCACATGGCCAAGCATGACCATAGGCTCACTATCTTCCTCTCTAGGGAGGCAGGTGCTGCAGGTCAAACAGCAAAACATGAATTTATATAACAGGAGGAGGGAATGCTGCTGCTGCTGCTGCTGCTAGGTCGCTTCAGTCATGTCCGACTCTGTGCGACCCCATAGACGGCAGCCCATCAGGCTCCCCCGTCCCTGGGATTCTCTAGGCAAGAACACTGGAGTGGGTTGCCATTTCCTTCTCCAATGCATGAAAGAGAAAAGTCAAAGTGAAGTCACTTAGTCATGTCCGACTGAGCGACCCCATGGACTGCAGCCTACCAGGCTCCTCCATCCATGGGATTTTCCAGGCAAGAGTACTGGAGTGAGGTATAAATAGTTGGATATATACGGTAGTAACATAATCCTTCACAACAGGTAAAGGGGATAGGTTTAAGTGGGAAAATAAAAAGGTGTTCATGGAGATACAGATGAGTACAAATGTCCATGTACAGGAGGAAGAGTTACCTGGGATCTAACCTTGCTAATAAACTTGTGACCTTGAGCAAGTCATTTAACCTACTTGCTCACTTTAACCTTGCTCACTAACAAACTTGTGACCTTGAACAATTCATTTAACCTACTTGGGCCTTATTTTCTTCATATGTAAAATAATAAAGTTATGTTAGATTCAGGGAAGAATAACTTGACTTTTGAGAGGCTCATCACCCCTAATATTGTGGTGTATAGATAGTTATCTTTTTATGATACTATCTGACTATTTACATGTCCTATGAAAAGGATGTTCAGGTAATCAAAACACTGGAACCTGAAGAAGGGTATAAATAACCAGGGAAAAATGACTTATAATATTTACAGTCAACTTTTAAAATATTACTTGCATACCTGATGAGACACATAGGATCCCCAGGGTTAATGAATCTTTTTTTTTCATTTCCATCTTTGTTTCAATTAAAGCATGTTGATATAACAAGAAAACCAACACAAAGGAACAATTAATAGTTTCTTAACAACCCAGTAAATAATTGATATTTACTCTCTGATATGAATCTTTCTGGGCTTCCCTGGTGGTTCAGACAGTAAAGAATCTGCCTGCAATGCAGGAGACCCAGGTCCAGGTGGATTTTTTTTTACTGTCTGAACCACCAGGGAAGCCCAGAAAGATTCATATCAGATAGTAAATATCAATTATTTACTAAATAGACATTTCTCCAAAGAAGACATACAGATGGCTAACAAACACATAAAAAGATGCTCAACATCACTCATTTTCAGAGAAATGCAAATCAAACCACAATGAGGTACCATTTCACACCAATCAGAATGGCTATGATCCAAAAGTCTATAAGCAATAAATGCTGGAGAGGGTGTGGAGAAAAGGGAACACTCATACTGTTGGTGGGAATGCAAACTAGTACAGCCACTATGGAGAACAGTGTGGAGATTCCTTAAAAAGCTACAAATAGAACTGCCTTATGACCCAGCAATCCCACTGCTGGGCATACACACTGAGGAAATGAGAACTGAAAGAGACACATGTACCCCAATGTTAACTGCAGCACTGTTTATAATAGCCAGGACAAGGAAGCAACCTAGATGTCCATCAGCAAACAAATGGATAAGAAAGCTGTGGTACATATATACAATGGAGTATTACTCAGCCATTAAAAAGAATACATTTGAATCAGTCCTAATGAGGTGGATGAAATTGGAGCCTACTATACAGAGTGAAGTAAGCCAGAAAGAAAAACACCAATACAGTATACTAACACATATATATGGAATTTAGAAAGATGGTAACAATAACCCTGTATGCGAGACAGCAAAAGAGACACAGATGTATAGAACAGTCTTTTGGACTCTGTGGGAGAGGGAGAGGGTGGGGTGATTTGGGAGAATGGCATTGAAGCATGTATAATATATATGAAACGAATCACCAGTCCAGGCTCGATGCATGACACCGGATGCTTGGGGCTGGTGCACTGAGATGACCCAGAGGGATGGTACGGGGAGGGAGGAGGGAGAGAGTTTCAGGATGGGGAACACGTGTATACTTGTGGTAGATTCATGTTGATGTATGGCAAAACCAATACAATATTGTAAAGTAATTAACCTCCAATTAAAATAAATAAATTTATATTTAAAAAATAAATTGTGCTTCTTACAAAACAGTTAGTGCAAATAAATTTAAACCAAACATTTTCCACAACTTTTTTCCTACTATGTAACATATTGTGGAGATCCTTTTAGAATAAAATATAGTATATACTAATTTATCTTCACTAGCTTTATAATTATTCATGGTTTGAAAGCACTGTAATGCATTGGACTATTCACCTATTTAAGCACATTAAGATTTTCTTCATAAAATTTTTATTAGTAAAGCATTAATATAAATATCTCTGCATATAGTTCTTTCCATGTTACTGCCTCTATGTTTTTATGATAGATCTTCCCAAGGATTGCTATGCCAGTGGTGTGTGCACTCTCACTTTTGTTGCAGTAGTGGATGTCATGATTCATTGCACAGGTCTCCCCTCTAGGACTATGGCATTAATTTCCCAGCAACTGGGAATGTTGGTGGCTAACTTCTCTCAGCTGAGTTCCTCTCTGGATGCAGGGAGTTGAATAACCC
This sequence comes from Ovis aries, assembly GCF_016772045.2. NCBI lineage: Eukaryota > Metazoa > Chordata > Mammalia > Artiodactyla > Bovidae > Ovis > Ovis aries. Next base: position 155,948,517 of record NC_056055.1, on the reverse strand, counting down.
CATAATTATTGGACTACGACCCCACAGTTATTCGGTTTTGACAGATCATGCCCCTATCAAGAGTGCATTTCACATCTAATGACTGGTTGATGCAGAGATATAAATGTCTAGTCTTCTTGCCCCAAAGTGGAATAAGTTTAAAGGGAAGTCCCAGCTCTAGATCTCCCAATATGACTGACTAGGTCTTTGCTGCAATTGCAACAAAGTTCAACTACTCCTTCTACCTAATTTGGCTTCCTTTATTCCTTCCCAGGTACCTATACTGAGAGTATTCTTCAATAGATCGCTGCATGTTAATCCCACTAATCTGTATCTCTGCTCCCCAGGGAACCCAGCCTGTGACAGTAGCAGACTGCTCTGAACAATGACAATTTATGTCTTACAATCAGGAAGTCAAGACTGTAACATTGCTCTGTAGACTTACTAACAAAGTACAATTACCATAGGATGGCACATCCTGTCACTCAGACTTCCTCAGCAGCAATTTGTCTACTGATTTTACTGTCTTCTCTAATGAAAACTCACTGCCACAAATGATTTGTTCACTTTGTTCAAATAATAATCATCTTCTGTAATCAAAGTGCCTAGTTATAGGATATTTATGTAAATCATTTATTTTATATCAGTTGTCAGAGAAATAAGGGTTTACTGCTTACAATAAATGAAGCAAATGTTTACAAAATATTTCCAAAGCCAGAATTTATATTTATTAAGTATACAGATCCAAAATACAAAGTTTTTATATTTACTTTCATTTTTCTGTGCACAGCTAGATTTCAATCATTTTGTTTCTAACCTCAATAGTATCTCCCAGAGCCAGACTAAGGAGGAACTTGCAAGCCATCCATTCCCATAGCAACCATTTCGAGGTGTCCTCAGCTCTCCTTTCAGTGATACGTACAGACCTGCACAGGGAAACTTGTGGAAGGAAGATGGAAGGAAGACAGCAGGGTGGGAACTCTTAAAAGCAACAAGAAATTCTGGGATTGCTTTCTCTGTGAGACTGAATATCTAGCAGTAATTTTTTCAAAATATTTGACATTTCAATAGATATACCTGATTTGAGAAGTTTCTGTAACTATTAAATTTTACGTTTCAAGGTATAAAGATAATATTTAAAAAGTACATCCAGAAGCATATGAAATGTGCCCAGTAAAATCAGCAGAAGAGTATGGTAAAAATAAGAACTAAAATGTTGTGAAGCTAGGCATTTCAAGATTTCCTTTAAGTGGGTAAGAGGGGGCTGATATGGAAAGACTATACTTTAAGTTTATAAGCTTCCTTGCAATGTGTTGACAATAAATCACTATTTAATTTTGGCCATGTCAGAAAAAAAGTGGAAAGAAAATGTTTACTGAGCTTTAAGCTATTCCATGTACTGCACAGAAATACAGTAGATCGATTTCATTACCTAAAAGTAAATGATTGACATTTTGAGGGTCAGTTTGAAATATGACTGCAACAAATCTCATTCAATTAAAGAATCCCCAACCCCCCCAAGAACAATCTTCTGTGGCTCTATACTGAAGGACAGCATTGTGCTTATGATAATAAACTAAATGGCAGCAGCTGACAGTAGAGTGTTCCACCCTTACTGTTGACATCCTGCCCTGCTAATGAGCTCAACTTCACCCTGGGAGAGCTGTCTGTTTGGGGCAGGGAAGTTACTCTTTCTCATTGCCGGCTTGCTTCTAATTCCTTCCTGAAAAGAAGTGTCAGTCATGCTTAATTGCATTAAATTAGGTGTGATAGTTTAAAACAGCACCAGGTCTTTTCAAGACTCGACTAAATCACTCAAGTTCTCACTTCTTTCTGAAGTCCCAGTTGGTATTTTAAGTCATGTCTCAGAAGTATCCCTGGGAATTAAACAGCATATGCGTCCAAGGTCACCTAACGTATTTTCTGACCACATGTCATAAGCATTGTCACAAGGAATTAGATATCACCATGTGTACAGAGCTCTCCTAGGAGTGAGCAGAGCAACAGAGGCCTTGACATGGCTCCTTCATAGAATTCTAAACCAGACAATATGGTTGATCACACACAAGTGCAGTGATGAATAAAATGTCTTTGTTAATTTAAATTTGGTTCATTTGGAATCACTAATCATTCATACCACAAATTTTATCTCATCTTTAAAGAAAGAATTGCTAAGGAAAGTAACAACACAAAGATTTCTCAGAGCAAGCTCACCTGCATAAAGAAACATGCCTGTATTTATTTTTGCATTCATTTATGTGTGAATTCATTCATACAAACTTAGTTCTAAGTATTTATAGAATGCCTTCAGTGGTCATATAGGGATGGTAAAGGATTGGAAATGATACACACTAGGGTAAGGTGAAACAACTATAGCTTTTGAAAAGCTGGTCATTTAGTTAGAATTTACAGATATTTGTTGCTAATAAAACTGACTTGAACTAATAGAACATATCCTTTCAAAATGTTTCATATGTTTACATTTGAGTTTAAAGTTTAGTTTTGCAGAATAAAGCTTTGTTTTTTTTTAACCTGAGATTCTTCATTCCAGCTGATATTCACAATTAATTCCAAGAGAAGTATTATTATAATGTTATCTAAATTTGACAGACACAGTTTCAGATTCTGAGATAAACAACATTCACAAAAAATAAGTATGCGTTATATACCCATCCAAATATAGGTATGCATAGATTCTAAGAGCATTTATCATAGTACCAGGCACAAAATATGCATTCAATATGTCAAGTTACCCAATAAAATTTTGAAAGAAAAAATTATATCAGTATTGCAGCATGTAACTTCTATAATGTTGGTAAAGATATTCTATGTAAGTGAGGCTTTATACTACAATAGACATTATATTCCTCTATTAGTTCATCCAGCTATCAGCTACCTATTTGTCCACCTGTCCTGCCAGACAGCCATCCAATCATCTAGCTGTCTATGCCACTAATAACTTCTGTTCAGTAAAATGTCATAAACTTAGGGGTATAAATACAAGATATATTCACTGCATTTTAAAAATATATAACAAGTATAAGAAAAATAACATAACTCAGACTTGCTATAATTTAAGACAGTAGATAGAGAGGACAATTTAAGGTTAATGAATAGCTTGATGACTCAAGAAAGGGAAAAATTCACCTTAGGAAAAAGCATTTGAATATGCTTTTTGAAATCTGAAGCACCTTAATATTTGTTGAATGAATGAAAAAATAAAGAAATGAATTAGAATTAAAGCAAAATCTAAAAATAGCAAAATCTTGGTAGGAAAAGACACAGGCTTCAGATGTTACTGGAGGACAAAGCACAATAAGTACTACTGCTCATACTTGAGAAAAACACACAGTTATTGCAAAATTGTGAGTAGCCTAAGTGAACAGGAGTCTACAGAATGTGAAAGGAATCAAAATCCATTATGATAGTTTTTTTTTTTTTAATATGATCCCAGGTTCTTCAACATTCTTCCATCAGAAGTTAGGGTCAACACACCCTTTTCTTGAAAAAAGTCAAGACTGTGTCTGCTTTGACCAATAGAGTAAAGTGGAATTAATGATATTTAACTTCTGAAGCAAAGCTGAAAAAGACCATGTAGCTTCTTCCTGGATTTATTAGGATATTCACTCTGGTGGATGCTAGCCACCATGTAAAAAAATATGATCACCTAAGACTGCTGAGCCAGAGAAGGCACTGGCACCCCACTCAAGTACTCTTGCCTGGAAAAATCCCATGGACGGAGGAGCCTGGTAGGCTGCAGTACATAGGGTCATGAGGAGTCGGACACGACTGAGAGACTTCACTTTCACTTTTCGCTTTCTTGCCTTGGAGAAGGAAATGTCAACCCACTCCAGTGATCTTGCCTGGAGAATCCCAGGGATGGGGGAGCCTGGTGGGCTGCAGTCTCTGGGGTTGGACACGACTGAAGTGACTTAGCAGCAGCAGCAGCAAGACTGCTGAGCAGAGGGTGGATAGGCACTGGAGTTAGCCCATCTGAATTCCAATGTCAACTGCCAGTTGTGTAAGTAAGCCATTCTTTATAATCATTGCTCCAGGCAGCCCATTGCCACCTGTGCCAACAGCTGACTGCAACCTAATGAGAATTTCCCAAGTGGGCCCTTTCCAACTTATGGTGAGTAAAATAAAATAAATAGTTATTATTTTATACTACAAGGCTGTGCACTTTTATAGGCAGCAATAGTAACTACAATAAGATTTTGGTGCCTAAAATTGGATTCAGACTCACACAAGTATTGACTACCTGGCCAGTTTGAGCTTCTCATACCAGTCCACCAATAGGCAAGGAAGAGGGATGTTGGATGGATTGACTAACCCTGACATTTAAGGGAAAACCAGGATGCCTCACATACTGGAATTAGGGAGGAGAATGTTTAGAATAAATATCCTCTGAAGTCTCTGCCCTTGGTTGTTCTCGTTGTTCACTCACTCAGTTGTGTCTAACTCTTTGTGACCCTGCAGACTGCAGCAAGCCCGGCTTCCCTGTCCTTCGCCATCTCCGGGCGTTTGTTCAAACTCATGTACATTGATTCAGTGGTGCTATGCAACCATCTCATCCACTGTTGCCCTCCATCTCCTCCAGCCCTCAGTATTTCCCAGCATCAGAGTCTTTTCCAATGAGTCAGCTCTTCACAGCAAGTGGCTAAAGTATTGGAGCATCCACTTCAGCATCAGTCCTTCCAATGAATATTCAAGACTGATTTCCTTTAGGACTGACCAGTTTGATCTCTTTGCTGTCTAAGGGACTCTCAAGAGTCCTCCCCAGCACCACAGTTCAAAAGCATTAATTCTTCCATGCTCAACCTTCTGTATGGTCCAACTCTCACATCTGTACATTACTACTGGAAAAACCATAGCTTTGACTATGTGGATCTTTGTCAGTAAAATGATGTGTCTGCTTTTTAATATGCTGTCTAGGTTTGTCAGAGCCTTTCTTCCAAGAAGCAAGTATCTCTTAATCTCGTGGCTGCAATCATCATCTTCAGGGATTTTGGAGTCCAAGAAAATAAAGTCTGTAATCATTTCCACTTTCTCCACAACTATTTGCCATGAAGTGATAGGACTGGATGTCATCATTTTCATTTTTTGAATGAGTTTTAAGCCAGCTAATTCACTTTCCTCTTTCATCAAGAGGCTCCTTAGTTCCTCTTCTCTTTCTGCCATTAGTGTGGTGTCATCTTCATATCTGAGTTTATTGATAATTTTCCCAGAAAGCATGATTCCAGCTTAAGCTTCATCCAGCCCAACATTTAGAATAGTGTACTCTGCCTAGAAGTTAAGTAAGCAGGGTGACAATATACCGTCTTGACATACTACTTTCTCAATTTTGAATTAGTCAAAAATCAAATTTTGAAGAATTTTAACAAAATTCTTCAAGAGATGGGAATACCAGACCATCTGACCTATCTCTTGAGAAATCTGTATGCAGTTCAGGAAGCCACAGTTAGAACTGGACATGGAACAACAGACTGGTTCCAAATACTAAAAGCAGTGCATCAAGATCTTGTCTCTCTGCTTATTTAATTTCTCTATTGCTTTTCGTCCTGCATACAGATTTCTCAGGAGGCAGGTAAGATTGTCTGATATTCCCATCTCTTTAAGAATTTTCCACAGTTTGTTGTGATCCACAGTCAAAGACTTTAGCATAGTCAATGAAGCAGAAGTAAATGTTTTTTTTTCTAGAATTATCTTGCTTTCTCTATGATCCAGTGGATGTTGGCAATTTGATCTCTGGTTCCTCTGCTTTTAAAAACCCATCTTGTATATCTAGAAGTTCTCAGTTCATGTACTCTTGAAGGCCAGTTTGAAGGATTTTGAGCATTACCTTGCTAGCATGTGTGAAATGAGAACAATTGTGCAGTAGTTTGAACATTCTTTGACATTGCCCCTCTTTGGGATTGGAATGAAAACTGACTTTTTCCAGTCCTGTGACCACTGCTGAGTTTTCCAAATTTTCTGGCATATTGAGTGCAGCACTTTCACAGCATCGTCTTTCAAGATTTGAAATAGCTCAGCTAGAATTCCATCACCTCCATGAGCTTTGTTCATAGTAATGGTTCCTAAGGCCCAGTTGACTTCACACTCCAGGATGTCTGGATCTAGGTGAGTGATCACACCATTGTGGTAATCCTGGTCATTAAGAACTTTTTTGCACAGTTCTGTGCATTCTTGACACCTCTTCTTAATCTCTTCTGCTTCTGTTAAGTCCATACTGGTTTTATTCTTTATTGTGCCATTTTGCATAAAATGTTCCCTTGGTATCTTTTCTTCAAGAGATCTCTAGTCTTTCCCATTCTATTGTTTTCTTCTAATTCTTTGCATTGTTCACTTAAGAAGGCTTTCTTATCTATCTTTGCCTCTCTTTGGAACTCTGGATTCAAATGGGTATATCTTTTCTCCTTTGCCTTTTGCTTCTCTTCTTCTCTCAGCTGTTTGTAAGGCCTCCTCAGACAGCCATTTTTCCTTGTTGCATTTCTTTTCTTGGTGATGGATTTGGTCACCACCTCCTGCACAATATTATAAACCTCCATCCATAGTTCTTCAGGTACTCTATCAGTCAACAACAACAAAAAAAGCTACAGCCCCAACAAGCAGCACTATTAATGTCACAGACATTTAAGAAATTAGATTTTGGGTCACCTCACCTGGCAAGAAACTGTGATCAGCTAAAGTGCTTATTGAAAGAAAAGAGAACTTAGAATGGGTATCAGAAAAAGCAAATGATAAATATCAGATCAACCACATGATAAGTTGCCAAAGCCAGGATCTGCAATAGTTATGAATATTTCTTCATTTTTATAATAATATATATGTAATATGAGTCTACTTTCTTTCTCTACCGCATCCTCCTATTTAACATAGACTGTATTAACAATTGTCATCATCAAATATCTTTATTTAAATTACAGATATCAAAAGAGAAGAATGATTCACCTAGAAAAAGAATAAGCATTGTCCAAAGATGGATAAATGTACCTGATAACCTTTTTCTTAGGGGGAAGGGTCAGATGTTTTTGGTTGTATATGGCATACTTGCATCATACTGAAAGAAAGCATACTTTGGCTCTTGTGTTTATTTGGAAATCTTAGGCATGATTAAAATAATTATTTAAGCTCATATAGTGCTGAATTGTCAAGGATAGACTATGGTGGCTTTGTGTTGTGTCAACTTAGCTAAGTTGAAACTACATTTTTCAGAATTCCTGTCTTGTTTGTTTCCTAGTAGGCCGCAAGAGAAATTACCTCAGGGCTTGGAAAGTGAAAGTTAAGCAGCCGCCATCTCTTTATGCTCAGTAGATCAGGTTAGAGCCAAGTATGTATCATTGAAACTCATGCACTTTGCCAGCTCTGCTGGTTCACCTTGCTTGTGTGGGGGCAGTGTTTGTGTCATCAGCTTCCTAGGTTCCGTTGCAGCTCCTCCTCTTGGATCATCTTCTCTGAATTCTGAGCCAGGTACATGACCAATTATGGAGGAAAGACAGCCAGCTTATCATGTGTACCATCTACATCACTCTAATTGGAGGTTGTGTAAGGGAGACTTGGGTACCAGTTTGTCTTTGGGAGTTCCTATTTGTTTTATTCAGGAATTCTAGCTTTTCCTTGTTTCCCTCTATGCACATTACATTTCCTTCCCAACCTCCAGCCCTGCTGATGACGGGAAAACACCAGCTGTAGGGGCAACAGCGTTACACTAGATTGCTTAAGTAGCTCCCATGACTGCATAGAGATTAATTTCTACAATAAATCTTACATTCTGTAATACCCATAGTGATTCTGCTTCTCTGATACAACCCTGACTGTTCAAACTTAAACATATAACAACTGTTTGATGAAGAAAGCTCAAAACATATATTTCTCTCAGGTCTGCATCACTGACCCTCTAAATATATCATGGCAAATATCTTTGCCCAATTTCTTAATTTCTAAAATGAGAAGATAAGCTAAATTCATTGCAGAAATATGTACATTTTATGCATAATCCATGTCATTCATTTTTATATCTTCAGTTTTGATAAATCTAAATTTTGGAATGGGATAATTCCTGTCCTTTTTTGAGACTATCTTCACATGGTTATCCTTCCCACAACTTAAACATAGTATGACCCAAAACTAAATTCAAGATCTTCCTTTTCATGAGTTTTCCCTCTGCCTTTTTAAAGAATGAAGTACAGGTTTCATATAATATTATATTAGTTTCAGGTGTACATCCTAGTGATTTGACATTTATGTACATTACAAATTGATGACAACAATGTTTAGTAACCATATGTCACATGCAAAGTTATTGCAGAATTATTGACTGTATTCCCTATGTTGTAGTATGCTGCCTCTCTGTGACTTATTTATTTTTTAACTGGAACTTTATCCCTGGTGGCTCAGATGATAAACAATATGCCTGCAATGTGGGATATCTGGGTTTGATCTCTGGGTTGGGAAGATCCCCTGGAGAAAAGTATGGCAACCCACTCCAGTATTCTTGCCTGGAGAATTCCATGGACAGAGGAGCCTGGTGGGCTGCAGTCCCTGGGGTCTCAGAGTCAGACACAACTGGATGACTAACACTTTCACTTTCACTTGTTCCTCTTCATCTCGTTCACCTATTTTGCCTAACCTCTCACTCCCCACTCCCAACTCCTCTGGCAACAGTCAGTTTGTTACCTGTATCTGTCAATCAGTTTCTGTTCTATTTTGTTTGCTTATTTGTTCTGTTTTTTTTTTTTTTTAAGATTTCATGTATAAATGAAATCATATGGTATTTTTCTTTTGACTTATTTTACTCAACATAATGCCTTCGATGTCTGTCTGTGTTGTCAGAAATGTCATGATTTCACTCTTTTTAATAGTTGAGTAATACATCAGTGTGTGTATGTGTATGTGCTTGACATCTTCCTTGTCAATTCTTCTATTAATGGAAACTTAAGTTGCATCCATGGCTATTGTGAATAACATTTCAAACAACCTGAGAGTGCAGCTATTTCTTCTGGTCTTTGATGTTTTTGTGGGAAAATTGACTGATAGGCTATTGTTCAGTCACTCAGTTGTTTCCAACTCTTTGTGACTCCTTGTGTCACAAGGACAAAAAGATGTCCTTGACCATCTCCCAGATCTTGCTCAAACTCATATCTGTTGAGTCAGTGATGCCATAACAGGGATGTCCTCTGTTATCCTCTTCTCCTCCTGCCTTCAGTCTTTCTCAGCATCAGAGTCTTTTCCAAAGTGTTGGCTCTTCGAATCAGCTGGTCAAAGTATTGGAGCTTCAGCTTCATCTTCAGTCTTTCTAATGAATATTCAGGATTGATGTACTTTAGGATTGACTAGTTTGATCTGCTTGCAGTCCAAGGAACTATCAAGAGTCTTCTCCAGTACCACAGTTCGAAAGCATCAATAGTCTAATGGGGGTTCCCTTATATATAACAAGCTATTTTTCTCTTGCTGCTGTTAAGGTTCTCCCTTTATCTCTAATTTTTGAAGTTTTAGTTGTAATATGCCTTGATGTGAATCGTTTTGGGTTCATCTTGTTTGGGATTCTCTGCGTTCTCTGGACTTGAGTGTTTGCTCAGCTGGGTTAAGGAATTTTTCAGCTGTTATTTCTTCGGGTAGGTTTTCTTTCCTTTTCTCTCTCTTATCCTTCTGAGATATCTATAATGTGAATGTTAGCACACTTGATGTTTTCCCAAGGTCCCATACAGCATCACTTTTTTTTATAAAAAGTACTTTTTGATATTCTAATTAGGTAATTTCCACTACCATGTCTTCCAGATCACTGATGATTCTTCTACATTCTCTAATCTCCTATTGATTCACTGTAGTGCATTTTTATATCAGTTACTGTGTTATTCAGTTCCAGTTTTTTTTTTTTTTCCTGAAACTTTATTGAAGTTCTCACTGAGTTCATCCATTCTTCTCCTGAGTTGAGTGAGCATCTTTATGACCATTACTTTGAACCTTTTATCTGGTCAATCACTTATCTCCATTTTATTTCATTCTTACCTGAGGTTTTATCTTATTCTTTCCATTGGAAGATAATCCCTTGTCTCCTCATTTTGCATAACTCTCTATATTTGTTTCTATATATTAGGTATATGATCCCTAGCCCTGTTGTCTATGAGTTGCTGTTGTTTAGTTGTTAAGTTGTGTCTGACTCTTTTGTGACCCCATAAACTGCTGGAGAAGGAAATGGCAACCCACTCCGGTGTTCTTGCCTGGAGAATCTCAGGGATGGGGGAGCCTGGTGGACTGCCGTCTCTGGGGTTGCAAAGAGTCAGACACGACTGAAGTGACTTAGCAGCAGCAGCAGCAGCAGCAAACTGCAGCCTGCAGGGCTCCTCTATCCATGGGATTTCCCAGGCAAGAATACTGGAGTTGATTGCCATTTCCTTCTCTAGGGGATCTTCTCCACCAAGAGACTGAACCTGCATCTCCTGGATTGGCAGGCAGATTTTTTACCACTGAGCCACCAGGGCCACCATACAACTTGTCTATGAGGCCTGGATCCAGATGGTACAAATTCATTCTGTAATGCACGTTTGGCTCCTTTTACAACTGGCTGTGACTTTATAAGGTTGCCTTCTGGGTAGGACAGGGTGGTAGCCAGTTTGGAAGGGCAGGTCCTCAGGGGAGTGTTGAGAAGGGGTGGGTGCATGGTATTAACTAGGATGATGAAGAGTGAAAGAAATGGCTCCCACCAGTACTTGGGCCAGCTAGTGAAAGGAGATTTTTAAAAATTTTTAAATGGCAGTGGTCTCAGTCTATTCCCAGAGCAAATTCTCTGAGGTCCCTACCCTTCCAGCAGATACCCTTAAACTCTTCAAAAATCTTCTCATATGGCCCAAGTACTTTCCAAGCTGTTGTCTTTATGCTAGGACTTGGAGTTACATGAGTTTGTTCACAAGCCTTAAGAGAGTAGAGTCTTGATTTCCTACAGCCCTCTGGCTCTCCTTATCATTCTCTCCATTGGTTTTCAAAGCTAGAAAATATGGAAGATCATCTTCCTGGTGCAGAATATGGAGCTTGCCAAGCATCTGGAATATGGAGCTTGCCAAGCACCCCTTGCTCCTGAAGGGGACCTCTGCAGTCTGTGATATTTCTCCCACTTGTGGTCACTGCACTAGAAATGCCTAGACCCTATCCCTGCCACTCCTATCCATATTGGTTTGACCTTTCTTTGTGTCCTCAGCTGTAGGAAATCTGTCCTGCTAGTCTTCAGGGAATTCTCAAGACACAGGTGTTTTATGTAGAGTTGTAGTTTTGTGTATCTGTAGGAGGGGGTGAGCTCAGGATCTTCCTACTCTGCCATCTTGACCTGTACTTCAGCCTTTTGTTAAAGCCGTTAATAGTGTTATTGTTTTACTAGTAGTCCAGACTTCAGCAGATCATTTTAAATCTTTAAATCATCGTAAGTTTTGTTCTGCAAATCCTTTGAATTTTGGATATGATACGACTGCTTCTCATGTGTATTCTTTCCCAGTTATCTTGTATCCCCACACTCAGCTCTTCAATCTCAGTCTAAATTCAGTTCCTTTAAAGAATTTTGCTTAAACTTTCTCTAGACATACCCTTGCCTGCAAAACAATTCCACTCTAATGCAATCCTTCATTATTCTGAGCTTTATGACAGTTTTTCTCATGTAGAATTTATCATCTCACCAAGATTTTATTGTTTCATATATTTATCTCTTGTCCTCCTACCATCATCCCAAAAGGCTATGCATAGAGACCATGTTCCATCTTTAAGAAGGCACTCAATAGATAATTTTTATTGAAGAAATGAATGAATAAATGAGCAAATATGGGAAAAGATATGGAAAAAGAAAAGTTTAAAAACAAAATAAGTGGAATACATTGTGAAGTGGGGTAAATGTTGTATCATGGCATGTGATAAATGAGAAACAGAGTTATGAGAAGATAGCAGCTGTTCGATCTTTTGTCCTGTAGGGAGAGAAAATAAATGTGCTTATTTCTACTACCCCAAAGGAAATTAATAAAAGGATTTACCCCCTACCTGGAGAAATAATGATTAGAATTTTTTTAAATGGAATGCAATAAACAGCAGGAAATGTTTGTGTGTGCGTGTGTGTGTGTGTGTGTGTATATATATATATATATATATATATATATATATATATACACAAAATGAGAATTTGAATAATAGTGGAAATACACTCAATGTGTAAATGTGTAAGTGGTAAGAATACAGAAATTGTGGATTCCTCTCTCCATGTAATGCATAAACAACTTCAAAAAATAATAGGATGCCTATTAAATGTCTTAAACTTGATCATCTCTGATTGAAAAATGAATACATGCTTTTTTTGGGGGGTGGGGGAATTCCCTGGTAGATCAACTGGTAAAGAATCTGTCTGTAATGCAGGAGACCCCAGTTCGATTCCTAGGTTGGGAAGATCCCCTGGAAGAGGGCATGGCAAACCACGCCAGTATTCTTGCCTGGAGAATCCCCATGGACAGAGGAGCCTGGCAGGCTACAGACCATGATGTCTCAAAGAGTCAGAAATGACTGAGCGACTAAGCACAGCACAGCATCTTCAGACTGCTGTTTACAAATTTAGTAAGAGTGACCATGAAAATTCTAATTGCTTTTAAGGGATTTTTTTTTTTTTTAACCCTCTCTGCTCATGTGACCCATATTCTGTATTCCTAGGCCAGCACTTTCTTTCATGTAAGACTCTGTTCGATATTGTCTGCTGGCTTGGATGGGAGAGAAGTTTGGGGGAGATGGATACAAGTGTATGTATGGATGGGTCCCCTGCTGTTTATCTGAAACTGTCACAGCATTGTTTGTTAATCAGCTATACAAAATACAAAATGAATTAAAAATTTACAAAAATTATAACATTTGACAATCCTGTTGGAGGACAACTGTGTATGGATATCATCGCTTTGCTCTTTTCACTATGAGTCCACACCATTAAAACAACATAAAACCCAAATACAATTAGCACTAGTTTGCCAGAAATGGCCTTTAGTGAAGCTATATATATATATATATATTTTTTTTTTTTCTAGCATCTTTTTTAACCTTCCAGGTCTTTAACCAAAACCCAACCTCTGACGCTATGAAGGTAAGATTGTAAAGAGAAGTCCTCCTACAAATTTAGTGATGTAATATCACCAAATTTCCTGGGGACATTGACTGCAGTAAATCCAAGGAACTAAAAAGCCTCTTGATGAAAGTGAAAGAGGAGAGTGAAAAAGTCGGCTTAAAGCTCAACATTCAGAAAATAAAGATCATGGCATCTGGTCCCATCACTTCATGGCAAATAGATGGGGAAACAGTGGAAACAGTGTCAGACTTTATTTTTTGGAGCTCCAAAATTACTGCATATGGTGATTGCACCCATGAAATTAAAACATGCTTACTCCTTGGAAGGAAAGTTATGACCGACCTAGATAGCATATTCAAAAGCAGAGACATTACTTTGCCAACAAATGTCCATCTAGTCAAGGCTATGGTTTTTCCAGTGGTCATGTATGAATGTGAGAGTTGGACTGTGAAGAAAGCTGAGCACTGAAGAACTGATGCTTTTAAACTGTGGTGTTGGAGAAGACTCTTGATAGTCCCTTGGACTACAAAGAGATCTAACTATTCCATCCTTAAGGAGATCAGTCCTGGTGTTCGTTGGAAGGACTAATGCTAAAGCTGAAACTCCAATACTTTGGCCATCTCATGGGAAGAGTTGACTCATTGGTAATACTCTGATGCTGGGAGGGATTGGAGGCAGGAGGAGAAGGGGACGACAGAGGATGAGATAGCTGGATGGCATCACCGACTCAATGGACATGAGTTTGAGTGAAGTCTGGGAGTTGATGATGGACAGAGAGGCCTGGCCTGCTGCGATTCATGGGGTCACGAAGAGTCGGACAGGACTAAGCAACTGAACTGAACTGACTGAAAGCTGGACGACAGGCTCCATCCTGTCTATCACAGATAGAGACATTTTGTATAGGGGGAAATGAGAACAAAACCTCTGTTCCACAGGGATTATACTTGATATAATTTGGGAAAATTTTCCTGATAGTGATGCCTTTAAGAGTTACAGCTTATCTCCTATAACTAAGTAGATATACTATTCTGTGCTGAAAAGAACTGAATGTGACCTTGGATTATGCCATGGTGTTATTAGTCTTAGAGATCTCTGCAGTTTGTTGTCATTATTGTAATCTTCTCTGGAATACTATTCTATCTATTACTTACTCTCTTTAATACTTTCCTCTTCAGTATTAAGGACATCCCTTGAATCTACAGATAAGCTCATCCCCTCACTCCTCATCATTAAAAAGAGAGAGAGAGAGAGAGACAACCAAATTTTCCTCTTCATGTAATGCCACCATTCTCAATTCCCCTTCAATGTCCTCCTCAGAATAATCTTCATTCACTGTCTCTGTTTCCTCATTATGCTCCTCTATCACCCTCCCTTTGATACTTGTTCTCTATTGTCAACATTCTACTAAAAATATTCTTTTCATCAATCATATTGTGATCTCCTGTGAAACTTGGTGGCTATGTGATGAGATCTGAGTATCTTCCAAAAGTTCACATTTAAGTGATGTATACCAAAGGCATGATGTCAGATTTTCCTTCGTAAGACAAAACAGTCTAGACTTAGAATGCCACAGGACATAGAGTGCTTATACACACTTATGCACACTTGTGCATATGCACAAGTAAGTTACTAGCACAGAATCCTCAGTTTCAGGAGATAATCCTTGATTATATCTTTAAGCTATTTCTCCTATGCACCAGAGTTGGATGGTGTGGACCAATTTCTGTGGAATAAGGTTTTTAGACACTCTTGTCTAGCATCTAAGCATCTTCTTGAATTGAATGTTCAGTGTTATAGTGTAGACACTGGTATGCACCCTATGCTATTTCTCTTTAGAGAATTATGTTGAGATCATCACAGTGTATTTTTGGAGACTTGTCTATAGATACTCCATAAACTCTTCTTTATCCCTGTTTTACTTTTTGTCATATTTATGACATTTGCCTAATAGTGGAAAGTATATAATTTCCTTCTTTTAATCTCCATTTTCCCTTCTTTAAACTTCTCTTGTTACATATGATCACCTAGATTTCTATAATATCCAAATAACATTTACTTCTTATTTTACACTCACATCCTTGACTATTTTGTAATTCAGCCATCACCCTTATGCAGATTTCTAGCTAAGTTAGTATCTTACAAATGTCTTCCCTCTTGAACTCCAGCTTAGATTTCCAACTGCGTGCATGAATTACCCACATACATATACTACTATTCATGCAAACTATGTGCACTTTTCTATTTTCCAAGGCAATAAGAAAACCTAACCTCACATAAGTAAATGTAAAACAAATTAACAAGATAGTTTCTTAGAAATGTATATTCAACATTTTCATCAGTAATTGAGACCTCAAGTGACTTTCTTATAAAATCTACAGATGGCAGATAATGTACTATTGTTATACATATTAAGTTGTTGTCTTGAGATATTTAGCAGATTGAAATTATTTATGTGCATAATCATATAAAATGTAATTGGGAAAAAGGTTAAATCTTACTCTTGGTTCTGAAACATACACATGCACACACACAGCTACAGAATATGTTGTCCTGGTTGAACAGCATGGTTCAGTGTTCTAAAATAACAAGATTCCTGTCCAACTTAATTATAAATGAAGTGACCAGAAGGGAGAGCATGACTTTCCCTATGCTGGATCAATTAGAACACATCTATATTATTATTATTCAGTTATAGTGTCTATAGTTAAAGATCATACACAAATGGAAAGAAGAATTTTGTGAAAGACAGGTAAATAATTAGAGGAAAAAAAAAAAAGAACAAAAGCTGAGAAAACTTTGCTTGAGGGAGCATCACAAAGGCTCCATTAACTGATTTCAAATATTTAAAGGGTTTTAATATAGATCAGGGAGATGTATAGCATACCAAATAACGCTGAAGTTCTGACAGCAAGCAAATTTGGATTCAGATCTTGGCTGTAGTTTCTAAATTTGTATAAAATCTGAGCAATTCATTTAAATCTCCAATCTTTAGCTCCTACGTCTTCATTAAGTGATTGGTGGTGTCAGGTGAGTGTATGCTCCTCGGTTCTGTCTCATCACAACAAAGATCTGGAGATGGACATTAAAGCCCTAGGTGCATCACAGCTCTCAGGTCTTGGACAAACCATGTTATAGCTCTTAGACAAATCAGTGTTGCAGCTCTATTTTATTTAGAAGATAGCAGGAGAATCCATCCTCAAAGTGTGAGGGCATACCAACCCTAAAGACACAAAGAGAAGAGAGTGGAGGAGCACGCCAGCACCAGGGAGGGGGAGATAGAGTGTGAGAGAGAGAAAAAGAGCTCACGCACGCAGCAGGGAGAGAGAGAGTGCGTGCCCTTTGGCTCCTCCTTTTATATGTTTTTCTTCCCCCTGGGCCTGCCCTATGCAAGTTGGGCCAGCCACGAGTGCTGTTTGTTTTACCTGAAGCCCTCACTCCGGTCCTCGGACCTTCCTTTGACCTTCCTTTGTTCTATTTTCGTGGGCTTTTCCCTTCCTTGTCTTTTAGCCACCGCCATTTTGGACTCCTGTTTCCTGTTCTAACTACCTAACATTCCCCCCTCAAGAGATGGGAGGCCCAATTCTTTATTAATAGGGGTATTGAGGTCTTTCTGGCTACCTCCTGCTGAACTGGGACAGCAAGGGGTATTGGGCCTCCCCCTCTTGCTAGTCTAAGGCCTCAGAGTCCTCATAACGGTGTCCATCTAAAGGTGAGTGATATTTTCCATGGTCAGCTGTAGTTTTTTTCTTTGTTGAACTAGCACCACATGTTGTAGTTTGTTGACCTGAGCAGAGACAAAACAGGTTAGACAATTGATAACACATGGAACAATCATAAGTACCAGGGTCCAGCTCTGGTTGGATCCAGGGTATCCTCAGGGGGATGGCATCAGCGACCTAGATGAATAATTTATTTAGAGATATAGAAAGAGATAAAGAAGGAATATAGCAGTTTGGAAAATATAGGAGAGAAAGAGGCTTATATTCCTTGGTTTACACAGAAAATCAATAAAGTCTCGAGACAAGGGACTTACACCATCTACGTAAGGCCACAGACACCCACTTGAATAGCGGAGGGTGCCCCACCTTGGGCTCCCTCTCACGTGGGTCTTAGAAGCCCAGGCAAATAAATAGACACGGTGAGCCTCTATGCTCCAGACAGGAATTCAGCCTGAAAAGGAGAATAAGAAAGAAAAGACGACAAAGGGAAACCAGACTTTCGAGAAACTGGCCTGTCTCTTTATTTTTCAGGAAAGCTTTTATACTCTAAGTTGTACATAGAGATAAATGCAAGAAGCAGAGTCATGCAGGGTCAGCTGCCCTGATCCATATCTAAAGACAGAGTGTTCTTTGCATACCTTTGTTCTTACAAGGGTCTTACATTTGTTTACAATATCTTCTGGTCTGGAGATCGATTAACATTTTATGGACCCATCTTTCTTTCTATTGATAAAGGTTAGTCAATCAGAAAACTTGTTTTCCCTTAAGATCTACTTAGTCTTAAGATAGTGATAGTTACATTCTTACATAGCAAGGATACAATGGTTTATCACAAAGAAAGAGGAGTACAGTGATTTATAATAAAGAGAAAATTCATTAACTCAAAAGTCTAGTATTGCTAACATCAAAACTGTTATACTTCTTTTTCTACATTCCAATTACATTGATTAATACACTCCCAGGTGCCTGAGGATATGGAGACCTGGCGACAATCATTAACTCAGCAATGAAACCCTTCACCAACATGATTTTTATCTTTAAAAAAGCCCTATGCTAACTAAGACTTTCAAAGTACTCCAAACTCTCTGTGCTGTTTATGGTTGAGAGGTTGTAAACAGTCATGTGCATAGTAGCAGGAATGTGGATAATCCTGTCACACAAACTAGTCTGCCAGCAGAGAGGTTTGACCTGAGACACTCCTTTTACATGCACGAGACTATTAACTGGAGCTCTAAGTTAATTTTCCAGAGAAAGGTGGTCAGGGATAGCCCCTGTTAATGTCAGAAGAGTGTAGTATAACAGACAGATTTTGGTTTCGGGGACAGATGCTCGAGCAAATCTAGGGGACTTCTTGAGTCTTGATCTGCCTTGCCCGCATGACCTTGTCATGGGTGGGGTCAGAGAGTCCCTCAAGACCTGACCCACCTTTGCCCATCAGGGCTCTTCCTCATGACCTTTGCCATGGGTGGGATCTCCCATGCTGGCTCCCGGCATATGAGCAATATCAATAGAGCATAACACTAGTAGGGTCATTCAGTTCAGTTCAGTTCAGTTCAGTTCAGTCGCTCAGCTGTGTCCAACTCTCAGGCCTCCCTGTCCATCACCAGATCCCAAAGTTTACTCAAACTCATGTCCATTGAGTCAGTGATGCCATCCAACCATCTCATTATCTGTCATCCCCTTCTCCTGCCCCCAATCCCTCCCAGCATGAGGGCATTAGCCAATTCCAAATTCACATTGCCAGGATGGCTCAAGTCCCTCCTTGTTCAGGGATCAGAAGATCTATCTCCTGTCTGTTTTGGAGTACAATCTCTACCAAGCTATGTTGGTTCTTTAAAGCTATCCTGGGAAACCTTACCCCAGAAACCAGATTTTGGGGGTGGTCATTAGAATGATACTCATTTATAGTTCTGAATAGGTATCTGAGAGCTCCCAGGGGCTCACAGGTGTATTGAGTGTCGTCTTCTGTTTTCTTCCATGGCTTGACTTGTGAGTAGTGAATCCAGGAGTCATGTCTTGGTACCTTGACTGCTGTGGAGGGAGAAAGTATTACAGGGTAGGGGCCCTTCCATGTGGGCTGGAGTTGAGCCTTTGGAGACCCATCTTTCCAGACTTTAATTAGGACTTGAGTCCCTGGAGCATATAGTGGTGACTCCTGGTTCATACCCCACAAGTGTATATCCTGTTGGAATTGTCCAATGGCCATGGTATAAGACTGGAGGGTCTGAACCTCTGGATCTAGGAAGAGGTCATTGACATAAATGAAAGGTCTCCCATATAGCATCTCATAAGGACTAAGACCAACCTGTTCCTTAGGGGCAATACGAGTGCAGAGGAGAGCTATTGGTTAAAGCCTCCTTCCATCCCAGGGAAGTCTCCTGAGTTATCATTTTTATTGCTGATTTTAAGAATTGGTTGGCTCTTTCTACTTTTCCTGAAGACTGAGGCCTCCAGGCACAATGGAGATACTAATTAATGCCCAATGCTTTAGAGACCCCTTGGGTGGCCTTAGAAGTAAATGATGTCCCATTGTCACTGTGTAATGACCTGGGCAGACCAAATCTTGGAATGATTTCATGGAGCAGTTTTTTACCACCTCCTCAGCTTCTCAGTCTGGGTGGGAAAGCCTTCAATCCATCCTGTGAATGTATCTATCAAGACTAATAGATATTTATACCCTTGGGAAACTGGCATCTGGGTGAAGTCCATCTGCCAGTCCTCTCCTGGGTAGGCCCCACATTGTTGGATGGTCTGGGCCAGCTGGGGTCTTAGAGCCCCTTGGGGGTTGTTTAACTGGCAAGTGGGACAAGAGGAGATCACTTGCCTTATAGTTGTTTGGAGGACTGTTCCTCTTAAGGACCTTTCTAGTAATTTTTAGAGGGCCTTTTCCCCTGAATGAGTGGTGGCATATAAGGAGTTAACCAACTTCCATTGGAGGCTCCTAGGCAGAAAAAGGAGTCCCTCCTTTTGGAACTACCCCCATATGATCTTCTTGAAAGCCCTCACTCTTAGCTTTAAGAGTCTCACCTTCAGTATATAAAGGAGTTTTTGGCAATTTAGCCTGTGGAACTAGGGTGGCAACCCCTATTAGGTCATTGTTCTGTAATGCTGCTCTCCTAGCTGCCTGATCAGCTGCTTGATTCCCTCGTGCCACTTCCGTGCTCCCTTTTTGGTGTCCTTTACAGTGGGAGACTGAAACCTCAGTAGGCAGATGGACTGCCTCTAAGAGTCTAAGAATTTGATCACCATATTTGATTGGGACCCTCGGGTGGTCAGGTGGCCCTTTTCTTTCCAAATAGCAGCATGTGCATGTAGCACCAGAAAGGCATACTTGAAATCAGTGTAAATGGCTATTCTTTTTCCTTTTCCCAGCTCTAAAGCTCGAGCCAGGGCTATGAGCTCAGCTAATTGGGCTGAAGTAACTGGTGGCAGAGCCTTAGCTTCTGTGGTTTCAAAATTGGAGTCTACTGCATACCCGGCTCTTCTTTTTCCATCTAAGACAAAGCTGCTTCCATCAGTGTACCAGATTTTCTCAGGATTGGTCAGAGGATCTTCTGACAGTCCCTCTCAGGGTTTTGTCCAGTGGTCCAAGGTTTCTAGACAAGAGTGAAAGTGGAGAGAGCCCTTGGGCATAGGCAGGAGGGTGGTTGGGTTAAGAACCTCACAAGGGGATATAGTGAAGTCTGGATTTTCCATCAGCATTACTTGATATCTAAGGATTCTTTGATCAGACATCCATAAATGGCCTTTCCCATTTAGGAGTTGTTTTACTTGGTGGCTGGTAAAAATAGTTAGTTCACCCCCAAAGGAGAGTTTTAAAGCATCTTCTATCATGATTGCAATAGCTGCAAGATTTCGAAGGCAGGGGGGCCAACTTCAAGTGGTTGGATCGAGCCTCTTGGATAAGTAAGCTATAGGCTGGGGCTAAGATCCCAATCTTTGAGTTAACACTCCCAAGGCTATTCTCTCTCTTTCATGGACATAAAGTTGGAATGCTTTTTGGGGGTCTGGCAATCTCAAGGCAGGTGCCAGAGTTACGGCTTGTTTTAGTGTAGCCTCTGCCTTCTTTTGAGGAGTTCCCCACATCAGTGGAATTGAATTATCTCGTCCTTTTAAGCTTTCATATAAGGGCTGGACGATTAGACCACAGTTGGGTATCCAGATTGTACAATACCCAGGTAGCCCCAGGAAAGCTCACAATTGTTTTCAAGTCGTGGGGGAGGGCAACTGGAGGATTTCTTGTACCCTATCAGAGGACAGCCTCCTAGACGCATGTGTAATCTGAACTCCCAGGTTAAGTGACTTTTGTCTCAACCATCTATGCCTTAGCACAGGAGACTTTATATCCCTTTTCTGCCAAAACATTTAGAACCTGAATTGCATGTCGTTGGGCATTTTCCTCAGCTGGAGAGCAGATTAGTAGGTCATCTACAGATTGTAATGTTTTCCCATTAGGTCCCAGGTCCAGATCTAGGAGATTCCAGCTAAGGGCCTGTCCAAACAGGTGGGGTCTATCTCTGAACCCCTGAGGAAATATTGTCCAAGTCTTCTGTTGGTGTTTTTCTCCTGGGGCTTCCCACTCAAAGGCAAAAAGATATTGGGATTCTTTAGCCACTAGTATGCAAAAAAATGCATCTTTGAGATCCAAGACTGTAAACCACTTGGTATTGGGTGAGATTTCTCCCAAGATTACATAGGGATTGGGTACTGTGGGATCGAGCGGGAGTACAACTTCATTTATGACCTGGAGATCTTGAATCGTTCGCCAGGTTCCATCCTTTTTCTTTACTGAGAGTATTGAGGTGTTACATGGCGAACTGGTGGGGGCCAATACCCCACAAGCAAGGAATTTATTTATTAAAGGCTGTAGTCCCTCCCGAGCCTCTCTTTTGAGGGGATATTGTTTCCAGTTAGGAAACCGAGTGGGATCTCGGAGGACAATGATAACCAGTTCAGCTTGGTGGGCTCATCTAGGTATTCCCTGGTCCCACACTTGGGGGTTAATTTTGTCTTTCCATAGTTTTTGGTCCTTCTCTATTGGAGAGGGTGTAATGAGTTCTTCCGTAGTAACCAGGAGCTGTAGAGCTCTAGGGGCTGAAAAACTTCCCATCACAAGGGTGGTACCCAATTTAGTGAATATATCTCTTCCCAGTAAGGGAGTAGGACACTCAGGGACCACCAGAAACTGGTGGGAAAATATTTCTCCATCCCAGCAACAGAGAAGTGCATGGGTGAATCTTTTAGCAGTTGTTTTCCCTAGAGCCCCCAAAATGGTACAGGATTGGGAGAAGAAGGCTCCAGAGTAGGAGATCAAGACAGAGTGGGTAACCCCTGTGTCAACCAAGAAATTCTCAGACCTACCTGCCACATCCAGTTGCACCTTTGACTCCAGCCCAGTGATGGTTATCTGTGACAGGCGGGCTGGCTGGAGCAGGCCACTTCAATCCTGTTGAACCATCTTGAGAGAAGGTTTGACTCTTCACTTTTAGGCTCTTGGGTCCCCAGGGCAGAGGGCTTCCAAATGTCCCAGTTGATGGCATTTGTAGCAAGCCATTTTAGGAGACTTGTCACGGTTTGGACACTTTTTTGCCCAATGCCATGCCTCTCTATAGATTAGGGATTTGCCTCATGCCTTGTCCTTCAAGGACTTGGGGTTTGCCATAGGGTTTCCCTGGAGGGCGGCCAACATCTGGGCATGCCTTGTCTCTTGCCTTTTCTCCCCCTCCTGGGTCTTGGCCTCCTTCTCATGTTCTCTATTATAAAAGGTATTGGTGGCTGTCTGGACCATCTCATCTAAAGAAGAAGTAGGGTCCTGCTGCTGCAGCTGTTGTAGCTTAATTCTGATATCTGATGAACATTCAGTTCAGTTCAGTTACTCAATTGTGTCCGACTCTTTGCGACCCCATGAACTGCAGCACGCCAGGCCTCCCTGTCCATTACCAACTCCTGGAGTTCACTCAAACTCTCATCCATCGAGTCAGTGATGCCATCCGGCCATCTCATCCTCTGTCGTCCCCTCTCCTCCTGCCCCCAATCCCTCCCAGCATCAGAGTCTTTTCCAATGAGTCACCTCTTCGCATGAGGTGGCCAAAGTACTGGAGTTTCAGCTTTAGCATCATTCCTTCCAAAGAACACCCAAGGCTAATCTTCAGAATGGACTGGTTGGATCTCCTTGCAGTCCAAGGGACTCTCAAGAGTCTTCTCCAACACCACAGTTCAAAAGCATCAATTCTTTGGTGCTCAGCCTTCTTCACAGTCCAACTCTCACATCCATACATGACCACTGGAAAAACCATAGCCTTGACTAGATGGACATTTGTTGGCAAAGTAATGTCTCTGCTTTTGAATATGCTATCTAGGTTGGTCATAACTTTTCTTCCAAGGAGTAAGCGTCTTTTTAATTTCATGGCTGCAGTCACCATCTGCAGTGATTTTGGAGCCCCCCAAAATAAAGTCTGACACTGTTTCTATTGTTTCCCCATCTATTTTCCATGAAGTGATGGGACCAGATGCCATGATCTTCATTTTCTGAATGTTGAGCTTTAAGCCAACTTTTTCACTCTCCTCTTTCACTTTCATCAGGAGGCTTTTTAGTTCTTCTTCACTTTCTGCCATAAGGGTGATGTCATCTGCATATCTGAGGTTATTGATATTTCTTCCAGCAATCTTGATTCCAGCCTGTGCTCCTTCCAGCCCAGGGTTTCTCATGATGTACTCTCCATATAAGTTAAATAAGCAGGGTACAAAATACAGCCTTGATGTACTCCTTTTCCTATTTGGAACCAGTCTGTTATTCCGTGTCCAGTTCTAACTATTGCATCCTGACCTGCATATAGGTTTCTCAAGAGGCAGGTCAGCTGGTCTGGTATTCCCATCTCTCTCAGAATTTTCCACAGTTTCTTGTGATCCACACAGTCAAAGGCTTTGGCATAGTCAATAAAGCAGAAATAGATGTTTTTCTGGAATTCCCTTTCTTTTTCGATGATCCAGCAGATGTTGGCAATTTGATCTCTGGTTCCTCTGCCTTTTCTAAAACCAGCTTGAACATCTGGAAGTTCAGAAATTTGTCCTTTAAAATCACCTGTCCCTTGTAAGAGTCTAAATCCAGATTGGTAAAGTTTTGGAAGGCGTCTTTTAGCCTTTCCAGAAAGGCAATGGTGTTCTCATTGGGCTCCTGAGTTATTGCTGAGACTGGGCACAGTCCCACAAGTAATAGGCTTCCTTCTATTTCTATGGGTGGACTTCCTTAGTGGTATTTCTGAAGCTTATCCTACCCAGTACTGTTCCAACCTGAGAGCCAGGCATCCCCAGGTCAGGGTGCAGATCCCCAGGTAGGCTAGGTTTGACAGCCTCCTAGAGATGGTGGCTCAGATGGTAAAGTGTCTGCCTGCCATGAGGGAGACCTGGGTTCGATCCCTGGGTTGGGAAGATCCGCTGGAGAAGGAAATGGCAACCCACTCCAGTAATCTTGCCTGGAAAATTCCATGGACTGAGGAGCCTGGTGGCCTACAGTCCATGGAGTCACAAAGAGTCAGACATGACTGAGCAACTTCACTTCACTTCACTAGGGATCGAATCCCTGGGCAGATCGAGGCATGACAACCTTTTGAGGACCAGATCCTTAGGCAGGTCAAGGCAGGTTGACCTCCTGGGACCCCTGGACTGGAGTTGGGCATCCCCAAGATTTCCAGCATGACCAGTCCTGGGTAGGATTAAGGGATTGAATATTATAGTATTTCCCTCCCAAGGCCCACTGTTTTCTAGTTGTTCCTCCAGAAGACTGTAGAGGCAACATCATGGGCCCAGATGGGGCTGAGGAAAGGAGCATGAAACAGTAGGGAAGGAGGCAGAGCACAACCTTTGAAAGAATGACATAGCACAAAGGCATAAGGTAAACTGATTAAAACCAACTGGGTCCAACATGACAAGTCAAATTGAACTAAACCTTAATCCCCAATCTGTAAACCAAAAGAGACACTCATATAGGTGGCAGAACAGCTCTAAGGCATTGTCAAAAGACAGAGGAATGGGTGGTTTCCCAATGGCTTGGGATCACCCTCCCACTCATTAGCATATGAATTCACCCCACTGGCAAAATCTGGCCAGGCCACATTCCAATGGCCTGAGCCCTTGCCCTTGGCAATGGCCCACACCCTAAAGAGTGGCTTCTCTCTGAATCCTAACAAATCTACCTCTTACTTATGTCTTTGTCTTTCATTGAGTTTTTGCAATGAGACATCAGAGCCTGAGCTTCTTTAGGTCCTGACAACAGGCATCCTGGGTTTTGGCCAGGCTCAAGTCCTGGGAGAGAGCTGAAGGACAGGAGGAAAAAGCAGTGGGAAAAACGTGCCTAGGAATCTCCTTTACAGCCTGCGGGAAAATCTGCTAAATATCTGACCTGTGCTCACAGTTTTCATTGGCCTGATTATTGGCACAGAGAAGAGTAAGGACAGAAGAACCCCCACCAACTTGTGTAACAGCTACTGGGGCCCAGAAGATAGTACCCTTGGGACATACCAAAGAGTAGCCTCTCCAGAGTCCCTCAACTGCACCCACTGCCGCCCGTCTTTTCCCCGGGGGTTCAAGGAAACAAGAAATGAGAGATTGTAAAGGAATTAAGATTTTGTTTAGGCATGTCCTTCCAGCCATAGGAGTGAGGACCTCCTACCTTAACCAGAGGTTGTCTGGAATCTGAGGCTGAGCCGTGTGAGCTTTCTGCTGAGTTCATTTTTCGCCGTCCTTGTCTCCAGCATGATGGGCCTCTTGTCAGTTCCCTTGCACTGGGTTTTCTTCGCGCTCCACTTCTACCATGGGAGCTTTCGCTGAGTTGGGCTCCTGCTGTGCTTGGCCTCCGCCTTGTGAAGGCCGCGCTGAGGTTGTTTCAGCCAGGTTAAATCTGAGTCACGGCACCATAGATGTCAGGTGAACGTATGCTCCTCGGTTCTGTCTCATCACAACAAAGATTTGGAGAGACTGACATTAAAGCCCTCAGTGCATCACAGCTCTCGGGTCTTGGACAAACTGTGTTATAGCTCTTAGACAAATCAGTGTTACAATTCTATTTTATTTAGAAGATAGCAGGAGAATCCATCCTTGAAGTGTGAGGGCATGCCAACCCTAAGACATGAAGAGAAGAGAGTGGAGGAGCGCAACAGCACACGGGGGAGGGAAGGAGAGAGAGAGACTGAGAGAGAGCGAGAAAGAGCGCACGCACACAGAGGAGAGAGAGAGCACGCACGCGCTTTTGCTCCTCCTTTTATATGTCTTTCCTCCCCCTGGGCCTTCCCTATGCAAACTGGGCCAGCCAGAAGTGCTGTTTCTTCTACCTAAAGTCCTCACTCTGGTCCTCGGACCTTCCTTTGACCTTCCTTTGTTCTATTTTCATGGGCTTTTCCCTTCCTTGTCTTTCAGCCACCGCCATTTTGGACTCCTGTTTCCTATTCTAACTACCTAACAGTGGTTTGATGGTTTACTTGCTAAGTTTTATCTGACTCTTGTGATCCCATGGACGGTAGCCTGCTCGGCTCCTCTGTCCACGGAATTCCCCACACAAGAATATTGGAGTGGGTTGCCATTCCTTCTCCAGAGGATCTTCTCGACCCAGGGATCAAGCCTGTGTCTCCTGCATTGCAGGTGGATTCATTACCAGTTGAGCCACCAGAAAAATGATTAGAAGAATTAAAATGAAAAATACAAATGAAGTGCTAGGCATAATGCTTGACACAAATTAAGTAGCCAATAATTATTTTCAGGTGAGTGAAAATTAGAAAACCAATTTTAGCTTTAAAAGCTTTTCATAAAAATGTCTAGTTTGTATGTACGTAATTGGAAAGTTTAACTTCAAGCATTTTTCTCTTGATAAAATTCAAGATTATCTTCATCTCAACACTTTAGTGCTTTTAAGGGGATTAATGAATTGTACTATGTAGTGTCTAATGTCTGTTATAATCCCAATCCGTTATGACTCTCCAATGTTAGTTATCTGCTATGATACTTTTTGGGAGGGAAGTGTAGATAAATATAATAACAAACCCAGTGAAAGAAGTATTCTTTTGATGCCTATTAAATTGTATCACTGCTTCAAGGAGGCTGCCACTGCCTTCAGGTACAATCTGCTGACATAGGCCTTGAACTAAAAGGTAAAAATATCTTTTGCCAGTTTTCATCTTTTTTAATCTTTTGAGAATAACTTCTTTTTCTAAGATCTGTATATCCTCATTGGTAAATGTTTTGACATCTCCTAGGAGCTTTTATTTTTCCACTTCAAATCAGTGATATTAGAAAGAAACAAATAAATGGATAAAAGTATATTATAAGAAAATATTACCCCTCACATTCAATTAGCACTGCCCTTCAGAAGCTGGAAATCAGAATTTAAAAAATCACCTGGTAGGAGTTTTTGGTGAAATCATCAACTCTTACTGAAATATCAATATTTCCACTTTATGTTAAGAATACTTATATATCACAGGGTAGTAAAATAGTCAAAGTATTTATAAAGCTTTACATTTTATAGATAGCCATCAGGAAATTAAAACTTGATAAAGATAACAGAAAAATAAGTGAGAGAATTGGAGCAATGGAATGAAGTTTATTATAATAATTATTATTGTGAATTTATATGTATGTTCTTTTAATGTTGTTTTCACACTGTTCATTGTTCCTGGTCTATTTCCATAGCAGTTGTCCAGGGTATTGTGTCTGTTTTATGCCTCATCTGCCTATCATTATTCATGAACTCTTCATTGCTTCATAGAGGAAAGTGGGCCATTTTATTCCAACTAAATGCTACAAAAGAGATAATTAAACTTTTTTTTTTTTCTGCTTGAGAATCAACTCAAATTACATATGAAATTATTTGACTTGGGTATCAGAAATCTCCATTAGGCATTCAACCATGTGGAATAGTGACAAGTGGTGTGAAACATCATTATAACATATATTTTTTATGGCCTCAATAATCCTCTCAAATTCTTTGCTTGCTCTTGATTGATTTTATTGTTGATAGTGTGAGAAGAAGAAATATTCACCTCTTCTTCAGAATTCACTTTATTTCTTTTCCATGTTAACTATTTTTTCTTATTATGGAGCCTGGCACTCACTCATATGAGTATACTGTTTTCATCTGCATAATAATTCATAGTAATTTACTAAATCTTTGATCCTGATGTAGCTTTAATTATTCTGTAATGCAGTAACTTGGAGCCAAGTAAGAATACCAACCTATAAAAATCAAATGATTTTATATATATGTAAAAATCTCTCTGTGATCTTCCAAATATAAGTATCTTAGGTAATATCCCCAAAGCACAGATTGCCTCTAAAAGTTATAAAAAATGGGAAGTAGGAAACTTATCAAAAAAAGACAATTTGGGGTATATTTTTATGTATCCTTTCACATTCTGGTTTATGAAAATTAACAGCTGCTTTTCAAGATCTCATGTTTACAAAAATTCATAGGAGACACTAAGGTAAATATTGATTTGTTGTTGTTAGTGTCCAAGTCATGTCTGACTGTGACCCCATGGACTGCAGCATGCCAGGCTTCTGTGTCCTTCACTATCTCCCAGAGTTTGCTCAAATAATGTCCATTGAATTAGTAATGCTATCTAACCATCTCATCCTCTGCATTCCTTTCTCATTTTGCCTTTGGTCTTTCCCAGCATCGGGATCTTTTCCAATGAGTTGGCTCTGCATCAGGTGGCCAAAGTGTTGGAGCTTCAGTAATAGTTCTTTCAATGAATATTCAGGATTGATTTTCTTTAGAGTTGACTGCTTTGATCTCAGTGCAGTCCAACAGACTTGCAAGAGTCTTCTCCAGCACCAAAAATAGATAGCATCAATCCTTTGACGCTCAGTCTTCTTTGTGGTCCAGCTCCTACATCCACAAATGACTCCTGGAAAAACCATAGCTTTGTCTATATAGACCTTTGTCCGCAAAGTGACAAAGGTCTCTGCCTTTTAATATGCTCTCCAGGTTTGTCATAGCTTTCCTTCCAAGGAGCAAGTGCCTTTTAATTTCATGGCTGTAGTCACTATCCACAGTAATTTTGGAGCCCATGAAAATGTTAAAATCTGTCATTGTGTCAACTTTTTCCCTTTCTATTTGCCATGATGTGATGGGACCAAATGCCATGATCTTAGTTTTTTGAATGTTGAGTTTTAAGTTGGCTTTCTCACTCTTCTCTTTCACCCTCATCAAGAGTCTCTTTAGTTCCTCTTCACTTTCTGACATTAGTGTAGTATTATCTGCATATCTGAGGTTGTTGATATTACTCCCAGCAATCTTGATTCCAGCTTGTGATTCATCCAGCATTTTCCATGAGGTACTCTAAATAGAAGTTAAATGAGCAAGATGACAATATGCAAGCCTGGATATACTCCTTTCCCAATTTTGAACCAGTCCAATTCTGACTGTTGCTTCTTGACCTACATACAGGCTTCTCAGGAGGCAGGTCAGGTGGCTTGCTATTCCCATTACTTTAAGAATTTTCTCCTGTTTGTTGTGATCCAAATAGTCAATGGCTTTAGCATAGTCAATGAAGCAAAAGTAGTTTTTCTGGAATTCCCTTGCTTTCTCCATGATTCAATGAACATTTGCAATTTGACCTCTGACTCCTCTGCCTCTTTGAAATCCAGCTTGTACATCTCTAAGTTTTCAGTTCATGTACTGCTGAAGCCTAGCTTGAAGGATTTTGAACATCTTTCAAGTGGGATGAGCCCAATGGTATGATAATTTGAACATTCTTTGTCATTTCCCTTGAGTAGGATTGGAATGAAAATGGACTTTTTCCAGTCCTGTGGCCATTGCTGAGTTTTCCCAATTTGCTTACATATTGAGTGTAGCACTTTTTAACAGCATCATCTTTTAGGATTTGAAATAGCTCAGTTGAAATTCTATCTCCATCAACCTTGTTTGTAGTAATGCTTCCTAAGACATACTTGACGTCCTACTCCAGAATGTCTAGCTCTAGGTGAGTGACCACACCATCGTGGTTATTCGGGTCACTAAGACCTTTTTTTATATAGTTCTTCTATGCATTCTTGCCACCTCTTCTTAATCTCTTCTACTTCTCCTAGGTCCTTAGGATTCTGTCCTTTATCATACCCATTCTTGCATGAAATGAAATTTCATTGATATAGTTATTACTCCCAAATGTTGAAAATATGCTAAAGTAATCACACAGTTTTTTTTTTTGTTGTTGTTGCTTTTAACTGCAGTAAAATTCAAAAACTTTTCAGGATGTTTCTTCCTGAGAGTAGAAGGTCAGCAAATCATGGCCTACCACCTGTTCTTGTAAGCAAAGTTCTTTTGGAACATACCCTCATCCATTCATTCACATATTATCTATGGCTGTTATCCTGCTGTGATGCAGAGTTCAATAGTTGCAAGAGACTGTATGACCTTCAAAGCCTCAAATATTTACCATCTGGTTCTTTATAGGAAAAAGTTTGCTGATCTTGAAACCTTGGGATGGGAGAAAATGTTCCTAGAATATGAATAGCTTGAGGGTCACCCTGTTCTCTGACTTTTAGCAGGATAATAGATTCTCAATATTAGTAAATAATTTTTCTCTATCTTAATTTTTTAATGAGTTTTTTTAGTGAAATTTCTATTGAAACACACACACCAAAAGGGCTAAAAATGAACATGGTAGCAATGTTAGAGAATAAGTATTGGTGAGGACATGGACCAGCTAGAAATCTCATATACTGCTAGTGGTCATGAAAATTAGCCCAACCACTTTGGGAAAACAAAATGTTTGGCAATATCTAGTAAATCTGAGCATATACATGCTCCATGAGCCAGAAATTGTGTTCCTAGTTATATACTCAACTGTATACTGATATTCTCCAAAACATATCTTAGAATGTTCATAGAAGTGTTATTTGAATTAGCCAAAAATTAGGAATGATCCAAATGCCCACTAATAGTAGATTGTAAAATAAAACGTAATATGCATAATGTAATACTACACAACAATAAAAATTAAAGACCTACAACTCCACATAAGAGTGTGAATAAATCTCCCAAATAAAATATAGGGTGAAAGAAGCAAGATACAATAGAGTACATTATATATTATTCCTTTTATATAAATTAAATAAACAGGTAGAACTAACCTCTTTTTTTAGAGGTGAGGATAGTGGTTATTTGGGGTTGGTAGGGACTGAAAGGGTGCACAAAGGAGGTTTCTGAGATGCTAGTACTGTTCTATTATCTGACAGTCTGGCAGCTGGTTATATGGTGTGTTTGTTCTTTAAAATTTATCAAGGTGTATACTTACATATAATTTTTTAAATGAAAAAAAATAGTGTATCTCTGGAAATATAGATTGGTGTCATCTTCAAAGACTTAAAAACAGTATATATGATGATTATTTTTGGCCAGTACAGGAGAAAAATAGGTTCTTGGAGAATGACAGTTTATTATCATAATAAACTTGATCAAGTCTTGCTACTATTTCAGATATTGTTTCTTTCAGTTCAGTTCAGTTCAGTTCAGTCACTCAGTCGTGTCTGACTCTTTGAAACCGCATGAATCGCAGCACGCCAGGCCTCCCTATCCATCACCAGCTCCTGGAGTTCTCAGACTCACGTCCATCGAGTTGGTGATGCCATCCAGCCATCTCATCCTCGGTCGACCCCTTCTCCTCCTGCCCCCAATCCCTCCCAACATCAGAGTCTTTTCCAATGAGTCAACTCTTCACACGAGGTGGCCAAAGTACTGGAGTTTCAGCTTTAGCATCATTCCTTCCAAAGAACACCCAAGGCTAATCTCCTTCAGAATGGACTGGTTGGATCTCATTGCAGTCCAAGGGACTCTCAAGAGTCTTCTCCAACACCACAGTTCAAAAGCATCAATTCTTCGGCGCTCAGCCTTCTTCACAGTCCAACTTTCACATCCATACATGACCACTGGAAAAACCATAGCCTTGCATGATGGGCCTTAGTCAGCAAAGTTATGTCTTTGCTTTTGAATATACTATCTAGGTTGATTATAACTTTTCTTCCAAGGAGTAAGCGTCTTTTAATTTCATGGCTGCAGTCACCATCTGCAGTGATTTTGGAGCCCCCAAAAATAAAGTCTGACACTGTTTCTACTGTTTCCCCATCTATTTCCCATGAAGTGATGGGACCAAATGCCATGATCTTCATTTTCTGAATGTTGAGCTTTAAGCCAACTTTTTCACTCTCCTCTTTGACTTTCATAAGAGGCTTTTTAGCTCCTCTTCACTTTCTGCCACAAGGGTGGTGTCATCTGCATATCTGAGGTTATTGATATTTCTCCCAGCAATCCTGTACTTCTTCCAGGCCAGCGTTTCTCATGATATACTCTGCATATAAGTCAAATAAGCAGGGTGACAATATACAGCCTTGACATACTCATTTTCCTATTTGGAACCAGACTGTTGTTCCATGTCCAGTTCTAACTGTTGCTTCCTGACCTGCATACAGATTTCTCAAGAGGCAGGTCAGCTGGTCTGGTATTCCCATCTCTCTCAGAATTTTCCACAGTTTATTGTGATCCACACAGTCAAAGGCTTTGGCATAGTCAATAAAGCAGAAATAGATGTTTTTCTGGAACTCTCTTGCTTTTTCCATGATCCAGTGGATGTTGGCAATTTGATCTCTGGTTCCTCTGCCTTTTCTAAAACCAGCTTGAACATCAGGGAGTTCATGGTTCACGTATTGCCGAAGCCTGGCTTGGAGAATTTTGAGCATTACTTTAATAGTGTGTGAGATGAGTGCAATTGTGTGGTAGTTTGAGCATTCTTTGGCATTGCCTTTCTTTGGGATTGCAATGAAAACAGATCTTTTCCAGTCCTGTGGCCACTGCTGAGTTCTCACAATTTGCTGCCATATTGAGTGCAGCGCTTTCACAGCTCATCTTTCAGAATTTGAAACAGCTCCACTGGAATTCCATCACCTCCACTAGCTTTGTTCGTAGTGATGTTTTCTAAGGCCCACTTGACTTCACTTTCCAAGATGTCTGGCTCTAGATTAGTGATAACATCATCATGATTATCTGGGTCGTGAAGATCTTTTTGTATAGTTCTTCCGTGTATTCTTGCCACCTCTTCTTAATATCTTCTGCTTCTGTTAGGTCCATACCATTTCTGTCCTTTATCAAGCCCATCTTTGCATGAAATGTTCCCTTGGTATCTCTAATTTTCTTGAAGAGATCTCTAGTCTTTCCCATTCAGTTTTTTCCCTCTATTTCTTTGCATTGATTGCTGAAGAAGGCTTTCTTATCTCTTCTTGCTATTCTTTGGAACTCTACATTCAGATGCTTATATCTTTCCTTTTCTCCTTTGCTTTTCACCTCTCTTCTTTTCATAGCTAATTGTAAGGCCTCCCTAGACAGCTGTTTTGCTTTTTTGCATTTCTTTTCCATGGGGATGATCTTGATCCCTGTCTCCTGTACAATGTCACGAACCTCCATCCATAGTTCATCAGGCACTCTATCTATCAGATCTAGGCCCTTAAATCTATTTCACACTTCCACTATATAATCATAAGGGATTTGATTTAAGTCATACCTGAATGGTCTAGTGGTTTTCCCTACTTTCTCAATTTGAGTCTGAATTTGGTAATAAGGAATTCATGATCTGAACCACAGTCAGCTCCTGGTCTTGCTTTTGTTGATGGTATAGAGCTTCTCCATCTTTGGCTGCAAAGAATATAATCAATCTGATCTCGGTGTTGACTATCTGGTGACGTCCATATGTAGAGTCTTCTCTTGTGTTGTTGGAAGAGGGTGTTTGCTATGACCAGTGCATTTTCTTGGCAAAACTCCATTAGTCTTTGCCCTGCTTCATGCCCCATTCCAAGGCCAAATTTGCCTGTTACTCCAGGTGTTTCTTGACTTCCTACTTTTGCATTCCAGACCCCTATAATGAAAAGCACATCTTTTTTGGGTGTTAGTTCTAAAAGGTCTTGTAGGTCTTCATAAAACCGTTCAATTTCAGTTTCTTCAGCGTTACTGGTTGGGGCATAGATTTGGATAACTGTGATATTGAATGGTTTGCCTTGGAGACGAACAGAGATCTTTCTGTCGTTTTTGAGATTGCATCCGAGTACTGTATTTTGGACTCTTTTGTTGACCATGATGGCTACTCTATTTCTTCTGAGGGATTCTTGCCCGCAGTAGTAGATATTTTGGTCATCTGAGTTAAATTCACCCATTCCAGTCCATTTTAGTTCTCTGATTCCTAGAATGTTGACATTCACCCTTGCCATCTCTTTGCCTTGATTCATGGACCTGAGATTCCAGGTTCCTATGCAATATTGCTCTTTACAGCATCGGATCTTGCTTGGACTAAATCAAGTCGGGCTCTTGTTTCTGGTCTGCAGCTATTGATCTGGCAAAAGCTATTTCTCTGTATTGATTAGCAGAGACCACCAGAAGCAATTTGCCTTCATCTGGCAGAGCAGCAGCACCCCCTCATTTTAACACCTTTGGCTCTTTGTATTAATCTAGTACCCAGTGACCGTGATCAAACTGCCATCCTACATGCACTGGGAACATATATTTGTTGTCTTACCTCTGGCTCTTTGTTTTAATCTATTACTCAGCAACCTTAATCAACTTGCCGTTCCACATCTATTGGGGATATATGTGTGGTCTACTATATTGATATTTTACTGTTTGAAAATGATCAACAGTTTTCCTGGGTGCAAGAGGGTAGAGATGATTATGCCTCATGAAAACTCTTGCATCGCTTCCTTGGGAAGTTTCTAGAAATCAAAAAGGCAATGGAGTTCCAGAAAAACATCTACTTCTATTTTATTGACTATGCCAAAGCCTTTGACTGTGTGGATCACAATAAACTGTGGAAAATTCTGAAAGAGATGGGAATACCAGACCAGCTGACCTGCCTCTTGAGAAACCTATATGCAGGTCAGGAATCAACAGTTAGAACTGGACATGGAACAAGAGACTGGTTCCAAATAGGAAAAGGAGTACGTCAAGGCTGTATATTGTCACCCTGCTTATTTAGCTTCTATGCAGAGTACATCATGAGAAATGCTGGGCTGAAGGAAGCACAGACTGGAACCAAGATTGCTGGAAAAAATATCAGTAACCTCAGATATGCAGATGACATCACCCTCATGGCAGAAAGTGAAGAGGAACTAAAAAGCCTCTTGACAAAAGTGAAAGAGAGTGAAAAAGTTGGCTTAAAGCTCAACATTCAGAAAACGAAGATGATGGCATCTGGTCCCATCACTTCATGGGAAATAGATGGGGAAACAGTGGAAACAGTGTCGGACGTTTTTTGGGGGGGCTCCAAAATCACTACAGATGATGATTGCAGCTATGAAATTAAAAGATGCTTACTCCTTAAAAGAAAAGTTATGATCAACCTAGATAGCATACTGAAAAGCAGAGACATTACTTTGCCAACAAAGGTCCATCTAGTCAAGGCTATGGTTTTTCCTGTGGTCATGTTTGGATGTGAGAGCTGGACTGTGAAGAAAGCTGAGCACTGAAGAATTGGTGCTTTTGAAGTGTGGTGTTGGAGAAGACTCTTGAGAGTCCCTTGGACTGCAAGGAGATCCAACCAGTCCATTCGGAAGGAGATCACCCCTGGGATTTCGTTGGAGGGAATGATGCTGAAGCTGAAACTCCACTACTTTGGCCACTTCATGCGAAGAGTTGACTCACTGGAAAAGACTCTGATGCTGGGAGGGATTGGGGGCAGGAGAAGAAGGGGACGACAGAGGATGAGATGGCTGGATGGTATCACTGACTCAATGGGCGTGAGTCTGAGTGAACTTTGGGAGTTGATGATGGACAGGGAGGCCTGGCGTGCTGTGATTCATGGGGTCACAAAGAGTCAGAGAAGACTGAGTGACTAAACTGAACTGAACTGAACTGAATGGCAAGGTTTATGTTGCAATATCACCTCCAAGGGAAAACAATGTTGCACCCTGTATGCTTTCTCAACAGTGAAAGTTGGGTGGACACTTTTTAATATTGAAGGCAATATGAAGGATGTCTGAAAGTGCTCCACAGTTCACTTAATACTTAATTCAGCTTTGAGAGGATGCAAGAGCAAGAAAATGCTCTGAAGCTGATTCTACACTGGAATTTTCTGACCCAGCATATCCAATGGTACTTGAAATTGTTATGGTAGTTAGAAATGCCTACTAGAATATCTTTCAAGCCCAATAGTAGAATTTTAACACAGACCCTTTGGATTTGGTGGGGGAAAAGTCATGCCTTCTTCAAATAACTGTTCTATTTTTGTGAAGGATATACAGCTTTACTCCTGAGCCCTGATTCTAAGAAGCTCATCATCAGTGGGTATTGTCCTTCTCATTATTCCATAAAATTGGCAGGTATAGCAGCCTGAGATCAAATACATCTTAAATTGTGCTAAGCAGCTCCTCAAGGTATGAAGAAGTTGCAAATGTGGGTAAGTCTAGGATCCCATGTACCTATGTGTTTTGCTTTGTCTGTTGTTAAACTCCATATATGATCTCAGAAGAATTGCCTAAGATCTGTTGATAGAAATTTAAAAACTAGTGCTACATATAATAATATATGTCAATCACACAGATATAATGAATAAAAGAAGCCAGATGCTATATATTATTTGATATCATTTGTAAACTTTTAAGAACAGACACAACCATTCAATGAAGTTAGAAGTCAGAACAGTGTTTAACTTTGGGAAAGTATTGATAAGATAGCACACAGGAAATCCTCTGGGGTGTTAGAAATATTTGTTGTTTTGATTTGTGTGGGTTACATGTATATCATAAAGCTCACTGAGTTAAAAACTTAAAATTTGATTTGTTCAGGTAAGAAAAAAAGCATAATAATGAGAAATGAGAGAATTTTCACAAATATGGTCTTTGTTTCTATGTAAGGGGACTATATAAGATGCTATGATTGGATAACAAATTTTAAAACATGGTTTTTAAAAATAATAAAAGGTCACAGTCATTTGCTTAGAAGATACACATAACACAGTACAAGGTACTATTCATAAATACTTACTGCAGCAGAAGGATACAAAGAAAAAGTAATAAAGAGAAAAGACACATGGAATAAATTCCAGAGGAAACCAGGCGCAAGTTCCAGGAGTGTAGTCCCTTTGATGAAGAAGGAAATGGCAACCCACTCCAGTGTTCTTGCCTGGAGAATCCCAGGGATGGTGGAGCCTGGCGGACTGCCATCTATGGGGTCACACAGAGTCGGACACAACTGAAGCAACTTAGCAGCAGCAGCAGCAGTCCCTTTGAAGTCATACAAGATGCACTTAATTATTCCAGCAAAATATTGTCTACCAGGGAGGCTCAACAAAGACTCAGTTTCCACAGTTTTTATTGGGGGCTTATCACTTATGCATCTACTAGATATGCAGCAAAATTCCAGACTCAGGGGAAAAAAAAAAAAAAAAGCAGATGTTCAAGATAAAGCACATTGTTTGAACAGTTTAGGTGTAGTGAGCTGACTTTTCTTATCAGGTAATTGTGGGAACCCTTCCCCATATCCAAGTTCTCAGATACTAGCCAACTTACCTTGCTATCAGGCATTTCTAAGGATGGTAGTCTTTAACTCTTATCTACACAGCAACAGCATATGGGCAGGTCTACTACAGTCCCTATACTTCGAGATTTGATTTAGTCTACTAAGGAAGAATCATGACCAGCTGAGCTGATGGATGAAGGGTAAGGATACCCAAAGCATGTGGTAGAAAACAAGATAAAATATCCGTTATGGCCTCATGATCAATTTCAATTTCAGGAAGGAGGAAATGAGTAGTTGTGGATGTTCTTTTCCTACCACTGTAATAAAGTTATTGTTGACTTAATCCATAGATTAAATTGTATTTTTATGAATGTGAGTTGTAACTAAATTGGAAGAAATAATCATCACACAGAGGATGAGTCTTGGGGTCTCAGTTTGGAGTCAGCACATTTTTATCTTACAAGGTTGACTGCACGATGTTAGTTGTTCTACATCTTTTTTGTTTACAAGGATAATGTGGTTAGAATATAGATGCTGACTAACCAAAGCAGGGAATTGTGCTACTTTTTTCTCAGCAAAATTATCCCTTTATAGATCTTCCTTCTTTCTAATGGGCTAAAAATGTAGGACCTACATTTCTCAGACTTTCTTGTCTCTAAGGATCTGAATTCTGCCATACTTTGCCAAGGAGATGTACTCTCATAAGAACTGACAGGGGAACAGAGGTCAGAAGCCATTTTCTGAAAGTAATAGCATAGATTTCTGGGCTCTTGCAACCGTGAGGATTTGTAGAAGGCTTTATGTGTTTCCTTGAAGGTAACCTGCTCTGTTCCAAGGGTATCTGATTGCAGGGATAGCTCCCACAATTCTAACTAGCATAAGAACAGCGATTACTTTCTTCTAGGCATCACAGTGATGGTGGTAAATTGCAAAGGTAGCAGTGGTCTCTTCTGTCTGTTTTTCCTCTGGCACTTACATTGGTTTTGTAAAAACCTAGTCCCCTACATTGGGCCTTCCCTAGTGGCTCAGATGGTAAAGAATCTGCAGGGAATGCAGGAGACCTTGGTTCGATCCCTGGGTTGGGAAGATTCCTTGGAGGGGGAAATGGCAACCTACTCCAGTATTCTTGCCTCCATGGACAGAGCAGCTTGGTGGGCTCCAGTCCATGAGGTCACAAAGAGTCGGACATGACTGAGCAACTAAGCAACTAAGCACAATGTCCTACATTAAATTCTTTCGGCTTATAAAGCCAAATGTGGCTCTACTTTACTTGATTTTCTATCTGTGCTTCTTTTTTTTTATTATTATTATATATTTTGGAATCTCATTCCTTCTCCAAATCAATGCATTATTCTGTATTTACCACAGCAAGAGAAAAGAATGTCATATGGGGCTTGACTCAGAAATGGCATTACTTTCACTTACATTTCAGTTCAGTTCAGTCTCTCAGTCATGTCCGACTCTTTGCAACCCCATGAATCGCAGCACACCAGGCCTCCCTGTCCATCACCAACTCCCGGAGTTCACTCAGACTCACATCCATTGAGTTGGTGATGCCATCCAGCCATCTCATCCCCTGTCGTCCCCTTCTTCTCCTGCCTCCAATCCCTCCCAGCATCAGAGTCTTTTCCAATGAGTCAAATCTTTGCATGAGGCAGCCAAAGTACTGGAGTTTCAGCTTCAGCATCATTCCTTCCAAAGAAATCCCAGGACTGATCTCCTTTAGAATGAACTGGTTGGATCTCCTTGCAGTCCAAGGAATTCTCAAGAGTATTCTCCAACACCACAGTCCAAAAGCATCAATTCTTTGGCGCTCAGCTTTCTTCACAGTCCAACTCTCACATCCATACTTCACAGTCCAACTCTCACATCCATACATGACCACTGGGAAAACCATAGCCTTGACTAGATTGACCTTTA
Source organism: Ovis aries (assembly GCF_016772045.2). Lineage (NCBI taxonomy): Eukaryota > Metazoa > Chordata > Mammalia > Artiodactyla > Bovidae > Ovis > Ovis aries. The sequence continues at coordinate 155,909,336 of NC_056055.1, read as the reverse complement.
AATGCCTATAGATAGTCACATGCTACCCCTTATCCCTCAGACAACAGGAGTCCAACGAGGTGTAAGCTTCAGTATGCTCAGAAAAGAATGGAGAGCTAGATGTTTATGAACATGACATGTGAATATGTGAGGAGAAAAGTATTCCAGATAAAGTAAAGTAAATTAGTAGGAACCTGAGACAGGAAAATAATGAGTGTATTCAAGACACCATGAGGATGCCGGTGTGGTTAGAGTAGCAGGAGAGAAAGTCAGGGGTAATGGTATGTCAGATCACAAAGTAATTCAAAGGTCTTGATGAAGATTTAGACTTTGAATCTGAATAACTTGCAAATGTACTGAAGAGTTTTAAACTAGGAATGGCATAATCTGACTTCCATTTTTAAATTGATTTGCATATGTCACTCTGGAAAGGAGACAAGTTATTTGGAGTTTATTGGCATAATCCCAGTGAAAGACAATGGCTTACACCAGGGTGGTAGCAGTAGTGAGAAGTGGTGTGCTTCTGTATATATTTTGAGTTATGTGGTCAACAGGATTTAGTTGAAGACTGGATGTGGTGTATGAGAGAAAGGAATGAATTAAGGGTAAGTTCAAGTTTTAGGCCTGAACAAAAGCAGGAATAGAGCACCTATTAAATTGGATGGTATAGTCTTCAGAGGAAACAATTTGGGGGGATATTAGGAGCTTGGTTTTAGATGTGTAAAGTTGGAAATAAAAATTCCAAGTAAGACAGTTAATACATGAGCCTTATGTGCAGGACTAAGATCCATTTTAGATGAGGTTGTACCAGCAAAGATACTGAGAAGCAGAGGCTGGTGAAAGAGAAGAGCAAGGCAGGTAGAGTATCCTGGAAATCAAGTGAAGAGGATGTTTTGATGGGGAGAATGAATAGATAAGTAAAATGGTATTGCTAGTAAAGTAACAGGAGGCTTGAGAACTGACTTTTAGCTTCAGTGATGTGAACATCTTGATAATAGCGATTTCAAAGAAATGGTGCGAGTTAAAACATGATAACAGTTTTCCATACAATTTTGTGATTTCAATATATTTTATCATTATTCTTTTTCCTCTTCATTAAAGAAATCACCTTCATTTCTTCTTTAGGTTACTGCCTGTACTCCTACTGTATCTCATTTATTATTTCTTAATGGTGTCAGTTTTGTCTTAAATTTTCTTTATTCTTTTATTCTTGCTTCATATTCTTTAAGTTCTTTTCCATTCCTAAAGGAATGGAATTGGCATGATTTTTTCTTCTATTTCCTGAAGGTCTGTATTTTTTCCAGAACATACTCTTTTATCTTTCCTTTCTTCCTTCTTCCTGTCTGCTGTTATTCTGCCTGCCTGCCTTTCTTATTGCTTTTGAAGAGTTGCTTTTTGTAGTATTTAGCTCATTCATGAACATATCTAGTAGAATTTTTATTTGCCTGAATGTAGGGTGGTTAGACCGAGAAGGCAACGGCAACCCTCTCCAGTACTCTTGCCTGGAAAATCCCATGGATGGAGGAGCCTGGTAGGCTGCAGTCCATGGGGTCACGAAGTCGGACACGACTGAGCAACTTCACTGTCACTTTTCACTTTCATGCACTGCAGAAGGAAATGGCAACCCGCTCCAGTGTTCTTGCCTGGAGAATCCCAGGGACGGGGGAGCCTGGTGGGCTGCCGTCTATGGGGTCGCACAGATTCGGACACGACTGAAGCGACTTAGTAGCAGGAGCAGCAACAGGGTGGTTAAATGGTACTTAAAATCTGTTTCCTCTTCGTCCATCTTGTCTGGGCCTTACTTATGTTTATCTTCATAAATCTAAGATGGAAGTAAAGTCAAGTTAATTTCATCTTACACTTTCTTTTATAGCAGCTATCAGAAAAATAGCTCACAGACACCAGTATACACTCTGCTTAGTTAGCAACTGTCAAATAATGGAGACAGCATGAGTGATACTACTGTGGAGGAGCACTCAAGTCACACGAATCACTGTGGCACAGCTTTTCCAAAGTGAAATAAGGTATTAGACTCAATCACTTTTAAAGCCGCTCCAGATGAAAATTTCTGTCTCTAATTACTTAAACATATTCCTTGACATAGAATGGAATTTTTCATTTTTTAATTTCACAAATGTTTTATTACATTTTTCAATATATTAAATCTTAAAGACACCAGTGTACTTTGTTCTGATTAAAAACTTACTTTGCAGAGATATTAATATAATAAGAAGTAGAGAAGATAGCTTTTATATATAAGGCACTATAACACCCCAAGCTTTCTTTTCTTTCATCACCAAAGCATTTAAGCAGGAATAACATTCAACAGCTTAACTCACAGAGGTCAATTTTTTAGTTCAATTACAAAACTTTCTGATTAAATGCTAAAGCATTTATAGATGCATTAAGTGGGTTAATTTTTTTTTTACTTAAAAAAATTATAGTTAAGGAAATAAGCCATCCATTTGACTGACACTAAAGCACAACTGTATGTTTTGAGCATTATATTAACTTTTCCTTAATACCTTCAAAAACTACCACCGATTTTATTCTAATTCTCAGTGCACAGTGAGTGGCATGAGTATAATTTTCTCATTGAAAACATAATGTATTTTCCTCTCAGTGTACAAATGCACCTCAGTTTTCAATACAGCAGAGTAAAAACCTCTCTTCCCAAAGCTTTGGAGTTTATTGCAATTATAATGAAATAGGTAAAGTGGTTTATGTTTGAGTGCACATGTGAAAAGTTCTTTGGAGAACTGCTTTGGAATGAATAATATTTTCATTTTTCTGCTTCTCAACAGTAGCTACCTTCTTTCTGGGATATAAATGCCACTTGAACTTAATGATTTATTTCCAAACAGATAGCAAATGTATCCTGAACTTCTTGCAGCTAGGTTAATAGGAAGAAACCCAAATATTTTCATCAGATTATCAACACAGGGATTTATTGCAGCATGAGAACAGAGCATTTATCCTTTCCAATATTTATTTTTAAATGTAATAAGCAGATCCAGATGACTGCCACCAAATTAGCCCTTGGATCCATTCACTAGTCCTATAATAAACACTAAAGTAAAGCTAGAATTGTGAGGAAATTCAATAATCTCATTTATACTGATTGAGTTAATTTTGGAATGATCATGTTAGCCACTGAACATTGCATACCTCAGCATTCTTTACAGTATCCAAGTATGTTCAATGTACTAAATGTTTTGCCATATGTGCAGATTTAGCAGAAGATGTTGATTTACTGCAGAAATGTGTTTTTGTACCATGTATTTAACACAAATATTGACATATAGTAGGCTTTTGAGGAGAGCACTGAATTGGGAGTCTAGAGTTGGTTTTGAATTTTGATTTCTCCACTGACTAGTCTTGGGAGAGTCACTTGACTTTCCTCAATCTCTGTTTCTTCCCCATAAAATAAAGATTATAATACTATGTGTCCTAACTAACCCTTAAGGTGTATTGATGAGAGCCACAACAGCACTTCCAGGAGAGTTTATGAAGAAAAGTCTAATCTTTGATAGATGCATTACGTTAAACAAAGTGATAAAACTATTACCACTGATACCATAGCCTACATTAAATGACATTAAAATGCCAGACATTCTTTTGTATAATGGAGAGAAAGGAATCTGCAGATATAGGGAGAAAGATAGCAGTAGATTGGAGCAAATTCAATATGATGAAAGAGTTCTTTGCACCCCACATTTTCCCCCTCATAGAGGGAAATCTGGTTTACTTGTACAGTTTCAATTTTATATTCTGTATAAGGCACTCCTTGGACAATCTTTATTTTGAAATAGAAAAAATAAATAAAAGTAATTTCCATTAAAAGAGAGGTGTAGACTAGAGGACAGAGGGCCTCCTGCGACAACTGGTGTTATGTTTGCTCTCTGTAGAAAAGAGAAAACGCATGGGTAATATCAAGGTATGAGTTCCGCAGTCTTCTCAAGGACCTAAAAGCTGCTTTCTTCTGCCAGATAATCTTGCTCTTGTGGAGTGTGTGTGTGTGTGTGTGTGTGTGTGTGTGTGTGTGTGTGACAGTATAAAATGAAATTATTATCTATTCTTAACTGTTATAGAGTACAGTGACAATTAAGCATTTGATTATGTGTGTATCAATTAATTTTGTTTTATGTACAAGCAACTCAAAATCTATCATGTCATTTGGCCTTCCAATTTCATAACTTGAAAGAATATCTGCTAATAACCTCAAAAAATGGAAGGACTGTTAGATTTCATGTAAATCAGTGGTTCTCAGGATAGCCTTACTTACCTCACCTAAATTTTTTGAGGACTCGAATAGCTTTTGTTTATACAGTTTAGTCTATTCATATTTATCAATTAGAAATTAAAACAGAATTTTTTAAACCACAGAAATACAAACATGTACATTCCATTTGCTATCACAAAGATGGTATTATCATGCATCATGTAGCCTCTAGAAATTCCATATATAGTGGGAAAGAAAGAGAAAAAGGAAAATATCTTGATGTTATTATGAAAATATTTTTGACCTTGTGGATCCTTTAAAAGGTCTCAGTGACCCCTAGGAATTCCTGAACCACACTTTAAGAACAATTTGTGTAAATCATCCTCTTTATCATCTGAACTGCACACATTAACCTTAAAAGGGGAAGGAATATATATTTTGATTTATCAATTAGATTATAGCTCCTGGAGGAACAATTTTTGCTTTATGCTTTTTCTCTACTGCACAATATTAAGGATCTAACCATCCAACAATCTTGGTCCATTTACTCTGCATGCACTTCTTGAATGCTGCTATCAATTTGTCAATAAGACGATTATCATAGACACTGGAAACTATTTATGTGACCTTGATGATAAATGAATATATCTGTTATGATAACAAGTTCATACACTTCCTTTCTTATTGCCGTTGTGAATTTGATTACTTTTAAGAGACAAGTGGTCTCCAAGAATACAAATTTCCAAAAGCAGCACCATCGTATGCTGGTCACTATTTTCCAGTCTATTTTTATTCTTAATCTGTTTCCTTTAATAATAAACATCTTGGAAAGTGGACTTGATGTCAATGAAAAATAAACAAAAAACATTTGTACTATGAGTGAAAAGACCTGCCCTTAAAGCAATATTTTAAGGTCCTTTTTTTCTGAGCTTTTCCATGGGAACTTTGTTGTACAATTACTCAGCTCTAAACACAGCTCTCTCAACCATTTTCAGTCACTACCAAAGCCAAGTTTTTGAAGGAACCATTTATCAAAATTACTAAGCTCAGGATGCTGAAATGGATTCATAAAAATTGCTATTATAATTTGGCCTAAATCTGTAGCTTTATAACATTCATAGTGTGCATGGGGTTACATTAGTGGAAACATTAACTAAAAAACCTGGCCTCAAGTTAGAATTTGATGTCATCATAAGTAACCTGAAATAGCTTAAGCTACAGTTTTCTCTAGAAGGTAATTATAATAAAAGCTGCCATATATTGTGTAGGTTAATAAAGCATGCTAGCAAGTGTGTTCAGTTCTTTATATGTCTCCATTGTAATTGATGCAGCCACTTGGGATGTAGCTAACATTATACACATTTCACAGATGATGAAATGCAAGTTCAGAAAAGTTGAGAATCGTAGCAATAATACACAGCTAAAAGGGCAGAATCAGATTTGAACTCTTGTTTGTTTGACCTTAAAGTTCTGTTTCCTAATAAATGCTCAGGTACAAAAAAGTTAAGTAATTATACTGAGTGGGAGAACTTCAGTTAGTAGTTGCAAATAAACCCAAATTTATAGTATCTGCAAAGGAACTGAAGTTTGTTGCTAACTCATGCTACATATCCATCATGAGGCAGCTGTGGTCCCTGCTCCTGGTTGTTCTTACTCAGATATGCAAGTTCACAAGGGTCTACCCTCTGGATTATCAGTGTTTGCTGTGTCAGGGTAAAGGGACATGGAAAATTGTGAACTGACTGTTAATTTTATGTGCCAAGGCAAATGTCCACACCTAAGTTTAAAGAGTTAGGCAGGAATATGCCTCCTGTATAATGGAAAGAAGGAAAACCATAAACACAGTACTCATTCTGAATTTTTGAGTAAAATGCCATGACTTCTCCAAATGTCACTTCTTTTGGTACCAGTAGAAATAAAGCAGAAAATTATCTGGTGGTTTGTGATGATTTTTGAGATGATAGACTGTTATACTTAAAATTGTTATTTTTCCCCCTTCTTCAGAAACTTCATGGATAAAGTATCTATTAATAGAAAATATCATAAAATATCCAGAGAAATAATTAGTAATGCTTATACCTCCAATTTTTATTAACAAGTTTGGAAGTACAGTGTTTATATTATTTCAGTATGATAGTTACATTATTGCACATGACATTCTTAGAAATCATGGCTTGCTTTTTGAAAGACGCTACCACATTCTTAGTCCTTCAAAGAAAAATAGGCTCGTTGTGATTTAATAAGTCCATTTCTTTATGTCTCCTTTCTCAGCCCTTAACCTACGTCACTTCAGTCTCTATCCAGTCTACCCCTCAGTTCTTATAAAAGCTCACAAATCACTGTATCAGTAAGATTTTCATCTACAAAAAAAGGAATCTCATTATATCCTTGAAGTTGTAGCTGAGCTCATTTATTGTAATTAGAGAATAAGTTATTGGGTTGAAGAGAATGAATACGACGTGGTGCTAGCATGGAAAAGTCTCAGGCTTTTTGTCTGGTGATTTGTGTTAAAACTTGTTCCTCTTGCACTCACAGAGGTGAGGGTGCAACAGAGGCCTCTATCTCAACACCTGATTATTTCTGCATGTATTCACAGGCAACTTTGAGGTACACTATATGGAAGTGATCTTTTTTAAGTGGCACAAAGACTGCTTTCATGCATGGCCGTCTCCTCTACCATCACTTTTGAAAACCATCATCAGTGACAGTAGTTTGTATCTAATCATTGGAGCTAACTTTTGAGAGTCAGTCTAGGCAGAGCCGTGTTGGCCCACCATTTTGAAAAGGCTGTCCCTTCCCACGGGGGAATTTAAACAAATAGATTCACTTCAGCCTTCTTGTAAAAGGATGTGTGGAGGTCAGCACAATAAACATTCTGGACTGTGGAAACTTGTTTTCCAAATGTGCAGAAGTTCCTACCAAGGCTGACAACAGAGATGAGTCCATTCAGGTATTTTGTTAATGGCATGAACTGAGATTTATGATGGATAGAAAATTCAAATTGTAGAGATATATAAGTTAAAGATTAGTTGGTAAAATAGCAGCATTTCTGAAACCAGAATAAGTACTACTATCAAATTTTTTTTTCAGATAAAAGATAAAAATATGTCTTACCATTCAACTTTATATAAAACAGATGCTACTCTGATTTACAGCCTTTGGACAGATGGGCTTGAGAGCACAAAACTTGGGCAGCCATGTCTGGGCTATTGATGCCCCGCCATCCACTCACGAACATCACTAGAGCTACAAATACCCCGATTCCTGGGTTTCTTCCCCGCTGGTATCTCAGTGTCTCTCACACTGTTATTTGGCTGAAGTCAGTTCTTTTCTACCAGTCACTGTCTATCTCTGATGGCTCTGTGATCTATTCTACCACAGCTTAGACCTCCAACTTCCCTTCTTGCCAAAATAGTCTCATTTACTGCCTCTTCCATTTTCTGACTAATGTCATCTTTGAAGTTCTTAAGAAGAGGGCCACCTCTTCTCCAGCAATTGATACTGCCTTAAATAACTTGTTCTCTCTCCTCCAAGTGACCAAACTTTAAGGCCCCATCCCCAAATCTGAGGAAAGTTTCTGAGGGCTAGGAATAAGGCATTGAATGACACCACTGTTGTATTGGAACATCACTTGTCCCTGTAATTCCTATATCCTAAACGAATTCCTTGAATCTATCCTACATCTTGATGAGTTCCTGCTAACCTGGGACCCTCCTCCAGAGATTTAGACACATAGGTTGCTTTTTAAATTATGCTGATACTTTAACTGAAACAAAAGATATTGTTTCCAAAATCCCCATGAATTTTTCACCTGGGACAGCCTTCACATGCAAAAGAAAAATATAGAGGCGTGTTCTTTATCACTGAGTTTTTACAGTAAGATTTTGATTATGTAATCAAATATAACACTGTATAGGCATGTATATAGCTATCATTTTTAAAATAATGAATGAAGTCCTGCTTTCACTAAACCAACTATTTCACCATAAATTTACAAAATTTTCCCACTATTTTGCAGTATTCAAGAGGTCACATTCTAATGTACACCCCTGGGCTCTGAAGCTATGTTGCCCACTATTCTAAGAGTAACAAATATATCATAGCCATAGACTTTTTTTTTTTTTTAAACACTGGAACTGTTAAGCTTAAACAATTCACCATGTTATAATTAAGGAAGTAGAAAATAGGCAATGATCAAGTACTGCATAAAAAATGTTTAATGTGTCTATCCAATCTTTCCTAGAGCCCCCCAAGTCTAGATGAAGCAAGGCAAAGTGAAAATGGCAAAAGCTAAAATCATGGGCCTCCACACTTTGCGTTCTAAGGCTTGTCTATTTCATCTTACTATTTAGTCTAAATATTAATTGTCAAGGGAAAACCAAAAAACTGGGAATGCTACTTTAAGCTCTCCCTCATTATACCTTTTCTTAAAAGCCAGTAGTAGAGAATATTGCCATAAGCTGTTAATTGAGAGCTAATTAAAATTTCAAGTGCCAGCTGGAAGTTTCACATTCCTTATTTCGCTAGTTTATCCATGAATATAAAGTACGTGTCTGAAGTAGTTCATTTTCTCTGTCATCATCTAACTTCTGTCATTCTATTCTGCCATGGCTCTAGGGGGCAATACTTTTAGTGAAGGATCAGCTTTCAAGGAGTAGGAGGACTCAAGATTTCACACTGGTTTCAAAATACAATTGTCAGGCTCAAACAACTCAGTTGTAAACTTCACTGGGATGTGTGCAATTTATTACTTTAACTGATATATAAGGGCTAATTGTAATCAAGGGTATTTTCATGTGCCCACTAAGTGTTAATTGCCACCAGTGGCTCTAGTGGTGATTGAATCCAGGAATGAAGTCTAGAACAAACAGTCTTTGGAAACACAGAGGCTCAGAGGCAGTAGCTGATTGCTCTGCAGCCCTTCAGTCTCCTTAGCTCCCGTGGGTTTCAGCTGGTCCTTCTACAGTGTATTGGCGGCTCTCTCAACTGTGAATGGTGCACTGCCTTTTTAATAGCTTTAAATGGTAGATGCTAATGACTTTGCAGTCTTGCAGTTCTCCCAGCAGGTTTTGGTGCCTTGTATTATTTTAAACACAATGTACTTTGAAAACATACATAAATTAAGTCTATAATTCCATCTCCAGGCTTTGGCATGTTTTACTTGTCAACTTTTCAAAACACAAATGACTGATGTAAGGCAGTCCAGCAGACTGGGGTCGAAGTATTTCCTCCCCCTACTTCCCAACTATGTCCTGGACTTTCTGTCTTTAACCCATCTATTGCTCTTTTCTTACCCTATGTTTACACCCTCAGCTCAAAATTCAGTCTTTTTCTTTTTTTCTTTACCTTTTAACTACACCTTTTCTTTCTCTTTGTTTTGTCTGATTCATGGCTTGGTTCTCAGAGCTGAAAGTGGCCACAGTTTCACACTGGCATCTTCCCATTTTACACACATATAAGGAAAGGGGTCAGGAGATGGTTTCCTGGGCAAAGGACTTTCAGATACTGATTATTCTTTTTATTCTAGTAACATAGAAAAGGCAGCAATAAGTGTTTCGTTGGTAACAGAGTTTTGAGAATTAAGAAGTGATGGGGAAGGTGCAAAAAAAAAAAACCAAAAAACAAAACAAAACAAAAAAACACCACCCTTGCTCTGTTAGGTATCAGTTGGGCTGGATACTTTCCCATCTGTGGCAGTACATACCACCATTGGGTAAAGGAGTGAGTGGAGACCAGAGAGAAAATGAGATGGAACTTAACTACAGGGAGGAGCTTTGGTCATACTGAATATCTCAGATCCTTTAGAGTTTCTCAATGGGGAATAGTAATTTCCAGTCAGCCAAGGTAGCCAGTCATGACATTTAATTCTGAAGTTCAGAAATAATGGTTTTTATTAAACCTCTCTGTGCAGGAAATATTCTGTATTGAATACCGTTCATACTAAACATTTTAAGTAAAGAACTGCATTATTGTGCATCGCCCTCCATTGAAGACCTAGGTTGCATAATGACTGAATCTAGGGAACATTACAGTGGCAACCAGAGACCTTTTAATGGGTCACTAATGATTTACAAATTTTGAATGCCATACTGACACTACAAAAGAACTGCTATAGCTAATCATCAGGACTGTGAGTGGTAATATTACACCAGCTCTACTGGAAAGGGATCTGCAAAATAAACAGCTTCAACCTTTTCTGTTCCTAAACCAACCAAACAGGAATGCCTCCTACTCAAAATATATAGTAGACAGTAGTATTTTCGTGTTCTTCATAAAGAGACTCTGTTCCTTTCAAGATGATTCCTAATAAAACCACTGATTCCAAAACTTTGATTTGCCATCTCATCTACTGTTCTCTGAACCACACCCTTGTCACTTTATCTATAAGAGTGAAGATTAAGGAATAAAAAGTGTTTTAATAACTTTGCTCAATAATACCAGGGAACTTTGGAAGCCATGAAGCTTCCCTTTCTGGGTGGCAGTGTTTATTCCCCTGACATAAAAGCATTCCCTGATGAACCTCTCAAAATAATAAACATTCTTCTTTGCCTTTTTCTCCCCCTGCTGTTGGCTGTTTGTTGTTTCTAATTGCTAGCAATGTTGCCACTTACGGGAAACAAAAGTGCATGTTAGTAAGTTCTGCTTCCATTCTGTAGGAATTCCATTTCACTTCAGCATTCTTTCAGAAAATGAGTGAAGCAGACTTCTGCTATTACCATGGCATTTTTAGTAGAGATTTAAGCATCTACAGATGGAATAACTTCTAAATTATTCCACAACATCAATTTGTGCATTTTAGGTAGGATTTATGCATGTTAGGTTTGCCTCTTAAATTATCTGTTTTTTGTTTTGGTGCACAAACATTTGAACATGATGTTATGCAGAGAGGAATAATAACTCAAAGAATCATGACAACATTATCATTTACATAAGATAACACTAGTGCCTGTATTTAATCTTTACAGTTAATTCTTAAATTTCTACATGTAAATTTTAAACCTTTCCGCTCTAGTGGAAAATTTCATAGCAAAAAAAAAAAAAAAAAAGAGGAAGGAGCTCAAATGTTTAGTATTTCAATAACATCTGAATTTTTAAAGATGGAGGCTTTTGTAATGACTGTTAAGCTAATCTAATGCCAGTCTCTTAACTGGCTTACTCTGAATAAGAATTGAACAAATTGTATAGCAAGAAGCCAGAAGTCATATTTAATCATCAAGTCAAAACTTTCTCAACATTTATCACTGGGTCATCAATTATTTACAGCTAGATTTACTTACAAAATTCTCAAACTTAGTAGAGGCAAGAGAAAAAAATACCTAGAAATTAGTGAATTTTCTTACTTAAGGCCACAGAGGGTCTATACAGTCTTCTTTTGGTGTTTCTCTGGAATCATTTGAAATTATGAGAATACTGCTCACTTCAACTTTTCCCTTAACTACATCAATAAGACTCAGTGTTTTTTTTTTAACTTACTGAAAAAGTGTGTGATTTTCAAAAAATACTTTTGAAAATAAATGCAATTTAATTATTATTATTGTCACATTTCAAATCTAACATAAATGCTTACAAAATAAGCTAGGAGATCATATGAGAGGTGAAGAGATGAAAATGATTGCAAAAGCAAAACAGTCAAATGCTAAACAAAATAAAAATCAGAACTGAGACTGATCAAAAGCTAGGACCAGGACACAAAGTAAGATAAAAAAAATTGTTTTGGTTGTCCTTCAGTGTCTCTCAGTCCTGTGGAAGTTCTGTAATCAAATCCCACTGGCCTTCAAAAGAAAATTCCCTGGGGGTTCTCAGTCTCTCTGCCTGATCCCCAGGTTGGGAAATCTGTTGTGGCCCCTAGAAGTTTTGCAACAGTGTGAGAACTTCTTTGGTATAATTGATCTCCAGTTTGTGGGTTACCCACCCGGCAGCTCTATAGTGAGGCTAGTGGCAACCTCTTCCAAGAGGACTTATACCACATGCCACACCTCCTAGGACTTCCGCCGCCAAAGGCCCTCTCTTCACAACAGGCCACTGCTGACCCGTGCCTCCTCAGGAGACACGCAAATGTTCACAGGCAGATCTGGCTCAGTCTTTTGTGGGGGTCACTACTCCTTTTCCTTGGTCCTGTTGCACATAAGGTTTTGTTTGCATCCTCCGAGAGTCTCTGGCGGGTATGAGGTTTGATTTTAAAAGAGATTGTGCCCCTAATACCATCTGGTTGCAGCTTCTCATTAGCCCTTGGACTTGGGGTATCTTTTCTGGGCGGCATCCAACATTCTCCTGTCAGTGGTTGTTCAGCAGCTAGTTGCAGTTTTGGTGTTCTGCAGGAGAAGATGAGCGCACATCCTTCTACCCCACCATCTCTGTCTATCTTCAGCATCCTTGCCTTGAGAACCCCATGAACAGTATGAAAAGGAAAAAAGCTATGACACTGAAAGATGAACTCCCCAGGTTGGTAAGTGCCGCAATATGCTACTGGAGAAGAGTGGAGAAATAGCTCAAGAAATAATGAAGAGATGGAGCCAAAGCAGAAATGGTGCCCAGTTGTGGATGTGTCTTGTTGTGAAAATAAATTCCAATACTCTAAAGAACAATATTGCATAGGAAACCAGAATGTTAGGTCCATGAATTGAGGTAAATTGGAAGTGATCAAACAGATGGCAAGAGTAAACACTGACATTTTATTAATCAGTTAACTAAAATGGACAGGCATGGATGAATTTAATTCAAATGACTATTATATCTACTACTATGGGCAAGAATCCCTTAGAAGAAATCTAGTAGCCCTCATAGTCAACAAAAGAATCTGAATTGCAGTACTTGGGTGCAATCTCAAAACTGACAGAATGATCTTGGTTTGTTTCAAAGGCAAGCTATTCAAAATCACAATAATCCAAATCTGTGCCCCAAACACTAAGGCTGAAGAAGCTGAATTTGGAACGGTTTTATGAAGACCTACAGAACCTTCTAGAACTGAACCAAAAAAAGAGATGTCTTTTTCATCACAGGGGACTGGAATACAAAAATAGGAAGTCAGAGATACCTGGAATAACAGGCAGATTTGGCCTTGGAGTACAAAGTGAACCAAGACAAAGGCCAGCAGAGTTTTGCCAAGAGAATGCACTAGTCATACCAAACACCCTCTTTCAACAACACAAAAGATAGCTCTACACATGGATGTCACCAGATGGTCAGTATCAAATCAGATTGATTACATTCCTTGAAGTTGAAGATGGAGAAGCCCTATACAGTCAGCAAAAAGAAGACCAGGAGCTGACTGTGGCTCAGATCATTAATTCCTTATTGCAAAATTCAGACTTAAATTGAAGAAAGTAGGGAAAACCACCAGATCATTCAGGTATGACCTAAATCAAATCCCTTATGATTATACAGTAGAAGTGACAAATAGTTTCAAGGGATTAGACCTGATGGACAGAGTGCCTGAAAAACTATGGATGGAGGTTGGTAATACTGTATAAGAGACAGTGATCAAAATGATCCCCCAAAAAAGAAATGCAAAAAGGCAAAATGGTTGTCTGAGGGGGCTTTACAAATAGCTGAGAAAAGAAGAGAAGGTAAAGGCAAAGAAGAAAAAGAAAGATATACCCATCTGAATGCAGAGTTCCAAAGAACAGCAAGGAGAGATAAGAAAGCCTTCCCAAGTGAACAATGCAAATAACAATAGAATGGGAAAGACTAGAGATCTCTTCAAGAAAATTAGAGATACCAAGGGAACATTTCATGCAAAGATGAGCACAATAAGGGACAGAAACCATATGGACCTAACAGAAGGAGAAGATATTAACAAGAGGTGACAAGAATACACAGAGGAATTTTACAAAAAATATCTTAATAACCTAGATAGCCATGATGGTCTGATCACTCACCTAGAGTCAGACATCCTGGAATATGAAGTCAAGTGGGCCTTAGGAAGTATCACTATGAACAAATTTAGTGGAGGTGTGGGAATTCCAGCTAAGGTATTTGAAATACTAAACTATGATGGTATTAAAGTGCTGCACTCAATATGCCAGCAAATTTGGAAAACTTGGCAGTGCCAATGGACTGGAGGTCAGTTTTCACTCCAATCTCAAAGAAAGGCAACGCCATAGAATGTTCAAATTACCTCACAGATGCACTCATTTCACGTGCTAGCAAAGTGATGCTCAAAATTCTCCAAGCTAAGCTTCAACAGTATGTAAAATGAGAACTTTCAGATGTACAAGCTGGATTTAGAAAAGGCAAAGAACCAAAGATCAACTTGCCAACATCCATTGGATCATAGAAAAACCAATACACAGAGGAGAATTCCAAAAAAATATCTACCTCTGCTTCATTGACTATGCTAAAGCCTTTCACTGTGTGGATCACAGCTATGGAAAATTCTTAAAAAGATGGGAATATCAGGCAACCATACCTGCCTCCTGAGAAACCTGTATGCAGGTCAAGAAGCAACACTTTGAGCAGACATGGATCAAGGGATTGGTTCAAATTGTGAAAGGAGTACATTAAGGTTGTATATTGTGACATTGAATATTTAACTTATATGCATTACACATCATATGAAACACCAGGCTGAAAGAAGCACAAACTGTAATCAAGATTTCTGGGAGAAATATCAATAACCTCACATATGCAGATGCCACCACCCTTATGGCAGAAAGTGAAGAGGAACTGAAGAGCCTATTTTTGAATGTGAAAGAGAAGAAGTGAAAATGCTGACTTAAAACTCAGCATTCAGAATCTAAGATCATTGCATCTGGTCCCATCACTTCATGGCAAATAGATGGGGAAACAATGGAAACAGTGACAGACTTTCTTTTCTTGGGTTCCAAAATCACTGAAGACAGTGACTGCAGCCATGAAATTAAAAGATGATTGCTCCTTGGAAGAAAAGCTATGACAAACCTAGACAACATATTAAAAAGCAGAGGCATTATATTGCTGACAAAGGTCTGTCTAGTCAGTTATGGTTTTTTCCAGCAGTCATGTTTGGATGCGAGAGTTGGACCATAAAGAATGCTGAGCACTGAAGAACAGATGCCTTCCAACTGTGGTGCTGGAGAAGACTCTTCAGAGTCCCTTGGACAGCAAAGAGATCAAAGTCAGTCAACCCTAAAGGAAATCAACCCTGAATATTCATTGGAAGGACTGATGCTGAAGCTGAAGCTCCAATACTATGGCCACCTGGTATGAAGAACCAACTCATTGGAAAAGACCCTGATGCTGGGCAAGATTGAACTCAGGAGGAGAAGGGGGAGATAGAAGATAAGATGGTTGGATGGCATCACCGACTCAATGGATATGAGTATGAGCAAACTCCAGAAGAGAGTGAATGACATGGAAGCCTGGCTTGCTGCAGTCCATGGTGTCACAAAGAATTGAACTGACTGAATGACTGAACAACAATGTCTCCCATTAACTGTCTTTCTGCTAAAAGGTGCTCGGGTATAAGCATATAATTTTTGTTTTGTCTGATTTAACAATTTATTCCTAAGAAGTTGGAAAGCTTTTAAACTCCCTAAGAATGAGTCCCTGTTCTTGAGTTTGAGGCTCACAAAGGTAATGGAGTTACTATCTGCAAATATGAATCTTCTATCTTTCCTCCAAAGCACATTCCATAGACCCTCTGCATATTCATTTACCTCCATGAAATGAAAAGGCAATGAAATATGGTCAGGATGAGTATGAGAAGGGATCCTGGGTGGAGGATTTGTTTTCATTCCTCACCAGCTGTGAGAACTTCTAGTCTCTACCTCTATGAACCCTGTGTAGTGGCTTAGTGGCTAATTTGTGTCCCACTCTTGAACTGTAGCCTGCCAGGCTCCCCTGTCCATGGGATTTCCCATACTGATGTGGGTTGCCATTTCCTTCTCCAGGGGATCTTCCTGACCCAGGAATTGAACCCAGGTCTTCTAAATTGCAGGTGGATTATTTACTGACTGAACTATGAAGGAAGCTGCCCTGTGCCCCCTAGCTTTCTCATCTATATATTGTCAAGGATAATAACATCTATTCTGCTGACCTCGCAGAACTGTGAGGATCAGGATTAGAATGTATTTTGAAAAGCAAAAGGCACTATATACACATAATGTGCTGCTATTGAACAGGACATTTAAATTCTGTATCTCAACCATATGTCTTTATACTCAATGTCTCATTAAGTTCTGGCATTCCAACTTTACGAAAGAAGAAATGCCAATGGAGATTTCCCTTGAGTTCCAGGGAAGTATTGTCTATTGATTGTAATTAGCTAGACCAGGTTAACTCCCACTGAGACCCCTTCTCTGTTTTTATTCTACTGAATGTCTGATAAAGATGGCAGGGAGCTTGAGCCTTCGTTTTCTGTCTTCATATTTGGTGCTGATATTATTAGGGTGATTGCAACCATCTGATCAGTAGTGGTTTAAAAAAACTAAGACTGTTTAGCTTGGAAAAGGGAAGACCAGGATGATATGTTGAGATAGAAATTATGTTTTGGTGTTATGTTATTCAAGGTTCTCCGGATAAATAGAACCAATAGTGTATATAGAGACACAGATATGTGTGTGTGTGTGTGTGACAGAGAGAGATTTATTGGAGGAATTGGTTCACAAGGTTATGGAGGCTGAGATGTCCCACAATCTGCTGTCTGCAAACTGGAAATTCAGGAAAGTGGTATAGTTCAGTTGAGTAAGGCTTGAGAACAGGGTAGTGAGGTTGGGAAGCGGGCACAAAGATGGGTCCTCGTCTAAGCCCCAGAGACCAGCAGACTGAGAACTGGGGACTCTGACATCAGAGGGCAGGTGAGGATGTTCCAGCTCAAGGAGAGAGAGATAATTATCCATTCTTAAGCCTTTTTGTTCCCTCAAGAGATTAGATGATGCTTGTACACATGGGTAAAAGGGGACTTTATTCAGCCTACGAATCCAAATGCTAACATCTAATCTTTTCCAGAAGGATTCTCAGAGACACTCCCAGAAATAATGTTTTACTAGCTCTTTGGACGTCCCTTAATCCAGTCAGTTTGACACATAAAATTAACCATTGCCGATGTTATCAAATGTTTGAATTCCTGTCACATGAAAAGAGATTGGATTTATCGTCTATCCCCTCCAACTCATTAGATTCTGCATTTAAGTGGCTAGCTTGTAAAAATCCTTTTTTTCAGGGCTTAATTGACACTGACTGAAAGGTACCTCTTTAATGTGTAATTGATGATGTGGAGGTATTTGCTTCTGTATTTGTACAAAACCCCTTTGAAAATAATATGACTAAGATGCAGTTTCTCTGCCTTTAAATTCCAGGATAATATAAAGTCATGGAAAATTTTCAAAAATGCATGGTTAAAGGTAGGTCAAGAAAGTTCAAGGAGACTTTTTGGGGGGTGGGTAAAGCATAAAGCTTATGATATTCTACTCCATAGTGTCCAGAAA
Organism: Ovis aries; assembly: GCF_016772045.2. Taxonomy (NCBI): domain Eukaryota; kingdom Metazoa; phylum Chordata; class Mammalia; order Artiodactyla; family Bovidae; genus Ovis; species Ovis aries. The sequence goes on along the minus strand of NC_056055.1, from coordinate 155,891,729 downwards.
TCTGGTCCCACGCTGCCAGCTTCACAGATGTTACTTTTGAGGAAGATGGATGCCACTGGCAGTTGGTTCAAAAAAATGTAATTTGGAACTTTAATTGGCATTCCTAATGTGCTACACAATTTAATCACATGAAAAAGGGGCATTTTTTTAAATTTCCTCTCTACAGAGTGTTAAATTTAAGGTCCTTTTTTCCCTTTTGTTTTTAGTAAATTATAAAACATTCTTTGTACTATCTTTTGTGTGCAAATGTGGTAATCTTAATTAGCAATAATTTTTTAGGGTACTGTGTTAATAGGAAATGCTCAGAGCCTCTATTTTTCTTTAACAATCTCTTTTGTATTGATATGGAGTTTGTTATTCTGTTGAGGAGGATTTTAATCCCAACATAATAAATCTAAAAATGTTTTCTAAGGAAAATATTAACAAATTTCATGTCTATTTAAAATGGCTTTTACAGAAACACTCAAACACGCATACTACAAACATACATGGAGGAACTATCCAAGTGTGGTATTTATCTTCATGTACATGGTCATCATATGTTAGTTATTCTAAATCATAACCTGAGCCATTTGTGAAGGTTCAATTAACGTGACTGATTGGAATGATAAGTCAATGCTATGCTTGGTTACTCTCACAGACATAACTTGTCTGTCTTAAAAATGGCATTTTCTTTTTTCGTGAGGAATCAATACTTTAGGTTAATTTTCTTTAGACAACCTTTGATGCAATCATAATTTGTGTGAATGAAATATGGCTTAGAGAGCCATATTGCATAAAATTCCTGTGAAAAGTAGATTTGATAAGGGATACTCCAAGCTAGGTGTTAATAGGCCAAATAAAAACCCATTCATACAATGAAGGCCCAAGTTTCTGCCTCTTTTCTTTTCCACATCAGAAATTTATTTTAAAGCTATATACACCCAAAGCACAGCATTTAGCTCACATGCTTCTCCCACCTTTTTTCTGTTAAAGAAATGCACATTAAATAGCTTGTTTCTTTTTTTAATTAATTTATTTATTTTGCTGTGCTGCTGCTAAGTCACTTCAGTCGTGTCCGACTCTGTGAGATCCCATAGACGGCAGCCCAACAGGTTTCTCTGTCCCCAGGATTCTCCAGGCAAGAACACTAAGTGGGTTGCCATTTCCTTCTCCAATGCATGAAAGTGAAAAGTGAAAATGAAGTCACTCAGTCGTGTCCAACTCTTAGCGACCCATGGACTGCAGCCCACCAGGCTCCTCTGTCCATGGGATTTTCCAGGCAAGAGTACTGGAGTGGAGTGTCATTGCCTTCTCTGAATTTATTTGTTTTAATTGGAGGCTAATTATTTTACAGTATTGTAGTGGTTTTTGCTATATATTGACATGAATCAGCCATGGGTGCACAAGTGTTCCCCATCCCATCCCTCTGGGTCATCCCAGTTGCATCAGTCCTGAGCACCCTGTCTCATGCATCAAACCTGGACTGGTGATCCACTTCACATATGATAATAAACATGTTTCAATGCTACCCTCTCAAGTCATCCCACCCTCACCTTCCCCCATAGAGTCTAAAAGACTGTTCTTTACACCTGTGTCTCTTTTGCTGTCTCACGTATAGGGTCATCATTACCATCTTTCTAAATTCCATATATATGCATTAGTATATTGTATTGGTGTTTTTCTTTCTGACTTACTTCACCCTGTATAATAGGCTCCAGTTTCATCCACCTCATTAGAATTGATTCAAATGCATTCTTTTTAACGGCTGAGTAATATTTCATTGTGTATATGTACCACAACTTTCTTATCCATTCATCTGTTGATGGGCAATTTCTTTAACAAGTGGTTCTTGGAAAACTGGTCAACCACATGTAAAAGAATGAAACTAGAACACTTTCTAACACCATGCACAAAAATAAACTCAAAATAGATTAAAGAGCTAAACATAAGACTAGAAACTATAAAACTCCTAGAGGAAAACATGGGCAAAACATTCTCTGACATAAATCACAGCAGGATTCTCTATGACCCACCTCCAGGATTAATGGAAATATAAGCAAAAATAAACAAATGGGACCTTATTAAACTTAAAAACTTTAGCACAATAAAGGAAACCATAAGCAAGGTGAGAAGACAGCCTTAAGAATGGGAGAAAATACTAACAAATGAAGCAACTGACAAAGAATTAATCTCAAAGATATACAAGCAGCTCCTGCAGCTCAACTCCAGAAAAATAAACAACCCAATCCAAAAAATGGGCCAAAGAACTAGACAGATATTTCTCCAAAGAAGGCATACAGATGGCTAATAAACACATGAAAAGATGCTCAACATCACTCATTATCAGAAAAGTGCAAATCAAAACCACAATGAGGTACTACTCACGCCAGTCAGAATGGCTGCTATCAAAAAGTCTACAAACAGTAAATGCTGGAGAGGATGCAGAGAAAAAGGAACCCTCTTACATTGTTGGTGGGAAGGCAAACTAGTACAGCCACTATGGAGAAGAGTGTGGAGATTCCTTAAATAGCTTTTTCTTGTTCAAAAAATAGTAGCAACTCATGGGGCCCCTGCTGCTGACCTGAAATCATACAATTAGAGCTTCTTAACCATAATATTGTGGAGAAGGCAATGGCAAACCACTCCAGTACGCTTGCCTGGAAAATCCCAGGTATAGAGGAGCCTGGTGGGCTACAGTCCATGGGGATCGCTAAGAGTTGGACACAACTGAGTGACTTCACTTTCACTTTTCACTTTCATGAATTGGAAAAGGAAATGGCAACCCACTCCAGTGTTTTTGCCTGGAGAATCCCAGGGACAGAGGAGCCTGTTGGGCTGCCGTCTATGGGGTCTCACAGAGTTGGACACGACTGAAGTGACTTAGCAGCAGCAGCAGCAACCATAATATTGAGCTCTTTTTAACATTACTATTATCATATGAATTTAAGTTATTGCATAGATTCTAAAGCTTACTTTTCACAGAGAACTGTGATTTAAAAAATCACACCTAAGGTTGTTTTGAACTCATTTATTTATTTTGCGCTTTCTTAAATCCTGCTCCATTGCCAATATTAACTTGGTCATGGGTAAACAGTACTCTGATTTCTAACAGAAGACATTAATTTTTTCTCTATAGAAGCTTTGCACAATAGAATTGCAAGTTTATTGTTTCTGGATTCTTTTGCTAAAAAATAAGTTTATGATATTTACCATTGTTTTGTGCATAGTTTTACATTATTTATTCTAATTTTTGTATATTATTTCACTTTTTTGTGAATAGGCCACGATTTATCCATTCTGTTGATAGATACCTGTAGGTTTTTTGTTTTTTTTTTACTCCCTTTGACTATTGCAGATAGAGCTACTATGAACATTTGATATTCATTTTTATTATGACTGAGTAGAATGGGGTTGCTGGATAATAGTGTATTCATATTCAGTTTTAAAGATACTGTCACAAAGTCTTATCAAACAGCTTCACCAGTTTCCACTTGTACCAGCAGTTTATGAGTCTGAGTTTCTCAACAGCTTGACAGTGAGTATTTTCAGTATTTTTCATTTTTTGCCAATCTATTAGGTGTGTAATAGTATCTGATTTTAGTTTCAACTTGTATCTTCTTGTTTCACATTGTATTTTACAATGACTAATGTAATTTGAGCACTTTTTCTGTGCAGTAAGCATACGGTAGAGTCATTTGGATATTTTCTTGTAGTGAGTATCTATAAAAACCTTTTGCCACTTTCTTAATTGGATATTCTCAACATTACTTAATAGTTTGTAAACATTAAGATATTTCAGATATGAATATTTTGTCAGATGTATGTATTATTATGAATATCTTTTTCCTTTTATGAACTGACTTTTCACTCTCAATAGTACACGTAAAAACATAAGTTCTTAATTTTAATATAATTTATCATTTTTAATTGCATAGTTACTGTTTGTTGGGTCCTGTTCCAGAAATATTTCCCTATTTTACTAAAAAGTTATGTTTGTAACTTAAAGATTCATGGTGTTACCCTTTATATTTAGTTCTGTAGCCCTCTAGAGTCAACTTTTATATAAGGGTGGGAAGTGGATTAACTTTTTTCCAGTGAATTACTGTTGACCCAACACCATGCATTAAGATTAAGCTTCCTCCAGTGTACTGCAGTACATCTTATTCACAAATCAGATATATAATTAACATCATGTGTTAAATACAAGGGCTTCCCTCAAAGCTCAGTCAGTGACAAATCTGCCTGCAATGCAGGAGACCAGGCTTCGATTCCTGGGTTGGGAGGATCCCCTGGAGAAGGAAATGGCAACCCACTCCAGTATTCTTGCCTGGAAAACCCAATGGACAGAGGAGCCTGGTAGGCTACAGGCCATGGGGTCCCAAAAGTCAGACACGACTTAGTGACTAAACCACCATTAAATACATATGTGTTGATACACGTATCATATACATATGTATATGTTATATATAATTTTTAAAATTATAGATTGTATTTTCTTTCTCTGGTCAATTATCTATGCCACTAAGACACTATCTTAACCATCATATTTTATAAATTTTTTGTTCTCTGGTAGAGAAATCACCCAGGTTTGTTCTTCAAATTTCCCTTGATTGTTTTTTTCTTGACTTCTGCTCTTCCATGAAGATTTTAGGATCAGATTTTAAAATTCTATAAACAATTCTTTCAAGGTTGTACTTTTATGTATTGAATCCAGAGAGCAGTTAATTGTTTTAAGACTCCCAATCTATGAACATGATAAATTTTCATTATTTGTTTTCTTTAATTTTTCTCATTTATAATTTTCAGTATAAAAATTTGGTTAACTTTGGCTGGTGTTTGAAGTAAAATTATGGTGACTAGTCCAGGACTGGTTTCATTGATAAAATCTAAGTGTTCCGGGTAACGGTCAAGGTCTGGTCCTGAACATTATAGTTTCTAGGATAAAGGACATCTCATAACTCATTACTGGACACTTCATTGCACTCCAGAGAGAAGAAATCCAGCTCCACCCACCAGAACTCTGACACAAGCTTCCCTAACCAAGAAACCTTGACAAGCACTGATAAAACCCCACCCACAGCGAGGAAACTCCATAATAAAGAGAACTACACAAATTCCCAGAATACAAAAAGGCCACCCGAAATGCAGCAATATAACCAAGATGAAGAGACAGAGGAATACCCAGCAGGTAAAGGAACAGGAGAAATGTCCACCAAACCAAACAAAAGAGGAAGAGATAGGGAATCTACCTGATAAAGAATTCCGAGTAATGACAGTGAAAATGATCCAAAATCTTGAAATCAAAATGGAATCACAGAAAAATAGCCTGGAAACAAGGCTTGAGACAATGCAAGAAAGGTTTAACAAGGACCTAGAAGAAATAAAAAAGAGTCAATATATGATGAATAACACAATAAATGAGATCAGAAACACTTTGGAGGCAACAAATAGTAGGATAATGGAGGCAGAAGATAGGATTAGTGAAATAGAAGATAGAATGGTAGAAATAAATGAATCAGAGAGGAAAAAAGAAAAACGAATTAAAAGAAATGAGGACAATCTCAGAGACCTCCAGGACAATATGAAACGCTCCAACATTCGAATTATAGGAGTCCCAGAAGAAGAAGACAAAAAGAAAACCCATGAGAAAATACTTGAAGAGATAATAGTTGAAAACTTCCCTAAAATGGGGAAGGAAATAATCACCCAAGTCCAAGAAACACAGAGAGTTCCAAATAGGATAAACCCAAGGTGAAACACCCCCAAGACACATATTAATCCAATTAACAAAGATCAAACACAAAGAACAAATATTAAAAGCAGCAAGGGAAAAACAACAAATAACACACAAGGGGATTCCCATAAGGATAACTGCAGACCTTTCAATAGAAACGCTTCAGGCCAGGAGGGAATGGCAAGACATACTTAAAGTGATGAAAGAAGATAACCTACAGCCCAGATTACTGTACCCAGCAAGGATCTCATTCAAATATGAAGGAGAAATCAAAAGCTTTACAGACAAGCAAAAGCTGAGAGAATTCAGCACCACTAAACCAGCTCTCCAACAAATTCTAAAGGATATTCTCTAGACAGGAAACACAAAAAGGGTGTATAAACCTGAACCCAAAACAATAAAGTAAATGGCAACGGGATCATACTTATCAATAATTACCTTAAACCTAAATGGGTTGAATGCCCTAACCAAAAGGCAAAGACTGGCTAAATGGATACAAAACAAGACCCCTCTATATGCTGCCTACAAGAGACCCACCTCAAAACAAGGGACACATACAGACTGAAAGTGAAGGGCTGGAAAAAGATATTCCAAGCAAATAGAGATAAAAAGAAAGCAAGAGTAGCAATACTCATATCCGATAAAATAGACTTTAAAACAAAGGCTGTGAAAAGAGACAAAGAAGTCCACTATACAATGATCAAAGGAACAATCCAAGAAGAAGAAATAACAATTATAAATATATATGTACCCAACATAGGAGCACTGCAATATGTAAGACAAATGCTAACAAGTATAAAAGGGGAAATTAACAATAACACAATAATATTGGGAGACTTTAATACCCCACTCATACCTATAGACAGATCAACCAAACAGAAAATTAACAAAGAAACACAAACTTTAAATGATACAATAGACCAGTTAGACCTAATTGATATCTATAGGACATTTCACCCCAAAACAATGAATTTCACCTTTTTCTCAAGTGCGCACAGAACCTTCTCCAGGATAGATCACATCCTGGGCCATAAATCTAACCCTGATAAATTCAAAAAAATTGAAATCATTCCAAGCATCTTTTCTGACCATAATGCATTAAGATTAGATCTCAATTACAGGAGAAAAACTATTAAAAAATCCAACATATGGAGGCTAAACAACACGCTTCTGAATAACCAACAAATCACAGAAGAAATCAAAAAAGAAATCAAAATATGCATAGAAACTAATGAAAATGAAAACACAACAACCCAAAACCTGTGGGACACTATAAAATCAGTGCTAAGAGGAAAGTTCATAACAATACAGGCATACTTCAAGAAACAAGACAAAAGTCAAATATATAACCTAATTCTACACCTAAAGCAACTAGAAAAGGAAGAAATGGAGAACCCCAGAGTTAGTAGAAGGAAAGAAATCTTAAAAATTAGGGCAGAAATAAATGCAAAAGAAATAAAAGAGACCATAGCAAAAATCAACAAAGCCAAAAGCTGGTTCTTTGAAAGGATAAATAAAATTGACAAACCATTAGCCAGACTCATCAAGAAGCAAAGAGAGAAAAATCAAATCAATAAAATTAGAAATGAAAATGGAGAGATCACAACAGACAGCACAGAAATACAAAGGATCATAAGAGACTACTATCAGCAATTATATGCCAATAAAATGGACAATGTGGAAGAAATGGACAAATTCTCAGAAAAGTACAACTTTGCAAAACTGAACCAGGAAGAAATAGAAAATCTTAACAGACCCATCACAAGCATGGAAATTGAAACTGTAATCAGAAATCTTCCAGCAAACAAAAGCCCAGGTCCAGACGGCTTCACAGCTGAATTCTACCAAAAATTTCGAGAAGAGCTAACACCTGCTTACTCAAACTCTTTCAGAAAATTGCAGAGGAAGGTAAACTTCCAAACTCATTCTATGAGGCCACCATCACCCTAATACCAAAACCTGACAAAGATGCCACAAGGAAAGAAAACTACAGGCCAATATCACTGATGAACATAAATGTAAAAATCCTTAACAAAATTCCAGCAATCAGAATCCAACAACACATTAAAAAGATCATACACCATGACCAAGTGGGCTTTATCCCAGGGATGCAAAGATTCTTCAATATCTGCAAATCAATCAATGTAATTCACCACATTAACAAATTGAAGAATAAAAGCCATATTGTTATCTCAATAGATGCAGAGAAGGCCTTTGACAAAAATCAACATCCATTTATGATAAAAACCCTCCAGAAAGCAGGAATAGAAGGAACATACCTCAACATAATAAAAGCTATCTATGACAAACCCACAGCAAACATTATCCTCAATGGTGAAAAATTGAAAGCATTTCCCCTAAAGTCAGGAACAAGATAAGGGTGCCCACTTTGACTGCTGCTATTCAACATAGTTCTGGAAGTTTTGGCCACAGCAATCAGAGCAGAAAAAGAAATAAAAGGAATCCAAATTGGAAAATAAGAAGTAAAACTCTCACTGTTTGCAAATGACATGATCCTCCACATAGAAAACCCTGAAGACTCCACCAGAAAATTCTAGAGCTAGTCAATGAATATAGTAAAGTTGCAGGATATAAAATCAACACACAGAAATCCCTTGCATTCCTGTACACGAATAATGAGAAAGTAGAAAAAGAAATTAAGGAAACAATTCCATTCACCATTGCAACGAAAAGAATAAAATACTTAGGAATATATCTACCTAAAGAAACTTAAGACCTATGTATAGAAAACTATAAAACACTGATGAAAGAAATCAAAGAGGACACTAATAGATGGAGAAATATACCATGTTCATGGATTGGAAGAATCAATATAGTGAAAATGAGTATAATACCCAAAGCAATCTACAGATTCCCTATCAAGCTAACAGCAGTATTTTTCACAGAGCTAGAACAAATAATTTCACAATTTCTATGGAAATACAAAAAACCTCGAATAGCCAAAGCAATCTTGAGAAAGAAGAATGGAACTGGAGGAATCAACTTGCCTGACTTCAGGCTCTACTGCAAAGCCACAGTCATCAAGACGATATGGTACTGGCACAAAGACAGAAGTATAGATCAGTGGAACAAAATAGTAAGCCCAGAGATAAATCCACACACCTATGGACACCTTATCTTTGACAAAGGAGGCAAGACTATACAATGGATTAAAGACAATCTCTTTAACAAGTGATGCTGGGAAAACTGGTCAACCACTTGTAAAAGAATGAAACGAGATCACTTTCTAACAGCATACACAAAAATAAACTCAAAACGGATTAAAGATCTAAACATAAGACCAGAAACTATAAAACTCTTAGAGGAGATCATAGCAAAACACTCTCCGACATAAATCACAGCAGGATCCTCTATGATCCACCTCCCAGAATATTGGAAATAAAAACAAAAATAAACAAATGGGATATAATTAAAATTAAAAGCTTCTGCACAACAAAGGAAACTATAAGCAAGGTGAAAAGACAACCTTCTGAATGGGAGAAAATAACAGCAAATGAAGCAACTGACAAACAACTAATCTCAAAAATATACAAGCAACTTATGCAGCTCAATTCCAGAAAAATAAACGACCCAATCAAAATATGGGCCAAAGAACTTAATAGACATTTCTCCAAAGAAGACATATGGAGGGCTAACAAACACATGAAAAGATGTTCAACATCACTCATTATCAGAGAAATGCAAATCAAAACCACAATTGGTACCATTTCACACCAGTCAGAATGGCTGCGGATCCAAAAGTCTACAAGCAATAAATGCAGAAGAGGGTGTGGAGAAAAGGGAACCCTCTTACACTGTTGGTAGGAATGCAAACTAGTACAGCCACTACGGAGAACAATGTGGAGATTCCTTAAAAAATTTCAAATAGAACTGCCTTTTGACCCAGCAATCCCACTGCTGGGCATACACACCAAGGAAACCAGAATTGAAAGAGACACATGTACCCCAATGTTCATCGCAGCACTGTTTATAATAGCCAGGACATGGAAGCAACCTAGATGTCCATCAGCAGACGAATGGATAAGAAAGCTGTGGTACATATACACAATGGAATATTACTCAGCCATTAACAAGAATACATTTGAATCAGTTCTAATGAGATGGATGAAACTGGAGTCTATTATACAGGGTGAAGTAAGTTGGAACGAAAAACACCAATACAGTATACTAACATATATATATGGAATTTAGAAAGATGGTAATGATAACCCTGCATGTGAGACAGCAAAAGAGACACAGATGTATAGAACAATCTTATGGACTCTGTGGGAAAGGGGGAAGGGGGGATGATTTGGGAGAATGGCATTGAAACATGTATATTATCGTATGTGAAACGAATCGCCAGTCTATGTTCGATACAGGATACAGGATGCGTGGGCCTGGTGCACGGGGATGATCCAGAGAGATGACATGGGGTGGGAGGTGGGAAGGGGGTTCAGGATTGGGAACTCATGTACACCTGTGGCTGATACATGTCAATGTATGGCAAAACCAATACAATATTGTAAAGCAAAATAAAGTAAAAATAAAAAATAAAAAAATAATAAATAAAAACATTGACAGATAAAAAAAAATTTGGTTTTTACTTTGAACCATGTTTCCAATGTACATAAGATCTCTCAAGTAATTAGCCCCGGTGAATTGAATTTTGAGTTAAAACAACAATAAAAATAAACTGACCTAGGTACAGGAATTGGGCTTTCATTTTAGATTTGCTCCCAAATCACAAGGAGGTCATAAATACTCCTCTTCAACTCTAAAACTAGGTCAAATATGAAATCTTGTCCAGCTATATGATTTTAAACATATAAATTCAGAATATTTATATGAAGCTGGGAAGGTATATGGATGATGTTTTATTAAGTATGAAAATAATGGAAATGTTTCTTATTTAATAAGAAATTCATTCCAGGTCATCCAGATTGCCCTATTCATGTCTAAATATGGTAGAATCAGATGGGAACTGAGTTTAATATCAGAATAATATGTGATTTCAGTGGTATCATTCCCAGACCCACACATGACTGACAGTGATGCATGGCATTGCTGAAATGTGTTGTATAAATATAGAGTGACACAAATATGGATTCAAACTTTACTGTAGAAGAAGCTAAGTCTATTTTTATTGGTTAAATCTATTTTTTAAATGATTTTTAATTGTTACTGTGAAACTAAGATTTCAAGCTAAGGACTGAGATTAGGAAATGATATACACTTGTCAGTTGCAAATTTGGCATCATTTTGTCTGCAGTGTGGAGCTATTCTAAACCACTGTGAGAAAGCTACCCTCTAAATAAAACTGGAGATTTGATTTCTTGATTGGTGTAGAGACTAAATGCACATAACCATTTGGCATTGTTTGGTTTTGTTTTAAGCAATATGCTTTACTGAGATATTTATCTGCCACCACTGGCATTCCCAGTGCTAATAAATAGTGATAGAGTCATGAACTGCTCTTTGAAATGAATAGAATACCTTTTTTTTCCTCATTTTAGAAACAAGAAATATATCAAGTCCTTGAATTATCTTTTACTCTATAGATGCCACACAATGAGTTGCCTCACAACATCTCAGGAAACATCTCAGGAAAATTTATCTTTTTTAAAAAATTATTTTTTAATAGAAGGATAATTGCTTTACAGAGTTTTGTTGTTTTCTGTCAAATCTCAATGTGAATCAGCCATAGGGAATATATATATATATATATATATATATATATATATATATATTCCCTCCCTTTTGAACCTCCCTCCCATCTCTCTCCCCATCACACTGCTCTAGGTTGATACAGAGCCCCTGTTTGAGTTTTCTGAGACACACAGCAAATTCCCATTGCCTATCTGTTTTACATATGGTAATTAAGCTTCCATGTTACTCTTTCCATACATCTCACCCTCTCCTCACTCTCCCCATATCCATAAGTCTATCTTCTATGTCTGTTTCTCTATTGCTGCCCTACACATAAATTCTTCAGTATCATTTTTCTACATTTTGTATATATGCATTAGTATTGATATTTATCTTTCTCTTTCTGACTTACTTCACTCTGTATAATAGACTCTAGGTTTATCCACCTCATTAGAACTGACTCAAAGGTGTTTCTTTTTATGGCTGAGTAATATTCCATTGTGTGTATGTACCACAATTTCTTTATTCATTTATCTGTTTATGGACATATAGGTTGCTTCCGTGTTCTACCTATTGTAAATAGTGCTGCAGTGAACAATGGGATACGTGTGTTTTTTCAATTTTGGTTTCCTCAGGGTATATGCCTAGGAGTGGGAGTTCTGGGCCATATGGTGGTTTTATTCCTAGATTTTTAAGGAATCTCTGTATCATCTTCCGTAATGGCTGTATCAATTAACATTCCCACCAACAGTGTAAGAGCGTTCCCTTTTCTCCACACCCCCTCCAGCATTTATTGTTTGTAGACTTTTTGATGATGGCCATTCTGACTGGTGTGAGGTGATATCTCAATGTAGTTGAAAATTTATCTTTGTAAAGGTTTTTCTGGACTAAAAATTTCACTGGATGGTGTAGGAATTTAGATAAATTTATATATTCTAAATTGTTAAGTGGGATTCAAGGATACATCCCTAAGTTTTTGAGACAACATTATAAACCGAGCCAAGAACATCCTCTTGTTCCATCATCTTCTGATTTCACGTTTGGTAGTTTTGAATCCTTTGCTAGGCTCATGTGAGCATAGGAATGTGAGCATTAATTCTACTGAAAGAAAATGAATAGAACATTGCACATTATAACTGAGTTTGGGAATGTTGTCACAGTTGGTTATCATAAAGGTTAATGAGGCAGAAGGTGTGAGTTTAATTTTTGGATAGACCAGTTTTTGTGTTGTATTATAACCATGAAATACACCCTAGCACCTTTCAGACTTGAAAATAAGTACAGTAGCTGAATCAAGGTCCATGTAAGAGGGTACAAATTTAGGTTTTTGACCTAATCTAGCCAATAAAATATAAAAGAAAAACTATAAGCTGGAAATTCTGGGATATTTTTCTCCTTAATCAAGCTATATAGACAGAAAATTTCTTTCTCAGTTGTGGCCATTTTCCTACCCATTTTATTTTGAGGTGTTGTGTTACTTGGAGTTGTAATAGCCATGTTGTAACCATGAGCAACAAGCCTAAGGATAAAAAGTCAACATTTAGAAATGGCAAAGTAGAAGAATGGAAAGATGTTGGGATCTTGAATCATTGAGGAGGTGAACCAATGTTAGTTGCTACTTACTTTCATATCTCTTTGAATGCAAGGGAAATTGAATCCTTGTTTAAGTAATGAGTTACTATGGGTGAAAGCATTCCTACCAAACAAAATATAAACCATTATTGCGTTGTTGTTGTGTTAGTCACTTAGTCATGTCCAACTCTTTGTGACCCCATGGACTGTAGCCCACCAGGCTCCTCTGTCCATGGGATTCTCCAGGCAAGAAAGAATACTCGAATGGATTGCCATTTCCTTCTCCAGGGGATCTTCCTGACCCAGGGATCGAACCTAGGTCTCCTGCACTGCAGGCAGACTCTTTATCATCTGAGCTATAGGGAAGTCCTATAACCGTTATTGGGTTGCAGATAATCTATTCTCTTCATCCATCTTGTGTTCATTGATATAGAACAGACTATGCAAGTAATTGCGGAGAAGGCAATGGCATCCTACTCCAGCACTCTTGCTTGGAAAATCCCATGGACGGAAGAGCCTGGTAGGCTGCAGTCCACGGGGTCGCGAAGAGTCGGTAGCAACGAGTCGGTCGCGACTGAGCGACTTCCCTTTCACTTTTCACATTCATGTATTGGAGAAGGAAATGGCAACCCACTCCAGTGTTCTTGACTGGAGAATCCCAGGGACGGGGGAGCCTGGTGGGCTGCTGTCTATGGGGTCGCCCAAAGTCGGACATGACTGAAGTGACTCAGCAGCAGCAGCATGCAAGAAATTGAGCTAGTGAAGTTAACCTGCCTTTCATGTTGCTCTATAAACTTCAAGAAGGCAGGACCTGTGTTTGTTTATTCATATTCAGGTCCTGATAAAGTTTCTTACAGATAAAAACATTCAATAACTATTTGTATAATGATTTTCTTTAAGACACAGTGATCTGTCAGTTGCAGCTCCTCTTTTTCCTAATTACCCCCTTTCATATTCAGTACTCATATGCATACATATTTGTTCCTACATGCTACCATGTTTCTTTCCTGTATAAAAGGGCTTATTTCAGCAACCTTGGAATTCAGCTCTTTTAAGTGAAGACTTTTAGAATGAGTATTATTAAAGCTCAAAAGTAGTTTCCTCTCTGTGTAAGGCATTTACAGCTGCTACTGAGCAAATGGTTATTGGCAATATCATGGGGGTCTAAAGTAGAAGCCACTGTAGGCATGTAGTGGTAAAGTGTTCATTTCATAGCAGGTAAACTGGTGGAATAAAGCTTAATGTATGTTAAATCATTGTGAGTAACACAAGAGTATGAACTCAGGGCCTTCAGTGAATTTTCCAGCAGACTGTCCATTTAAAACATATAAATCCCCTCCCTTCTGCAACAGTGTTCTCTTAGATTGCTGAATTCATCTTAGGGCCATTTCTTTTCATTTCTTCAACATCTATACTTTCTTCCTTTTCAGGAAGGTAGTAGATTGTTTGATTGTCTCAGACACTCTGGCATACCACAGGATCCTGTTGGATGTCTATTTGATTGCTTAGAAGAATGCTGTTTCAGTCGCAAAGGCTTCTGACTACCTTAAGCTATGTAAGCCAGAAACCATGTTTCAAGTACCTCAGTTAAGTTTACTGGCCTCTGGCTTGCCTCCATGTGCACCCAAAAAATGTGCTTGTTTTTTGTTCTGTATGTAGAGGCTTTTTCCATAGCCCTATAAAACATTTACCAGAAAGAGGTTTTAAATTTTCAGTTTCCTAATGTGTTGTAATTAACATACATTCACATAAACAATTGTTGTCCCTTTTCTCTCATGTGTGAGTTCCTTGTGATACCCTCCACTAGAAAAATTATAGCTGCTACTGAAAGAACAAAAAGACAATCATGAATTGTTTGACTTACTGATTTATCAAAACACAACTTTGCAAGTCTTGTCTCCTGAATTTACTGTAGAAAAATAAGATTGAAGTGCAATCTAAAGGGACATAAGCAAGGGCTCAGGGATAGGTTTGTACACAGAGCAGCTTGCTTAAACTGCAGGCTGTTAGTAGGTGTGCATAGTCAATTTCAGGCACGTCTGTTAACATCCTAGAGACTGACAAGTTGCTTTTTCTATTTCATTTTTTAATGTAAACATTTTTATTTTATATTGGGATATAGAAATTAAAATATTGTGAGTTTCAGGCGAACACAGAAGGCACTCAGCCATGCATGTACACATATCCATTCTCTCCCAAACTCCCCTACCATTCAGGCTGCTAAATAACATCGAGCCAAGTTCCATGTGCTATGCAATAAGTCCTTGTTGGCTATCTGATTTAAATACACCAGTGTGTACATGTCCATCCCAAACTCCCTAACTGTCCCTTTCCCCCATATTTACCTCCAGTAACCATTAAGTACTTCTCTAAGTCTGTGAGTCTCTTTCCATTTTGAATCAATTATATCGTTTCTTTTTAGATTCCATGTATAAGGGATGGCATACAATATTTCTCTTTCTCTGTCTGACTTACTTCACTCAGTATGACAATCTCTAGGTGGTTCCATGTTGCTGCAAATGGCATTATTTTATTATTTTTTAATGGCTGAGTAATACTTCATTCTATATATGTCAGTTCAGTTCAGTTCAGTAGGTCAGTCGTGTCTGACTCTTTATGACCCCATGAATCACAACACACCAAGACCCTGTCCATCACCAACTCCTGGAGTTCACCCAAACTAATGTGCATTGAGTCGGTGATGCCATCCAACCATCTCATCCTCTGTTATCCCCTACTCCTCCTGCCCCCAATCCCTCCCAGCATCAGGGTCTTTTCAAATAAGTCAACTCTTCACATGAAGAGGCCAAATTATTGGAGTTTCAGAGTCAGCATCAGTCCTTCCAATCAACACCCAGAACTGGTCTCTTTTAGGATGGATTGGTTGGGTCTCTTTGCAGTCAAGGGGACTTGCAAGAGTCTTTTCCAACACCACAGTTCAAAAGCATCAATTCTTCGGCACTCAGCTTTCTTCACAGTCAACTCGCACACTATACATGACCACTGGAAAAACCAAAGCCTTGACTAGATGGACTTTTGTTGGCAAAGTAATATCTCTGCTTTTCAATATACTATCTAGGTTGGTCATAACTTTCCTTCCAAGGAGTAAGCGTCTTTTAATTTCATGGCTGTGATCACCATCTGCAGTGATTTTGGAGCCCCCAAAAATAAAGTCTGATACTGTTTCCACTGTTTCACCATCTATTTGCCATGAAGTGATGGGACCAGATGCCATGATCTTCATCTTCTGAATGTTGAGCTTTAAGCCAACTTTTTCACTCTCCTTTTCACGTTCATCAAGAGGCTTTAGTTCCTCTTCACTTTCAGCCATAAGGGTGGTGTCATCTGCATATGTGAGGTTACTGATATTTCTCCCAGCAATCTTGATTCCAGCCTGTGCTCCCTTCAGTCCAGCGTTTCTCATGATGTACTCTGCAAAGAAGTTTAAAAAGCAGGGTGACAATATACAGCCTTGACGTACTCCTTTTCCTATTTGGAACCAGTCGGTTGTTCCATGTCCAGTTCTAACTGTTGCTTTCTGACCTGCATACTGGTTTCTTAAGAGGCCGGTCAGGTGGTCTGGTATTCCCATCTCTTTCAGAATTTTTCACAGTTTATTGTGATCCACACAGTCAAAGGCTTTGGCATAGTCAATAAAGCAGAAATAGATGTTTTTCTGGAACTCTCTTGCTTTTTCCATGATCCAGCAGATGTTGGCAATTTGATCTCTGGTTCCTCTGCCTTTTCTAAAACCAGCTTGAACATCTGGGAGTTCACGGTTCACATATTGCTGAACCCTGACTTGGAGAATTTTGAGCATTACTTTACTAGCATGTGAGATGAGTGCAATTGTGCGGTAGTTTGAGCATTCTTTGGCATTGCCTTACTTTGGGATTGGAATGAACACTGACTTTTTCCAGTCCTGTGGCCAATGCTGAGTTTTCCAAATTTGCTGGCATATTGAGTGCAGCATTTTCACAGCATCATCTTTTAGGATTTGAAGTAGCTCAACTGGAATTCCATCACCTCCACTAGTTTTGTTCATAGTCATGCTTTTTAAGGCCCACTTGACTTCACATTCCAGGATGTCTGGCTCTAGGTGAGTGATCACACCATCATGATTATCTGGGTCATGAAGATCTTTTTTGTACCGTTTTTCTGTGTATTCTTGCCACCTCTTCTTAATATCTTCTGCTTCTGTTAGGTCCATACCATTTCTGTCCTTTATCGAGCCCATCTTTGCATGAAATGTTCCCTTGGTATCTCTAATATTCTTGAAGAGATCTCTAGTCTTTCCCATTCTGTTGTTTCCCTCTATTTCTTTGCATTGATTGCTGAGGAAGGCTTTCTTATCTCTTTTTGCTATTCTTTGGAACTCTGCATTCAGATACTTATATCCTTCATTTTCTCCTTTGCTTTTTGAGTCTCTTCTTTTCACAGCTATTTGTAAGGCCTCCTCAGATGGCCCTTTTGCTTTTTTGCATTTCTTTTCCATGGGGATGATCTTGATCCCTGTCTCCTGTACAATGTCACGAACCTCCATCCATAGTTCATCAGGCACTCTATCTATCAGATCTAGTCCCTTAAATCTATTTCTCACTTCCACTGTATAATCATAAGGGATTTGATTTAGGTCATACCTGAATGGTCTAGTGATTTTCCCTACTTTCTTCAATTTCAGTCTGAATTTCCCAATAAGGAGTTCATGATCTGAGCCACAGTCAGCTCCTGGTCTTGTTTTTGCTAACTGTATAGATCTTCTCCATCTTTGGCTGCAAGAAATATAATCAGTCTGATTTCGGTGTTGACCATCTGGTGATGTCCATGTGTAGAGTCTTCTCTTGTGTTGTCAGAAGATAGTGTTTGTTATGACCTGTGTGTTCTTTTGGCAAAACTCTATTAGCCTTTGCCCTGCTTCATTCCATATTCCAAGGCCAAATTTTCCTGTTACTCCTGGTGTTTCTTGACTTCCTTCTTTTGCATTCCAGTTGTCTATAATGAACAGGACATTTTTGTGGGGTGTTAGTTCTAAAAGGTCTGTAGATCTTCATAGAACCATTAAACTTCAGCTTCTTCAGCGTTACTGGTTGGGACATAGGCTTGGATTACCATGATATTGAATGCTTTGCCTTGGAAACGAACAGAGATCATTCTGTCGTTTTTGAGACTGTATCCAAGTACTGCATTTTGGACTCTTTTGTTGACCATGATGGCTGCTCCATTTCTTCTGTGGGATTCCTGCCCACAGTAGTAGATATAATGGTCATCTGAGTTACATTCACCCATTCCAGTCCATTTTAGTTTGCTGATTCCTAAAATGTCTACGTTCACTCCTGCCATATCCTGTTTGACCACTTCCAATTTGCCTTAATTCATAGGCTTAACATTCCAGGTTACTATGCAATATTGCTCTTTACCACTTTGGACCTTGCTTCTTTCACCAGTCACTACTACAACTGAGTATTGTTTTTTCTTTGGCCACTTCCCTTCATTCTTTCTGGAGTTATTTCTCCACTGATCTCTTGTAACATATTGAGCACCTACCGACCTGGGAAGTTCATCTTTCAGAGTCCTATCTTTCTGCCTTTTCATACTGTTCATGGGGTTCTCAAGGCAAGAATACTAAAGTGGTTTACCATTCCCTTCTCCAGTGGACCACATTCTGTCTGACCTCTCTACCATGACCCGTCCTTCTTGGTGACCCACATGGCATGGCTTAGTTTCACTGAGAAGGCTGTGGTCCATGTGATCAGATTGGCTAGTTTTCTGTGATTATGGTTTTAGTGCGTCTGCCCTCTGATGCCCTCTTGCAACATCTACCATCTTCTTTGTGTTTCTCTTACCTTGCATGTGGGTTATCTCTTCACGGCTATTCCAGCAAAGCTCAGCCACTGCTCCTTACCTTGGACAAGGTCCCCCCTCCTGACCTTGAACGTGGAGTAGCTCCTCTCAGCCCTCCTGCGCCCGTGCAGCCATCGCTTCTTGGACGTGGGGTTGCTCCTCTCTTGTATATATGTACCAAATCTTCTTTATTCAAACCTCTGTCCAGTGCTGTAATGAGGTACATCCATCCTTTCAGACCGTGTTTTTCTCTGGATATATGCTCAGGAGTGGAATTGCAGATTTGTATTGCAGGTTGTATGGTGGCTCTATTTAGTTTGTTAGGGAACCTCCATACTACTTTCCAGAGGACTTTATCAATTTGCATTCCCACCAATAGTATAGGAGGGTTCCCTTTTCTCCACACCCTTTCCAGCGTTTATTGTTGTGGATTTTTTGATGAGAGCCATTCTGGCTGGTGTGAGGTGATACCTTATTGTAGTTTGCATTTCTCTTAATTAGCCATGTTGAGCCTCTTTTTGTGTGTCTGTTGTTCATTTGCATGTCTTTTTAAGAGAAATGTCTATTTAGCTCTTCTGCCTATTTGTTGATTGGGTTGTTTGATGGTTACAGAAGGGATAGAGCCTAACCAGTGACTAGGGCTTCTTTTTTTTTTAGCAGCAACCATGGGGCTTACATCTATATAACATTCATTTCTCTCTAGGCTATAGCTCTAGATACAGTTGTATTCTATGCTGCTTTTGAGGTAAGAAACCTAACTCAGATGAAACTAATATATTTTGGCCTAAATCAGAGTTAAATATTTCTGGGGCATTTTGTTTCTTTGTTTAAAATTTTCCATATACATTTTGTTTTGAATTGAATTTTGGATGGTAGTTTAGTACAGGTCCACAATCAAGACCTATATTTTGCTCTTCATGTGCACCTCTCTGAGTATTCAGGGAATGTAACCTTGAACCTAGAATCTCCATCAGTCTCTGAAGCTCCTTGGCTATCCAGCAGTGACAGAACCACTTTTTGATATTACTTGAAGGCTGAAAGATGAGCGTCATAGCTGCAAGTTTCTTTACAGTGTGTTCTGTGTCATATTTGGAAATGCATATCTGAATTTTTATTTTCAGAGAATTTAATTAATATCCATTGGTGTGTCCTACCTGCTTTTATTTCTGAAAGCAATTCTTGCTTAATGGAATTTTTTAAATAAAAGAACTTTGAATTTGGTCTCAAGGGCTTATTATTATTATTATTTTAAATGGTTTTATGTTGTTGTTCTACCAAGAGAATAGACTTTCCCCCCAAGCTCCCATATATCAAAAGCGTTAAGTTGTCAAGTTGCCAGATACATAGAATTTTCTGAGTGACACACAAAATAAGCTGCCTTTCTACCTTATGACCCAGCAATCCCACTACTGGGCATACACACCGAGGAAACCAGAATTGAAAGAGACACATGTACCCCAATGTTCATCGCAGCGCTGTTTATAATAGCCAGGACATGGAAACAACCTAGATGTCATCAGCAGATGAATGGATAAGAAAGCTGTGGTACATATACACAATGGAGTATTACTCAGCCGTTAAAAAGAATACATTTGAATCAGTTCTGATGAGATGGATGAAACTGGAGCCGATTATACAGAGTGAAGTAAGCCAGAAAGAAAAACACCAATACAGTATACTAACACATACATATGGAATTTAGGAAGATGGCAATGATGACCCTGTATGCAAGACAGGAAAAAACACACAGCTGTGTATAACGGACTTTTGGTCTCAGAGGGAGAGGGAGAGGGTGGGATGATTTGGGAGAATGGCATTCTAACATGTATACTATCATGTAAGAATCGAATCGCCAGTCTATGTCTGACGCAGGATACAGCATGCTTGGGGCTGGTGCATGGGGATGACCCAGAGAGATGTTATGGGGAGGGGAGGTGGGAGGGGGGTTCATGTTTGGGAACACATGTAAGAATTAAAGATTTTAAAATTAAAAAAATAAAAAACTAAAAAAAAAAAAAGAAATCTCAATTTAAAAATAGGTAAAATGGATGTTTCTGGAAAGAAAATCTAAATATATATTTTTTCATATTGCGATGATGCCTGTAGGCCATTTCAATGATGACAAGCATTGAATTTGCCTTTAGTAATAACTTTGATCCAATCCAGGTTCAAGTGCTCTGTTTTGCTGTCATGTCTCTTTAGTCTCCTTCAGTCTAGAAGAATCTCTCAGGGCCCCATTTGGAGCAAGTTTAGATCACAGGGTAGTAATTTTGCAGAATGTCCCTCAACCTGAATTGTCTGATGTGTCTGTATGATTAGATCCAGACCATGCATTTTTGGAAGAGATAAAACAGAAGTGATGCTCTGATCACTGTGCTGCTTTTTTAGCAGGTAATGCATGATTTTGATTTGTCCCATTGCTGGTGATATTACCATTGATCACTTAACTTCAGTTGATGATTGCCAAGTTACTCCACTGTAGTATTTTTATATTTGAAATTAATAAGTATTTTATGGGGAAGTACTTTGAGGTTATCTACACATTCCATTCATTATCAGACTTTTACCTGCTAGTAAAAGTATCCATTACTTTTTGTTTCTTGGTTACCAAAGATGATTTTCCATTTTTACTATTATTTCTCTTATACTTGTTGTTTGGTACTCCATCACAAGCAAAAGCTTTGTCTTCTCATTCATTTACTTATCCATTCATTTCAATCAGGATGAACTCATGCATTCTCATTCTACTTATTGTGTTTTAATCCATTGCTCTGATTATTTCTTTTGATATCCACATTATCCCAGATTTGGTCAATAGGAGCCACCTTAACAGAGCTACTGGGTCCTTTTGACCTGTCTTACCAGTCTGTTACAAGTTTACCTTATTTGCTTCCCTTCTCCAACCCTGGAATCAAATATTTCTCTCCCAAGAACCTTGGTGCCTCTTAATGTTGAATTGTGGTGAAAACCAAGATCTAGGAACTAGATGTGTTTATTGCTATTAGGATATTGGTGCTTATATGTCCTGTCAGTAGACAAAATTTGGAACCATGTGTATAGGTTTACATACTCAAAATAAAACATCAACATTCTTATGCCTCTCTCTGTCTCTGTCACACAGATACACACACACACCTCTTTAGAACTTTAGTTTGATACTTATATATCCAACTGTAACCCACCTCCATAGGATTCATTTTACACTTCATCTTTCCAGCTACTCACATATTTTCCTCATTCCTCTGGCAGTGACCAATCTGTTACATTGTTTTACACCTCTCTGAATGTAAGTTTGTGCCCATTACTGCTGTCGTTGATGCCATGTGCTGCTGGATGCCCCTGTCATCACATGTAGCCTAGCTCTGAGCCTGCCGTCATTACAGTGTCCCTTTCTATGTGGATCCCTCTTCATTCCCATAACCTCTGACATCCTATCCTGGGCTTCTGTTATAGTTTCATTATTGCCCTCTCAATATTGTAAGGCAGATTCTTTACCCATTGAGCCTCCCCAGTGGTTCAGTGGGTAAAGAATCTGCCTGCAATGCAGGAGACGTAGGTTCAGTCCGTGGGTTGGGAGGATCCCCTGGAGGAAGAAATGGCAATCCACTCCAATTTTCTTGTCTGAAAAATCCCATGGACAGAGGAGCCTGGCTGGCTACAGTCCAAAGGGTTGGAGAGAGTCAGACATGACTAAGCACGTACCAGGCACTCATTGCCCTCCCAGTGGGAAAGTCAACTCACTCAGTATTCAATATCCCTTGCTGGGCTATTGTAATTTTTGCCATCTTCTTCATCCTAGTCAGGCGCCAGCATCCCACACAGAGCTAGGTCTCCCTTCCAGGCATGTACTCTTAAAGCTGTGGATTAACTTATTCAGGGAGGCAGGAAGGAAGGCATACAGGAAGGAAGGGAGGCAGGGTGACAGAAAGAGAAGAATTTTAAAACATTAGGAAAGTTGGGACCCAAGTAATCTTTACAAAAGTATTTTTACAT
This sequence comes from Ovis aries, assembly GCF_016772045.2. Taxonomy (NCBI): domain Eukaryota; kingdom Metazoa; phylum Chordata; class Mammalia; order Artiodactyla; family Bovidae; genus Ovis; species Ovis aries. Next base: position 155,868,958 of record NC_056055.1, on the reverse strand, counting down.
TTTTAATGGCTTGTTTAGGGGGAATTCCTATTTTTATTTTTCTACTCTTAATAACTATGTTCAAATGTGTTGTTTTTCAGGCTTTCTATGTATTCATTGGAATGTATTGGGTCTTTTCATTTTTGGTGGTCTAACGTATTTTCAGTGTTTTTGGACATCCCTCATTAGAGTTTTAAAATAAAACACATTTTCTGTTTTCATTGTATAAGATTGACAAATATCTATGAGATTTTATATATATTCCTTATGACATTCAGATTTTCCTCTTCCTTGCTTATCTACTATCAACTCTATTTAAGACTTTAGGAAAGTATCAAAGTCTTACATGGTAATTCTATTTCAATTTCCCTTTTATATTCAAACAGTTTTGTTTCTGTATTACTCAGTTCAGTTCAGTTACTCAGTCATGTCCAACTCTGCAACCCCAGGTACTGCAGCACGCCAGGCTTCCCTGTCCATCACCAGCTCTCGGACCTTGCTCAAACTCATGTGCATTGGGTCAGTGATGCCATCCAACCATCTCATGTTTCTGTATTATGAAATGATACTATTTAGCATGTGAAGATCTAAGAAAATTTCCCACATTGATTAAGAGCACAGAGTAGAAGTCACATTTACCCACTGTATTACTTAAACTCTACAGTTTCCTCATTTGTAAAATCAGAATAATACTGAGTTGGCCAAAATGTTCATTCAGTTTTTTCCATAAGATTGCTCTAGTAATGCTTAGTTGTCTAAATTCATTAAAACAATTTTGTTAGATTGTATTGACAGCTGTCATATCAGCATCCATTAAAAAAATTAAAGTTGTTGAATTTTTGTATAGCCATTTTAACATTGAAGGTGAAAGGAGAAAAGGCAATGTTTTCAGTATATTATGTTTTATTGCTTCATGAAAGGGAAAACCACAGCTGAAATACAGAAAAAGATTTGTGCTATGTATGAGGAAGGTGCATGACTGATTCAATGTATCAGAAGTGGTTTAGATTGAACGTATCAGAAGAGCTTTGTGCTGAAGATTTCTCACTGGATAATGAGATGGTGGGGTAGACCAGTTGAAGTTGATGGCAATCAAATTGAGACTAATTGAGAACGATCAACATTATACCATGTGGGAGAGAGCTGACATACTCAGAATATCCAAATCAAGTGTTGAAAGTTATTTTCACCAGCTTGGTTATGTTAATCACTTTGATATTTGAGTTCCACATAAGTTAAGTGAAAAAAGCTTCCTAACCATATTTCTGCATGCGATTTTCTCCTTAAACATAATGAAAATGTTCCATTTTTAAAGTGGATATTCTACAATAATATGGAATGGAAAACGATCATGGGGCAAGAAAAATGAACACCACTAGCCACACCAAAGGCCAGTCTTCATCTGGGCAGGCAAGCATATATTTCCTAAAATGCTTAGCAATTCTCATCACACTAGCAGATTTCCTTAAAGAAATCTCTAGTCTTTCCTATTCTATTGGTTTCCTCTATTTATTTGCATTGTTCACCAAAGAAGGCTTTCTTATCCCTCCTTGCTATTCTTTGGAACTCTGCATTCAGATGAGTATATCTTTCCTTTTCTCCTTTGCCTTTTGCTTCTCTTCTTTTCTCAGCTATTTGTGAGGTTGCCCTCAAACAACCACTTTGTCTTCCTGCATTTTTTTTTCTATTTGCAAACTCATTGAGCTATATTAGTCAAATTAAAATGGGAAATGGCTGATTTTGATATCCAATGATATAATACAGACAAATTTGATTTTTATACAAGTGTTTAATGGATAAAAGTTACAAGGAGCTGGATGACCAAAAAAAAAAAAAAAAACAACAAAGTACCTGAAAAATATAAAAGTACAATAGAAATAAAGTGTAGGGCACTGGGCACATATTTTGAATTTTTGCTGAGAAAGGCCTACCTGTGGTCCCTGAAGAAATGAAACATAGGTCTAACAACTTTGACTAAACATTGTAAAAACATTGATCTAGAATAGAAGACTTAGTCAATGGTGAGTTCTAAAGTTACTTGGCTGGAAAACAGAAAAGGATGCTGAAATACAGATAAAATGTTCCTCTTAGTTAGGAAAATACATGCCCAACATTACTGAAATAAAAGGAAGGTATTTGAAGCATGTTTTGTTTCTTTCTATTGTAGTGTTTTCTGTTCTTTTTTTTTTTTTTTTTTTTGTAAGGAAAATCTTACAGTATGATTTAAAAACAAGCTCAAGTTTAAATTAAGCTGATAAAATGTGAGTTACTGGTCTTGTTAAGTTTACTTCAAGGAGACTAAAGTAAATTGAAATGTGTTTAACTTTATGAAACAATTATTGCAACAAAATGTGTCACCTTGAAATTGATTCATTTAACAAAGCAAAGCATATCATACAAAGACTTAATAGCATATTTATTGACATGGCTTATAAATATGCTTTCTTTGTCACCAAATTATTTTTCTCTTTTTTGGTCAAAACAAGGCAAAATATTTATTTTGATAATCGCCTTTTCTACAAAATACATTCAATTGATCTTAGTAAATGATTTATGTATCTGATCTTATTTATATGATTGCTCTCCAAGGATAATGCTTTGTACTTCATTCTTAAATGCTATTTAGTTCTCAATCAACTTTAAGAACTTCAGGAATATAAAATGTATATTTATCAGACTTCTCCAATTTTACTGTATAATCTTTTAACCTAATTTTTGTGCTTGTTAGATTAAAGGTTTTTGTAGGAGCATACTTTTCCAACAACCTGCTTAAAGATCATTCTCTGTTGAAAATGTGGTAGAGAGTAACAGGAAGCAACTTCTTGCAAAATCAATATGATACAAACATTAATCAGGAATAATCACTTAAGGCCACAGGAAGTGCCCATTACTTTATCCTCTGGAGAAGTGGGTAAGTGGAAGATGACGATTTGGGCACTTATTGTAAGATATTTTAAAAATAACCAACCACAATAAATGTAGTCCAGTTAAATAAAGAAATAAAATTTGAATATTCATCAAACCTAAATTGCTAACTATGCTCTAGGGAAAACTGACAAAACCTATTATTGAAGAAAATTATGATATAGGTACAAAGTCATAATTTCCTTTTATAAAAGAGCTTGAGATAAAGATAGGAAAATAAAATATAACAGTAACACTGAAACCAAGCAATGGTTCTATATTGACACTATAAAGTGTAAGAAACATTAACTGGCTATACATTTTGAATTCTTTACTCAACAGGAAGAATATATTGAGCCTTGACCATGTTAATTGAATATTAGGGGATAAGAAAGACTGAGAAAAGAAGATAACCATAGATGTTCTGCAAAACCAGAGTACAAAAGATGGATTTTAAAGTCTAGTAATCAGAATAAAATTATATAAATAGTTATATATAACAACTGTTACATGTAAAATAATATACAAATATTATTAAAAATAACAATTTTAACAAAGGTCCATATAGTCAAAGCTATGGTTTTTCCAATAGTCATGTACAGATGTGAGAATTGGACCATAAAGAAGACTGAGTGCCAAAGAATTGATGCTTTTGAACTGCGGTGCTAGAGAAGACTGTCGAGAGTCCCTTGAACAGCAAGGAGATAAAACTAGTCAATCCTAAAGGAAACCAACCCTGACTATTCATTGGAAGGACTAGTATTGAAGCTCCAATCCTTTGGTCACCTGATGTGAAAAGCTGACTCATTGGAAAAGACCCTGATGTTGGGAAAGATTGAGGGTGAGAGGAGAAGAGGGTGACAGAGGATGAGATGGTCTGTTGGCATCACTGACTCAATGGACATGAGTTTGGGCAAGCTCTGGAAGAGAGCAAAGGACAGGGAAGCCTGGCTTATTGCAGTCCATAGGGTCCCAAATAATAGTCAGACATGCCTTAGGGACTGAACAACAAAAATAATACCTCAATGAGTTTTTAAAGATATTTGATATTAAAATTCTGTGGTATAGAATATAAGTTCCCCTTATAGAAGTAATTTCAGCTTTCATGAAGAAATCTCTCTGATTTCTCTTCTTTTTCTTCTTTTCTTCTTACTTTTTACTTTGCGTTTCAAGAGAAGAATGGCACTTATAGCGTCTATAAGGTCATGAAACGCAAGCCTCAATATTTAAAATTTTCAGATAATTGAAAAATCAAGTAAATGAAATATAAGACAATATTTAATTTAATCTTTTTCAAGATAGTATTGCTACTTTCAAAGTTTAGTTAGAATATCTAATCAAATTTGTGGAGAGTATTGCACCTTAATAGGCTACTGAAGAAATGTAGAGTGTTTGGAGAAAATCTCAAGGCACACTTCAGTCAGCTTGACAACTATTATTTATGGTCTGTCTCTTCCCACTAATCTTAACCCTTACGTTATTCTAAAACTTAATGTGAACTGACACCCACACACTTTTGAGGAACAATTCTGAGCCATAAAACCTAAATCTAATCTAAAAGCAATTATAATACCAAACTATGCTGTGCTGTGCTGTGCTTAGTCACTCAGTCATGTCTGACTCTTTGTGATCCCATGGACTGTAGGCCCTCAGGCTCCTCTGTCCTTAGGGATTCTCCAGGCAAGAATACTGGAGTGAGTTACCGTGCCCTCCTCCAGGAGATCTTCTCAATCCAGAGATAGAACCCAGGTTTCCCGCATTACAGGCAGATTCTTTACCATCTGAGCCACCAGAGAAGCCCTACCAAACTATACACAACCTTAATTTTTAATTTGACCCTAATGTTAATTGTTTTATAGACCCAACTTTAACTCTAGTAACAAGTACTAGTATTAATGCATGCTTAAATCTAGAAGTAATTTAGAATACCCAGAGCCAGGAACACCAAATGTGTGTATAATTATTCCCTTATTTATGCTTATTGATATTAGTTAATATAATTGATGAGAAATAATAGATTATTAATTTTTAATTAATTATATATTGTCACTAGGATACATATTATTTTTAAGCAATGTTCCTGGAAAAGTAATTGAAATACATAGTATTGACTATTATGTTAAAGTATATATACTAACATATACTTACAGCATTTAAATTATATATATATATAAATAATTTTAAACAATAGGGAAACTAATCATAATCTATCTAATATATCATAAATAGGTATGAATAAACCATGATAAATGTTATCTTGAAAAAAATGAAAAAAATTCTGAAATATGACAAATTTGTTTAGTGGGCAGCACCGAAGAATTGATGCTTTTGAACTGTGGTGTTGGAGAAGACTCTTGAGAGTCCCTTGGACTGCAAGGATATCCAACCAGTCCATTCTGAAGGAGATCAGCCCTGGGATTTCTTTGGAAGGAATGATGCTAAAGCTGAAACTCCAGTACTTTGGCCACCTCCTGCGAAGAGTTGACTCATTGGAAAAGACTCTGATGCTGGGAGGGATTCAGGGCAGGAGGAGAAGGGGACGACAGAGGATGAGATGGCTGGATGGCATCACCGACTCGATGGACGTGAGTCTGAGTGAACTCCGGGACTGAACTGAACTGAACTGAACTGAATACTGGGCTATAAGTGATGCCTCTTTTTTTCCTCTCTCTACTTTTTCTTTTCTCCAAATTTCCTCTGATGTGTATAAATTAATTTCATAGTCAAAACATATTTAATAAATGATGCTACTATAATTATCGAGAAAAATAGAAGGTAAGTTATAAATTTGATTATATCTAACATAATGGAAGTTCTAAGTGCTTTTTAGGTGAATGCAGAGTTTATTTGATTCAGCAAAAATTTATAAAGGTATAAAATCCAGATTGATACTTTTCCATGATCTTTTTGACAGGAAAGTTCCTTTTGTGAGAACTTATCCATGTTAAAACTTACTAAAGAACTAAAATAAATTATCATAATTACTTCTGATCAAATTCTGCAAATGTTCAAGGGTTTTTTCTGAAAGTAGAAAGCATCTAAATTGTGTGTCATTTTTACAGAGATAGAATTAATTAATCCAAAGAATTTTTAAAGAAAGGAATATTGGTTTAATGAATCAAATATTATATAATGTGTGTTTTTTTTAAATAAGTGCAGGAAAGTTTCTCTTCTCTTTAGGACACCTTATGCATTACTAAACTAACATGATGGAGAGTTTCAAAAATAGGTCACAATGCTTTCATTTCTTAAAACTTATTAGGACATCAATTTGGATGCAATACATTGATAGAAACAAAGTCAAATATTGATACAGAACATAATATTACTGAATAAATATTGATCAATTTACGATGGCAAATTTGAAAGTTTTTAAACGTATTGTCAAAATCAATAGAGAGGGTGCATAGTAACCCACGATGCCTCATTCAGTTGTTGACAGAGTCTACCGACTTTTCAAATTTCTATTAAAGGAAAGATTCCCAGTTATTAGATGCAAAACACTCATATCGTCATACGAACTATTCACTTACTAATAATACCTCATCTCTTCTTTGTAAACTTTCTTCATTCTTTTCCCAAATGTGAACCTATCCTGGACCAAAATATATTATTTCCAAGAAAGGTTAAGAACAATGACATCTTTTTTCTTCATCATGTACTGTTTGTATCATACTACTTATATTTAATTTTATACTGTCTTAAAAATATTCTGAAATGGTATATTTATCTAAGACCAAGAATCATTATTTTTCCTCAAATACCATGAAGTTTACTGAATTATACTGAATGACTAAGTCCTATCCAATTGCCAGAAATTGTCCATACTAAATATACATTTCTAATATTTCTTTGAGTTTTTTCTTCTTTCCTTTTTTAATCTACTATTTGTTTGTACCTTTAGTAAAATCTAGGATTACTCATTAGAAAATATATTCATAATATAAATTGTGAAATTACCTTTCGAATGAAGTGATAACCTCCTAACTGAAAATATGCATGATTGCGTAGGAAACAGGAGAAGAAAAATTTTATTATAGATACTAGCATTAACATAAGGAAAATCTATTCTGCCCATTCAAGCACTTTGTCTTTAATACAGATCTTCTACATAGGTGTGATTATTATTGTGGAAACCAAGCAAAAGAAAAAAATATATAAAACCTGCCATTTCCTTTCAAGTGTGCTTTAATCTGAGAAAGTGGTTAAGGACAGAATACTTTTAAAGTTTGTATCTAGACACTGTTAAAAAGCAAGGTGGAAGAAGGAGAAGCCGTTTGTGTTTTACTTCTCACAACTAGTTTGTATGCACTTATTCTAAGATGATCTATCCTTTTAAAAGCTCTAAAAATTCTCTTGAAATACATTCTGTAAAGCTAAAGAGCACCAAGACTTTGGGTCCCCCCATGCCCTACTTTATCCTCCCCATAGCAATCTGTTGGGCTTCTCTGGTGGCTCAGTGGTAAAGAATCCATCTGCCAATGCAGGAGAGGCAGATTCAATCCCTGGGTCAGGAAGATCCCTTGAGAAGGAAATGGCAACCCAGATTCAATCCCTGGGTCAGGAAGATCCCTTGAGAAGGAAATGGCAACCCACTCCAGTATTCTTGCCTGGAGAATCCCATGGACAGAGGAGCCTGGCAGGCTACGGTCCATGGGGTCACAAAGGAGTCGGACAAAACTTAGCGATTAAAAGCTACAAGCAGTCTGTTAGTTTTCTCCAAGGACAAAACATCCTCAGTGCTTCACTGAAGCTATTAAATAACTTTTTGAGACTCAATGCCAATTCCAGCAAAGCATTAACATCTAAAAGAAACTTCTTTCAATTGCTGCTGCCTTTTATTCCTGATGCTGTCTGTCCCAAAGGTTCCTGGACTAACTACCTCTAACTCACACATTACACATTTACTGAAAACAGTTGTAAAGAGAATGCAAAAAAAAAAAAAAAAAAAAAAAGCCTGTCACCCTCCATAAGAATCTTGGTAGCTTCCCTTTGCTGTGCAGCCCTGACATTTCAGTAATTGCTTTAACCTTAGTGCAGCCGGGCTTTGTGCCTTCCCTAGATGAAACATTTCCTAGACTACTTATTTTAGAAGTTCTCTGCTTTGATTACTAAGGCACTAAGTTTCTCCTCTGCCATGGCCAAGGCTGCTTTTAGCCTGTCAACATGTCTTAATCAAGTTTTTGTTGGTCTTTTATTTATTTATTTATTTTTTTCAGTGAAAATGGACTACCCATGGTGAAAAGTGGTTTCATCATTTCCTGTCTTCTTTTAAGGCTCAGTCTGATAGACTAAATTTACTTTATGAAGCTGATTGGCATTTTGCAGTAACTGCAAAGTTAGTGGGGAAGGATGTTTATAACAAGTACCTCTGAAAGTTAGTAGCTTCTTTATAAGGTTTGTTGACAATCAAGATTGTTTCAAATTAAAATAAACCATGTAAGGTATTATAAACACTTTAAAAAGTTATCTCTATTATCTTTGTTTCAGGGCACCAAACACTTTTCAGTGTTTCTGAATGTTACCTGTTCTCGTGAGAGGGGGTGACACACAGAGGGGAGTAGAAAGGACTTAGATGATGTACATTTTAAAGAGTAGTAGTTTTTCTAGAGCAATATAATGCAATCCTCAAATAAGTTTAAAAGTAATAAAAGATGAGATCAAGATACTAGTTAAGCAACTAGTTATTTGGTTAAGGGCATGGTTGCAAAACCTCTAATGGTGATAGTAATTTTAAAAATTTAAAACTTTGAAATCCTTTGAATATTTTTTCATACTACTTCTTCACTGGGAAATGGCCCATAATGTTGCTGATGGTGTTAAATGGGACAGTATTGTAATTAATACTTCCATGTATTTTCTCTATATTTTATTTTTATTCATGACTATTTTCACATGTAATCAAGTAAGCGCTTCTGTACCAGGTTTCAGGGAAGGGATCATGCTATAAAAGAAAGAAGAAACAAGAACAGAAATCATTCTTGGGTTTTGAATTTCACAATCTAGGGTACAGACAAATAGAAATATCCAAGCTATAAGCAATAGATTTCAAGTGCCATAAAGAACACTGGCAAAGGTTCCCTGGCATGAACTCTACTTCTTAGTCTATATTAGGTAGTATTCTTGGTTATAAGGGGAAATAGATTGAGGGCTAGTAAGGATGGAGAACCCCTGGAGGAGGGCATAGCAACCCACTCCAGTATTCTTGCCTGGAGAATCCCCCTGGACAGAGGAGCCTGGTGGGCTACAGTCCATGGATTTGCAGAGTCAGACACAACTGAGCAACTAAGTACACACACACACACAGAAGATGGAAAAAAGAGCTAAAATGCTAAATTTATGATTCAACTTATGTTCTAAGCTTGTGTACTAAGGTGTGAGCCCAGAAATTACCACATGATATTTCCAAGCAAAAGGGGCTTGAGACAGCCTCTCAGAATTCCTCCATACCCTGGCATTGCCCAGGATCAGTAGGTCTATTTTTGTTCCTTTAAGGGTGGCGAGTTAACAGTACAGTCATTCCTGCCCTCTTCTGTTATACTTGTGAAGAACAGAAATATAGGATAGGAAAAGGTTAGATTCCAAGATGGCTTAAGGTCCAAGCTAGGGACCACACAGCTTGTACTTTGTGAGTTTCATTGGTCACCAGTGAAGATACTAAGATAAACCAGGTATGCTGACCCAAATTTGTGCTACCTAGCCCTCCTCTTCACCTGAAACCCTGGGATTTAAAGATGAGTAAATGCTCAAGTGAGGCAATTTTAAAATGGTTTAAGAATCCTCAATCCAGTGAAAGTTGAAGTGAGAACTCATACTAAAAATTAAGAAATGTTATCAGAAAATAAAGTTATATTTTCTTCTCTGAGTTAGTGAACTAAAACTACATCATCATTTGTTTATAGAGTGTCAAGCAAAATTCCTTGGTATGTGTATAATATGTAACCATTATTACATATTGTATTTAAAGCCAAAACAAGGAGATTATTCTAAGAATAAGCTTCATGTGAGAAGATAAAAGGAAAAAAACTTTATATAATTTTCAGAAGCATGGAGTTAATATATTAGATTCACGGCTAGTCCTAGTCTAACCAAAGAAAAGATGATAGCTTTTTTTTTTTTTTAATTTGGCAAGCATTTGAGTTCACAATAGAAAAAGGAGTCAGAAATGCTCTCCTCTTGTACTAAATCTCCTATTCTTTCCAACTCTATTTAGCTGTGGAAAACTTCAGCAATAAAATGTAATAGTCATGGTTTTCTATTTCCTCCTTATTACTGCTTTCTTCTCTTCCTTAGATGTTTTTATTTCTCTTGCATTTCTATGTATAATCTTTATCTTACTTCCTGCTCATTCAGTTTCTGCACTTCTCTCTTCTCCCTCCTGTCTTCTCATAAATCAAGATAAATTGTAAAAATATAACACAGAGCAAAATGAGTTTAGATACAAGACCACTCATTTATTTTTTATAAGTTAAATAAACCTTCTCCACTTATATTAATTACTTTAAATAAATGATAAAAAATTATGAGCAAATTGTCAATAAAATTTTAAATGAAAACAATCTTATTCATAATTTAAAGAAAACAAATCAGTGAAAGATATAAATTTTCACATACTGGGTTTGCAAAATTTTAACATTGGTGAAATTATATAGGCAAAGTAATTTAAAATTTTATTTGTCAACATATCTGTCTCAATAAAACTGAAAAAAAAAAGGCAAAACCTAGTTCAGGTTAAGTAAGGGATGGAGAAATAGCTATATACACATGCTTTGGTAGAAGAGTAAATGGATGCAATGTTTTTTGGCAATATCTATCCAAATAATGAAAAATACAGAAAATCTTAAATTCAGCAATTTAATCTGAAAGGCACATTTTCAAATTAATGACAAGGTATATGAAAATAGATATAATATTGTTTTATATTGCAAAACTAAAAACTCCAATATCCTCTGGTAGAGCACTGGTTGAATAATGTGCTTGGTGACTTTCTAAAGGTGAGAGAAGTGCTGATATGGAAACTTTCCAGAGTTATTATTAGAAGAAAAATAATCGAGGTATTATATTTGTATGATATCATACCTTTTGTTTAAATACAAATAATATGCATGCTAAGTCACTTCAGTTGCCATGCTCTCTTCCAGGGGATCTTCCTGACCCAGGGGTTGAACCCAAGTCTCTTACATCTCCAACACTGGCAAACAGGTTCTTTACCACTAGCACCACCTTGACTATCAAGAATATATCTATACATATATCTAGGATTGTGTAATATAAACTTAAAGGAAGATAGACATGGAGTTAGAATGTTAAATGACAATAATTTCTCAAAAAGATATGTAAGAATTGATTTGTCTGTGTGTGTGTGTGTGTGTGTGTGTGTGTGTGTGTGTGTGTGTGTTGCTCAGTCGTGTCAGACTCTTTGTGATCCCATGGACTATAGCTCACCAGGAATGCCCATGGCATTCTCCAGGCAAGAATACTGGAGTGAGGTACCATTCTCTTCTCCAGGGGATCTTCCCAACCCAGGGATTGAATCTGGGTCTCTTGAATTGTAGGCAGATTCTTTATCTTCTGAGCCACCAGGTCAGCCCATAAGTTAGTAATAGCAGCTAACCTATAAAAAGATGGAGGACTTGGATGAAGGGGATCAGTTTTTAATTTTGTCTTTTTTAAAATTAATTTATTTATTTTAATTGGAGGCTAATTGCTTTACTATACTGTAGTGGTTTTTGCCATACATTGACATGAATCAGCCATGGGCATACATGTGTTCCCCATCCTGAACCCACCTCCCACCTCCCTCTCCATCCCATCTCTCAGGATTGTCACAGTGCACCAGCTTTGAGTGCCCTGTTTCATGCATCAAACTTGGACGGGTGATCTATTTCACACATAGTAATATACATGCTTCAGTATTATTCTGTCAAATCATCCCACCCTCACCCTCTCCCACAGAGTCCAAAAGTCTGTTCTTTACATCTGTGTCTCTTTTGCTGTCTTGCATATAGGGTCATCATTATCATCTTTGTAAATTCCATATTTATGTGTTAATATACTATATTGGTATTTTTCTTTCTGACTTACTTCACTCTGTATAATAGGCTCCAGTTTCATCCACCTCATTAGAACTGATTCAAATGTGTTTTTTTCATGGCTGAGTAATATTCCATTGTTTATAGGTACCACAACTTTCTTATCCATTCATCTGCTGATGGACATCTATGTTGCTTCCATGTTCTAGCTAAACAGTGCTGCGATGAACATTGGGGTACACATGTTTCTTTCAATTCTAGTTTCATTGGTGTGTATGCCCAGCAGTGGGATTGCTGGGTCATAAGGCAGTTCTATTTCCAGTTTTTAAAGGAATCTCCACACTGTTCTCCATAGTGGCTGTACTAGTTCGCATTCCCACCAACAGTGCAAGAGGGTTCCCTTTTCTCCACACCCTCTCCAGCATTTACTGTTTGTAGACTTTTAATTAACTGTTTAAACATTGGGACACGTGTATTTGTCTCTTTTTCCTAACAAAAGGTGTTTTCTGGGCTGGGACATTAATACTTCCTCATATTCATTTTATGCTTTTCTGTACTAAACAAAACCACAAAAATAACATAAATGTTATTTTTTAAATGAAAAATAACCAGTTTCTACCTCATGTCTCTCCTGTACTTTAAAGTATAAGGTTTTAAACCATAGAATCTTTAGTGTAATCTCACTTGGGGCCCTGCACTGAAATTAACTTTAGGGTTTTCAACATTCTTCTTTTTATCATTCTTTTAGGTTCTGTAAATATTAACCATTTTATAGATTCTTCCTGTCCTCATTCAGACCTGGAATTGCTCAGACACTTATACCACATGCCTGTCTAGTATTTACATGAAATTACTCTTAGCTAGAAGTATTTGATTACACTAAATTGTCAGTAATTGATCAATTTTTATAACATCCTTACAAAAGTATTTGTACTTTAAAGATAAAAATGGTTAATAGAACATTTTGTCTTTTATGGTAGAATATTAGATATGATTTAGATGTTAAAAAGATATGCATTTTAGAAAGAATTCCTATTTTCCCTGAAATAGGGGTATATAAGAATGGCAGTCAGTTTAGGGTTAACAGGGTTTGTATAGGTCAGGATGGGGTAAGGTTTTGCTAAGGTAATAAAATGTAAAAATGTCACTGGCTTAATACAATAGAGCATGTCAAATGAGTTCCCTTGACAGTAATGGCAAAAGAATGGACTGGAGGATTGAGCCAAAATAATTCCGTGTATCCACAGACAAAACTAACCCATTTCTCTCCACCTCACATTTCATTGGCTAAGACAGTCACATGGCATACCTAAGTCTAAAAGGCATGGAAGTGCAATTTTCCCTCCTTAATGAAAGAGTACAAGATACTGTAAACAGTAGAACTGTTTCCTAAAGTGGTCTTTTATTTAGCCTATCAAACTGTATTTCCAAGTACTTGAAAACTAATAGTAGAAGAAACAGCACAAAATTATTATATTAAAAGAATTTTCCCTTTGCTAAATAATTCCAGCCCTTCTCAATCTCTGTCGTTGCTGTTGCTCAGTCACTAAGTCATGTCCAACTCTCTGTGTCCCCATGGACTGCAGGGCAACAGGCTCCTCTGTCTTTCACTATCTCCAAGAGTTTGCTCAAATTCACGTCCATTGAGTTGGTGATGCTATCTAACCATCTCACCCTCTTCCTCCTCACTTCTCCTTTTGCCTTCAATCTTTGCAGCATCAGGGTATTTCCCAATGAGTCACTCTTTGCATCAGATGGCCACAGCATTGGAGCTTCAGCTTTAACATCAGTTTTTCCAAATGAATATTCAGGGTTGATTTCCTGTAGGATTGACTGGTTTGATCTCTTTGCAGTTCAAGGGACTCACAAGGACCTTCTCCAATACCGCAGTTCAAAAGCATCAGTTCTTCAGTGGTTGGCCTTCTTTAGATCAATTCTCATATCCCTACATGACTACTGGAAAAACCATAGCTTTGAAAATACAGACCTTTGTCGGCAAAGTGATGTTTCTGCTTAATACTCTGTCCGGGTTTGTCATAACTTTCCTTCCTAGAAGAGTGTCTTTAATTTCAAGGCAGCAGTCACCATCTGCAGTGATTTCCAAGCCCAAGAAAATAAAATCTGTCACTGTTTCCACTTTTTTACCTTCTATTTCCCATGCAATGATGGAAATGGATGTCATGATCTTAGTTTTTTAAATGTTGAGTTTTAAGTCAGCTTTTTCACTCTCAAGAGGCTCTTTAGTTCCTCTTTACTTTCTGCTATTAGATTGGCACCATCTGCATATATGAAGTTGTTGATATTTCTCCCAACCATCTTGCTTCCAGCTTGTGCTTCATCCAGCCTGTCTTAATGACCCAGATAACCATGACGGTGTGGTTGATAACCTAGAGCTGGACATCCTAGAGTGTGAAGTCAAGCAGGCCTTGGGAAGCATTACTACAAACAGATAGTGCAGGTGACAGAATTCTGGCTGAGCTCTGATGTATTCTGCATAAAAGCTAAATATTAGAGTGACAGTACACAGCCTTGTCATACTCTTTTCCCTATTTGGAACCAAACAGTTGTTTCATGTCCAGTTCTAACTGTTGCTTCTTGACTCTCATATAGATTTCTCAGGAGACAGGTAAGGTGAGCTGGTATTCCCATCTCTTTAAGTATTTTCCACTGTGTGTGTGTGTGTGTGTGTGTGTTTTTTTTTATCCACACAGTCAAAGTTTTTAGCATAGTCAATGAAGCAAATGTAGACCTTTTCTGGAATTCTCTTGCTTTTTACACAATCCAACAAATAGCGCCAGTTTAATCTCTGGTTCCTCTGCCTCTTCGAAATCCAGCTTGTACATCTGGAAGTTCTCAGTTCATGCATTGCAGAAGCCTAACCTGAAGGATTTTGAGCATAATCTTATTAGCATGTGGAAAAAGTACAATTGTATGATAATTTGAACATTCTTTGACATTGCCCTTTCTTGGGACTGGAATGAAAATTGCCTTTTTCCAGTCCTGTGCCCATTGTTGAGTTTTCCAAATTTGCTGGCATATTGAGTGCAGCACTTTAGAGCATCAACTTTTAGGATGTTTAAGAGCTCAGCCAGAATTCTGTCACCCGCACTATCTGTGTTTGTAGTAATGCTTCCCAAGGCCTGCTTGACTTCATGCTCTAGGATGTCCAGCTCTAGGTTATCAACAACACCATCATGGTTATCTGGGTCATTAAGACATTTTTTTAATAGTTCTTCTGTGAATTATTGCCACCTCTTCTTGCTATGCTATGCTAAGTCACTTCAGTCATGTCCAACTCTGTGCAACCCCATAGACAGCAGCCCACCAGGCTCCCCTGTCCCTGAGATTCTCCAGGCAAGAACACTGGAGTGGGTTGCCATTACTTTCTCCAGTGCATGAAAGTGAAAAGTGAAAGTGAAGTCGCTCAGTCGTGTCCGACCCTCAGCGACCCCATGGACTGCAGCCTACCAGGGTCCTCTGTCCATGAGATTTTCCAGGCAAGAGTACAGGGGTGCCACTGCCTTCTCCGGCTGCCTCTTCTTAATGTCTTCTTAATGTCTTCTGCTTCTGTCAGGCTCTTACTGATTCTGTCCTTTATTGCGCCTTTCCTTGCATGAAGTGTTCACTTGGTATATCCAGTTTTCTTGAAGAAATATCTAGTCTTTTCCATTCTATGGTTTTCCTCTCTTTTTTGTATTGTTCTTTTAAGAAGGCCTTCTTATCTCTTATTGCTATTCTCTGAAACTCTGCATTCAGTTGAGTATATCTCTCCCTTTCTCCCTTGTCTTTCACTTCTCTTCTTTCCTCGGGTATTTGTCTCTGATAACCACTTTACCTTCTTGCGTTTCTTTTCCTTTGAGATCGTTTGGTCACCACCTCCTGTACAATGTTACAAACTTCAATCCATAGTCCTTCAGGCACACTTCCACCAGATCTAATCCATTGAATCAGTTCTTCACCTCCACTGTATGAGCATAAGGGATTTGATTTAGATCATACCTCAATGGCCTAATGGTTTTCCCTACTTCAATTTATGCCTGAATTTTATAGTAAGGAGCTCATGATCTAAGCCACAGTCAGCTCCTGGTCTTATTTTGGCTGCCTGGATAAAGCTTCTCCATCTTTCTCTGCAAAGAACATAATCAATCTGATTTCAGCATTGACCATCTGGTGATATCTAGCTGTGGTGTCATCTCTTGGGTTGTTGGAAGAGGGTGTTTGCCGTGACTAGTGCATTCTCTTGACAAAACTCTATTAGCCTTTCCCTGCTTCATTCTGTACTCCAAGGCCAAACTTGCCTGTTATTCTGGATATCTCTTGACTTCCTGCTTTTGCATTCCAATCTCCTATGATAAAAAGGACACCTTTTTGGTGTTAGTTATAGAAAGTGTTGTAGATCTTCATAGAACTAGTCAACTTCAGCTTCTTTGACATCAGTAGTTGGGACATAGACTTGGATTACTGTGATGTTGAATGATTTGCCTAGGAAATAAACTGAGATCATTCTGGTTGTTTTTTTTTTTTTTTTTTTTTGAGGTTGCTCCTAAGTACTGCATTTTGAACCGTTTCATTGACTATGAAGACTACTCCATTTCTTCTAAGGGATTCTTGCCCACAGTAGTAGATATAATGGTCATCTGAATTAAATTTGCCCTTCCCATCGATTTTAGTTCACTGATTCCTGAGACGCTGATGTTCCTTCTTGCCATATCCTACTTGACCACATCCAATTTACTTTAAATCCAGGTTCCTCTGTAATATTATTCTTTACAAGATCAGCTTTTACTTTTACTACCTGACACATCCACAGCTGAAAGGCATTCCTGCTTTGGCTCAGCTACTTCATTCTTTCTGGGTCTATAGTAACGCCCTCCTCTCTTCTCCAGTAACATATCGGATACGTCCACACCTGGGGGGCTCATTTTCTAGTGTCATATCTTTTTGCCTTTACATATTGTTTATGGGGTTCTTGCGGCAAGAATACTCGGGTGGGTTGCCACTTCTTCCTCCAGCAGACCATGCTTTGTCAGAACTCTCCAGTATGACCTGTCCATTTTGAGTGGCCCTGCACGGCATGGCTCAGCTCATAGCTTCATTGAGTTATGCAAGCCGTTTTGCCACAACAAGGCTGTGACCCATGAAGGGGTCAATCTTTATTACAAAGTCTATTTCTCAACTTTTAATTAATTTTCCTTCATATCTTTCTGAACTTCTCTTTGGAAACTAGAAGTTAATCCATAGAACGAAACAAGAACATATAAAAGTAATAGGAAAACAAGTATTCAATGCAATATTCAATAGACTCAAACCTCAGCTCTAAAATTTACTAGCTGTGTGGTCTTCAACCCATTAATTAATCTTGGAACTTGACTTTATCAGCTAAATTTTGGAATGACCTGTTATTAGGGTTTTACAAAGGCCAACTAATGTTTATATGTTAACTCATTGCCCAGTATGTAGGAAGTATTCATTAAATTAATTAACTTCAGAAAGGGGCACGTATATAAGGCAATGACATTTTCTTCTTGTTTTCTCTGTAAATAATTCTATGTATAGAGAGAAAGAATGCAAACTCGTTTATGCTGTTCATTGAAAATTTAACCTGAGTCTGTGAAGAGATGCTGCCACTGCTAAGTCGCTTCAATCGTGTCCAACTCTGTGTGACCCCATAGATGGCATCCCATCAGGCTCCACTGTCCCTGGGATTCTCCAGGCAAGAACACTGGAGTGGGTGGCCATTTCCTTCTCCATTGCAGAAAAGTGAAAAGTGAAAGTGAAGTCATTCAGTCCTGTCCGACTCTTAGCGGCCCCATGGACTGCAGCCTACCAGGCTCCTCTGTCCATGGGATTTTCCGGAAGAGATGCTAATCAGCTGTTAAAGTGTTAGAAGTGTGTTATCTTTCTATTAAAAACTGAACCAATGTCACTAACACAATACTGATGTTATAATCTTGATACAGTTGCTACAATGACACCAATTCAGATTCTCAAGTGTCTCCTTTTAAAAATTCACTGTTGCAATTCCATTCTTAAAGTGCACATGCCATGTTATTAATAATTGGATTCTAAAACTTCAGTAAAATGGAATATAAAATGCAACTCAAATAAAGTATCCTTTAACTTCATCTCCCATGATATAGAAGAAATATTTTTTAATAGTACCTTCATTATTTCAGTATATTCTTATGAGCACAGCTTTCAATGTTAGTCCCAAATGCATCACTGTGTTCCATTTTTATATCGTAAGATAATATGGAAGGCAAAGCTGATCTGTATATCTCCAGACTCACAGTAAAATGAGGAGGTATAATTTCTCATGAGTGATGATTTTACTAGAGACTGCAGTTTTCATAAAACATCTGGATTACAATAGCTAAACTGGTTTTGATTTTTCTTAGATGTAAATATAATATTCATATGTAGCATAACAAGATTTTCAGCTTTTCTTTCTTTTTGTCAGCCCCTGTAGTTGTTGAATAAATCAAGAACTGTTTACATTTTGTTCAACGTTCAGCTTCATTTTCATCTAGTTTAACATGTGTGGTGAATGTAATGTATTCATTTTTCAAGAAAATTTTCTATTCTTCTGACACCATGCATGATTCAGCAAGACACCATCAAAGTCAATGATAGCTTTGCTGAACTGTCCTTCTATCACAATCTGAATACCATAATAGTCCTGTAAAGTAGCTAACATTTTTTCTCTTCCATGCCAGTAATCCATTATATAATGTTTCCATATAGCTCATATCTTAAATCATGCCTTCTTTACAAGCATAATCTTCTTTTGGACAGACTTTTAACATTTATACCTATGAAGCTATCTTCCTGCACATCTGACCTTAATCTAATTCCTCTTAAACCTCACTTTAACCTACTTCTCAAAGAACCAAAGTCATTTAAACTATCAGTGTGGGCTACTGCTGGTCCATCAGTGCTGAAAATTGTAATCACACTGGGCAGTCCTTGCTTATACCTAACCTTTTATTGCTACAAATCTTACCTGACTTCAAACTTTTGGTTCTGTGTTCCCACTTTTAATCATATTTCTGGTTCTTGGGATTTAGTTATTTGTTTTACTAACCAACTCATATAAAAGAATCTCTTGTTCTCTCTACATATAATATCTTCTTGATGATTTCAGAGCCAAAGCTTAACACCAACCATTAGATAATACCTTACTAGTTAGAGAAATTAGAGAAATAGCTCTGTGGGAGGGCTATAGGACATGCAATCAGTGTTCATTCAGGGGGTATTTCCTTTTTTAATGATATGCCCAAAATATTGACCACTTTTCACCCAAATTTGAGAGCAATGAAAATACCTCCTACACATTTGTTGCAATAGTTTGAGGTCCTATCGTGTGCCAAGCAGTGAACTCGGTGCCCGGGATACAGTGATCACTGAGACATGATTTCTACCTCCTAGTTCACAGTTTATTTGGAGAGATGGATAATTAAGTGTGAGATTACAATATGGTGTGATAAAATCCAGGCTCCCCTTGGTGGCTCAGTGGTAAAGAATCCACCTGCCAGTGTAGGAGACATGGGTTTGATCCCTGGGTTGGGAAGAATCCCTGGAGAAGGAATGGCAGCCCACTCTAGTATTCTTGCATAGGAAATCCCGGACAAAGGAGCCAGGCGGGCTATGGTCCATGGGGTCACAGTGAGTTGTACATGACTGAGTGACTAAACAGAAGCAACAGTGACAAAACGTTATTTGTTGGTGACAACATGAAACACTTAGACGAATGTTCCTAAAGTACAAAGGTAAGCTCTGAGAGATAATTAGGTGTTAGCTCAGTGAAGCAGCAGTGGTATTAGCATTTCTGAGAGAGGAACCATCATGTGCAAAGGGACTGAGGATTTTTGTTCACTTGCTTTTGCTTTCTACAAATTGAAGTCTTGTTGCATAAAACCCTAGGATCATCCCATAGCCTTAATATTACATTTTTTCCACTTTGGAGGGCAGCCTATTGGATTGAAAGCAATCACAGTGTCAGAAACTATAAAGCTGTCACATTAGTTCTGTCACTGGGCAAGTTCAGGAGTGTGGCATGACTTTCTATTGCCTCATTTTCCTCATTTGCACCCTGCCATCTTGTACTGTTACAAGAAAATGCACTTACAGACTTCTTGGTGTCACAGAATTAGAATGAACACATCTGTAGAGAATTGATCAGTTTTCTTTCTAGTTGAGATGTACAACATGCACTGGATGATGAAGTTTTGGTGTGCATGCCAGGCACACATAAATAGGCAGGTACCACCCAGAGCATGGATTCCTCTTGGTGGCTAGGAAAATTGCAATTTGAAAAGGATGCTTTCATTTACCCAACATATGAAGCTAGATATTCTTGATTTTCACAGATCTCAGAAAGAATACTAAAAATGGGGCACTTTTTTTTTTTTTTCGCTAGAAAAACCGCCTTCAAATTTTAAAAAAAGCCAAAAAGCCTAAATCTAAATGGAACAGGGTATCAGATTTGACATTTTCTGTTGTCCCAAATTAGTCAACAGGAGTCAAAGCTGAGACATGGGGTGACAGTTACTACAAATTCTATAGAGAATTACAAACAATAGGGATTAGATACCACTTCTTATGAATAAAATATGGTGAAAGTGACAGGGTGTCATACCCCATTTGACTGCAAGAAGACTCTGGCTTCTGTTTTACTTACTCTCTCAATTTTTATCCTGCAGTCTATGGGGAAAGCTAGCTACCTAGTTGCAAGCTGCCCACAGACAGGCCCTCAAGACAAGGATCTGATATCTGCAGTCAACAGACAGTGAGAATATGAGTCCTGAATTGTGTCCCCTCCCCAAACTCACATGTTGAAGAGTTAACTCCCAGAACCTCAATTGTGACTGTATTTAGAAGCAGAGTCTTTTCAGAGGTAATTAAGTGAGGTCATTCAGTGAGTTCAATTCAGTTGCTCAGTCATGTCTGACTCTTTGCACACGCCAGGCCTCCCTCTCCATCACCAACTCCCGGAGTTCACTCAAACTCACGTCCATCAAGTCAGTGATGCCATCTAGCCATCTCTTCCTCTGTCTTCCCCATCTCCTCCTACCCCCAATCCCTCCCAGCATCAGAGCCTTTTCCAGTGAGTCAACTCTTCGCATGAGGTGGCCAAAGTATTGGAGTTTCAGCTTTAGCATCATTCCTTCCAAAGAACACCCACGACGGATCTTCTTTAGGATGGACTGGTTGGATTTCCTTGCAGTCCAAGGGACTTTCAAGAGTCTTCAACACCACAGTTCAAAAGCATCAATTCTTTGGTGCTCAGCTTTCTTTATAGTCCAACTTTCACATGCATATGACCACTGGAAAAACCATAGCCTTGACTAGACAGACATTTGTTGGCAAACTAATGTCTTTGCTTTTGAATATGCTATCTAGGTTGGTCATAATTTTCCTTCCAAGGAGTAAGCATCTTTTAATTTCGTGGCTGCAGTCACCATCTGCAGTGATTTTGGAGCCCTCAAAAATAAAGTCTGATACTGTTTCCACTGTTTCCCCATCTATTTGCCATGAAGTGATGGGACCAGATGCCATGATCTTTGTTTTCTGAATGTTGAGCTTTAAGCCAACTTTTTCACTCTCCTCTTTCACTTTCACCAAGAGGCTTTTTAGTTCCTCTTCACTTTCTGCCATAAGGGTGGTGTTATCTGCATATGTGAGGTAATTGATATTTCTCCTGGCAACCTTTATTCCAGCTTGTGCTTCTTCCAGCCCAGCGTTTCTCATGATGTACTCTGCAAAGAAGTTAAAAAAGCAGGGCGGGAAGGAGAGGGAAAGATGGCGGAGGAATAGGACGGGAAGACCACTTTCTCCCTCACAAATTCCTCAAAAGAACATTTCAACGCTGAGCAAACTTCACAAAACAACTTCTGTAGGCTGGCAGAGGACATCAGGCAACCAGAAAAGCAGACCATTGTCTTCAAAAACAGGTAGGAAAAAATATAACAGACGGAAAAGGAGACAAAGGAGGTGGGGAGGGAGCTCCGTCCCAGGAAGGGAATTTTAAGAAGAGAGGTTTCCAAACACCAGGAAACACTCTCCCTGCCGAGTCTGTGGCGAGCTTTGGAAACACAGAGGGCATCATAACAGGAAGGAAAAATAGATAAATAATTAAAACCAACAGATTACAAGCCCAACAGTAACTCTCCCAGCGGAAAAGCAGCACAGACGCCTGCATCCGCCATTGGGAAGTGGGGGCAGGGCAGGGACGGGTGGGAGGCGCGGGCTGCAGTGCTTTGCAAGAATCGGGCAGGAACGCCCCACGTGCAACCAGAACGATCTAACTTGGGCTAGCAAATCAGACTGTGGGATAGCTACCACGCGAAAAGCTCGAACATAAGACACCGCCAGGACCGAGCACAGAACAAAGGATGGAACGGAAAAAGCCGGCTGCAGACCATCCCCCGCCGGGGACAGGCAGCCAGAGCCGTAAAGTCTGGAAAGGGGCAATTGCAGACCCGGAGAGACTTTACTTACCTAACTGCAAGCAGGCTCCTTTGCTAAGACTTCTGGGGGTGCTGGACAGTCACAGTCTGCCTCACGGGGTGCACCAGCGATCCACCCAGAGAGCTGAGCGGCAGCGGCTGAAAAGGCGACAAGCCGCGGCGATCACGCTTGCCAAACTCCTGAGCTACTCGGACCTGGGAAGGGCACAAAGCGCAGTTCCAGCCGAATCTGTGCCTCTGAGGGCTGCCTGAGCGCCGAACCTGAGCGGCTTGGACCGGGGAAGTGCACGCAGCCTAGGGCCGGCCCCAGACGGTTCCTGGCTGAGCATCCTAGAGCCAGAGCGGTTTGTGCACCGTGAGAAAGGACAGGTCAAGCGGGGCAGAGATACTGTGTGCACACGACAGTGCTATTTGTTTGCAGCATCCACCCTCCCCACAGCGCGACTGAACTAGTGATCCTAAAAACCAGCAAACAGAAGAAGTTAAACAGAGGGAACCACCTTGGAAGTGATCCCACACGGCCCATAACACCAGAAAGGGCCAGTTATATTTTAATATTTTTAAAATCATTCCTTTTTTTTTTTTTGCTTTTTTTCTAACTTTTTTTTTAATTGTTAAGTCTTCTATTTCTCCTCTAATTTTTATTTCTATAACCTATTATTACTATTTTTTTAAAGACTTTTTTTTTTTAAGGCAAACACCATATATAGTCTTTGGATGGTTGTTGATGGTTTTTTTTTTATTGTTTGTTTGTTTGTTTGTTAATAATTCTTTTTCTTTCTTTTTTTTTTCTTTCTTCCTTTTTCCTTCTGCTGCTCTTTAATATTGTATCTTTGAAAATCCAACCTCTACTCTAGATTTTTAATCTTTGCTCTTAGGTTTTTGTTGTCAATTTTGTACATTTAAAAACCCAAACTTCACTACCCCAGTTTACCTGAGAGTGAGATTACTGGTTTGACCACTCTCTCCTCCTCTGGACTCTCCTTTTTCTCCACCAGGTGGCCTCTGTCTCTTTTCTCCCCCATCTCTCCTCTATCCAACTCTGTGAATCTTTGTGTGTTCCAGACGGTGGAGAACACCTAAGGAAGAGGTTACTGGCAGGACTTGTCTCTCTCCTACTCATTCCTCTCCCTGAACCTCCTGGTCACCTCTGTCTACTTCCTCCCTCTCCTCTTCCCCGTATAACTCTGTAAATACCTCTGAGCGGTCCAGACTATAGAGCGCACATAAGGAAGTGACTACTGGCTAGCTTGCTCTCTTTTCTTTTGATCTCACCGCATCTCATTCCAGTTACCTCTAACTACCTCCTCCATCTTCTCTTCTCCTTATAACTCAGTGAACCTCTCTGAGTGTCCCTCAATGTGGAGAAACTTTTCATCTTTAACCTAGATGTTTTATCATCGGTGCTGTATAGATGGAGAAGTCTAGAGGCTACTGTAAAAATAAAACTGAAAACCAGAAGCAGGAGGCTTAAATCCAAAGCCTGAAAACATTAGAGAACTCTTGAATTCAGGGAACATTAAGCAATAGGAGCCCATCTAATGCCTTCATACCTACACCGAAACCAAGCTCCACCCAAGGGCCAACAAGTTCCAAAACAAGACATACCACACAAATTCCCCAGCAACACAGGAACACTCCCCTGAGCTTCAATATACAGGCAGCTCAAAATTATCCCAAAACCTTTGATGTCTCGTAACCCATTACGGGTCACTCCACTGCACTCCAGAGAGAAGAAACCCAGCTCCACCCACCAAAACTCCAACACAAGCCTCCCTAACAAGGAAACCTTGACAGGCCACTGATAGAACCCCACCCAAAGTGAGGAAGCTCCATAATAAAGAGAACTCCACAAATTACCAGAATATAAAAAGGCCACCCCAAACGCAGCAATATAACCAAGATGAAGAGACAGAGGAATACACAGCAGGTAAAGGAACAGGAGAGTTGCCCACCAAACCAAACAAAAGAGGAAGAAGTAGGGAATCTACTGGAGAAGGAATTCCGAATATTGATAGTGAAAATGATCCAAAATCTTGAAATCAAAATGGAATCACAGATAAATAGGCTAGAGACAAGGATTGAGAAGATGCAAGAAAGGTTTCACAAGGACCTAGAAGAAATAAAAAAGAGTCAAAATATAATGAATAACGCAATAAATGAGATCAGAAACACTCTGGAGGCAACAATTAGTAGAATAACGGAGGCAGAAGATAGGATTAGTGAAATAGAAGATAGAATGGTAGAAATAAATGAATCAGAGAGGAAACAAGAAAAACGAATTAAAAGAAATGAGGACAATCTCAGAGACCTCCAGGACAATATGAAACGCTCTAACATTCGATTTATAGGAGTCCCAGAAGAAGAAGACAGAAAGAAAGATCATGAGAAAATCCTTGAGGAGATAATAGTTGAAAACTTCCCTAAAATGGGGAAGGAAATAATCACCCAAGTCCAAGAAACACAGAGAGTTCCAAATAGGATAAACCCAAGGCGAAACACCCCAAGACACATATTAATCAAATTAACAAAGATCAAACACAAAGAACAAATATTAAAAGCAGCAAGGGAAAAACAACAAATAACACACAAGGGGATTCCCATAAGGATAACAGCTGATCTTTCAATAGAAACTCTTCAGGCCAGGAGGGAATGGCAAGACATACTTAAAGTGATGAAAGACAATAACCTACAGCCCAGATTACTGTACCCAGCAAGGATCTCATTCAAATACGAAGGAGAAATCAAAAGCTTTACAGACAAGCAAAAGCTGAGAGAATTCAGCACCACCAAACCAGCTCTCCAACAAATGCTAAAGGATATTCTCTAGACAGGAAACACGAAAAGGGTGTATAAACCCCAACCCAAAACAATTAAGTAAATGGTAACGGGATCATACTTATCAATAATCACCTTAAACGTAAATGGGTTGAATGCCCCAACCAAAAGACAAAGACTGGCCGAATGGATACAAAAACAAGACCCCTCTATATGCTGCTTACAAGAGACCCACCTCAAAACAAGGAACACATACAGACTGAAAGTGAAGGGCTGGAAAAAGATATACCACGCAAATAGAGACCAAAAGAAAGCAGGAGTGGCAATACTCATATCCGATAAAATAGACTTTAAAACAAAGGCTGTGAAAAGAGACAAAGAAGGCCACTACATAATGATCAAAGGAACAATCCAAGAAGAAGATATAACAATTATAAATATATATGCACCCAATATAGGAGCACTGCAATATGTAAGACAAATGCTAACAAGTATGAAAGGGGAAATCAACAATAACACAATAATAGTGGGAGACTTTAATACCCCACTCACACCTATGGACAGATCAACTAAACAGAAAATTAACAAAGAAACGCAAACTTTAAATGATACATTAGATCAGTTAGACCTAATTGATATCTATAGGACATTTCACCCCAAAACAATGAATTTCACCTTTTTTTCAAGTGCTCATGGAACCTTCTCCAGGATAGATCACATCCTGGGCCATAAATCTAAACTTGATAAATTCAAAAAAATTGAAATCATTCCAAGCATCTTTTCTGACCATAATGCATTAAGATTAGATCTCAATTACAGGAGAAAAACTATTAAAAATTTCAACATATGGAGGTTGAACAACACACTTCTGAATAACCAACAAATCACAGAAGAAATCAAAAAAGAAATCAAAATATGCATAGAAACTAATGAAAATGAAAACACAACAACCCAAAACCTGTGGGACACTATAAAAGCAGTGCTAAGAGGAAAGTTCATAGCAATACAGGCATACCTCAAGAAACAAGAAAAAAGTCAAATAAATAACCTAACTCTGCAACTAAAGCAACTAGAAAAGGAAGAGTTGGAGAACCCCAGAGGTAGTAGAAGGAAAGAAATCTTAAAAGTTAGGGCAGAAATAAATGCAAAAGAAACAAAAGAGACCATAGCAAAAATCAACAAAGCCAAAAGCTGGTTCTTTGAAAGGATAAATAAAATTGACAAACCATTAGCCAGACTCATCAAGAAGCAAAGAGAGAAAAATCAAATCAATAAAATTAGAAATGAAAATGGAGAGATCACAACAGACAACACAGAAATACAAAGGATCATAAGAGACTACTATCAGCAGTTGTATGCCAATAAAATGGACAATGTGGAAGAAATGGACAAATTCTTAGAAAAGTACAATTTTCCAAAACTGAACCAGGAAGAAATAGAAAATCTTACAGACCCATCACAAGCACGGAAATTGATACTGTAATCAGAAATCTTCCAGCAAACAAAAGCCCAGGTCCAGATGGCTTCACAGCTGAATTCTACCAAAAACTTAGAGAAGAGCTAACACCTATCCTCCTCAAACTCTTCCAGAAAATTGCAGAGGAAGGTAAACTTCCAAACTCATTCTATGAGGCCACCATCACCCTAATACCAAAACCTGACAAAGATGTCACAAAAAAAGAAAACTACAGGCCAATATCACTGATGAACATAGATGCAAAAATCATCAACAAAATTCTAGCAATCAGAATCCAACAACACATTAAAAAGATCATACACCATGACCAAGTGGGCTTTATCCCAGGGATGCAAGGATTCTTCAATATCCGCAAATCAATCAATGTAATTCACCACATTAAGAAATTGAAGAATAAAAACCATATGATTATCTCAATAGATGCAGAGAAGGCCTTTGACAAAATTCAATATCCATTTATGATAAAAACTCTCCAGAAAGCAGGAATAGAAGGAACATACCTCAACATAATAAAAGCTATCTATGACAAACCCACAGCAAACATTATCCTCAATGGTGAAAAATTGAAAGCATTTCCTCTAAAGTCAGGAACAAGACAAGGGTGTCCACTTTCACCGCTACTATTCAACATAGTTCTGGAAGTTTTGGCCACAGCAATCAGAGCAGAAAAAGAAATAAAAGGAATCCAAATTGGAAAAGAAGAAGTAAAACTCTCACTGTTTGCAGATGACATGATCCTCTACATGGAAAACCCTAAAGACTCCACCAGAAAATTACTAGAGCTAATCAATGAATATAGTAAAGTTGCAGGATATAAAATCAACACACAGAAATCCCTTGCATTCCTATACACGAATAATGAGAAAGTAGAAAAAGAAATTAAGGAAACAATTGCATTCACCATTGCAACGAAAAGAATAAAATACTTAGGAATATATCTACCTAAAAAACTAAAGACCTATATATAGAAAACTATAAAACACTGATGAAAGAAATCAAAGAGGACACTAATAGATGGAGAAATATACCATGTTCATGGATCGGAAGAATCAATATAGTGAAAATCAGTATACTACCCAAAGCAATTTACAAATTCAATGCAATCCCTGTCAAGCTATCAGCCACATTTTTCACAGAACTAGAACAAATAATTTCAAGATTTGTATGGAAGTACAAAAAACCTCGAATAGCCAAAGCAATCTTGAGAAAGAAGAATGGAACTGGAGGAATCAACCTGCCTGACTTCAGGCTCTACTACAAAGCCACAGTCATCAAGACAGTATGGTACTGGCACAAAGACAGACATATAGATCAATGGAACAAAATAGAAAGCCCAGAGATAAATCCACACACATATGGACACCTTATCTTTGACAAAGGAGGCAAGAATGTACAATGGAGTAAAGACAATCTCTTTAACAAGTGGTGCTAGGAAAACTGGTCATCCACTTGTAAAAGAATGAAACTAGATCACTTTCTAACACCACACACAAAAATAAACTCAAAATGGATTAAAGATCTAAATGTAAGATCAGAAACTATAAAACTCCTAGAGGAGAACATAGGCAAAACACTCTCAGACATAAATCACAGCAGGATCCTCTATGATCCACCTCCCAGAATATTGGAAAGAAAAGCAAAAATAAAGAAATGGGATCTAATTAAAATTAAAAGCTTCTGCACAACAAAGGAAAATATAAGCAAGGTGAAAAGACAGCCTTCTGAATGGGAGAAAATAATAGCAAATGAAGCAACTGACAAACAACTAATCTCAAAAATATACAAGGAACTTATGCAGCTCAATTCCAGAAAAATAAACGACCCAATCAAAAAATGGGCCAAAGAACTAAATAGACATTTCTCCAAAGAAGACATACAGACGGCTAACAAACACATGAAAAGATGCTCAACACCACTCATTATCAGAGAAATGCAAATCAAAACCACAATGAGGTACCACTTCACACCAGTCAGAATGGCTGTGATCCAAAAATCTGCAAGCAATAAATGCTGGAGAGGGTGTGGAGAAAGGGAACCCTCCTACACTGTTGGTGGGAATGCAAACTAGTACAGCCACTATGGAGAACAGTGTGGAGATTCCTTAAAAAATTACAAATAGAACTACCTTATGACCCAGCAATCCCACTGCTGGGCATACACACCGAGGAAACCAGAATTGAAAGAGACACATGTACCCCAACGTTCATCGCAGCACTGTTTATAATAGCCAGGACATGGAAACAACCTAGATGTCCATCAGCAGATGAATGGATAAGCAAGCTGTGGTACATATACACAATGGAGTATTACTCCGCCATTAAAAAGAATTCATTTGAATCAGTTCTGATGAGATGGATGAAACTGGAGCCAATTATACAGAGTGAAGTAAGCCAGAAAGAAAAACACCAATACAGTATACTAACACATATATATAGAATTTAGGAAGATGGCAATGACGACCCTGTAGGCAAGACAGGAAAAAAGACACAGATGTGTATAACGGACTTTTGGACTCAGAGGGAGAGGGAGAGGGTGGAATGATTTGGGAGAATGGGAATTCTAACATGTATACTATCATGTAAGAATTGAATCGCCAGTCCATGTCTGACGTAGGGTGCAGCATGCTTGGGGCTGCTGCATGGGGATGACCCAGAGAGATGTTGTGGGGAGGGAGGTGGGAGGGGGGTTCATGTTTGGGAACGCATGTAAGAATTAATGATTTTAAAATTTAAAAAATTTTTTTAAAAAAGGAAAAAATATTATAAGAGAAAAAAATAAAATAAAAATAAAAATAAATAAAGAGGATGGATGAATAAAATAAAATAAAATAAAAACTCAACATTCAGAAAACTAAAATCATGGCATCCGGTCCCATGACTTCATGGCAAATAGATGGGGAAACAGTGGCAACAGTGTCAGACTTTATTTTTTTGGGCTCCAAAATCACTGCAGATGGTGATTGCAGCCATGAAATCACCTTGGAAGGAAAGTTATGACCAAACTAGACAGCATATTAAAAAGCAGAGACATTACTTTGTCAACAAAGGTCCCTCTAGTCAAGGCTATGGTTTTTCCAGTTGTCATGTATGGATGTG
Organism: Ovis aries; assembly: GCF_016772045.2. NCBI lineage: Eukaryota > Metazoa > Chordata > Mammalia > Artiodactyla > Bovidae > Ovis > Ovis aries. The sequence continues at coordinate 155,839,224 of NC_056055.1, read as the reverse complement.
AGAGTTGGACTATAAAGAAAGCTGAGCGCCAAAGAATTGATGCTTTTGAACTGTGTTGTTGGAGAAGACTCTTGAGAGTCCCTTGGACTGCAAGGAGATCCAATCGTCCATCCTAAAGGAGATCAGTCCTGGGTGTTCATTGGAAGGACTGATGTTGAAGCTGAAACTCCAGTACTTTGGCCACCTGATGCGAAGAGTTGACTCATTGGAAAAGACTCTGATGCTGGGAAAGATTGAACGCAGGAGAAGGGGACGACAGAGGATGAAATGGTTGGATGGCATCACCGACTCAATGGACATGGGTTTGGGTAGACCCTGGGAGTTGGTGATGGACAGGGAGGCCTGGTGTGCTGCAATTCATGTGGTTGCAAAGCTGGAGACGACTGAGCGACTGAACTGAACTGAACTGAACTGAGATATAGAGACAGAAATCAAACTGAGGGCTGAGGGATGAAGGGTAGGGGGTAATAGCTAAAGGGTACAGAGTTCCTTTCAAAGGAATTGTTGCAAATGTCCATGAATATATAGAAAACCACTGAATTATATGTACTTTAAATAGGTGAATTGTGTATGGTGTATGAATTATACCTCAATAAAGCTGTTGAAGAAAAAAAAAAAAAAGCAGGGTGACAATATACAGCCTTGATGCACTCCTTTTCCTATTTGGAACCAGTCGGTTGTTCCTGTCCAGTTCTAACTGTTGCTTCCTGACCTGCATATAGGTTTCTCAAGAGGCAGGTCAAGTGGTCTGGTATTCCCATCTCTTTCAGAATTTTCCACAGTTTATTGTGATCCACACAGTCAAAGGCTTTGGCATAGTCAATAAAGCAGAAATAGATGTTTTTCTGGAACTCGCCATGATCCAGCGGATGTTGGCGATTGGATCTCTGGTTCCTCTTCCTTTTCTAAAAGCAGCTTGAACATCAGGAAGTTCATGGTTCATGTATTGCTGAGGCCTGTCTTGGAGAATTTTGAGCATTACTTTACTAGCATGTGAGATGAATACAATTGTGCAGTAGTTTGAGCATTCTTCGGCATTGCCTTTCTTTGGGATTGGAATGAACACTGACCTTTCCCAGTCCTGTGGTCACTGCTGAGTTTTCCAAATTTGCTGACATACTGAGTGCAGCATTTTCACAGCATCATCTTTCAAGGATTTGAAACAGCTCCACTGGAATTCCATCACCTCCACTAGCTTTGTTCGTAGTGATGCTTTCTAAGGCACACTTGACTTCACATTCCAGGATGTCTGGCTCTAGGTGAGTGATCACACCATCATGATTATCTTGGTCGTGAAGTTCTTTTTTGTACAGTTCTTCTGTGTATTCTTGCCACCTCTTCTTAAAATCTTATGCTTCAGTTATATCCATACCATTTCTGTCCTTTATCGAGCCCATCTTTGCATGAAATGTTCCCTTGGTATCTCTAATTTTCTTGAAGAGATCTCTAGTCTTTCCCATTCTGTTGTTTTCCTCTATTTCTTTGCATTGATGGCTGAGGAAGGCTTTCTTATGTCTTCTTGCTATTCTCTGGAATTCTGCATTCAGATGCCTATATCTTTCCTTTTCTCCTTTGCTTTTTGCCTCTCTTCTTTTCACAGCTATTTGTAAGCCCTCCCCAGACAGCCATTTTGCTTTTTTGCATTTCTTTTCCATGGGGATGATCTTGATCCCTGTCTTCTGTGTAATGTCACGAACCTCTGTCCATAGTTCATCAGGCACTCTATCTATCAGATCCAGTCCCTTAAATCTATTTCTCACTTCCACTGTATAATCATAAGGGATTTGATTTAGGTCATACCTGAATGGTCTAGTGATTTTCCCTACTTTCTTCAATTTCAGTCTGAATTTGGCAATAAAGAGTTCATGATCTGAGCCACAGTCAGTTCCCGGTCTTGTTTTTGTTGACTGTATAGATCTTCTCCATCTTTGGCTGCAAAGAATATAATCAATCTGATTTTGGTGTTGACCATCTGGTGATGTCCATGTGTACAGTCTTCTCTTGTGTTGTTGGAAGAGGGTGTTTGCTATGACCAGTGTGTCCTCTTGGCAAAACTCTATTAGCCTTTGTCCTGCTTAATTCTGTACGCCAAGGCCAAATTTTTCTGTTACTCCAGGTGTTTCTTGACTTCCTACTTTTGAATTCCAGTCCCCTATATTTAAAAGGACATCTTTTTTGGGTGTTGGTTCCAAAAGGTCTTGTAGGTCTTCATAAAACCGTTCGACTTCAGCTTCTTCAGCATTCCTGGTTGGGGCATAGACTTGGATTACTGTGATATTGAATGGTTTGACTTGGAAATGAACAGAGATCATTCTGTCGTTTTTGAGATTGCATCCAAATACTGCATTTCGGACTCTTTTGTTGACCATGATGGCTACTCCATTTCTTCTGAGGGATTCCTGCCCGTATTAGTAAATATAATGGTCATCTGAGTTAAATTCACCCATTCCAGTCCATTTTAGTTTGCTGATTCCTAGAATGTCAATGTTCACTCTTGCCATCTCCTGTTTGACCACTTCCAATTTGCCTTGATTCATGGACCTGACATTCCAGGTTCCTATGCAATATTGCTCTTTATAGCATTGGACCTTGCTTCTATCACCAGTCACATCCATAACTGGGTGGTGTTTTTGCTTTGGCTCCATCCCTTCATTCTTTCTGGAGTTATTTCTCCACTGATCTCCAGTGGCATATTGGGCACCTACTGACCTGGGGAGTTCCTCTTTCAGTATCCTATCATTTTGCCTTTTCATACTGTTCATGGGGTTCTCAAGGCAAGAGTACTGAAGTGGTTTGCCTTCCCCTCTGCAGTGGACCACAGTCTGTCAAACCTCTACAACATGCCCACCTGGCTTGGGTGGCCCCACAGGGCATGGCCTAGTTTCATTGAGTTAGACAAGGCTGTGGTCCTAGTGTGATTAGATTGACTAGTTTTCTGTGATTATGGTTTCAGTGAGGTTATTAGCATGGACCTAATACAGTGTGAACCAAGTCCTTGTAAAAAGAGGAAATTTGCATATAGATACAGAGGGAAAAGTATGTGAAGACAATGGTAGAAGACCAAGGGCTGATAGAGAGCCTCCTCTCACAGACCTGGGCAGGAACCAAATCTGCCAACTCCTGGTCCTCAGACTTTTGGCCTCTAGAACTGTGAAAAAAGTAAAAGCTTTTGTTTAAACTACCAAGGCTGTTGTACCTAACAAACTAACACACCTCCTAACAACCATGTGTGTGCATGTCAGCAGATCTTTTGTGGCCTGTCAAAAGTCAGAAGACTGAATTTGGAAAAAGGTCCCCCCTCAGATTGAGACTTGAGAAATTGTTACAGATGTACTGGAAATAGGAAAGTCAGGAAAAGGAATCTAGTGTGTCATGAAAATGATGGATATATTAGGTGTGGTATAAAGATGTAAGTGATTTCATCCAAAGGCATCATGGATATTTGAGACTGGGCTTTAAGAGTGAGTTCCCTTCACAATGATAGAAGCATCTCTATCTTGAGAATACATTACATATTTGATATAGAAAATACATAGCTGATAATATCAATGTGGTAAGAATAAAACTTTGGAAAATAGCATAAAAATGGAAGACAGTATCTTCCTCTCTTCAGTGATACAGGAAAATCACTTTCATGACCAAGGAAGAAAAGCCAAGAAAGGAAAAGTCCTAGAAGTGAGATAGCTACAAATATATCTTGAAACCAAAGGGAGATGACCTAATCTTGAAGCTAACAGAAAAAGCTGAAAATAGATTTCTGTTTCTTTCTCTAGTTGGGTATATATACCAGAATCTTCTCCACTTCCCTTCTTTCATTAGTAATCTTTGAAAATTCCTCCTTATTGCTTTGAGGGTGCATTTTAACCTCAACCAGAATTTCTACCCCTCCTACCAGTTGGCCAAAGCCAAGTCCCATATCTGCTGTGTGTATGTCATCTCTCTGCTCTGTCTCATTATATCTCCTTATTACCTCCTCTTACATACAGTTTGTGCATGTGTGCTTCCTTGCTCAGTCATGTCTGACTCTTTGCAACCCTATGGACTATATCCCACGAGGCTCCTCTGTTCATGTGACTTCCCAGACAAGAATACTGGAGTAGGGTGCCATTCCCTTCTCCAGAGAATCTTCCTGATCCAGGAATTAAACCTGCATCTCCTGCACTGTAGGTGGTTTCTTTACCATCTGCCACCAGGGAAACCTATATATAGTTTACTATTTCTAATTCCACGGGCTTTCCTCATAGCTCAGTCAGTAAAGAATCTGCCTGCAATGCAGGAGACCCAGGTTCGATTCCTGGGTCAGGAAAATCCCCTGGAGAAGGAAATGGTAATCCACTCCAGTGTTCTTGCCTAGAAAATCCCATGGACAGAGGAGCCTGGTGGGTTACAGTCCAAGGGGTTGCAAGAGTTGGACATGACTGAGTGACTAAACCAACTAAACCACCACCATTTCTAATTCCATACCTCAAAAAAGTAATATATGCTAAATTTGAGTGTGTGCCATTTGTATCATTTTCTATACATTTCTGTGTTTGAAATATTTCATAATTTATAAACTTAACCAACTTAAAAGGTATTTGGGAGCCATGGGAAATAATGATTTTTTTTTTTTATATAAAAAAGGAATTGTTCAAATTCTACTATCTGTTGGGAACCACCATAAAATGTTTGCAAATATCTTTTCGGCCTTTTTCTGTATATGTCTACAAATAATTATTTTATTGAGTGTTTATATTATTCATATTGATAATATCCTTTATATATAGTACAACCTACTTTTCTCATGTAAAATTCATACTGAATCATTATATTTTTAATAAATATTTTAATAAATATATTCTGAGCATGGTCTTTGAAGGCTACATGTTAAATCTTTGCATGCCCGAGTTTATATATTCAGTCTACTACTATTGGTCAGTCTGCAAGGAGATCAAACGGTCTGTCCTAAAGGAAATCCATCCTGAATATTCATTGGAAAGGCTGATGCTGAAGCTGAACCTCTATTACTTTGACCACCTGATGCAAAGAACTGACTCACTGGAAAAGACCCTGATGCTTGGAAAGATTGAAGGCAGGAAGAGAGAGGGACAACAGAGGATGAGATGGTTAGATGGCATCACAGATCCGACGGACATGAGTTTGAGAAAGCTCCGGGAGTTGGTGATGGACAGGGAAGCCTGGTTTGTTGCAGTCCATAGGATCTCAAAGAGTCAGACATGACTAAGTCACTAAACTGAACTGAACTGACTATTGATCATGAAAGTGATCTTCCTGTCATAGAAATGCTTATTTTTATCACACTCAATCTTTAAGATAAATAACTAGAAGAAGATAAAAATGTTTGTAGAAATTTTATTTGTCAGATAGTTCTCCAGAAAAGTTCTATAATCAATTTGTGAAGAACTGGCATATTAACAATATTCATGCTTCCTGGCAGAAACATGGTAGATTTCTCCAACTTTTTTATTTGACTTTGGTGTTCTGAGGTATTATTTTATAGATTTTTATACATGTTTTATACAGTTTTTCTGTGCATTTTTAATATTCCTCTTCAAGATAGAATTTTCCTTGCACTTTCTCTCTACAATCAAAACCCAAGACATTCTTCAGAAAATGAACACAATATTCTACAGTAGATAACTTAGCTTCTTAACCCTTTAATTGTAGAATGTTTCTCAAGTATATTTTTTCAAATGACAGGCTGTACTACATCCTACTGCTTTTTCTCTCTGCATTCTCACTTTTGGAGTCAAAGCTGTAAGACTGTATAAAAACTGTGAAAGACTATTTTGAAAATACTCTTCCAACATTGGACAATGGTGTTAGTTTCCTTTATTCTTTCTCACACAAGAAAATAGCCTTCCTGTTTGACATGTTATATATTGAAGGAAATGTCACATCTTTGGATTTAAGGATGAATAATCTAAGCCAGAAGTAAAACCAAAAAAGAGCATTTCCTTATATTTTATCCCAACAATATTTCATGCATCTCCAAAAAAGCTAAAATACAAGCAAAATAGAAACACTAGTTAAACAGATGAATGAATACTCTAGAAATTTAGCAGTAACAGGATGTAATTTCCCACAGCATACATGGATTTTCTCTTATAAGAAAGTTGATCCTATTAATGCTATACATATCACAGTACCTCTTAGCAGATTACTTTGAATTTTCAGAAGGTGAAAGAAATGTCCTTTTACTTCAAAATGTCTGTTTTAGCAGTCAATATCAAACTGTTGAGTTCCATTTCAAACTTAAAGATAGGAAACAAAGATGAGCAGCTTCAATCTCGAAATTTAAATTACTCATCAAAAAGGACTTTATTTCACTGTCTTATGATCTGTTATTATAATAAGCTTTCAAATTAAATCTCATCTAAAATTCAAAAGAATTTTTTAAAAGATCTTAAAATTAAAATATTAGTTGTAATTTAGTGTCTTATAAACTTATTTTTAATTTAGAGAATTTCAAGGGAAGTTTTTTAAAATGTCTCTTCTTTAAAATTTTTTCTTTTAGAATGACTCAGTTATTCAGAAAGATCTCTAGCACCATAAAAAGTAATTTAATATAGCAACCTGCAGCTAAAGATAACCATGCTTAATTTTCTTAAAACCAATACATATTAGTTTCTAATCATATAATCTTTTAAGTATATTAGGAAAATTTTACATTAAAACAATATAACAGAAATTTTTCAAAGCATAAATAAGATGAATTTAGGCAATGACAAACATAGTAAAAAGATTTGTTATTTCTATTTCTGGTAAAGAGTTCTTTCACTTATCAGTAAACCAATACTTCAGCATAGTTTCTTCCATTTTGTTTTTACCATAGTTTCAAAATACAAGAGACATGAAAAGGAAGGTAAGAAAAGGCTAAAGAAACCCAGCAAGTATGGCTTTTATCTGAGAGCAGTAGTGAGTGGCCTGAATTTGTGTGTTGGACGCTTACCTCCCTGTGTTAGTTTGTATTCATTTCTCTTTTAAATAATTGTACTGCTAATACCCAGTGATTGATTGATAACCTCTTTATAATAACAAAATAACAAAATAATGCTCCTGCATTGTTTAAACTCTTTAGTTTGGCTGGGAAAATAGCCAAAAATTGAATCAACCTGGAGGAAATTATAGCCCAGGGGCTAGTTTTGCAGAAACCTTACCTACGGAGGTAGTAGGAAGTGTACTCCCTGTTTACCACCATCAAAGCTGAAGGATTATTCTCAGTGGAGAAAACAGTGACCTGAATGACCTGACTTGGGACCTGCTGCACACCTGCCAGTGATCATGGGACCTACCTGATGAACTCCTGAATCCAAAACAAGAAATATATTCAGAAAGACAAATCTAGTTAGGCATCTTTTTGTACCATTCATAAAAACAAATCTTTGGAAACTTCCTTTATGACTTCATTAAAAATACACATAATTTCTTCTTGGATTCCATCCAGTTTAAGGTTTTAATTGATTCCTCAAAAAGAGCCAGTTGTGGATATTCACTAATGGGCAAGATTGTTTCATGTTTTTGTTACCGGGTTTGTTTGCTTTATTCCAGTTGGTTTAAGGTTACTCTCAGTGTCATAAGCTTCTTAAATTTACCTGCTATGTCAAGGATGAAAAGGATGCCACAGGCAGTCAATTCACAATTATTTCCTTAAAATAAATTACTGGTGGCCCTTTTATATGCAATATAGAGCATGGAGATTGAAGTGCTCTCTCCCAAGCATGATCGCTTTCCTCCATGCTTGACTGACATGTGCTGGCAGATGAAACTGTACCAGAGTGCAAGAAAAAAGAGAGGCCTTTCTTGCACACCATTGATCAGAGAGTAAAAAACTCACCTCGACTCCTTTCTTGCGCACATGCAACTTTAGTAATGAGAGCACTTCTGTGCAGATGAGAAATTTATGTAGATGATGTGTTTCATGCAGGAAAGGACTCATTACAATGCACAGCATCAGTGTTGTCCATTTAACTCATGACTCATGGTTTGGCAGATTTTGAGATGTAACAGATTGGGAGCATATGAGACTAGCTGTTGTGGAACAGAGGAGAGAAGGGAGGGCAGAGCAGAAAACATTTTCTCCTTAATATAATGTGAATCTAAAAAAAAAAACAAAACACACAATTACCTGTACTGTGGTCTGCACTATGCATTATTTAATAAGACAATCTATAATAATTTAACAAACTCCAATGTTTATATTCTACAAGCAATCTAGTGACACTCAAGTTGCTCATATGGAGTAACTAATTTGAAGCTCTGGCTTATCAATTGCCATGGCAATGATCTTTTACAACAACAATGATCAGTTAAGCATACCAAAGTTATATCATGAATTTAGTACACTGAAATTTCAAGAAAACATTTTTGGCTCTATAAAATGTTTGAAATTGAATGTGTGTTTCCAAACAAACATAGAAAACATTGCTATAAAAAACTTCTTTGGTCAAAATGTTGTGTTTCCAATGTAATGATGTATCTACTTATAGAATTTATTATAGTATCTCATGAAGGTGCAAGTGACCTTGTTGTCTCTTAGTATTTTCTTTGGTGCCATAATTTTTTAAAAAAATTATTGTCTGGCCTGCTTCTCTTGCCTATTTGGTTACTTGGCCCTTCCATTGTAAATAAAAAATATATTTTATATTTTCAGCAAATAAATGTGAATCACTAAAGGGAGTAAATTTATCTTGCCTTACCTGTTTGTTGCAGTGAATTAAAAGGTTTATTTTTTATTTTTACCATTATTTCATTTTAGTCACATTTTTTGACAAATGGAAAGAGTTGTTTTAAGCTTTAGTTTTGTATGATCTGTATTATCAAATAGAATAGTTAATAATGCATTTGATGAGCATTAACATGAAAGCCAGCACACTGGCCACAATTAAAGCTTACCTCGTCAGAAGACACGAAAGAGAGGTGAATAGCAGAGAGTCTAATGGCAAGTCTGTTAAGTGTGCTGCGGACAGAAGGCTTTTTAAATTTTTTAAAACAGTAAAAGCATCTGGTACCCAGTCTGAGAGAGAAAAATATCCAAAAGCATTGCCATTAGGCTATAAATCACTATTGGAAAGAGTTAAGCTGTGTTTCCATAAATGGTTTTAAAAAATGACTTGGGTGATGCTCTTGGCCTTTTAAAAAGGGTTAGGTTATCATCTGACCAAAGGTCCTTTTTGAAACACTCTCTGAACTGACAAAATAGCATCCACTCTACACAGTTTTCAGACGATCAACTCTCCTAAGAATTAATCACATTGGCTGGCATGTTAAAGCTCACGGGATCCCTGTAAGATGTTTCCCATGAGTCTGCTTCCTATTTCACCTCCAGTCAGCAAGGGTAGAAATGAGAGGCTTACTGTGTTTCTCTGAAGAGCCCACCAGTTACATTCTTTTCGGTCACTAGTAAGTGCTTTATAAAAGCATTAAAATCTTCCCCTTGCAGTCAGAGGTAGGACTTCTATGGGATTCAGTTATACCTTCAGTCAAGAATCTTTGAAATAAAGTAAAGATAAAATTACAACAAAGACAAGTAATGCAAAGTACTGCTGTTTGACCTTACTGAGACCCGTATCTCATTGCTATTGTTGGCCTAGGTTTATTGAAGTATTCTTATAAATAGATTAGAAACACAGATATTTGGCTTCAGCCAGGCGGAAGTAGGTGGTGTAGAGTATCAGTATTCTGAGTATCAGAATTCTGGAGTAATTCTGACATAAGTTATAGCATCATCTAGGACCTGGCTACTGGTGAACCACAATATTGGAATTATATGGAATCGTGTTAGAAATGAAGAATCTCAGGCCCTTCCCAAACCTATTCAACCAGGACCTGTATTCTAAATAATAATAATAATAATAATAATATCCTTTGGATATTTAAGTGCACAAAGAAATTTTAGAAACCTTACTCTGTATTGTCCCTACTTGATTTAAATGAACACATAACTTACGCTATGCTAGCCAAAAACTTGTTTTAGTATTACAATTCAGGATTTCCTGTGCTTTTTCTCCTACTGCTTTTTAACTTTCACTGAATGCATAGAAGGGTTTCCTTGGTAGCTCAGCTGGTAAAAATTACTTAAACAATTTTTTTCACTTAAATTTTGGGGACTTCCCTGGGGGTCCAGTGGTTAAGTGGACCTGAGGGTCCGTGTTCACTGTAAGGGATACAGATTCAATCACTGGTTGAGGAAAAATAATTTAAAAACTAAATTTTGAACAAATTTTACTGTCATAATGATCTGTATAACAAAATCAGAGTAAAATAATTGGAGATAAAGCAGAACATATAGGTGAAATATATTTTCTGAGTTATTTCTGAGAGTGTGTGTGTCACTGTGTAATCCTGTATGTTTCCTGTGCACTCATCTCCTAAGATAGTTGCAGTGTTTACTGATGATGCTGCAGTAATAGTAAACTGGATTACAAAATCTTCAGAACTAAACTAGAACTTTAGCTAAGAAACATAAACATGTCTTGTTAGATTTCATAGAGGTATATTTGTAATCAGTTAGCTCCTGTTTCTTAGTGAATAGAGAATAATTAAATTTAAATAGAGAATAAGTTAAAAAAAAATACTCCTTGAAGAACCAGTTTTAAGGGGAAAAAGTTCACCATAGTATTGTGTAGGGAAAGATTCTTCTACCTAAGTTGTTATAACAGTTGTATTAATCTTCAAGTTGGACTCAAAAAAAAAAAAAACACACAAACAAACAAACTAGTGTTTGGTGTCTTTCCATGGTATCATTAAACTAACAGTTATTTAGATTTTACTATATTTTACTTAAAAATAGTTAAACTGATTTTTTCCACATTTCTATATGTATAGCATTGAGTGTATTACTGCTGAGGTTTTGAAGTGGATATTATAAATGTTTGTGAATAAGCATGTATGTACATCTGAGAAGTACTTGTAGATTATTTTCACACCATATAGACACCAATGCTATATTTGTTAACTGTTCCTAATAGGTTTTAGTTTTCCAGAAGGCAAAATGCCAACTCATAAGTCCACCCCATCTACTGGGTGACTTAATAAGATGAGAAATGAGGATAATGGTGAAAAACGAGGATAATGAGCCCAATAAGAAAAGCCAAACACATTTATAAATAAAGTAAAATATCATGGACATTTTCTGTTAAAAGTCATATATATTTTGTCAAGTTGAGTGTTGTTCTTCTTAAATTTAAAGCATTAGTCTTGCTCCATTTCCTGAAAGGATGAAAAGGGCAGCAGCATAAACCAGAGCTACTTGGGGCTTCTTAATACTGTATTTAGTTGCCTTCAGACTCTGCTTACCTCCCCCAGCCTCCCTGACCAGAAAGGCACCTAGATTTGTTAGAAATTTTATTCTTTTGTCCATACTCAAACCCTGAAAGTATTTGTATGTGCTAATAAAACAGGGAGTGATACAAAGGAATTAGACAATACCCAGGAGTCTCAACAATCACCAAGTCAAACCTTCAGAATCAAGAATTGTCAAGTAGATATCCATTGTTTCCTATTCTATTACACTGCCATAAAAGGTAACTGTCCTCAATTCTCACTTATATTATTGTTCCAAATTACTTACAGTCTATTCCTGTGGGGGGAAAAAAAGAAAGAAAACTTGTATTTTCTTGCCACATATCCCTATATCAGCCGTGATTATATGACTTAGTTTGGCCAATGAAATGTAAGCAAAAGATGACAAACACTATTTCCAAACTCTCTCTTTAGAGGATACAAATGCTCTGTCTCTGTTTTCTTGGCCATGAGAGTGTACCTGAGTCCTAGAATGAAGAAATGGAACAAAGCTACAGCTAAAGTAGGACTTATGTTGTACATAATGTGAAGGAGAAATAGGCAAATTTTTTGTTAGACATTGAAAGTTTGAATTGTTTGTTATGGTAGAATGATCTTGCCTACTCAGGCTGATAAGGACAGCTATTCTCCATCACTGTCAACTAATTTCTCTTCCCTTTAGTGCTCTCCTCACTCTTGGTCTCATGTGTTCTTTCTTTCTTTTATAAATATGTAACATTTTCAGTTCATTTTAGTTGCTCAGTTGTGCCTAACTCTTCGCAACCCCATGGATTGCAGCATGCAAGTCTTCCCTGTCCATTGCCAACTCTCAGAGCTTGCTCAAACTCATGGCCATTGAGTTGGTGATGCCACTCAGCCATCTCATCCTTTGTTTCCCCTTCTCCTCCTGCCTTCAATCTTTCCCAGCATCAGGATTCATATCCTACATGACCTGTCTGCTCTATAAGAGCTCTCTTCAATAACAGCACTACTATGTGTCAACAGGCAGTGTCCTAACATGCCCTGCATTGCAGAGACAGTGTGTAACAGTGCAATGCAAGATAGATGAGGAAGGTAAAAAGAGTCCTTTGGTTACATATTTGCCAATTTGGATTGTAAATCAAATTTTCAGTTCAGTTCAGTTCAGTCGCTCAGTCATGTCTGACTCTGCCACTCCACGGACTGCAGCAGGCCAGGCTTCCCTGTCTTTCACCAACTCCCGGACTTACTCAGACTCATGTCCGTCGGTCAGTGATGCCATCCAGCCATCTCATCCTCTGTTGGCCCTTTCTCCTCCCACCTTCAATCTTTCCCAGGATCAGTGTCTTTTCAAATGAGTCAGTTCTTCACATCAGGTTGCCAAAGTATTGCAGTTTCAGCTTCAGCATCAGTCCTTCCAATGAATATTCAGGACTGATTTCCTTTAGGATGGACTGGTTGGATCTCCTTGCTGTCCAAGGGTCTCTCAAGAGTCTCCTCCAACATCATAGTTCAAAAGCATCAATTCTTTGGTGCTCAGCTTTCTTTATACTCCAACTCTCACATCCACACATGACTACTGGAAAAACCATAGCCTTGATTAGATGGACCTTTATTGGCAAAGATATGTCTCTGCTTTTTAATATGCTATCTAGATTAGTCATAATTTCTCTTCTAAGAAGCAAGCGTCTTTTAATATCACCATCTACAGTGATTTTTGAGCCCCCCCAAAATAAAGTTTGTCACTGTTTTTACTGTTTCCCCATCTATATGACACGAAGTGATGGGATCAGATGCCATGATCTTAGTTTTCTGGATGTTGAGTTTTAAGCCATCTTTTTCACTCTCCTCTTTCACTTTCACAAAGAGGCTATTTAGTTCTTCACTTTCTGTCCTAAGGGTGGTATTATCTGCATGTCTGAGGTTATTGATATTTCTCCTGGCAATCTTGATTCCAGCTTATGTTTCATCCAGCCCAGCAATTCCCATGATGTACTCTGCATATAAGTTAAATAAGCCGGGTGACAATATACAGCCTTGACATACTCCTTTCCCAATTTGGAACCAGTCTGTTGTTCCATGTCCAGTTTAACTGTTGCTTCCTGACCTGCATACAGATTTCTCAAGAGGCAGGTCAAGTGTTCTGGTATTTCCATATCTTTAAGAATTTTCCAGAGTTTGTTGTGGTCCACACAGTCAAAGGCTTTGGTATAGTCAATAAAGCAGAAGTAGATGTTTTTCTGGAACCCTCTTGCTTTTCTGATAATCCAACGATGTTGGCAATTTGATCTCTGGTTCCTCTCCCTTTTCTAAATCTAGCTTAAACATCTGGAAGTTCACAGTTCATGTACTGTTGAAACCTGGCTTGGAGAATTGGGGGCATTACTTTACAAGTGTGAGAGATGAGTGCAATTGTGCAATACTTTGACCATTCTTTGGCATTGCCTTTCTTTAGGATGTAACATTTTACATACAAATATATTTTTATTTGCCACCTGACAAAGAGCTGACTCATTGGAAAAGACCCTGGTGCTAGGAAAGACTGAAGGCAGGAGGAGAAGAGGGAATCAGAGGATGAGAAGGTTGGATAGTATCATTGACTCAATGGACATGAGTTTGAGCAAATTCCAGGAGATAGCAAAGAACAGAGGAGCCTGGTGTGCTGCAGTCCATGGGGTCACAAAGAGTTGAACAGATCTTAGCCACTGAACAGCAACATTACTTTTATTGTTTCTGCTTATGTATATAATGTTATGACTTCTATTGAGGCTTCAGTTTTGTTTTTGTTTTTTTGTTTTGTCACCTATGTCTTTCCCCTTCTAACACCTACTACTAATCCTCTGAGTCTCATTAAAATTCCTGAGTAAATCATTTTATTATCCTTATTGAATGGAATTATCATGCCCAGCCAGTTAATTGGCTACTAGCCAGCCTTTGTATTGTATATATGAGAAATATGCTGTGGCATGCCATTTACTATGCGGCTAATATTTTGGTAGCAACTTCCATGATTGAAAAAATGTTGCATACCTTTAACTGTTCTTAGAAATAATGAATATTATTATTTCTCTGTCTTGAAAGCTTTTTCAAAACATTAGTATCTGTTAATGGAGTAATTGTACTATAGTACCATGGAATTTATTAAGGAAATCCAAAAGTAATCAGAAGCTATAATAAAATTGCTATGTTATGAGTCCATCTAATCCTTAAAACCACCTTTCAGGTTCACAGTTCTTAAAACTTCAGTAGCTATGGATGCCAATTTCATGAAACATCTATGAGAATAATACATCCTGAGTTATTTTTGTAACTTAGAGTATTCATCCTGCACAGGAAAAATAGCTTCAGTGTTCTTTCATTTCTGTTCAATTTTCAAATATTAATATTCCTTTGTGACCTGTTTCATTTAGTTTCAACATTACAGAAACCAAAGACTCAAAATACTTCTAAGAAAAACCCTCAGAAAAACTGTGAAGTTTATAATGGCAGCAAAGGGAGTGGGTGTGTGATCTTCACTTCTCTGAATTTCAGTGCTCAAAACCATAACACAACTTAGATTCTGTATTCAGTACAGCTGACTCTTATTTTGATGACATCCTATATTCCCCTAATTCAATGTCTACAATTACAGGCTAACTCTGTAAACTTAGTCTTCCTCAGGGGCAATTTTAGCCTATTAGACTGAACAGTGTCTTATACTTTTCATCTTAAACTCATCATTCCCTTGTTCCAAATATAGATGGATATTTTCATTTTCATATTTGTTGTTGCTCAGTTGCTCAGTCTTGTCTGGCTCTTTGTGACCACATGGACTCTAATTTGCCAGGCTCGTCTGTCCATGGGGTTTTCCAAGCAAGAATACTGGAGTGGGTTGCCATTCACTTCAGAGGATCTTCCCAACCCAGTGAATGAACCTACGTCTCTTGCATCTACTGGATTGGCAGGTGGATTCTTTACCACTGAACCACCTGGGAAGTCCATGTCATTCCCAACAAAACCCATTTACCCAACTAAATGCAATCCAATCTTAGTAAATGCTGATCATGCATACTTTACTCATTTCAGTACTTTTTCATTTCTCACACTGAAATGAGAAATGTCTTCTTTTACTGAAAACACATCTTCAGTTCAGTTCAGTTCAGTTCAGTCACTCAGTTGTGTCCAACTCTTTGAGACCCCATGAACTGCAACACACCAGGCCTCCCTGTCCATCACCAACTCCCAGAGTTCATTCAGAGTCACATCCATCGAGTCCCTGATGCCATCCAGCCATCTCATCCCCTGTTGTTCCCTTCTCCTCCTGCCCCCAATCCTTCCATCATCAGAGTCTTTTCCAATGAGTCAGCTCTTCACATGAGGTGGCCAAAGTACTGGAGTTTCAGCTTCAGCATCATTCCTTCCAAAGAACACCCAGGACTGATCTCCTTTAGGATGGACTGGTTGGATCTCCGTGCAGTCCAAGGGACTCTCAACAGTCTTCTCCAACACCACAGTTCAAAAAGCATCAATTCTTCGGTGCTCAGCTTTCTTCACAGTCCTACTTTCACATCCATACATTACCACAGGAAAAACCATAGCCTTGACTAGACAGACCTTTGTTGGCAAAGTAATGTCTCTGCTTTTCAATATGCTATCTAGGTTGGCAATAACTTTCCTTCCAAGGAGTAAGCGTCTTTTAATTTCATGGCTGCAATCACCATCTGCAGGGATTTTGGACCCCAAAAAAATAAAGTCTGACACTGTTTCCACTGTTTCCCCATCTATTTCCCATGAAGTAATGGGACCAGATGCCATGATCTTAGTTTTCTGAAGGTTGAGCTTTAAGCCACCTTTTTCACTCTCCTCTTTCACTTTCATCAGGAGGCTTTTTAGTTCTTTATTTTCTGCCATAAGGGTGGTGTCATCTGCATATCTGAGGTTATTGATATTTCTCCCAGCAATCTTGATTCCAGCTTGTGCTTTGTCCAGACCAGCGTTTCTCATGAAGGACTCTGCATATAAGTTAAATGAGCAGAGTGACAATTTACAGCCTTGACGCAATCCTTTTCCTATTTGGAACCAGTCTGTTGTTCCATGTCCAGTTCTAACTGTTACTTCCTGACCTGCATACAGGTTTCTCAAGAGGCAGGTCATGTGGTCTGGTATTCCTATCTCTTTCAGAATTTTCCACAGTTTTTTGTGAGAAAACACGTCTTTGCTTAAAACTTTTTTTTCACATTAAGTTACTTTTTTGTTAACAAATTAGTAACAGAATAAGGTCTTATTTGATGTCTAGTAAATCTAAGTACAACAGAAGTATACTTAACACAATGGTTCTAAGGGCATGTCTAGATTAATTAGATTAACAAATAAATATTAATACCAGGTATTAATTTAATATATCATACTTAAGGAATGAGTTTATTTCATTGTGCTAATGCTATGGACTGCACTGTGTTCCCATTATTTCATATGCTGAAGCCCTAACTCCCAACATGACAGTACTTGGATATAGGGCATTATGGAGCCAATCATAGTTAAACGAAGTCATAAGAATAGAGTCATAATTGATAAAATTGGTGGTCTTATAAGAAAAGGAGGAAAGAGAGATTTCTGTATCACCAAACACACAAAGAGGTCTTTTGAGCACACAGCAAACAAGTAACCACCTATAAGCCAAAAAAAATGAGGCCTCAGAATTAAACCTACTTTATTGTCATATTGATCTTTGGATTTCCCAGGTTCCAGAACTATAAGAAGTAAGTTTTCCCTATTGAAGCTATTTAATCTATGGTAATAATAATTTGCTTCCCAGGTGGCTCACTGGTAAAGAATCCACCTGCCAATGTAGGAGATGCAGGAGACATGGGTTCGATCCCTTGGCCAGGAAGATCTGCTGGAGGAAGAAATAGCACCCTACTCCAGTGTTCTTGCCTGGGAAATCCCATGGATAAAGGAACCTGGTGAGCTTCAGTCCATGGATCCTAAAGAGTCAAACATAACTGAGCACACACTCTCAAGGCAGCTTGAACTGATTTAAATAATTAATCACTACTCTACCTTTCATCCCCCTTATACACAACCAGCTAGAGTGAACGCATTTGCTTTTGTCAAAAGTCTCTTTGGTGGTGGTGGTGGTGTAGTCGCTAAGTCATGTCTGACTCTTGCGACCCCATGGACTGTAGCCTGCCAGGCTCCTTTGTCCATGGGATTCTCCAGGCAAGAATACTGGAGTGGGTTGCCATTTCCTTCTCCAGGGGTCTTCCCAACCTAGGAATCGAACCCAGGTCTCCTGCATTGAAGGCAGGTTCCTTACAAACCGAGCTATGAGGGAAGCCCCAAAAGTCTCTTTAGACATTCTTAAACCAATGACATGCCAAAAATAGAATGTCTTGGAACATGTAGCAGAATACAAATTCATGTTAATATAGAAACAATAAAGGAGCAGATATAAGATTCTGCCAACAAGAGGTATGTGTCACTGGTGACAAGACATGTGAAAAGCCCTCAATCTGATGATTCTCCTGTTCTCCTTCCTTGGTTTTCAAAAGAAACTAGTGACTAATTAGAATGGAAAAGGAAGAGTATATTTCTTTCTTAATTTTTTAAAGAAAACATTTGATATTTTCCCTCTAGTCTGATGAAGTTCTGGGTAGATGATATAGAAATAATTAGAAGAAAATGTAATTATTTCATGTTAAAATGAATGACAGAAAAGTATAATGTCAAAACCCACACATTTTTCATAATATAAAAGAGTGGATCAGAATGACATCTACAGAGAATAAAGTGAACCAGAAAGATATACTTGTATGAAATATGGAAAGTTTCACATTTTATCTCTTAATGAGTGGAAAGATATAAAAAATGTTATAAAATAAAAGAAATAACTTTAATAAGAATTAGAAAAACTTGGAAAATGAGTGACAGGATTTAAGAAAAATAGCATACAAAAAATTATTATTTAGAAACTAAAATTAGATTAAAACACAAGAACAAATGAACATAAACTTGGAATACAATATAAGTATATATAAAATTATGTAATATATATAATATAGCATTGAAATATAATGAATAATGTATGTGAATTAAAAAGTAAAATAGTAAAAGGAGAAAAATCAAAAAAGAATGGAAAGGGACGAGAAGGATTAAATTAGAAAATGACAGCTATTAATAGGTACAGAGAAGCAAATATATGGGTAATAGAAATGGCCCCCCAAAAAAGCAAGGGTATAAAATAAATACTAAAATATAGCAAGTATACTGAAACAAAACAATAAAAAAGTATATTGTCATTAAACTTTTCCATTCCAGTGATTTATATCAAGATAAAATTGAGCTGTATAGTAACATACTCAACAAATGAAAAACATGAGCACAAATTTTACAGCTGGCACACTTACTTTTTCACATAAAGGCAATAGACTTACTGCTGTTGACACATTTAAACTCGGAAATTTTTCCCTTTCCAGAGAAATCTATTAGAGGACAATCCTCTAATAGAAAACCAAAATGGCTGCATTGACATAAGAACTCATAATGAACAGTACACAAGGCTATTTGTAGAATTAATTTTAAGTGAGACTTAAAAGGGAGAGGCTATGATATATTCAGACCATCTAGTTATAGTACAACTATACCAAGAATGAGCACAGAGTATGAGAATAATATATGCAAAAATTTTTTTTTGAGATTTATCAGTGGAAATGGTGAATTTAATAGTGCTATTATAAAGCTTTAGTATATGTAACATGTGGGGGAAAATAGTCTAATTTTTTTTAATTTCTATAATCCCCTGTGTTCTTTAAATCAGAATTATATGCTGAGGAGGAAAATATATTTGGATTAGTACAAATGATTAATTTTAAAATCTTATAGTACTAAATTTGAAGTGGAAGTATGAAATCAAGAGTATTTATTCTGATACACATTATATGTTCAGTTCAGTTCAGTTCAGTCGCTCAGTCGTGTCCAACTCTTTGCGACCCCATGAATCTCAGCACATCAGGCCTCCCTGTCCATCTCCAACTCCCGAAGTTCACTCAGACTCATGTCCATACAGTCCGTGATGCCATCCAGCCATCTCATCCTCTGTCGTTCCCTTCTCCTCCTGCCCCCAATCCCTCCCAGCATCAGAGTCTTTTCCAATGAGTCAACTCTTCTCATGAGGTGGCCAAAGTACTGGAGTTTCAGCTTTAGCATCATTCCTTCCAAAGAAATCCCAGGAATGATCTCCTTCAGAATGGACTGGTTGGATCTCCTTGCAGTCCAAGGGATTCTCAAGAGTCTTCTCCAACATCACAGTACAAAACATCAATTCTTCGGTGCTCAGCTTTCTTCACAGTCCAACTTTCACATCCATACCTGACCACTCGAAAAGCCATAGCCTTGACTAGATGGACCTTTGTTGGCAAACTAATATCTCTGCTTTTCAATATGCTATCTAGGTTGGTCATAACTTTTCTTCCAAGGAGTAAGCGTCTTTTAATTTCATGGCTGCAGTCACCATCTGCAACAATTTTGCAGCCCCCCCAAAATGAAGTCTGACACTGTTTCCACTGTTTCCCATCTATTTCCCATGAAGTGATGGGACCAGATGCCATGATCTTTGTTTTCTGAATGTTGAACTTTAAGCCAACTTTTTCACTCTCCACTTTCTGTATATATGTAATATTTACATGCAAGATATATATATATATATATATATAATATAATATGTACATACATACTTATAGTATGTTTCTGTGTGTATATATATACACATACAGGCTAATTTATACTTCAATAAGGATAATAAGTTTGAGTTAAATTTATTGATAAAATATTTTTTAAAGAGTTAAACAAAGAGAAAGTATATATCTTGTACCACTAACTAAATAATAGATGAAGAGTATCTCTTTTAATAATATTTCTACTAAAAATAAGCAATAAATGATGGAATTGAAATATTACTAATTTGGCAGCTTTTCAATGGCTATATAGCATTTCTTAGTATGATCATACAATTATTTACTTTAATTATTTTATCAAATACTGTGTATTTACAAGGGAGAAGGAACTGGCAACCCATTCCAGTATAATTGCCTAGAGAATTCTGTGGATGGAGGAGCCTGGTGGGCTGCTGTCCATGGGGTCAGACAGAGTTTGACATGACTGAAACGACTTAGCATGCATGCATGCATTGGAGAAGGAAATGGCAAACCACTCCAGTATTCTTGCCTGGAGAATCCCAGGGACGGAGGAGCCTGGTGGGCTGCCATCTAGGGGGTCGCACAGATTCAGACACGACTGAAGCAACTTAGCAGCAGCAGCAGCAGTGTATTTAAAAACATAAAAATATGAAAGATACAACAAAGACTTGTGTTCTATCCCCAAGTTTAAGAAATATGTCAATAACTTTGAAATTCTCTATATGTCAGATATCCCATTCTTTCTCCTGGGTCATTTCATAGGTAAACTTGGCTGTTCTCAAAGTTTCTTGTTCTGTGCTATCTCCAAGATTTTATTTGATTTCTTTACATATATTATATATAGTTATTTTAAACTCTGTGTCTGAAAATTTCAGTATCCAGTCTTGAGGCCTGGACATTATATGTCTAATGCTTCCATTTGACCATGAGATCATCTTGTAGATTTTGTCATTTTTTTCTCCCATCAGTCCAAAATTTTTGTATCTTTATTTATGAAAATGCAGTTTGAAGCTTAGATTAAAGGTGAGTCTTTTCCTAAAGAAAATGTACCTATGCTTGGAAAGATGTTTGCCAAACTATTAACCTGGAATCATTTTCAAATGAATTCTCAGCTTGAGGTTTTTAAGACTACACCACAAAGGTGAATTTTCTTATCACTCGCTCTTCAATGTCTACTTAAGAGTACACGGAACAAAGGAAAAATCAATACAAACAGCCAAAAGAGCTATATTGAATACTGTGGTTGGCACTTTAAATTGTGAGTTACAGGGATATGACCATGTTTTCTTGCCCTGTAATACTGACAGCCTTCTTGTGCTTTATACTTTATCTCATTTTATCTTCAAACTACTCTAGACAGTCAACATTAGTGACATCTGTTCTAAAAAACTAAAGTTCATAGAACTTAGCTAACTTTTCCCACAGCATTCTCAGTTTGTGCCTACCTTTTCTGTCACTTCGCATTACTATAGGACTTGGAGATGGTGTGGTTTCTCATTAATTCTCATTACCATTTTCAGCAGATTTCTCCTTTCTGCTTGCATTTTTTTTTAAGTCCTTCAGAGTGCCTGATTTCAGACTAGATCTCCTATTAGTCCTCCATTTTGCTGTCACTCAAACTTTTCAAGGTTCTTTTCTTGGTTAGTAAATATCTTAGTCCCTAGTCCATTCCCTTTTCAACTTTTTGCCTGTCATTTTGCCATGACTTGACCCTCCACTTTATTGATATGTTCAGTATTTAGCCTCTCAAAAATGTTATATATAAGCACTCACGTCTGGCCACTTACGTGCTCTCTTTCCAGTTCACTTTAACTTCTTCTCTCCAATAATTACTTTGCCTCCATTGAAACATCCTATCCCTTGACCCAAACTATTCTTCACTGTCATCTGCCTTATCTTCCTCTCAGTTTTCTCTTTAACCATGCTAGCTTCCATGATTAATCACTCCCTTGTAGAAGCCCTCTACTCCTTTGCCTTTCTCTAGTGCTTTTAGAATTTGCCTGGCCAAATGCCAAACCTGATTAAGCTCATAATTCTGCTTACTCTGTGCATGCACCTGAATATTTGAACATGCCTGGAGAGAAAACAGAACCATGCTGACTTTTTCGCACTTTAAATTTATAGTCACTAATCTTCAGTGCACACTCAAAAGTGCTAAGCAATCCTATAATTCCCCAGTAAATTTACTTGTCTACTCATCAAGAAGATTCTTTCTTATTTCCCTCCTCTCAAACATCTTAAACCCTCTCATTTTCCTCATGGACAATCAGTAACATCAATTCTTGCTTTGCTGATAACACAGAAGCCACTAGGAGACAATTCCCTTGGCTTTTTATCATCAGATCTTTCAGACTACATTCACACGCACCCAGTGCTCATTGAACCTGTTAGGATGCTTTGCCAGCAAGCAGCAAAGCACTAAAATGTTTAGATAGGCTTTTTGACATTTCATTAAAGAAAACCAGAGATATGTGATTTCAGGAATGGTTAATTAAAAGTCAACCCACCCATTTACCCACCGAATCCCATCTCCTTTTGTTTATTCAAGGATTTTTATCTCTCAAATAACCCCTGTTTCCTTTGCATCAGCAATTTTCCCCTTTCTAATTAATTATTTCCCTTAACATACAAGTATGCTATAATATTACTTAGTTGAACAATTCTTCCTTTTGACCTGAAGATCCCCATCAATTACACCAAAGAAATAAAAATTTTGGAAAATGTTGTGTATGGTCACTGTCTTCACTTTCTCTTTATTCCCTTTGATCAGATTAAGTTATTACTGACAATCTACATTATATCTTAAGAACTTTCATCTAATTAAAATTATTATATTATTGTGGTTTGCTCTCATCAAAAGTGTTACAAAGTTTTGATGTGTTTTACTAAGTTCCACTGACTTTCTCTTCTTACTTACATCTTTGTTATTTTACAATAGCATCCAGAGGGCTAGGGAAGAGAATTAAAGGATAAGGAGAGGATAAATGAGTTTTTGGAAAAGATCAGCAAGATCCTTGGAAAGGTATAGAAAAGATGGGTGAAGGGAAGACATCTTTATATGAGGGCCTGTCATGACCATCAGCTTCAGAGTCATTACCTTTTATTGTCAACACAGAATACTGTTTACATCTTTGTGGACTCCAATTTGTCCAGTAAAATGCCTTGTTTATAAATAGCTACAAAGTATTTACTTTTCCATTTAAAGTTTTCAAATGCATTTTCAGAAAGATTAACCAAACATCATATGTGATTTGCACAATCTCGTGGTGAGGTTGGGGCTGCCCTGGTGGCTCAGTGGTAAAGAATCTGCCTGCAATGCAGGAGTCGTGGGTTCAACCCTTGGGTTGAGAAGATCTCCTGGAGAAGGGCATAACAACCCACTCTGGTATTCTTGCCTGGAGACCCCATGGACAGAGGATCCTGGCGGTCTACAGTCCATAGAGTTGCAAAGAGTGGACGTGACTGATGTGACTGAGCATGCACCCACATTGGTGAGGTAGACTAAAAAAAAATATTTTTGATTTATTACGTGTGTGATTTGAAGCCAATCATTTAACCTCTCTGCACTCTAATTTTATCACCAGTAAAATGAGTAAAATGTTGCTACCAACATGGTAGAATTAGTGAGGATTGAATTAATTTAGTACCCAGCACATAGCAAGGGTATTTATGTTATCTTTTAAGATGATTGTCATTATTATTTTAAAGAAAGGAAAACGGATATCCATAAAGGTTAGAATTACCCAACTAGAGAAGAGAATGATGAGTTCTTGATCAAAATCCATGTATTTTAATTTTTCAGTGATCTTCTAATTTATCCTATTGTTGAATTCAGAGGGTATCACTTAGCATGGGTTTAAACATAAATTCAATTCCAAGCAAACTTTTATTTCCTTTAGGAGACTGATATTTGTCTTCTTTCCTGACAATGAGAATTAAAAACCTGATTAGCTTTACCTCTGTTCACTGGCTGCTGAGAAGCTGAATCAAATTTAAAGTGTAATCATAGCAATTATCTGTCTTTATTGCCTTCATCTTCATTGCTTTTATCCATGTCTTATTTGCATTCTGCTTTTCCCTGGTAATTAGTTTATATATATATATATATATATATATTTTATTAGCTGTCCTTCTGAATTTCTTAGAAGAATTACTTACCATTGTTGAACAAATAAATCTCTGCTACTATTGTTGGAAGTTGCGACGAAGAGTTGCCCACATGAGAAGTAGATAAATTGCAAGCCAAAGCCTACAATTTGAAGCTTCCACCCTTGTGGCTCTTTATTTAGAGCTCATAATTGAAAACACTATTTGTTTTCTCTGTCTGTGATGTCTTAATATATGCAGAATAGTTCTTCCAATTGTCAGTTACACAAGCCTCTTTTGTTTCTCAGGCTCAGCTGCTCTGGGGGACAACAGTCTTTCTTTTGAAGTGCTCACACCAGGGTTCTCCAAAATTAACACATTTGCCACAGAACTTCTACCTTTTTTCAATCCTCTGTCTCTTTCTAAATTGAGATACAATATACAGGGTAAAATGTATAAAGTATATTACTCAATTATGCAGTTTAAGAATTATTTGCATGTTTACATCCTTTTAGCCACCACTCAAATCAAAATATAAAATATTTCCAGCACTCCATAAGATTCCTTTGTGCCTATCTTGTCTACAACCACTGCCCCCAAGACATAACCACTATTCTGACTTCTATCATCATCAATTAATTTTGTCTGTTCTTGAACTTTCTGTAAGTGAAATCATGCAGAGAATATGGACATTTTTGTGCATTTAGCTTTTCACCCCACTTCACCTATCTATGAGATTCATTCCTGGTTTTTCTTTTTGTTTTTTGGGGGGTTTTTTTGGTGCCTGTGTTTGGCAGGTGTTATTTGTTTGCTTGCTCGCTACACCTAAATGGCTCTATTCAGTTCATACAGCAGATTATTTTATTGCTATGTCCTAACCCATTGTATGAATATACCTCAATGTATATTTCCATTCTCCTTTTGATAGGCATTTAGCTTTTCTCCAGTGTGGGATTATTATGAATACAGCCACTTTGAACACTGTATATTGGCTACAAATCCACCTGGGCACTTAGATGATGTAGAAGAGGTGAAACTATAGAAGCATCCATCCTTTCCATCTCTCCTGAGTTTTTGTTATGAAACTCCTCAGTTCTTTGTCAAGCTATGATAAAGAGACAAGTCTTACAAAAGAGGAAGAGAGGACCTAAAATATCAGTTAGAAGGATAGAATAGGAAAATCTCACTTGCTATGAAAAATGTTGCTCTCCACAATTCCTTTATAATCACAAAACTAATGGACATTTTAGTGTTCTTTACACCCTGTTTTACTTTGTACCCACAATGTAATAGAGGAAAGAAAAGGCTTATTAGCAGTGGCCATCCCTTATAGATTATTTTCCTCCCCAGTCCTAATTTATATTCCTTTCTCTTTAACATTGACCCTTGCTCCTCTGCTTATCTGAGGCAGAGGTAGAGGATAGCCAATGGTTTTCCTAATCTGATCTTATCTGGAGCTCACTGGCAATTCCTCTCTACTGTTTGTACTGTATTCTCTATGCACAGAAGTTGTTCCCTTTCTTGTCTTATGTAAACGGTGATATCTTACAGGAATGTGACTTGAAAGAATCCTACAGGTTTTCTTCATCCTTACAAATTTATCTGAACCATTTTACATACATATAGTTATTTTGTTATTCACTGATACTGCTGATAGATTAAAATACATTAAAAAGAATTCAAAATGGTTTTCCCCTTTCATCTTACATTTTGTCTTTTTTATCTAGATGTATCATTTCTTATCAACTTTTTGCAGAGATCTGATTTCTTATTGGGTTCATCATCACAATATCATTCTTTACTTACTTTATTTTATATATGAGTTTTGAATTCTTATCTATTTTCTTTACAGGGATTCAGAATCTAGTATATAGTTCTCTGTTGCAAACCAGTGGAAGAATATTAAAAAGCGGAGGTAGAGAGGTGTGAAATATGTAACACTGTTTTTCAGGATCTGGGAAAACTGAAGCATTTATATGTTGATAAACTTATTATGATGTAATATAGTTGCATTGCTACTTACAATATATTTTAAATATGTATTGTCTTTCAAGAAAGTTAGATAAGTATCCTCAGTTCTCCTAAGTCTTATACCTAACCAATTCTGAGTAAATTCTGGAATTAGAAAGAAGCAGATTACCCAGACCAATTCCCCTGCCTTAGTCATCTCAGGCTGCTGTAACAAACTACCAAAGTCTGGGTGTCTTAAACAGCAGAAATTTATTTCCCACTGTTCTGGAGAATGAGAAATCCAAAATCAAGGTACCAGTCAGTCAATATGGTTCCTGGGTGAGAGCTCTCTTCTTGGCTTGTAGACGGCTGACTTCTGGCTATGTTTTTACTATGTTCTGACTGGCTATGCTCTTACACATCATCAGAAAAAAAAAAAAGAGACAGAGAGATGGAGACAAAAAAAGAGAGAAATTTCTTTCTCTTCTTATAAAACTACAAATCTCATTTTGAAAACTCCACAGGTTAGAGTTGTTGTGCTAAGTGAATATTGTCATTGTCAATTTGGTGCTCCCCCACATCATCTCTCTTTCTTTGCAGTGTCTCATCCTTTGACAGTGTCTGCATGGCTCTCACTCCAGCAGGCTAATCTGTAGCTCCTTGTAGCATGGCCGCCACCGTCCAGAAGACAAGACAGAGTCCCCAGGCGCCTTCGTCCAGATCCAGAACAGGCACGTCATCACTCCTTCTACATTCTGTTTATTGAAACAAGTCGCCGGCCATCTAAATCAAGGGGTGGGAGGGGGCCAATAGAAACAGACTACATTTCTGGATGAAGGGAGCCGCAGAATTTCATCGCCAAAGGTGACAAGACAGAACAACAT
Organism: Ovis aries; assembly: GCF_016772045.2. Taxonomy (NCBI): domain Eukaryota; kingdom Metazoa; phylum Chordata; class Mammalia; order Artiodactyla; family Bovidae; genus Ovis; species Ovis aries. The sequence continues at coordinate 155,812,370 of NC_056055.1, read as the reverse complement.
TGCAGCCACCTTTGGAAATGCTCTGCTACATCCAGAATGTAATAAAGTCAGCCAGGACCACCTCTTCTCCCTTACAATCTGCCAATCAATGTTCCTGATTGTTTTCATTACAATCTTGTCCTACCCAGTTGCAATGACCTGAAGACTCAGGCCTTATGAGATTATGAATGAATTCTAATCTTGATTTTTAATTCTGGCCCCAATGAATTTTTAATAACGTATTATTAAACTTTATTTTTTTAGAGCAGTTGTAGGTTCATCTCAAAAGTGAGTGGAAGGTACAGTGATTTTTTCTTGCTCCCACCCATGTATAACCTTCTCCATTAACAACAGTGCCACCAGAGTGACACATTTGTTACAGTTGATGAAGCTACCCTGACATATCACTATGTTTGAACCCCAAATCCATAGTTTACATTAGGCTTCCCTCTTGGTGTTGTACATTCATTGAGTTTGGACAAATTTATAATGATGTGTGTCTGCCATTATAATATCAACTGGCCCAAATGAACTTGGTAAACGTTCATATTTTTCTGAAGTACAGTTTTGCTCATTCTTTTAACAGCCTGAGGTTGAAAATCCCACCTCACTGAGAGGAAACAGGGAAGAATTGAACAGTGTTGTTAGAAAGATTCTGTACAGAGTGACTACAGTTCAACTCTCTGTAAATATTGCTAATTGTTCTCAGTGCTATATATAAGCTCCGTTTAAGAACTAAAGACCGTTAGCACACTCCCATCTAAACTTTTGCTTGCTCTTTGCTAAACATCCCTCTCCTCTGTTATTAATGCCAGTCTTCATTAGCATGACCATTCTCTTACCTGTGGACTTCATTTAGCTGATATATCTCTTAATGGGTGTACAGTTCATTTGGAGGGGCTGGGAAGTGCAAAATAGATAGTGTCATCTATGCCCTCGATCTGGATGCTATAAATCTATTGACATTCCTGTCTTTGTTTAAGCCTGTGAACAAACAAAAATTCTTAGGCTTTGTTCACACTTTCTGTTCAGTTATCTCTCCCTCATCCTAGAGATAATATATCCATTTTGTTGTGTATAAACTTAAGTAAAATCTCTAGGGACATTTGAAGAACTATTGAAAATTTACTTTCACCTCACTCTGTTCGGGGTAGAGCACAACAAAAAAATTAAAAGTATATAGATTTTCTAATAAAACTTATAAATGAGAAACTCATAATTTTAAATACTGCTAAAATTTACTCCTTCAGACTCATTACTCTCCAAATATACAAATCTTGAACACTGTTAGGTAATAGCTATACGCTACTTCATAATGGGGGCAGTACAGATCTGGTTGTTAAATAAGGTCATTAACTCTGCATGTCTTAAAATAAGAATGGTTCCATTCTTAATAAGTTTTTGCTAAACATAATGGAGCATTTAGAAAAGTATTCTCAAATAGTTACTTGTCATAAAACCCTGAGGTAAGATTTGGTTATAGGTCTCAGCTCCTATTATTGTGTTCCATTAAAATGTGCTGATGGTTTATTCTTTTGTATTAAGAAAAGTCTTCACACCTGGGATTCTTTATTCTAATATCCACCCAAGTTTTTAATTGTACCCCCTAAGATACACTTATTTATTCAGTTAAAATGTCAGTTTCTTTTTTGTATAAAATGACCACCCATGATCATACCTCTTTTCTTCATTGTTTCATTCAGCACCTGTGCTAGATGGAAGGCATATACCAGTGACCCAGGCAGGCATGCTCCATGATTCTGTGGAACTTACATTCTTATGGGGAAAAAATAGATAAAAAGGTGCAGTATGTCACTGGACTGCCAGGATTTTGGAGGCCATCAAATGATGTAAATAGATGAGGAGATGTTGTAAACCACTCACTTAAATCTAAGACATTAAGAAGCTGGTAACCAAACCCATAAGCCTTGAGAAATTGACTCTCCATGAATTACATGTATTCAAATCATCCAAGTATATTTTGGAAGACTTTTTAGAAAACTCAAGAGGTTCCTGGAAGCATGGAAAGCAGGGCAGTGTTATTTCTTCCAAGTTGTTTTAATAAAACTCTATTAAAATAAATGTACATGAACTGACCAGAAAAATGTGTATTATAATTTTAGATACAAGTTTTATAAAGAAATGAAAAGGAATCAGAAAGCAATGCAAAGTAAGGAGAGGTGAAAGGAAGGAAGAAAACTTACATGGCAGTGGAACAAGGGCTCTCTGAATCTGTGGTGGTGGTATTTGAACAGAGACCTGACTCCTGAGGAGATGTGCAGTCATTCAGGTCAGAGGCACAGAATATGAGAAGGCCAGAAGGTGGATCAAATTTTGTAAGAAAAGGGAGAGTGGTAGGAGCTGAGGTTGAGGAAGTGAGGAAGGATAGGTCATGAAATGATTTGCATGCCATGAACATGTTGCTCAGCTTTTAGTTTAGAATACAATGGAAGTTATAGCAAAATGGCTGGTGCTGCACTTAGAAGTATTCTAAGGCTGCCTAAGTATTCCTACTCAAAAGGCTGCCTTTTTTGAGCAGGATCTGCAGCAGGAAGCAATTCTGTGACAAATTCAGATTGTGGTACAAGCAGTTTTGCCACTTGATGCATAAGATATGGCAAATTCCAGAGTTCTTTAAGCATCTGTGGTAAATAATAGCAACATATTGAATCTTGGGGAACCCCCAGGAAGAGATTTCAAAACAAAATCTTTAGGTTCTGAAGCAAGATTGGACAGTATGCAGAAGAGGAGCCTACACTGTTCAAAAATCATCTCCTGCTGTGGTATTGGACCTGGTGGAGAAAGTGCCTGACCATAGCATATCAAAAGTCTATGCAACCAGAGTTTTCATCATAAATTAGTTATTTTCACTCATCAAGTTATAAGGTCTGGTAAGAACAGCAACAATCTACCATACAAGGAAAGGTCTACATTTGGGATCATTCCTGAACAGACAGCTCAGAGCCCAAAGACATTCCTTGCACCAGTGACTCTGAGTATAATTACACATAGGATTTAATAAGGTATTTATTAAGTTTCTGTCTGATAGAGAAGGAAAAACCTGGCCAGGTTCAAAGGTTTATCAAGCCACACAAAAATTTGTATCCATCAATGTTCATAGCAATATTATTTACAGAAGCCAAAAAGTGGAAACAATCAAAATGTTATCAACTGATGACTAAAGAAAACATGTGATATATTCATAAATGGAAATCATTTAACCATATAAAGTACTAATACATGATACAACATTGATAACTCTTAAAAATATTGTTGTTGAGTGAAAGAAGTCAGTTACACAGGACCACATACTGTATGATTCCACTTATACAAAATGTCCAGATTAAGCAAATTTACAGAGACAGGAAGCACATTAGTGATTGCCCATTACTAGGTATAGAAGGTTTGGAGGATAATGGTTAGGAGGGAGGGTCATTAAAATGTGCAAAAATGAGTTGTGTGATGAATGCACAGTTTTGTGAGTATATGAAAAGCCATTCCATTGTGTAATATAAATGGGTGGGGCAATTGTATGGGGCATGCTTTATATTTCAATAAAGCTGTTTTTAAAAAAGATGGATTGGCTTGTTAGCATGTCAAATGCTTAAAACTGGTTACTAATATATTACAGCTCTACATAGCAATCCTCATGAAAGATAGCAATGAGGGGGAAATTCTTTCAATTGTCAGAACTTCAAGCAAGTCTCCTAGCCATCAATTTAGAGGAGAGGGAGAAAGGGTTGAAATTAAGAATATACACAGATTCTTCATCAGTGACAAATAGTTTGGTTGATTGGTCAGGGACCTGGGAGGAACAAGTCTTAAAGCAACAAAGCAGTAAGTTCTGAGAAAGGAATAGATAGATAGATCTATGGGAATGAACACACAATGTGCGGATCTTTTTGTCCCACATTAACTATTACCAGGAACATCCACTATACTTAAAATCAGTGGATAGGGTGATCATCCCACAGAGCTTCACCAAATGCTACCCTCACCCACTTCATTGCTTGTACAACAGGCCCAAAATGGAGAGGCCCTTAGAGCAAGGATGGAAAATATGTGTAGGTCCCAGATTGAACTAGCTACTGTTGTTGCTGAATATCAAACCAGCCTTGGGAAAAACTCTGAGATGAGACCCCATTAATCTAGGAGATTAATAAGTAACTCGGAACACGTTGATCACATCAGACCTACCTCTTCCATCTTTGGAGGGGCATCAATTCATCATTATTTACATAAAACAGATTATGAATATGGGTTTGTCTTTCATGACAATAGTGCCTCAGCTAGCATCACTGATAAAGGGTTCTGAGTATCTACCAGATAGAATCCAGCGTAACACAGCTTTGGACCAAGGAATCCACTCTTTTTGAAGGAAGTGTGATGATGGGCATATGACCTTGAATCCCATTGTTTCTGCCTCATACCATATCATGGTGAAGCTAGAGATTGATAGAAATTTGGAACAGTTTGTTAGTCACAATTCTAAGATGTGTCCCCAAGAGTTCGATCCCCCAGTATATACATATCTTTTCCCAGTTGTTCAAACACTAATCTAATTTTTCAATAAAGGAATTTACTTATGAAATTAATATTCCAAATCAGTTGATCTTAAGATAGGGCGACTATCTGGATCAATCTATCACATGAGCCCTTAAACGCAGACAACTTTCTCTGGTTGGTGACAGAAGGGTAAATTAGAGATTCAAAGCAATAGCAGATGTGGTGTACTGTCGCTGATTTGAAGATGGAAGGGGACACTTGGCAAAATAATTCAATCACCTTTGATGAGCTGAATGATCACCCTAACGATATCTAGCAAAGACTTCACAGAGGACTTTAGTCCTAAAACCACAAGGAACTGAATTTTGCCAATAACCCGAATGAGCTTAGGAGTAGATTTTTTTATCCCTGAGCTGGTTCCAAATATGAAAAGGAGTACGTCAAGGCTGTATATTGTCACCCTGCTTATATAACTTCTATGCAGAGTACATCATGAGAAATGCTGGGCTGGAAGAAACACAAGCAGGAATCAAGATTGTTGGGAGAAATATCAATAAGCTCAGTTATGCAGATGACACCATCCTTATGGCAGAAAGTGAAGAGGAACTAAAAAGCCTCTTGATGAAAGTGAAAGAGGAGAGTGAAAAAGTTGGCCTAAAGCTCAACATTCAGAAAACGAAGATCATGGCATCTGGTCCCATCACTTCATGAGAAATAGATGGGGAAACAGTGGAAACAGTGTCAGACTTTATTTTTGGGGGCTCCAAAATTACTGTAGATGGTGACTGCAGCCATGAAATTAAAAGATGCTTACTCCTTGGAAGAAAAGATATGACCAACCTAGATAGCATGTTGAAAAGCAAAGACATTACTTTGCCAGCAAAGGTCCATCTAGTCAAGGCTATGGTTTTTCCTGTGGTCATGTATGGATGTGAGAGTTGGACTCTGAAGAAGGCTGAGCGCCGAAGAATTGATGCTTTTGAACTGTGGTATTGGAGAAGACTCTTGAGAGTCCCTTGGACTGCAAGGAGATCCAACCAGTCCATTCTGAAGGAGATCAGCCCTGGGATTTCTTTGGAAGGAATGATGCTAAAGCTCAAACTCCAGTACTTTGGCCACCTCATGCGAAGAGTTGACTCATTGGAAAAGACCCTGATGCTGAGAGGGATTGGGGGCAGGAGGAGAAGGGGACGACAGAGGAGGAGATGGCTGGATGGCATCACTGACTCGATGGACATGAGTCTGAGTGAACTCTGGGAGTTGGTGATGGACAAGGAGGCCTGGCGTGCTGCGATTCATGGGGTCGCAAAGAGTCGGACACGACTGAGTGACTGAACTGAACTGAACTAAGCCTCCAGATGAGAACTAACCCAACCAACTCTGATTTCAGCCTTGTGGTACCCTGAAGTTAGTCAAGCTGTGCTGAACTTCTGACCTACAGGAAGTGAGTTAATAAGTGGGAGTTGTCTTCACTCCCTAAGTTTGCGGTAATTTGTTACTCAGCTATAGCAAACTAATACAGGTGGCCTCTGAACAGTACACCTAGAATGCCAGGCTTATGGGATTGGAGCATTTTCTTTCAAGCTGCTGTATAGAATTTGAATTATCAACTATTATATGATGTTATGCCCCACCAGGTAGAATAATTAGGTCTTGGAACAGAGAGGTGGAAGTCAGGGTGGACTATCTCATTTCACTTTCTACTTCTCCTCTCCACAACTTTAGGCTCATTTGGACTAGAGATCCTGGTTCCAGCCATGACGTGATGGGGCCTTCCACCAGGAGATGCAGGGAAGGTTCCCCTAAACTGAAAGCTATGATGGCCACCTGGTCATTTATTGATCCTCACACCAGTAAGTACAGGTAAAAAATGAAATTGACTTACTGATGTGAAGAAATGAGCCTTATTTTCATGAAGAAATAGTGATGCTATGTAATGGAGGCAGACATGATTATACTTGGAACTCAGGAAGTCCCACAGGGCTCTTCTTGGTTTGGGTCTTTTTCACCCCCAGTAATAGGCAAACCACGATTAGGCAATTAATCAAAAGCCATGATTAGGCAGTTAGTCAAAAGCTTTAGCCTGTCAGATTTAGCCTGACAAGTGTATAGTAATGAGAGTTTCAGACCCCAAGGGTACAAGGTAATGATGATCCAATAGGCTATTCACCTAGTGATTTTCAGCTTGGAAAGGGGGTGAGTTTCCCCCCATGGGATACATTTGCAATATCTAGAGACAGTTTTTCCAGTGGTCATGTATGGATGTGAGAGTTGGACTATAAAGAAAGCTGAGCACCAAAGAGTTGATGCTTTTGAACTGTGGTGTGGAGAAGACTCTTGAGAGTCCCTTGGACTGCAAGGAGATCCAACCAGTCTATCCTAAAGGAGATTAATCCTGGGTGTTCTTTGGAAGGACTGATGTTGAAGCTGAAACTCCAATACTTTGGCCGCATGATGTGAAGAGCTGACTCATTTGAAAAGACCCTGATGCTGGGAAAGATTGCAGGCAGGAGAAGGGGACGACAGAGGATGGGGTGGTTGGATGACATCACCGACTCAATGGACATGGGTTTGGGTGGACTCCGGGAGTTGGTGATGGACAGGAGGCCTGGTGTGCTGCAGTTCATGGGGTCACAAAGAATCAGACACGGCTGAGCAATTGAACTGAACTGTACTACTGGTGTCTGTGAGTTGAAGTCAGGAATGGTACCTAACATCTTCCAAGGCATCTCCCGTAACAAAGAATCATTTGTCCCAAAATGTTAATAGTGTTGAGGTTGAAGCACTCTGACTTAATTCAACAGAAATACTGACCAAAGTTAAATGGAATGTAGAAATATTGATAGAGATAGATGATAAATATTTGGGGAGTGTTGAAGAGGAAAAGAATAGCTGTATTGCTTTGCCAGGCAAAAAGGGCCACAGTGGGCTAATGCTCTCAAAACTGTGTCCCCAAGAAAAATGATAAATATTTATCTCCACCTTGAGATCAATTTCAGGAATGGACTTATGCTGTACCATCTGAGCCACCAGGGAATTCCATTGTATTCTATATGTATATAAAAAATATAACAATTCACTTTCTTGAGATTAAGTAAATTGTGCATGAATCAGAGTGGTACAAAAGGTGCACTATCATTTAGCTCTCAGGGTGCTATCCTTGATGGACCTTAACTTTTCTAGGCCCTCAGACCTGCCTTCCAATTTCCAGCGTCTTTTACTTTGGGCTTGAGTGCTCTGTCTCTGCCTCTCTCTCTGGGTCCACTGGAGCCTGTTACACATGAATGAGCGGCTGGCCAGAAATGCTGGGGAATTAATGCCTGTGGTCCCTACCTGCCATGCCTTGTAGGAACAACCTCAGCAAATGTCTAAGAGGAACTGACTTCTTTGTTCATCTAAGTGGGATTCCTTAAGGCACATGCTATATGCCGACTTCTAGAATTCCCTATGGGATTCACTTGCTCATAGTGGCAGTTTGCTTGATAATACATTGTTTATGACTTTCTCTGTGTTATGCCCCGTCTGACTGGTGTTCCTTGGGATCAGCTGTCAAATAAACTCTTTATACCTCAATCCACACCATGGTGTGATTCTGGGGAAACCTAAATTAAAACAGAAACTTTTGGAGATGTTTAAATCAGAGAATAACATCATCTAACTGATATTTTTAAATAGCTCCTGTAGCTGTTTTATAACAAATGTGTAGTTGAAAGAGCGAGCAGTATTGAGAAATGCTGAGGGCTTGACCTCAGATAGGAGCATAGGTTTGGATTACAACTGGGTATATTAACAATAGAACTGAAGATAGAGAAAAATGTGACAATTTGGCCTAAATAATTAGATGTGTTCTTCAGAACATGTGGAAAAGAAAGCTGCTGACACAGGGGTGCTGAGGATATAGAACAGGGCAGAGAGAATAAAAATTTATTTCTTTGCATATAGCCACTTGGTGAACTCTGATTCCTAACATTAGGCATTAGGTAACAGTTATATGTGTAAATCTGGAGGTCTGAGAATTCAGAAAATTAAGTTGGAAGTAATAAACATATGAATGGCATTTCTTCTGTTATATAACAGAAAAAAGTGCAATGTTATGATTAATATTTGACAAGTGCTAGAAAAAATGCTTGTACATTATTAAAGTTTAAAGAACTGGAATTTGATATTTAGAGAAGTCTGAATTATTTTATTTTACTATTATAGAAGAAGTCTCAAGTCACTCCAATTATAGTTTAGGGGGATAATGAAATCTATTGGCTCTGAGAATGATGTTCAAGCTCTGAGTAAATATTTCCTTCTTGTATGAAAAAAAAGCAATTATACTTCAGCAGTCAGAGTTTATAAATGGCAACCTTTAAAACACATTTTAAGAAGTAAAATGATCACAAATCATTTTACCAAAATGCAAAAATGAGTATTCATTTTTGTACAATATCTATTAATATCATAACCAAAACATTATCTTGTTTTTAATTTTTACTTTGCATGTCTTGAAACATTTCTGAGTTTATCAAGTGTATATTTTTAGAACATGATTTTCAATCACTAAAACTCATTTCATCATATGGTTTTAAGACAATTTGCTTATAGTTAGACATTGAGTTTATTTATAATATTCTGTTATTATACTATAGCACACACTTACTAAGCCTTTGACTACACCTCTGATCATTTTCTTTGGTTACATACCTAGAAATGAGAAAGTTATATAAGGCTGCATGGCATATATTGTTATCATGTAATCTAACAAGTCTGTGCCAATTTAATACCTACTGTGCCAATTTAATACCTGTCCTTATTATTGCCAGAATTAAGGATTGCCTTGGCCAATTTGATATATATATTTCACTTCAGTTGCTCAGTCGTGTCGGACTCTTTGGGACCCCATGAATCGCAGCACGCCAGGCCTCCCTGTTCATCACCATCTCCCGGAGTTCACTCAGACTCACGTCTATAGAGTCCATGATGCCATCCAGCCATCTCATCCTCGGTCATCCCCTTCTTCTCCTGCCCCCAATCCCTCCTAGCATCAGAGTCTTTTCCAGTGAGTCAACTCTTCTCATGAAGTGGCCAAAGTACTGGAGTTTCAGCTTTAGCATCATTTGTTCCAAAGAAATCTCAGGGCTGATCTCCTTCAGAATGGACTGGTTAGATCTCCTTGAAGTCCAAGGGACTCTCAAGAGTCTTCTCCAACACCACAGTTCAAAAGCATCAATTCTTCGGTGCTCAGCCTTCTTCACAGTCCAACTCTCACATCCATACATGACCACAGGAAAAACCATAGCCTTGACTAGATGGACCTAAGTCGGCAAATTAATGTCGCTGCTTTTGAATATACTATCTAGGTTGGTCATAACTTTTCTTCCAAGGAGTAAGCATCTTTTAATTTCATGGTTGCAATTACCATCTGCAGTGATTTTGGAGCCCCCAAAAATAAAGTCTGACACTGTTTCCACTGTTTCCCCATCTATTTTCCATGAAGTGATGGGACCAGATGCCATGATCTTCGTTTTCTGAATGTTGAGCTTTAAGCCAACTTTTTCACTCTCCTCTTTCACTTTCATCAAGAGGCTTTTAGCTCCTCTTCACTTTCTGCCATAAGGGTGGTGTCATCTGCATATCTGAGGTTATTGATACTTCTCCCAGCAATCTTGATTCCAGCTTGTGTTTCTTCCAGTCCAACATTTCTCATGATGTACTCTGCATATAAGTTAAATGAGCAGGGTGAAGATATACAGTCTTGACATACTCCTTTTCCTATTTGGAACCAGTCTGTTGTTCCATGTCCAGTTCTAACTGTTGCTTCCTGACCTGCATACAGATTTCTCAAGAGGCAGGTCAGGTGGTCTGTATTCCCATCTCATTCAGAATTTTCCACAGTTTATTGTGATCCACACAGTCAAAGGCTTTGGCATAGTCAATAAAGCAGAAATAGATATTCTTCTGGAACTCTCTTGCTTTTTCCATGATCCAGCGGATGTTGGCAATTTGATCTCTGGTTCCTCTGCCTTTTCTAAAACCAGCTTGAACATCAGGGAGTTCACGGTTCACATATTGCTGAAGCCTGGCTTGGAGAATTTTGAGCATTACTTTACTAGCATGTGAGATGAGTGCAATTGTGCAGTAGTTTGAGCATTCTTTTGCATTGCCTTTCTTTGGAATTGGAATGAAAACTGACCTTTTCCAGTCCTGTGGCCACTGCTGAGTTTTCCAAATTTGCTGGTATATTGAGTGCAGCAATTTCACAGCATCATCTTTCAGGATTTGAAATAGCTCCACTGGAATTCCATCACCTCCACTAGCTTTGTTCGTAGTGATGCTTTTTGAGGCCCTCTTGATTTCATTTTCCAAGAAGTCTGGCTCTAGATTAGTGATCACATCATCATGATTATCTGGGTCATGAAGATCTTTTTTGTACAGTTCTTCCGTGTATTCTTGCCACCTCTTCTTAATATCTTCTGCTTCTGTTAGGTCCATACCATTTCTGTCCTTTATCGGGCCCATCCTTGCATGAAATGTTCCCTTGGTATCTCTAATTTTCCTGAAGACATCTCTAGTCTTTCCCATTCTGTTCTTTTCCTCTATTTCTTTGCATTGATCACTGAGGAAGGCTTTCTTATCTCTTCTTGCTATTCTTTGGAACTCTGCATTCAGATGCTTATATCTTTCCTTTTCTCCTTTGCCTTTCACCTCTCTTCTTTTCACAGCTATTTGTAAGGCCTCCTCAGATGGCCATTTTGCTTTTTTGCATTTCTTTTCTATGGGGATGGTCTTATTCCCCTGTCTCCTGTACAGTGTCAAGAACCTCTTTCCATAGTTCATCAGGCACTCTATCTATCAGATCTAGTCCCTTAAATCTATTTCTCACTTCCACTGTATAATCATAAGGGATTTGATTTAGGTCATACCTGAATGGTCTAGTGGTTTTCCCTACTTTCTTCAATTTCAGTCTGAATTTGGGAATAAGGAGTTCATGATCTGAGCCACAGTCAGCTCCTGGTCTTGTTTTTGTTGACTGTATAGAGCTTCTCCATTTGGCTGCGCAGAATCTAATATAATTGTTGTATCTATCATTTATTTGTAAAAATTTGCCTGATAAAAACTGTATCTCTTCTTTCTACAAATTCACAAAATTGTCCCTATGTGCCATCACTGTTTCATTTTTGCATGCAATGACATTGTTTACAAAAGTTACATATTATATATAGTCAGTGGAACTCTTTCTTTGATGTTTTCCTTTCTTTGTATGCCTGTGTTTTATTTTCATACTCTCAACAATAAACAGTAAAAATTTTCATCTAGTTTTTCTAGTGTCCTCATTTTATATATTGATACTTGAAATTTTAATCCAACTGAAAATAAATTTGGTTTCAAGTAGGATAGAGAAATGATGTCTTAGATTTCTTTTTAATTCCATATATTGATTAATCATTACAAATTTGAAGATATTACAATCGATTTCTCAACAGTTTATTTTATTTACTTAATTTCACTATTTATATTTTGGAATGTTATTTGGAGTAGTGCTTATCATGAATTTTCATTTTCATAATATAAAATCACTTTTATTATGTTTGTTGATTATCTTTCCAGTTTTTAAAAAATTACTGTTAAACTTGAAAATATTTTAAGTCACCATCACTCTGCTACCTGAACCACTTATATCTATAAATGTACTTGGTGAAAATGGACATCTGTTGTACCTTTTACAATGCTATGCTACACCCTGCCTTGTGATGCTGGAGCTCAGGCTCCACAAGCCACACTTCTTCTTTGCGTCAGGTTCCTGGAGGGACTCTATAGGCAGAAGAGGATCAAGGAACTAGCTCCTTCTTATCTGCTTCCTGTGGACTCAGGTAAATTTCTGTTCCTGTGAGCATCTCCCTAGGAATACTTCTCCACTTTGGTATCAGCAATTTCTTCCCAGAAAAGCAGCTGTATTCATTTTACAGATTTTCCGGCCCTCACACAATCAGCCTAATCATGTCCTCTCAGAGACTCCAGAACCAATTGCCTGTGTTCCCTTCTCAAAGTTCTTTCAGTTCTATGAGACCTTCTCTACACACTTCAAAGTATTAATGCATCCAACTTCTTCCTTTTGTTCCCTCAGCCCTGGAAGTGGTAAGGAGAAGGAAACAGCAACCCACTCCCGTACACTTGCCTGGAAAATCCCATTGACTGAGGAGCCTACCTACAGTCCATGGGGTTGCCAAGGGTCGGACACGACTGAGCGACTTCACTTTCACTTTTCACTTTCATGCACTGGAGAAGGAAATGGCAACCCACTCCAGCATTCTTGCCTGGAGAATCCCTGGGACAGAGGAGCCTGGTGGGCTGCCGTCTAAGGGATCGCACAGAGTCGGACACAACTGAAGCGACTCAGCAGCAGCAGGAGTGGTAACTGCTTTTGAAATTGCTATCGTTGTGAACTACAGAGTTCCCTTTTTATTTAAGTCATCTAGCTAAGAGCTTCATACCATTCTCCTTTAATTGGGTTATTTTCCTCACTGGACTCTTAATAACTGGAAAAAAGTATTTCTCCCTGTATTAGTCAGGGTTTTCTAGAGAAACAGTACCAACAGGATGTGTACTTATATGATTGTATACAGTGATGAGATGGGCAAGTGCCAAGATCTTCAGGGTGAGTCAGCAAGCTGAAGATGCAGAAAAGTTGCTAAACCCACACTGGTTTAGTTCTTGTGTGAAGGCTGGCAAGCCTGAGACTTAGGAAGAGCCAGTGTTTCAGTTCAAGTCAGTCAACTTTTCTGTTCATGTCTTCACTGATAAGGGGAGTCACACCCACACTGAGTATCAATTTGCTTTACTTTGTTACTCTCAAGCAAAAGGGCTTCCCCAGTGGCTCAACGGTGAAGAATCTGCCTGCAGTGCAACAGCAGAGAAGGCAATGGCACCCCACTCCTTTACTCTTGCCTGGAAAATCCCATGGAAGGAGGAGCCTGGAAGGCTGCAGTTCATGGGGTCACTGAGGGTCGGACACGACTGAGTGACTTCACTTTTACTTTTCACTTTCATGCACTGGAGAAGGAAATGGCAACCCACTCCAGTGTTCTTGCCTGGAGAATCCCAGGGACAGGGGAGCCTGGTGGGCTGCCATCTATGGGGTTGCAGAGTCGGACATGACTGAAGTGACTTAGCAGCAGCAGTGCAAGAGATGCAGATTAAATCCCTGGGTCAGGAAGATCCCTGGAGGAGGGCATAGCAACCCACTCCAGAATTCTTGCCTGGAGAATCCCATGGAAAGAGGAGCCTGATGGGCTACAGTCGGTGAGGTCACAGAGAGTCAGACACAGCTGAGGTGACTAAGGATGCACTCATGCACTGATGCAAAAACACCCTCACAAAAACACCTGGAATAAGGTTTGACCAACTATCTGGGCCGAAGAGGGCCATGGCACCCCACTCCAATACTCTTGCCTAGAAAATTCAGTGGACAGAGGAGCCTGATAGGCTGCAGTCCGTGGGGTCACTAAGAGTCGGACACGACTGAGTGACTCACTTTCACTTTTCACTTTCATGCATTGGAGAAGGAAATGGCAACCCACTCCACTATTCTTGCCTTGAGAATCCCAGGGATGGAGGAACCTGGTGGGCTGCCGTCTATTGGGTCGCACAGAGTTGGACATGTCTGAAGCAACTTTGCAGCAGCAGCAGCAACTATCTGGGCAATCCAGTGCCTAGTGAAGTTGACACATAAAATTAACCATCACATCTGCATTTATTGACTTCTTTTAAGAAGAGTTGACTCATTGGAAAAGACTCTGATGGTGGGAGGGATTGGGAGCAGGAGGAGAAGGGGACGACAGAGGATAAGATGGCTGGATGGCATCACTGACTCGATGGACGTGAGTTTGAGTCAACTCCAGGAGTTGGTGATGGACAGGGAGGCCTTGCATGCTGCAGTTCATGGGGTCACAAAGAGTCGGACACGACTGAGCGACTGAACTGAACTGAATTGAAGTCTTTCAACAGAATGTGATAGTTATATCTATATGTTCTATATTACATATTCAGAGTTAATTATGATATATTTTCAGTTCAGTTCAGTCGCTCAGTCGTGTCCGACTCTTTGTGACCCCATGAACCACAGCACGCCAGGACTCCCTGTCCATCACCAACTCCCGGAGTTCACCCAAACTCATGTCCATCGAGTTGATGAGATATTTTATACCTTGTTATTTGTGTGCAGCGAGTAGCTTTTCAATATACTTTCTAGCTGATTATTGCTGAGATAAAGGAAAATTTTATTTCCACTTTCACATTAAGTGTTTTCTTCTTCTGAAGTTAAAGAAAGAAAAGAACTATATATTGAAAGGATAATTATGTTTCTAACAGTATATATTAAAAGCTTATGCCAGCATAAATGGAAACTATCTGAAACTTTCATTTGAAATGAAAACTTTCATATTAAAACTTTCGTCGACACTTGAGCAACCTGACTGTCTAGGTGAAGGTCTATATCATAATACATATCCACCAGGAAAAAATGGGGAAGGAATAGTGGAGACTATAGGAAAGACAGGAAATGTCACAGGAGGCATTGCTAAAACTGGCAATTGTTTCCAAAAGAAATTCTATTTATAGTGAGATACAAATCTTATTGTAGATGGATGTGATCTGTGAAGGCATAAAAGAAAATTTCATTTTTTCAATATGAGATTCTTGATTGGCCAATTTTGCTGTGATCAAAACAAGTTTAAAAATAAATGGAGTTATTATGGGGTTTTAAGTTGTTCAGAGAATTCAATATAGAGATGTGAAAGATCTTTATATTGACCCAAATGTTTATCCAGATGAGTGTGATTAATATAAGATAAAATTTGGGGGTCTTAGTTGCAGGATGGCAGAGTTGGTTGTTTGCTAACAGATTTCAACGTGAATAAATTACATTGCTGATAGTGTTGTTCTTCATTTCAACCAAAGTTGAAATGAGGGGATTAAACTGAGCTAGAATTTAGATGAGAGAGGAGAACTTGAATTAGAATGGCCATTTTGTGAAATATTTATATAACATATTAATATTTGTAATGCATTTATTTAGTATGTCTTTCATTAGAATTGGGATAGACAAGCTTTCTCTGTGGAGGTGTCCGATAGTAAACATTTTAGGCTCTGGGGACCAGTCTTTGCCACAGTTACTCCACTCTGACTCTTTGTTAAAGCAGCCACAGACAATAATCAATAATAAACAAATGGACAAAGCTGTGTTCCAACAAAACTTTGTTTACAAAAACAGGCAACAGGCCAGACTTGGGCCCTGGGCTGTAGTGTGCCAATCCTAGCTTTAGAAGTTTAAAAGCAAAGAATGTACAGCTGACTTGCCAGGGAGAAATGTTCGAGGTTTCTCATGATGTACTCTGCATATAAGTTAAATAAGCAGGTTGATAATATACAGCCTTGACGTACTCCTTTTCCTATTTGGAACCAGTCTGTTGTTCCATGTCCAGTTCTAACTGTTGCTTCCTGACCTGGATATAGGTTTCTCAAGAGGCAGGTCAGTTGGTCTGGTATTCCCATCTCTTTCAGAATTTTCTGCAGTTTATTGTGATCCATACAGTCAAAGTTGAATATAATCAAATTTGTTTTCATTATGATGTTAATATACTGATCTGCCTATCCTTACCCTCTTGCAAGGGAAGTTCTATCACCTGTGTCTGTCTGTGTGTTTTAGTCACTTAGTTGTGTTCAATTCTTTGTGATCCCACAGTCTGTAGCCCACCAGGCTCCTCTGTACAGAATTCCAATTTATGGAATTCTCTAGGCAAGAATAGTGGAGTGTGTTGCTATGCCCTTCTCCAGGGGATCTTCCTGACCCAAGGATCGAACCCAGGTCTCCTGCATTGCAGGCAGATTCTTTACCATCTGAGCCACCCTTCTGTTAATAAGGTAGGTACATTACCTGTTCTAAAGTTACCCTCACTTTCAGGATCAGGAGAGTATGGTTTATTTTAGACATGCTCAGTCACAGAATGGTTGCTGTGTTGTGATGTACCTGTGTGCCAAGATGAGATAAACCTGGAGATGCAAACTGTAAGCTCCCAGAGGCCAGGCAGATACTGTAAAAGACTGAAGGAAGACAGGGTAATCAGCAATTCCCTTCCTGCTGCTTAGAAGCTCTCCTCTAAAACAGGTCAGTGCGTAAAGACAAAGGTAAAGGACAAAAGAATTTCAGCTTAGCATGGGTCACAACTGAGAGAGCTGGGACCTCTATCTAGGGGGCTATAGCTAATCAGCCCCAAGTCACGCTTCCAGTTGGGGGGGGGGGGGAAATGTTTAGTGTTGCTGGAATTTCTTCCCCTTCAACCCTACACACCCAAAAGATAGTAGAAATTATTATGATTATTGATAGAAGTTTTCAATTTTTACATGTTGGGATTTAATTCAACTATTTTAAACCCTGTGATGGGGTCAACAATATTTGAGTTTAAAACAAAACATATCAAGATGGCTCAAAATAAACCTCGAGTTATATTTTACAACTTCTGTAGCAAAGAGTAATTTTCTGTTTGGAGAATTTAAATTTGTAAACATAAAGAGAGATAATAGGCTTCTATAAGACTCATAATAGGAAGAAAGAAACTGAGAAAATGAGACAGAGTTGAGGCCAGAGCAAAATGAAATCATCTGTACCTAGAATACAGGCAATGCCTAGTAAATATTTGCTTTTCAAATTGAATACATTGAATAAACAAATCTTCAAGTTAAATATTTGAGCTACATAAAGTATGAGTAAGCAGAGTAAGTCAGTTGGCAGTAAGTCAACTGAGAGAAGACCAGAGAAGAAATGAAAAGAAAATAGAAACTCAGTAGGAGATCATTTGCTGCATGAGAGAAAAAGGAAGAGAGTCAAGTCACTGGAGTTACTTCTTTTCATGATGCTATTTCATTCTAGTTCTGGAACTGTACCATAGGTAAGCTTATATAAAGACTTCTTCAGTTCAGCTGAGCGCTCAGTCAAGTCCCACCCTTTGCGACCCCATGAATCGCAGCACGCCAGGCCTCCCTGTCCATCACCATCTCCTGGAGTTCACTCAGACTCACGTCCATCGAGTCAGTGATGCCATCCAGCCATCTCATCCTCTGTCGTCCCCTTCTCCTCCTGCCCCCAATTCCTCCTAGCGTCAGAGTCTTTTCCAATGAGTCAACTCTTCTCATGAGGTGGCCAATACCGGAGCTTCAGCTTTAGCATCATTCCTTCCAAAGAAATCCCAGGGCTGATCTCCTTCAAATGGACTGGTTGGATCTCCTTGCAGTCCAAGGGACTCTCAAGAGTCTTCTGCAACATCACAGTTCAAAAGCATCAATTCTTCGGCACTCAGCCTTCTTCACAGTCCAACTCTCACATCCATACATGACCACAGGAAAAACCATAGCCTTGACTAGACAGACCTTAGTCGGCAAAGTAATGTCTGTGCTTTTGAATATACTCTCTAGGTTGGTCATAACTTTTCTTCCAAGGAGAAAGCGTCTTTTAATTTCATGGCTGCAATCACCATCTGCAGTGATTTTGGAGCCCCAAAAAATAAAGTCTGACACTGTTTCCACTGTTTCCCCATCTATTTCCCATGAAGTGATGGGACCAGATGCCATGATCTTCGTTTTCTGAATGTTGAGCTTTAAGCCAACTTTTTCACTCTCCTCTTTCACTTTCATCAAGAGGCTTTTTAGTTCCTCTTCACTTTCTGCCATAAGGGTGGTGTCATCTGCATATCTGAGGTTATTGATATTTCTCCCAGCAATCTTGATTCCAGCTTGTGTTTCTTCCAGTCCAACATTTCTCATGATGTACTCTGGATAGAAGTTAAATAAGCAGGGTGACAATATACAGCCTTGACGTACTCCTTTTCCTATTTGGAACCAGTCTGTTATTCGGTGTCCAGTTCTAACTGTTGCTTCCTGACCTGCATACAGATTTCTCAATAGGCAGGTTAGGTGGTCTGGTATTCCCATCTCATTCAGAATTTCCCACAGTTCATTGTGATCCACACAGTCAAAGGCTTTGGCATAGTCAATAGAGCAGAAATAGGTATTTTTCTGGAACTCTCTTGCTTTTTCCATGATCCAGCAGATGTTGGCAATTTGATCTCTGGTTCCTCTGCATTTTCTAAAACCAGCTTGAACATCAGGGAGTTCATGTATTGCTGAAACCTGGCTTGGAGAATTTTGAGCATTACTTTACTAGCATGTGAGATGAATACAATTGTGCAGTAGTTTGAGCATTCTTTTGCATTGCCTTTCTTTGGAATTGGAACGAAAACTGACATTTTCCAGTCCTGTGGCCTCTGCTGAGTTTTCCAAACTTGCTGACACATTGAGTGCAGCACTTTCACAGCATCATCTTTCAGGATTTGAAATAGCTCCACTGGAATTCCATCACCTCCACTAGCTTTGTTCGTAGTGATGCTTTCTGAGGCCCACTTGATTTCACTTTCCAAGATGTCTAGCTCTAGATTAGTGATCACATCATCATGATTATCTGGGCCGTGAACATCTTTTTTGTACAGTTCTTCTGTGTATTCTTACCACCTCTTCTTAATATCTTCTGCTTCTGTTAGGTCCATACCATTTCTGTCCTTCATCGAGCCCATCTTTGCATGAAATGTTCCCTTGGTATCTCTAATTTTCTTGAAGACATCTCTAGTCTTTCCCATTCTGTTCTTTTCCTCTATTTCTTTGCATTGATCGCTGAAGAAGGCTTTCTTATCTCTTCTTGCTATTCTTTGGAACTCTGCATTCAGATGCCTATATCTTTCCTTTTCTCCTTTGCTTTTGCCTCTCTTCTTTTCACAGCTATTTGTAAGGCCTCCCCAGACAGCCATTTTGCTTTTCTGCATTTCTTTTCCATTGGGACGGTCTTGATCCCTGTCTCCTGTACAATATCATGAACCTCATTCCATAGTTCATCAGGCACTCTATCTATCAGGTCTAGACCCTTAAATCTATTTCTCACTTCCACTGTATAATCATAAAGAATTTGATTTAGGTCATACCTGAATGGTCTAGTGGTTTTCCCTACTTTCTTCAATTTCAGTCTGAATTTGGGAATAAGGAGTTCATGATCTGAGCCACAGTCAGCTCCTGGTCTTGTTTTTGTTAACTGTATAGAGCTTCTCCATCTTTGGCTGCAAAGAATATAATCAATCTGATTTTGGTGTTGACCATCTGGTGATGTCCATGTGTAGAGTCTTCTCTTGTGTTATTGGAAGAGGGTGTTTGCTATGACTGGTGCATTTTCTTGGCAAAACTCTATTAGTTTGCCCTGCTTCATTCCACATTCCAAGGCCAAATTTGCCTGCTACTCCAGGTGTTTCTTGACTTCATACTTTTGCATTCCAGTCCCCTGTAATGGGTGTTAGTTCTAAAAGGTCTTGTAGGTCTTCATAAAACCGTTCAATTTCAGTTTCTTCAGCGTTACTGGTTGGGGCATAGACTTGGATAACTGTGATATTGAATGGTTTGCCTTGGAGACGAACAGAGATCATTCTGTCATTTTTGAGATTGCATCCAAGTACTGCATTTCGGACTCTTTTGTTGACCATGATGGCTACTCCATTTCTTCTGAGGGATTCCTGCCCACAGTAGTAGATATAATGGTCATCTGAGTTAAATTCACCCATTCCAGTCCATTTTAGTTTGCTGATGCCTAGAATGTTGACATTCACCCTTGCCATCTCTTGTTTGACCACTTCCAATTTGCCTTGATTTGTGGACCTGACATTCCAGGTTCCTATGCAATATCGCTCTTTACAGCATCGGATCTTGCTTCTATCACCAGTCACATCCACAGCTGGGTATTGTTTTTGCTTTGGCTCCATCCCTTCATTCTTTCTAGAGTTATTTCTCCACTGATCTCCAGTAGCATATTGGGCACCTAATGACCTGGGGAGTTCCTCTTTGATATCCTATCATTTTGCCTTTTCATACTGTTCATGAGGTTCTCAAGGCAAGAATACAGAAGTGGTTTGCCATTCCCTTCTCCCCTGGACCACATTCTATCAGGCCTCTCCACCATGACCTGCCCGTCTTGGGTTGCCCCGCAGGCATGGCTTAGTTTCATTGAGTTAGACAAGGCTGTGGTCCTAGTGTGATTAGATTGACTAGTTTTCTGTGAGTATGGTTTCAGTGTGTCTGCCCTCTGATGCCCTCTTACAACACTTATCATCTTACTTGGGTTTCTCTTACTTTGGCATGTAATATCTCTTCACGGCTGCTCCAGCAATGCACAGCCGCTGTTCCTTACCTTGGACGAGGGGTATCTCCTTACCGCCGCCGTTCCTGACCTTCAGTGTGGGATAGCGCCTCTAGGCCCTCCTGTGCCTTCCTGGCAACCACTGCTTGGGTTGCTCCTCCTGGCCTCGGGCGTTGGTGGCTCCTCAAGGTCACCGCCCCTGGCCTCTGGCGCGAGGTGGTTTCTCCTGGCCTCCCCTTATCTCGGACGCTGGGTGTCTCCTCCCGGCCGCCAATGACCTCAGACTCGGGGTAGCTCCTCTCGGCTGCTGCCCCTGACCTTGTTTACCCTGCTAAGTTCAGTTGATTTTTGTAACTTAAACAATCTTAACCAAGCATATAACATTATTGAGTATCTCTAGTTGCTGTAAAATCCATGAATATAGGATCATGGTGGTTAATCTTATCTATGGGATCCAAAGACAGTAGATAGGCAAAATATACTAATATATGTGTAACTCCTAAACATAAGAATTGCTTACCATCCTTTGATGTACATTGCTGTCAGTTCATTTAAGATTCACTTCAGTTCAGGTCACTAAGTTGTGTCCACCTCTTTGTGACCCCATGGACTGCAGCATGCCAGGCTTCCTTGTCCGTTACCAACTCCCAGAGCTTGCTCAAACTCATATCCATCAAGACTGTGATGCCATCCAATCATCTCATCCTCCCTTGTCCTCTTCTCCTCCAGCCTTCTATCTTTCCCACCATCAGGGTCTTTTCCAGTGAGTCAGTTCTTCTCATCAGGTGGCCAAAGTACTGGAGTTTCAGCTTTAGTATGAGTCCTTCCAATGAATATTCAGGACTGATTTCATTTAGGATTGATTGGATTGATCTCTTTGCAGTCCAGGGGACTCCCGAGTATTCTCCAAAACCACAGTTCAAAAGTATCAGTTCTTCGGCACTCAGCTTTCTTTATAGTCCAACTCTCACATCCATACGTGACTACTGGAAAAACCATAGCTTTGACTAGACAGACCTTTGTTGGCAAAGTAATGTCTCTGCTTTTTAATATGCTGTCTAGGTTGGTCACAGCTTTTCTTCCAAGGAGCAAGTGTCTTTTAATTTCATGGCTGCAGTTACCATCTGCAATGATTATGAAGCCCAAGAAAATAAAGTCTGTTTCCCCATTTATTTACCATGAAATGATGGGACTGAATGCCATGATCTTAGTTTTTTGAATGTTGAGTTTTAAGCCAGCTTTTCACTCTCCTCTTTCACTTTCATCAAGATGCTCTTTAGTTCCTCTTCACTTTCTGCCATAAGGGTGGTGTCATCTGCATATCTGAGGTTATTGATATTTCTCCCAGCAATCTTGATTCTAGCTTGTGCTTCATCCAGCCCAGTATTTCGCATGATGTACTCTGCATATTGTTGTAGCCATGCGTTCCGGGAAACAAACTCACTCAGAAGGACAATGCAGATAGTGGAGGGCAGTTTATTACACCAGTGGGCCCAAGGCAGAGTCTCTTCTTGGCCAAGAATCCTGACCAGTTTTTGTGAAAACCTTATATACCCTAAGTGTACTTGCTCAAACTCACCTCCCCAAATTCCTTGAAACTAGTCTGGACAAGGTAAAAGAGAGATACGATCAAAGTTAACCCATGATTCATGTGTCACAAGACTAGATAAACAGTGGACATTTATCAATAGGACTGTGGTCATATCCTGATAAACATAATGGAATTTATGAGTTTGTTCTGTTACAGAGATAATTAGCATATTCTTTTAGGCAATGGAGAGTCCAAGTACAAGTCCTGAGGCTCTTTTATCCGGGGAGTCTGCTTTCCCATCGGTATGCCGCTTCTATAGACACCGGGCACAAAGTTCAGAGTCCATATGGAGGGTGACCATGCATGTAGCCTTATGTTCGCAGCCTGGCCTAAGATGGAGTCCAGCTCTGTCTGTTTCCTCCTTCAATATAAGTTAAATAAGCAGGGTGACATTATATATCCTTGATGTACTCCTTTCCCAATTTGGAACTAGTCAGTTGCTCCAGGTCCAATTCTAACTCTTGTTTCTTGACCTGCATACAGATTTCTCAGGAGGCAGGAAAGGTAATCTGGTATTCCCATCTCTTTAAGAATTTTCCAGTTTGTTGTGATCTCTACAGTCAAAGGCTTTGGCATAGTCTATAAAACAGAAGCAGATGTTTTTCTGGAATGATTTTGCTTTTTCTGTGATCCAACAGATGTTGGCAATTCGATCTCTGATTCCTCTGCCTTTTCTAAATCCGACTTGAACATCTGGAAGTTTATGGTTCACATACTGTTGAAGCCTGGCTTGGCGAATTGTAAGCATTACTTTGCTAGCATGTGAGATGAGTGTAATTGTGCAGTAGTTTGAACATTCTTTGGCATTGCCCTTCTTTGAGATGCGAATGAAAACTGACCTTTTCCAGTCCTGTGGCTACGGCTGAATTTTCTGAATTTTCTGGCATCTTGAGTCCAGCACTTTCACAGCATCATTTAGGATTTGAAATAGCTCAACTGGAATTCCATCACCTCCACTAGCTTTGTTCCTGGTGATGCTTCCTAAGGCCCACTTGACTGCTCATTCCAGGATGTCTGGCTCCAGGTGAGTGATCATACCATTGTGGTTACCTGGGTCATGAAGATATTTTTGTATAGTTCTTCTGTATATTCTTGCCACCTCTTTTTAATATCTTCTGCTTCTGTTAGGTCCATACTGTTTCTGTCATTTATTGTGCCTATCTTTGCATGAAATGTTCCCTTGGTATCTCTGATTTTCTTGAAGCGATCTCTAGTCTTTCCATTCTATTGTTTTCCTCTATTTCTTTGCATTGATCAGTGAGGAAGGCTTTCTTATATCTCCTTGCTATTCTTTGGAACACTACATTCAAATGGGCATATTTTACCTTTTCTCCTTTGCCTTTTGCTTCTCTTCTTTTCTCAGCTATTTTTAAGGACTCCTCAGACAACCATTTTGCCTTTTCCATTTCTTTTTGTTGTGGATGTTTTTGATCACTGCCTCCTGCACAATGTTATGAAATTCTGTCCATAGTTCTTCAGGCTCTCTCTCAGAAATATGTCATTTACACTGTATAATCATTTAAGATTATTAACGTCATTACCTGTCATTTAGACTCTGATGCAATCTTTGGTACAAGTGAAACTTTTTAATAATTAGAAAATAAGCCAAAGAAAGAAACAAGTTCTAGGGAAAAAAATAATGAAAGAGATTTTGGTTACCCGATTAAACAAAATATTTTAAACATCATAATTTCTGGCAAACTGAAATCTTCAATTTTTTTCATTTTAAAGATATTATATTTACTTTAAATTCAAATTCATTAATTTGAATCTTGATTTCAAAGAATAGAAATTCTTTATTATCTAATAATTCTATACTTCATGATAGAAAAGAGAATATTCAGTGATCACATATATTTATATCATTATTTTAGCACTATTATTTCATGTCATATTAAAATATATTAAATACACATTTCAAGAACAGATTTTAAATTTATGGACATTAATGCCAAAAACTCAGCCTCTGTGCACTGGTGCCAAATCGAATCTAAGTAACAGAGTGTTTGATGAATTAGAAAAAAATAACTTTATTGTTTTGCCAGAAAAAGGGGAACCAAGTGAGCTTTTGCCCTTGAAAACTGTGTGTCCCCACCTAGGAGGACTTGGTAAGGAGTTGTATAGCTGTAGTTCAAGGGCAGTCCAGCTAATGAGATTAGGGTGTGCCCAGGGCTTGCACCCTTTAATCTGGCCTCAGGTGATCTCTTGATGAGCTTCTCTGGTCCCTTTAATCTGGCTTCAGTTGGTCTTCTCTGGAGTGAAGAATGTTTCATCTTTCATGGGGTGGGGGTGGTGGGGGTAGGTTGTTCTATAAAAAGGCTTTCCTGGTGGCTCAGATGGTAAAAACTCTGCCTGCAATGTGGGAGACCTGGGTTCCATTCCTGGATCAGAAAGATCCCCTGGAGAAGGAAATGGCAACCCACTCCAGTATTCTTGCCTGGAGAGGCCCATGCACTGAGGAGCCTGGAGGGCTACAGTCCATTGTTTTGTGTATTCCTTGAAATGGAACCAGGACCCTGCCCAAGATTGCCCTGCTGTTTCTGGCTGCTCCTCCTTTGTCTCTGTATTCCCTCCCTTTGCTGATTAGCAACTGTTTGAATCTGCCCTTTGGAACTTAAGGAAGTTGTCCCTGGAGGGAACTGGAGACTACTCCCTACAAGAAATGGGGGACACACCAAAGAAACCAACACAATATTGTAAAGCAATTATCCACCAATTAAAAATATTTTTTTTTTTTTTTTTTTTTAAAGAAAGAAGTAGGGAACACTTCCAGACTCCACTGCCCAGGAATACCACAGGGTCCTGCTCAGTTTCAAAACTAACAGATTAACTCAGATTTTGGTGGGCAATAAGGCTACTTGTTCCACATTAACTATAGTATTAACTATTAGTCACTCAGCCGTACCCAACTCTTTGGGTACCCATGGACTGCAGCCTACCAGGCTCCACTGTCCATGAGATTTTCCAGGCAAGAATACTGGAGTGGGGACCAGTATCCTGGAGAAGGTAGGGGACCTTCTCAACCCAGGGTTTAAACCCTGGTCTCCTACACTGCAGGCAGATTCTTTACTGACTGAGCTACAAGGGAAGCCCCAAAGACTTGAGGCAATTTGGCTACTTTAAGGTTGAATATGGGATTAGTCTACCCTCAATCCATTTTAGTCATGCAGCTTTTTGGAACAGTGAATTTAGCAAGAGCATTGAATTTACCTTAATGTGGGAACTAGAATAAAGCAATATAGATTGATCTTTTACACCAGTCTTTGTTTAAGATAATATAATCTTAAAGACTTTAATTATTAGACTTTCACTTCCAATTGGAAAATTATCAAAAAATATCTGGAGAAAACATGCAGTTTTTAGCTATGGCTTCACAATCTGAATGCAATGAAGGTGAGATAATACAAGAAGAATTTATTGATGTACTAAGATAAGAATGGGTATATCTGAAGGAAAGTTACAGGGCTCAAAATATTCTGGAGTTAAAACTCCTGTCCAGGTCCTCCCCACCATTCTATGCAAAACAAAGAACTCTCTCACCCGAAGAAGAAAAAATTTTTTAAAATGGACATTAGATTAAGAGCTCACAGCTGGTCCAGCCTCTAGCGGATCTCCAAAATTCCTTGCCCCAGCCATTTAAGAGATAACTACTCCTTACAACCTTGGCTGTGTATTGTCACCCTGCTTATTTAACTTATATGCAGAGTACATCATAAGAAACCCTGGGCTGGAAGAAGCACATGCTAGAATCAAGATTGCTGGGAGAAATATCAATAACTTCAGATATGCAGATGACACCACCCTTATGGCAGGAAGTGAAGAGAAACTAAAAAGCCTCTTGATGAAAGTGAAAGAGGAGAGTGAAAAAGTAGGCTTAACGCTCAACATTCAGAAAACGAAGATCATGGCATCTGGTCCCATTGCTTCATGGCAAATAGATGGGGAAACAGTGGAAAAAGTGTCAGACTTTATTTCTCTGGGCTCCAAAATCACTGCAGATGGTGACTGCAGCCATGAAATTAAAAGACGCTTACTCCTTGGAAGAAAAGTTATGACCAACCTAGATAGCATATTCAAAAGCAGAGACATCACTTTGCCAACAAAGGTCTGTCTAGTCCAACTATGGTTTTTCCAGTACTCATGTATGGATGTGATATTTGGACTGTGAAGAAAGCTGAGAGCCGAAGAATTGATGCTTTTGAACTGTGGTGTTGGAGAAGACTCTTGAGACTCACTTGGAATGCAATGAGATCCAACCAGTCCATTCTAAAGGAGATCAGTCCTGGGTGTTCTTTGGAAGGACTGATGGCTAAAGCTGAAACCCCAGTTTTTGGCCACTTCATGCGAAGCACTGACTCATTGGAAAAGACCCTGATGCTGAGAGGGATTGGGGCCGGGAGGAGAAGGGAACGACAGAGGATGAGATGGCTGGATGGCATCACTGACTCGATGGACGTGAGTTTGAGTGAACCCTGGGGGTTGGTGATGGACAGGGAGGCCTGGCGTGCTGTACTTCATGGGGTCACAAAAAGTCAGACATGACTGAGCGACTGAACTAAATCGAACTGAACAAAACAACCTTGGAGAAGAACAGGACCCCTTAAGACAGGAGCTTTCCACATACATACCTATATATACTTACTCTTTTCTTGGGTAAGGGCAGCAGCTCACTAATCTGACTGCTGGCCCTTCTCACCTCATTAAAAGGTGATCTGTTCCTGTAAAGTGCTGGTCTCATTCTTTTTCTGAACCTCGCCTTCTCTAACTCTGTACCCTACAATATCTTTCCTTTTCTCCTTTGCCTTTAGCTTCTCTCCTTTTCTCAGCTATTTGTAAAGCCTCCTCAGACAACCATTTGGCATTTTTGCATCTTTTTCTTGAGGATGGTCTTGATCACAACCTCCATTCATAGTTCTTCAGGCACTCTGTCTATCAGATCTAATCGCTTGAATCTATTTGTTACTTCCACTGTATAAGGGATTTGATTTAGGTCATACCTGAATGGTCAGTGTTTTTCCTTAATTTCTTCAATTTAAGTCTGAATTTGGCAATAAGGAGTTCATGATATGAGCCACAGTTAGCTCTCAGTCTTGTTTGTGCTGACTATATAGAGCTTCTCCATCTTTGACTGCAAAGAATATAATCAAACTGATTTCGATATTGACCATCTGGTGATGTCCATGTGTAGAGTCTTCTATTGTGTTGTTGGAAGAGGGTGTTTGCTATGACCAGTGCCTTCTCTTAGCAAAACCCTGTTAGCCTTTGACCTACTTCATTTTATATTCCAAGGCCAAATTTGCCTGTTATTCCAGGTTACTCTTGACTTCCTATTTTTGCGTTCCAGTCCCCTATAATGAAAAGGACATCTTTTGGAGGGTATTAGTTCTAGAAGTTCTTGTAGGTCTTCATAGAACCATTCAACTTCAGCTTCTTCAGCATTACTAGTCAGGGCATAGACTTGGATTACTGTGATATTGAATGGCTTGCCTTGGAAATGAACAGAGATTATTCTATCATTTTTGAGATTGCATCCAAGTACTGAATTTCTGACTCTTTTATTGACTATGATGGCTACTCCATTTCTTCTAAGGGATTCTTGCCCACAGTAGTAGATGAAATAGTCATCTGAGTTAAATTCACCCATTCCAGTCCATTTTAGTTCACTAATTCCTAAAATGTCGATGTTTACTGTTGCCATCTCCTGTTTGACCACTTCCAATTTGCCTTGATTCATGGACCTGACATTCCAGGTTCCTATACAATATTGCTCTTTATAGCTTCAGACTTTACTTGCATCACCAGTCACATCTACAACTAGGTGTTGTTTTTACTTTGGCTCCATCCCATCATTCTTTCTGGAGTTATTTCTCCACTGATCTCCAGTAGCATATTGGACACCTACCAGCCTGGGGAGTTTATCTTTCAGTGTCCTATCTTTTTGCCTTTTCATACTGTTCATGGGGTTCTCAAGGCAAGGATACTTAAATGGTTTGACATTCCCTTCTCCAGTGGACCACATTTTGTCAAAACTCTCCGGCTCATAGTTTCATTGAGTTAGACAAGACTGTGGTCCATATGATCAGTTTGGTCAGTTTTCTGTGATTGGTCTTTTCATTTTGTCTACCCTGTGGTATATAAGGATAAGAGGCTTATGAAAGCTTCCTGATGAGAGAGACTGACTGAGGAGGAAACTGGGTCTTGTTCTGATGGGTGGGGCCATGCTCAGTAAATCTTTAATCCAATTTTCTGTTGATGGGCAGGGCTGTGTTCCCTCCCTGTTGTTTGACCTGAGGCCAAACTATGTTGGAGGTAATGAAGATAATGGCAACCTCCTTCAAAATGTCCCATGCATGCACTGCTGTACTCAGTGCCCCTGACCCTGTAGCAGGCCACTACGGACCCATGCCTGCACCAGAGAGCCCTGGACACTCAGGGGCAAGTCTGGGTCAGTCTTTTGTGGGGTCACTGCTCCTTTCTCCTGGGTCCTGATGCACACAAGTTTTTTTCGTGTGTGCCCTCCAAGAGTCTGTTTCCCCAGTCCTGTGTAAGTTCTGGCAGCTCTATGGTGGGGACAATGGTGAACTTCTCCAAGAGGGCTTATTCTATACCCAGGTCTGCTGCACCCAGAGCCCCTGTCCCTGTGGCAGGCCACTGCTGACCCATACCTCCACAGTAGACACTCAGACACAGTTTTAGCTCAGTCTCTGTAGGGGTCTCTGGGTCATGGTGTGCACAAGGTTTGTTTGAGCCCTCTGAACATCTCTGGTATATATGGGATTTGATTCTAAATATGATTTCGCCCCTCCTACCATCTTGCTGGGGCTTCTCCTTTGCCCATGGATGTGCGGTATCTTTTTTTGACGGGATCAACATTCTCCTGTCGACAGTTTTTCAGCAGCAAGTTGCAATTTTGAAATTCTTGCAGGAGAGTTCAGTTCAGTTCAGTTGCTCAGTCACGTCCAACTCTTTGTGACCCCATGAATTGCAGCACACCAATCCTCCCTGTCCATCACCAACTGCCAGAGTTCACTCAGACTCACGTCCATTGAGTCAGTGATGCCATTCAGCCATCTCATCCTCTGTCATCCCCTTCTCCTCCTGCCCCCAATCCCTTCCAGCATCAGAGTCTTTTCCAGTGAGTCAACTCTTCGCATGAGGTGGCCAAAGTACTGGAGTTTCAGCTTCAGCATCATTTCCTCCAAAGAACACCCAGGGCTGATCTCCTTCAGAATGGACTGGTTGGATCTCCTTGCAGTCCAAGGGACCCTCAAGAGTCTTCTCCAACACCACAGTTCAAAAGCATCAATTCTTCGGTGCTCAGCTTTCTTCACAGTCCAACTCTCACACCCACAAATCCCTCTACTCAGCCAGTTGACCTACAAAGGTCCATCTAGTCAAAGCTATAGTTTTTCCAGTAGTCATGTATGGATGTGAGAGTTGGACGATAAGAATGCTGAGTGCCGAAGAATTGATGTTTTTGAACTGTGGTGTTGAAGATGACTCTTGAGAGTCCTTTGGACTGCAAGGAGATCCAACCAATCCATGCTAAATGAAATCAGTCCTGAATATTCATTGGAAAGACTGATGCTGAAGCTGAAACTCCAGTACTTTGCCCACCTGATGTGAAGAACTGACTAATTGGAAAATACCCTGTTATTGGGAAAGGTTGAAGGCAGGAGGAGAGGGGGACAACAGAGGATGAGATGATTGGATGGCATCACCGACTTGATGGACATGAGTTTAAGCAAGCTCCAGGAGTTGGTGATGGACAAGGAAGCCTGGTGTGCTGCAGTCCATCAGGTCGCAAAGAGTCAGACATGACCGAGTGACTGAAGTAAACTAAGAGAAGAAAAAACTGCTATAAGTTTTTAATTATGACATTACCTTACAATATTTTTGAGGTTTAAATCCATGTATCTAACAAATTACTCATAACTTGTAGCTTTATTCTATGCTGAACTTTTCCTGAACTATATTGAAATGTACATTTTTAATATTTTTGAAATTAATGATAAAATTAGAAACTGGAAAATATGGACGTATATTAGATGGACTTTCTCTTCGAAATCACTATGGAGTCTTCTAATGTTTATGAACTGAAAGACTCATGACTTCAAGACAAGGAGTAAGGAGTAGATAAAACACAATTTTAAAGTTAGTAAATGTACTGAAACAGTCATGAAAATATGGCTCTATAAAGAGTCTAAATTTGCCACTTGAGGATCTCTTTAGAATGAAAAGAATGTAAAGTAAGATTTTTTTTTTTTTTTTAAGTGGTAGAATAGGAGATGAGGGGAAGGTACTCTTGGTATGACTATGCTTGCACTTTTTTGTGTAAATTTGCCCCACTGTATTGAAGCACTTTAATTACAAACAAAAATAATATACAAATAAAGTAACAAACGATATAAATCTATTGGCAATAGTATTTTGTTGAATTGTTTTGAACACATTGTTTTACTCAGGGTTTTCAAAATGTTTGGCATTATGTAATTATTATCCTAAAATATCTGTTTACAGAAATTTAGTTTCACAATTAAAACTACATGTTAAGAAACAAAATTAGGAATAGGTAACATTATACAAGAGTGATTGACCTTATGAGCATTCTTGAGAAGTAGATCATTCTATGTAATCTGTGTAGTAAATAAACAAATTTTCAACAAGATTGTTATCTGATCATATTGAGAGCAAAAATTGTTGAGTAGAGAACCACAAAATTCTAAGCTTCCAGTTGTGTGTAAACAGAAAATAGATGAAGCTTGCAACTGGATAATTAAAAAAAAAAAAAAAAAAAGAGCTTAGTAAAAGGAAGAACAGAGGTAAACCCAAGAAGGCAATGTCACCCCACTCCAGTACTCTTGCTTGGAAAATCCCATGGACAGAGGAGCCTGGTAGGCTGCAGTCCATGGGGTCGCCAAGAGTGAGACACGACTGAGCGACTTCACTTTCACTTTTCACTTTCATGCATTGGAGAAGGAAATTGTAGCCCACTCCAGTGTTCTTGCCTGGAGAATCCCAGAGATGGGGAAGCCTGGTAGACTGCCGTCTATGGGGCCGCCCAGAGTCGGACACGACTGAAGTGACATAGCAATAGCAATAGTGCAGCACCCTAAGGCTTATAACAGCAGCTGTTAACAGCTATGTGGTAAAGACATCCTGGCACAAAATACAACCTTAAGGAAACAATGGACTGAGCCCAGAGTGACCACGGAGGGAGCTGATACAAAGATTATATTCCTTGACCTAACTTTCCTTCCCTCTTCTAATCTCCTGATAATGTTGCCCTTTGGATAAAGTCAACTAGAAGCCTTTCAGACCACAGTGCAAGATACAGAAGGATGGAGGGTGCAACTGAAGAAGTAGATCAAAAGTATTCAACACAGATTCTAACCTTTTATACTTCGGCCTTTGTATGTGTGTAACCTTCAAAAGTTCCTTAACCTTTACATGGCTAATAATTCTTATCTTTTAAATACCATCCCTTACTTTTCTAAACTATCATGATTCTCTGAATATAACTTCAGAATCAGTTGTTTTAACTTGCAAGGCTTTATACTAAAAATTTACTTTAAAAATCTCATTACAACTTAAAGGTTTGCTTTCAACTACTTCTAATTCTTTGGAGAAGGCTCGTGAGAGTCCCTTGCACTACAAGGAGATCCAACCAGTCCATTCGGAAGGAGATCAGGGGATTTCTTTGGAAGGAATGATGCTAAACCTGAAACTCCAGTACTTTGGCCACCTCACGCGAAGAGTTGACTCATTGGAAAAGACTCTGATGCTGGAAGGGATTGGGGGCAGGAGAAGGGGACGACAGAGGATGAGATGGCTGGATGTCATCACTGACTCGATGGACGCGAGTCTGAGTGAACTCCGGGAGTTAGTGATGGACGGGGAGGCCTGGCATGCTTCGATTCATGGGGTCGCAAAGAGTCGGACATGACTGAGTGACTGAACTGAACTTCTAATTATTATATGCCTTTATAACCCTGTTACTTACTCTTGGCAATTAACCTAACCATCAAGCACAAAGGCTTTCCAGTAAGAAATTTAGCTGTTTAATGTTTTTCCTTCCTATAAAGGAATTCTTTTGAACCTTAAATAATTTCTCTTTTATAGAAACTTTACCACCTTTAAATATTTGTTTAGGTTTTCCTTAAAATAATCTATTCCCTTATCATTTTAAAACCCAGAATTCCAGCATAATTGTAATTTATTCCTAGATACTTTTACTTAGTATGAAAAATTATTTCCAAGGAATATGAATAAGTGACTAATATTTGTTGAACAGTTTGAGTTAAGCAAATTTTATTATGCATATTATACCTACTGTGTCATTTAAACTTATAAAATCCTCATTTTACGTATGTATTAAAGGTTGATTTGGGATTCCTAGGTGGTGCTAATGGTAAAGAACCTGCTGCCAATGCAGGAGACATAAGAGACACGGATTCATTCCCTGGGTCAGGAGGATCCTTGCCGGAGTCCAGCTCCAGCAACCAGGGAATCAGCCTGAAGGGGTGAGTGGTGTTGGCGGATGATGATGTACTTACTCTCTGACTCATAGTAGGGAATGACATGTTTATTTCAAGCTTCAGGTTCTTCTTTATACTTTGACAAAAGCATTAGGTCAGAGGTTTTTAGTTTCCCCCACCCAGATTTACTGTACTTAACTTGTGATTACATTGTAACTCATGCTACATTCCTCAGTTTATTTCTTATCTTTCTAAATCCTGTTTGCCCCTAGCTACTTTAGATCACTATCTCCTAAAAAGGCTTCTAGCTATTCTTAATTATTCCTAAACCCTAAACTCAGCAATCTTCTTTTGCCCTAAATATTTCCCTCAAAAACAGGTCTCATATAACAATCCTTCGCATAGCCTCAAGCTGCAGCCCAAGTGCTCATCCTGGGATATTCTGTGTAAAGATCCTTGAACAAATGCCAACGGTTACTTTATAGATTATTTTCTGGGCACAACTGTAGAAGGCTTTGTGCTTTCTCATGCTTCTCTCAAGCACCTTAACATTCTTTCCAGCCAACTCAACCAAAGAAAGGAAAGAACAAGTCAGAATCATAAGGCCTAACTCCTTCATCCCGGGGCCATGCCTGTGAGATGAAGAAAGAGGGTTGGGGCCGTGCCTTCATTTTGTCAGTAATGCCTAATGCAGCTCCCAACAGATCCTCTGGGGTGGGGGTGGGGGGGGCATGAAAACCCACTCCAGTATTCTTACCTAGAGAACCCCATGGACAGAGGAGCCTGGCAGAGATAGCCCATTGCGTCGCAGAGTCGGATATGACTGAAGCAACTTAGCCTGCACAAACACTGATTTAACAGAAAAGGAAACTGAGGAATAAAGATATTAAATCCTTGGGCACATAGGTAATAAGTAATCAGCCAGGATTTGAGTATATATCCATTTCATCCCAGAGCTGAGACACTTCCTGAAATATACAACATAGTATTTATACTTTTTCCCAACTTTCTTTAATAATTTTTACTATACAAGATGTGTCTATGGTTTGAGAAAATCTCATGAGCATCTGTGTTATGGTTAGATGTAAAGTTCAAAGCAGAACATCTGTAAGTACAGAATTATAATGAGGTCCTTGTTCAGTAAGCAGTCTGTGCCTATAACAATGTATTTTTGAGATCTAAAGAGTTCAGTCAACACTCAAAACAAAGTACACAAAAGGTGGTGTTTACATTTTTTACTTTTCTTTGTCGATGTAGTTCAGCTTTAAGATATAAGTTTGTTGATCTAAGGGAAAACAAATGAGGCCAGTACAAAAATCTTAGGGGATGTCTTTTCCTATACAAAAGAAAGTACAGTGGGTATGGAGGTGGAGGGTAGAAGTTTAGAGAGATTACATTTCCAATAATAGTAAGAGAGCTTGTTGGGGAACATCTTTGCCACTGAGAACCGCTAGAAAAGATGAGAAAACAAAAACAAAAATCTGACCCACATCAGAGAACTACCAAGGTAGCCAGAAGGTGGAGAAAGGGAAATAAATTGAAATAAGCCTGACATTTAATCCCATCTTTTAAACAATTCTTTGCTAATTCATATCATACAGAGCTGAGAGACCAAGAGTTTGAAGAGAAAAAGGTACCTGATAGAGGAGAAACTCCACAGATTTTCAGACGTCTGATAAGTTGATGAGACAAATACTGCAGAACAGAGACTATCAAAGAGAAGAGGTCCTGGAGAGTACATTTGGGAACCTGAAAGAGTCACAACCTGACAGCAAGGGTGACCTGGAAACACACCAGCTTTCACAAAGGACTGAACAGAATCTTAAAACTAGCTCAGCCTCCAACTGGATGAAGGTCTATTCCAGGAAGATACAGACTTCCAGGCACTTCAACCTCTCCAAAAATCAAGGTAGCTTATGTATTCCACAGGGAATCCTTTGAGGATGGTCTCAACTACAAGCCAGAAACTGGGAGATTCAAAGGTATTTGAGAGAATATATGTACCATAGAGGAGGGGTTTAAGCTGCTCTGCTCTTATGAATCTTCATGGATGACGTAGTTTCAGTATCCTGAATTCTCTGAGAAAGATTATAGCTATACACTGTCAGCAGCAAAGAAGATGGAAAGTAGAAGATGCTTATATAGTACTGGTAAAATGAATACAAGAGGATTTGCGCAAGACATCAATGGTATCCACCAGTTACACTTAGACTGAAAGTTAATCTCTAAGATTCCATCTCGAAGTTAGAAAAGTATAAGTAAATTAAATGTAAATGCTGTAGACAGACAAAAATAGTAAATATAAAAATACAAATTAATGACTAGAAAGCAAATATGAAACAGAGAAAACCAACTAGGCCAAATAAGGCTTCTTAGAAAATGCTAGTGAAATTAAAATCTGGAAATATCAAGAAATTTGAAGAAATAAAAATTTCCAGTATCAGGAATTTTAGAAGAGGTGAATATCATTTTAGATATTATAGGTAATAAAAACATAAGAAAATAATGAAAAAAGAACTATACCATACAAATAAAAATTTAGAAAAATATAAAAATTCTTGTAGCTCAGCTGGTAAAGAATTCATCTGTAATGCAGGAGACCCTGGTTAGATTCCTGGATTGGGAATTTCCCCTGGAGAAGGGGTAGGCTACCCACTCCAGTATTCTTGGCCTTCCCTGGTAGCTCAGATTGTAAAGAATCCACCTGTGATGTGGGAGACTTTGGTTCGACCCCTGGGTTGGAATATCCCTTGGAGGAGGGTATAGTCACCCACTCCAGTATTCTTGCTTGGAGAATCCCCATGGACAGAGGAGCCTAGTGGGCTACAGTCCATGGGGTTGCAAAGAGTCAGACATGACTGAGCGACCAAGCACAGCACAGGCTAAAAGTAAAGAAACCCCAAATGGAAACAATATGAAACAAATAATCTGATGTAAAGTAATCAGATCTATATTTTAAAACATTCCCAAAGAAATTACTGGCTCAGATGGTTTTATTGGTGAATTTGACAATATATGTAAGAAAGATACTGTACTATTCTGAAAACTCTTTCAGAGAATAGAAAACAATTTGTTTTCCAAAGCCAAGAACATCTTGATCTCAAAACCTGACAAGGACATTAGAGGAAAGGAAAATTACAAGTTATTCTCTCTTATTTATTTTGCTATAAAATTCTTTAAATATAATATCAGCAATCAAAACCAATGAAATATGGGAAAAATAACTATCAAGATCAAGTTGGATATATTCCAGGAGTGTAAGATTGTTTTAATATTCAATACTCAATGTAATTCGCCACACTAACAGAATATGAAAGTAAAAATTATATTGTCATTGCTACTGCAGCATTCTATTGCTGCAATAGAAGCAGCAAAAGCACTTGAAAAGTTAAAACAGTCAAGATAAAACCAAGGGTAGAAAAAAGTACCTTAAACTGAAAGAAGAACATCACAAAATTCTACAACAAAAGTCATACTAAATAGTAAACTATCTGGAGCTTTCCCTTAGAGGATAGGAATAAAGCAGTAATGTCCGCTCTTTAGTCTCTTATGTCAGTAATGAACTGAATCCAGTATTGCATTCTTGCTTAGCAGTAAAATGAGGCAGGAAGGGGAGTAAAAATAAAAGGGTTAGAATTCTGCTTCCAGACAAATGTATGAAAAAACAGTTTTCAGACGATGATTGGACAATGGAAGATACTGATCACTGAAAAAGCAGGAAACAACATGGTGATTTCTATAATTACCTTAGTTTGTGACCTTGAAAACCAAAGCTATTGTTTTTCCAGTGGTCATGTATGGTGGTGAGAACTGGGCCATAGCAAAGCTGAATGCTGAAGAATTGATGCTTTTGAGCTGTGGTGTTGGAGGACTCTTGAGAATCCCTTGAACTGCAAGGATATCCAGCCAGCCCATTCAAAAGGAGATCAGTCCTGGGTGTTCATTGGAAAGACTGATGTTGAAGCTGAAACTCCAATACTTTGGCCACCTGATGCAAAGAGATGACTCATTGGAAAAGACCCTGATGCTGGGACAGATTGAAGGCAGGAGAAGGAGATGACAGAGGATGATGGTTGGATGGCATCATTGACTCGATGGACATGAGTCTGAGCAAGCTCCAGAAGTTGGTGATGGACAGGGAAGTCTGGCAAGCTGCAGTCTGTGGGGTCACAAAGAGTCGGACATGACTGAGCAACTGAACTGAGCTGTGACCTTGAAAATGCAGGGAGGGGAAACCAAGGTAGATCTCAGTGGTCTCCTTGAGTTGAGGGGACAGAACTAGGAGTCCAGGGAGATAGGGAGGCCAGGATGGTAGTGTTTGCAAGGCAAAAATGTGAAGAGCTGCATAGAGAACCCTAGAAATATGTGCTGGGCTCTTTAAATATTCAGCTGATACCAATAGCACATATGCACAGAACTACCTGGGACTGCAAAAACAGAGAGAAGTCCTTGAAGTTCACACAGGTCTGGGAATAGATTCTGTTCCTTTAAACATAAGAATGATTTCATCTCTGTAATGAGGAAAAAACCTAGCATAAAAGCTCTTCTAGTCCAGCCTAACAAAACTCAACATTTAGCTTCAAACTATCACCAGAAAAATTAGCTGTTACAGAACAAAGTCAAAGTCAATGTGTATGCATGCTAAGTCGCTTCAGTAGTGTCCAATTCTCTGCAACCCTGTGGGCTGTAGGGTCCTCTGCCCACGGGATTCTCCAGGCAAGAATACTAGAAGGGGTTTCTATGCCCTCCTGGGAAGCCTGGGAAGCCCTCCAAGGAAATGTATAGAAATTCAAAAATTTCCAGCATTCAATATCTGTCAACCAAGCAAAAATTGCCAAGATAGAAGCTAGAAAATATAAATCATAATATGAAAAATCCATCAGTAGAAACAGACACAAAGGAGAAATTTATGATAAATAATAGACATGGACATTAAAACAATTTTTATAACTATATTCCATTTATTTAGATGATAGGGAAAGAATGGGCATGATTGGGAAATATGAATATATAAAAAATTAACCAAATCAAACATCTAGAGACGAAAAATAAAATTTCTGAGATGAGAAATGCACAGAATAACATTAACTGCAGATAAGACATTGTAGAAAAAATTGTAACAGAAACTAAAAATAATGATACAGGAGATGAAAAACTTTAAAAACCTGAAGAAGCTTTAGCATCCGTGAGACATCTTCGAGTATCCTTAATGTACGTAGAGATCCCAGATGAGAGTAGAGGGAGGTGATAAAGAAAATGTTAAGAAATTTTGACAGTTTACCACATTTGATGGAAAGTACAAACTCCTATTTCTAAGAATCATCTTAAGAAAAAAGAAGAAAACTACACTCTAGCTTATCATAATCCAGTTGCTTAAAATAAATAATAAAATCTCAGAAGTCCAAGAGGAAAAAAAAACATACTACATTTAGAGTGACAAAAATAAAAATGACAATGTGATTCTTATTGGAAACAATTCAAGCCTAAGGGAGTGAATGTCACTGAAATGCTGGGGGTGAAAAAAAGCAAAAAAGCCCACAAGCAATCTTGAATTCTATATTCTTATCATATATAAGGGAAAATATCTTTTTAAAATGTAGCTAAAATAGGACTTGTAGAGACAGAAAAGCTGAGAGAATTAGTTCAGTGCTAGCAGACTGCCACAATAGCAAATTTTAATGAAAGCTCTTTAGGCAGAAGAAAAGTGATGTCATATAAAAATCGGTATCTATACAAATGAATGAAGAGCATAAAATATGTAAATATGTTAAGTAAATATAAAAGACCTTTTTTTTCTTTATTTTAATATCTTTTTAAAGATAATGAACTATTTAAAGCAAAAATAACAATGTGTTATAAAATTTACAACCTAAAGGAAATAAGACATATAACCATAGAACAAAGGCTGGAAGAGGAGAAATAAAGTATACTCTTGTAAGGTTTACTGTATATGCAACATGAATATATTATTACCTGAAAACATACTATGGTAAATTAAAGATGCATGTTATTAATCTTAAATCATTTGTCAAAAATAACAGAGTAACAGCTAATAATGAAAAAGGGACTATAATGGAGTCATAGGATTACTCAGTCTAAAAAGAATCAGAATAGAAGAAAAAGGAAGCAAGTAATAAATACATAGAATAAATAGAAAACAAAGTGCAACATGATAGATTTAAATCCAACCATATTGACAGTCACATTAAATGTAAATGGTCTAAAGACAAAAATTAAATGGCAAAAAATACCAGACTGGATAAACTGTTCTCTAAAAAGGTTCAAATATACACTGTCTACAAGAAACACACTTTAAATACGTACATGCATGCATTCAGGCTTCAGTGGTTGTTGTAATACTACATGAAGCAGATTACCTAGTCAATAAGATTTTCAGAGTTTCAAAATATATAAAGCAAACTGAAAAGAACTGAAAGGAGAAATAGACAAATTTACAAATACTTAAAGAAGAGTATAAATCATAGCATCATATAGAATAATGTACTGCTTTGTTAACTAACGATCTACTTGCAACAGATGGATACATTTCATAAACACAAAAGTGAGAGAAAGAAACCATATGTGAAACAGTGTGTATGATTACTTTTTATTAAGGTTAAAATATAGATGTTAGAAAGATCATCTTTGGGAAAGGGAAATAGTGATTTGAGGGAGAAACATGATAGGGTTTCTTGGGTTTTAGTGATATGTTGCAATTGCCTTGCCTCCACTTGCAGGAACTGATTGTTAAATTTTTGAATATTGCAAGCTGGTTAGCATCAAGTTGGTAGCTTCAAACAGGCCATGTTGGAAGTAGTCACATTATGGAAGTTATATTTTTTCAATGTGTCTTTGTTTTTTGCTTTGTTTTATTTTGAGGTGAAGGGACTGGTTGTTATATATTTAATAGCATAATCTTGGTCCAGGATGTGTTCCCTTTATGAAATCCAGTTATACATATGTGAGTTGTGAACTTTATGTTCTACTTCAAAAGATATTTCATATTTCAAGTGAGAAAAAATATGGAAGTCCTTATAATTTAAAACAAATATCTTTAGTATAGATTAATCCCAATTAAGAAGAAGTAGAGCAGGACAGCTAGGTAGACGGCTGAGGGAAACAAAGGGGCCAAAGCACTGATACAATCACTGATTTATCCTTTTTCACCACTGAGGTCAAGGGTCATGGCCTTCTATTTTTAAAGGTCAGACAGGTAATATAAAAGAATTAAGATAGAGTTTGAGTATTTATTCATACAGGAATATTCTGCACCTCCACAGATAAATGTCTCCTTCTATTTTCCTTGAAAATCACATACCTCTTCTTGATATATTTGTTGAAGGAGTCTTTTGGAACTAGAAAAGAAAACAACAGTTTCAAAGACCCTTGCTGAATCATCTAACTTCAGAGAAAACAAAACAGAACTTTAGGTCCCATCCTGATACTTCAGGTCGGTGGTTGCATCTATCTAGGACTTATCATCGTCTATCCAGAATACATCCATACCCTACACCTGCCCTGAAGAATTATCATCCCCTGCCCAACTACAAACACTATCTCAACTAAAGTAGACCCAAAACATCCCCCCTGATTAACGTTTCCCTTATCGTTTACACAAGTTCAGCTCAGTTCAGTTGCTCAGTCCTGTCCGACTCTTTGAGACGCCGTGAACTGCAGCACGCCAGGCCTCCTTGTCCATCACCAACTCCCGGAGTTCACTCAGACTCACGTCCATTGAGTCAGTGATGCCATCCAGCCATCTCATCCTCTGTCATCCCCTTCTCCTCCTGCCCCCAATCCCTCCCAGCATCAGGGTTTTTCCAATGAGTCAACTCTTTGCATGAGGTGGCCAAAGTACTGGAGTTTCAGCTTTAGCATCATTCCTTCCAAAGAACATCCAGGGCTGATCTCCTTCAGAATGGACTGGTTGGATCTCCTTGTAGTCCAAGGGACTCTCAAGAGTCTTCTCCAACACCACAGTTCACAAGCATCAATCCTTCAGCGCTAAGCTTTCTTCACAGTCCAACTCTCACATCCATACATGACCATGGGAAAAACCATAGCCTTGACTAGATGGACCTTTGTTGGCAAAGTAATGTCTCCGTTTTTCAACATGCTATCTAGGTTGGTCATATCTTTTCTTCCAAGGAGTAAGTGCTTTTTAATTTCATGGCTGAAGTTACCATCTGCAGTGATTTTGGAGCCCAAAAAAATAAAGTCTGACACTGTTTCCACTGTTTCCTCATCTACTTCCCATGAAGTGATGGATCAGATGCCATGATCTTCATATTCTGAATGTTGAGCTTTAGGCCAACTTTTTCACTCTCCTCTTTCACTATCATCAAGAGGCTTTTTAGTTCCTCTTTACTTTCTGCCATAAGGGTGGTGTCATCTGCATATTTGAAGTTATTGATATTTCTCCCAGCAATCTTGATTCTTGCTTTTGCTTCTTCATGCTGTACTCTGCATAGAGGTTAAATGAGCAGGGTGACAATATACAGCCTTGACATACTCCTTTTCCTATTTGGAACCAGTCTGTTGTTCCCTGTCCAGTTCTAACTGTTGCCTCCTGACCTGCATATAAGTTTCTCAAAAGGCAGGTATTCCCATCTCTTTTGGAATTTCCCACAGTTTATTGTGATCCACACAGTCAAAGGCTTTGGCACAGTCAATAAAGCAGAAATAGATGTTTTTCTGGAACTCTCTTGCTTTTTCCATGATCCAGCAGATGTTGGCAATTTGATCTCTGGTTCCTCTGCCTTTTCTAAAACCAGCTTGAACATCAGAAAGTTCACAGTTCACATATTGCTGAAGCCTGGCTTGGAGAATTTTGAGCATTACTTTACTAGCATGTGAGATGAGTGCAATTGTGCGGTAGTTTGAGCATTCTTTGGCATTGTTTTTCTTTGGAATTGGAATGAAAACTGAACTTTTCCAGTCCTGTGGCCACTGCTGAGTTTTCCAAATTTGCTGGTGTACTGAGTGCAGTACTATCACAGCATCATCTTTCAGGATTTGAAATAGCTCCACTGGAATTCCGTCACCTCCACTAGCTTTGTTCATAGTGATGCTTTCTAAGGCTCACTTGACTTCACATTCCAGGATGTCTGGCTCTAGGTGAGTGATCACACCATTGTGATTATCTGGGTCGTGAAGTTCTTTTTTGTACAGTTCTTCTGTGTATTCTTGCCACCTCTTCTTAATATCTCTGCTTCTGTTAGGTCCATACGATTTCTGTCCTTCATCAAGCCCATCTTTGCATGAAATGTCCCCTTGGTATCTCAAATTTTCTGAAGTGATCTCTAGTCTTTCCCATTCTGTTGTTTTCCTCTATTTCTTTGCATTGATCACTGAGGAAGACTTTCTTATCTCTTCTTGCTATTCTTTGGAACTCTGCATTCAGATGGGTATATCTTTCCTTTTCTCCTTTGCTTTTTGCTTCTCTTCTTTTCACAGCTAATTGTCAGGCCTCCCCAGACAGCCATTTTGCTTTTTTGCATTTCTTTTCCATGGGGATATTCTTGATCCCTGTCTCCTGTACAATATCATGAACCTCATTCCATAGTTCATCAGGCACTCTATCTATCAGATCTAGGCCCTTAAATCTATTTCTCACTTCCACTGTATAATCATAAGGGATTTGATTTAGGTCATACCTGAATAGTCTAGTGGTTTTCCCTACTTTCTTTAATTTCAGTCTGAATTTGGTAATAAGGAGTTCATGATCTGAGCCACATTCAGCTTCTGGTCTTGTTTTCGTTGACGGTATAGAGCTTCTCCATCTTTGGCTGGAAAGAATATAATCAATCTGATTTCAGTGTTGACCATCTGGTGATGTCCATGTGTAGAGTCTTCTATTGTGTTGTTGGAAGAGGATGTTTGCTACGACCAGTGCATTTTCTTGGCAAAACTCTATTAGTCTTTGCCCTGCTTCATTCCACATTCCAAAGCCAAATTTGCCTGTTACTCCAGGTGTTTTTTTACTTTCTACTTTTGCATTCCAGTCCTCTATAATGAAAAGGACATCTTTTTTGGGTGTTAGTTCTAAAAGGTCTTGTAGGTCTTCATAGAACCGTTCAATTCAGCTTCTTCAGTGTTACTGGTTGGGGCATAGACTTGGATAACTGTGATATTGAATGGTTTGCCTTGGAAACAAACAGAAATCATTCTGTTGCTTTTGAGATTGCATCCAAGTACTGCATTTCTTCTAAGGGATTCCTGCCCACAGTAGTAGATATAATGGTCATCTGAGTTAAATTCACCCATTCCAGTCCATTTTAGTTCGCTGATTCCTAGAATGTCGACGTTCACCCTTGCCATCTGTTTGACCACTTCCAATTTGCCTTGATTCATGGACCTGACATTCCAAGTTTCTATGCAATATTGCTCTTTACAGCATCAGACCTTGCTTCTATCACCAGTCACATCCACAGCTGGGTACTGTTTTTGCTTTGGCTCCATCCCTTTATTCTTTCTGGAGTTATTTCTCCACTGATCTCCAGTAGCATATTGGGCACCTACAGACCTGGGGAGTTCCTCTTTCAGTATCCTATCATTTTGCCTTTTCATACTGTTCATGAGGTTCTCAAGGCAAGAATACTGAAGTGGTTTGCCATTCCCTTCTCCAGTGGACCACATTCTCTCAGACCTCTCCACCATGACCCACCTGTCTTGGTTGCCCCATGGGCGTGGCTTAGTTTCATTGAGTTAAACGAGGCTGTGGTTCTAGTGTGATTAGATTGACTAGTTTTCTGTGAGTATGGTTTCAGTGTGTCTGCCCTCTGATGCCCTCTTGCAACACCTACCATCTTATTTGGGCTTTTCTTACCTTGGACGTGGGGTATCTCTTCATGGCTGCTCCATCAAAGCGCATCCACTGCTCCTTACTTTGGACGAGGGGTATCTCCTCAATGCTGCCTCTCCTGACCTTGAATGTGGAATAGCTTCTCTAGGCCCTCTGGTGCCCATGCAGCCACTGCTCCTTTGAGGTGGGGTAGCTCCTCCTGGCTGCCCCCTTGACCTTGGAAGTGGATGAGCTCCTCTTGGCTGCACCTCCCTATAAATATGGAGCCTCCCTTATTCCTCTCTGCTCTCAGCCTGGTCGTTAGGCCGACTGTCACCCCTCCTTGCCTAAATAAATGTAACCTACTTCTGTTGAGGTCATCTTTCCTCTTTCTGCCTCAGCCCGAACTGTACCTTACATTTGTAACCTGATTACTATGATATTGAGCCCT
Organism: Ovis aries; assembly: GCF_016772045.2. Taxonomy (NCBI): domain Eukaryota; kingdom Metazoa; phylum Chordata; class Mammalia; order Artiodactyla; family Bovidae; genus Ovis; species Ovis aries. The sequence goes on along the minus strand of NC_056055.1, from coordinate 155,768,375 downwards.
TATATCACACTAAGAAGGTTTGAATATAGCCTTTTTGTCTTTTAACTTTGTGATCTTGGATGAATTATATAACTCTAGCTTCTAGTTCTGTCATTAGCAAAGTGGTGAAAATAATCATACCCCATCACTTAATTCATTCAAAGAAATAGGGCTATGTGCCAGATATGATTCTTAGAGAATGAGATATAGCAAAAGTAATATGTATTGGGTTGGCTCAAAAGTTTATTCATATTTTTCTGTAACATCTCATGGAAAAATCCAAATGAATTTTCTGGCCAACCTGCAAAGATTCTTTATCTAAAGTTGTTTCTATTATAAGATGAACACAAAATAAATAAGATGCATAAGTAATATTTGTATGTGGTGATAGCCATGAAGGGAAGTCAACTGGGGAGGGAAAATGAGGTGTCGATGTAATATTCAATTACCTGGTTAGTTTTCACAGAGAAGATGACATTTAAGTCAAAACTTAGGTTACAACTGTTTGAGGGAAAGGCATTATAGGCCAAGGGGAAAATGCACAATCATGCCTGAATTATTTGAGAAATATCAAGGAGGCCAGTATGGCTGGAGTAGAGAGAGAAAGTATCAGAGAGGTGGGCCACCATGAGAATTCTGAGATGTGAGAGTGTGCAGAGTTTTGAACAGAATATTGATGTACCCCAACGTGGGTTTAATGGGATCAGTTCAGCTGCTTTGTTAATAGGTTCAAGGAAGGCAAAAATGAAAAAAGACAGTTATATCCCCATGGGAAATAACAGCTTCTTGGTCTAATGAAGTAGCTCCATTTTGTATTTAGCAAAGTAAGTTCAATTTTCCTAGATCTTCTAATTTTTAAGATAAGCCACATATCAAAGTTTTTAGTGAAAAATATCCTAATTTTCTAATATTGAAATAATTTTTTTGTTTCAATACATGAAGACACATATACAAAAACCCATATCTACAGATGTTTTACTAAAATCATTGTGTCAATGGAATACTGCTACTGAACCTCATGACTGCTCTTTGTAGCTAGATCTTTGCTATATAAACATGTGATTCTCCATTCACATTCTGGCTCGATGTTCCTCCTTATTTATTGCATACTATTGGGTACCGGTTTTCATATCCTGTACTTAATCTTTTTTTAAATTTTATTTTTGCTTTGGCTGCACTGGGTCTTTGTTGCTGTGTGCAGGCTTTTCTCTAGTTGTAGTGGTTTCTCATTGCGGTGGCCTCTCATTGCAGAGCATGTTATAGGGCACGCAGGCTTCAGTAGTTGCAGCACATGGGCTTAGTCGTCTGGTGACATGCGGGAATTTTATTTGCTGAACCAGGAATTGAACCCATGTACCCTACATTGTCAGGTGGATTGTTAAGTACTGGGCCACAAGGGAAGTCCCCTGTATTGAATCTTGAAATATGACACATTACTAGAGAAATGTATCCCTTACTAGTAGAAGCAAGAAACTGACTAGTATCATTTTAGCCCTAGGGAGCTATTTTTGGCAGTATTTTTCTGCTATTTATCTCAAAATATGAGAGGTTAAAGATTGACAATGTAAGTAGATGACTAAAACACTATCCAAATACTAATATTGAAAGAAAAAAAAAGGCAACATAGATTGGCTCTGAACCATACGCAGTGACTATAAAATGCAAATTGGGGAATACTTCCTAATGTTATTGACATATCATCCAAATTTCTATTTAAAAGTGAGTATTTATTTTTAAATCTAAAAATCATCATTTCAGAACTTTATAATGGAAGACTTTGCAAAACTTCATGGTAAATACTGCAATATTATTCAGTATTTATAGAATAATTGGCTTAGAATCCAGTTCAAATAGCTCTGTAGCGCATAGTTTCTCACAATGACGTTCATAATTAGTATGTATAAAATAGGCTCCTCATTCCACTGGCACTGATAGCAAAAAACTCAATAGTTAAAAGGAAGATTAAAAAAGAAGGAAAAAGCAGCCTTAGATAATCCACTTCTCAACCATGGGTAAACAAATTGCATTCAAATACATGAATTTGTTCAGTGATTTTATACTTTCTTCTGAAACTTTGGAATCTGGGCTGTCAAAAGGTAAACTATTGTGCTAAAATGAAAGTTATCTTTCATAATTCTTTGCAAGGAAAATTACTGAATTTGCAAAATGTTGGAGTTATTATTATCAAAGTACCTTGGGTCCTGGAAAACAGATCCTGTCTCTGTTCTTGTTTCTTCTTAAAAGCTTCCTACACTTTCACACTAGCCAGTTTTGGACATCTCTGTACTTGCTACAGTTAACTATGCAAGTTCAGTTCAGTTCAGTCGCTTAGTCATGTCTGACTCTTTGTGACCCCATGGACTGCAGCACGCCAGGCCTCTCTGTCCATCACCATCTCCTGGAGCTTGCTCAAACATGCTCAAACTCATGTACATCAAGACGGTAGTGCCAACCAACCATTTCATCCTCTGTCGCCCCCTTCTCCTCCTGCCTTCAATCTTTCCCAGCTTCAGGGTCTTTTCTAATGAGTCAGTTCTTCACATCAGGTACCAAATTATTGGAGCTTCAGCTTCAGCATTAGTCCTTCCAATGAATATTCAGGACTGATTTCCTTTAGGATTGAGTGGTTGGATCTCCTTGCAGTCCAAGGGACTCTCAAGAGTCTTCTCCAACACCTAAGTTCAAAAGCATCAATTCTTCAGTGCTCAGCTTTCCTCATAGTCCAACTCTCACATCCATACATGAATAATGGAAAGAAAATAGCTTTGACTAGATGGACCTTTGTTGGCAAAGTAATGTCTCTGTTTTTTAATATGCTGTCTAGGTTGGTCATAACTTTTCTTCCAAGGAGCAAATGTGTTTTAACTATGCAAACTTCAGGCCAAACTGGGAATATGAGATAGAGTTACCTGCTTATTTCAGTTCAGTTCAGTCACTCAGTTGTTTCCGACTCTTTGCAACCCCATGGACTGCAGAACTCCAGGCCTCCCTGTCCATCACCAAATCCTGGAGTTTACTCAAGCTCGTGTTCATCACATTGGCGATGCCATCCAACCATCTCATCCTCTGTTGTCCTCTCCTCCTCCTGCCCTCAATCTTTCCCAGCGTCAGGGTCTTTTCCAATGAGTTAGTTCTTTGCATCAGGTGGCCAAAGTATTGAAGTTTCAGCTTCAGCATCAGTCCTTCCAATGAATACTCAGGACTGACTTCCTTTAGGATGGACTGGTTGGATCTCCTTGAAGTGCAAGGGACTCTCAAGAGTCTTCTCCAACACCATGGTTCAAAAGCATCAATTCTTTTTTTTTTTTTTTTTTAAAAGAATAAATTATTTGGTGCTCGGCTTGTATTATACATCTGCATACAAATATGACCTTAATCCTTGTACGTGGATAACCCACCCTGCGAAAGAGGTAGAGAGGGGGGAGCAGGTCCTTTGAAAACATCTGTATTTGATGGTTAACAGAGACAGGGTTGAGCCACAGGAGGGCAGAAGGCACACTGTGTCTTCTCAAAGACCACAGGGAATGAGTTTCAAGTAGGAGGAGGTGGTCAGTGGGATGGAGTGCTTGGGAGAAGCCCAAGCTTGGACTAGACCAGGTTTGGGGGGACCCCTGGCTCCAGTCTTAGAAATGCAACAGAATGCAGGTGCAAGGGGTTCAGAAGAGAAGGGTTGATGGGCAAGAAGAGGTGTCTCTGTCCTGAATTTTGGCCTTTAGAAGAAAAAGAAAGCTGGAGAGAGGTTGGCAGAAGCAAGGGATGTTTTCTTTTCTGGGGGGCTTCCTTTTGTTTGGTTAAGAATGAAGAGAATGTGTATACCTGTAGGCAGGGGGAGGAATAGGTTGAGAAAAAGAAATAAGAAAGAACAGAGAGGACTTTTTCCCACAGGAGGTGATGCCCTTGGACATACTGTATATTTATTCATATACCTGCTTATTTACTTAGTTCTAAATTGGTTGGATTATATCTTCTTTTATGTGCAAAGCTGTGAAGAATTCAGCAGCTGGTTGTGGGTAAGATGATCTTCAGAGAGGAGCTTTGTTGTCATTAGTTGCTTAGTCGTGTCCAGCTCTTTTATGATCCCATGGACTGTAGCCCACCAGGTTTCTCTGTCCATAGAATTTTCTAAGCAAGAATATTAGAGTAGATTGCCATTTCATGCTTCAGGGGATCTTCCTGACTGAGAGACTGAACCCATGTCTCCTACATCTCCTGCACTGGCAAGCAGATTCTTTACTAATGAGCCACTTGGGAAGGCCACATGAAAGATGGCATGTGCTTATGCAGAAGAATGTTCTCTTTCTTTGTTATACATGCTGAAAGAAATATTTGGGAGATATATACAGTGAGAGTCACAGTCAGCTCCTGGTCTTGTTTTTGTTGACAGTATAGAGCTTCTCCATCTTTGGCTGGAAAGAATATAATCACTCTGATTTCGGTGTTGACCATCTGGTGATGTCCATGTGTAGAGTCTTCTCTTGTGTTGTTGGAAGAGGATGTTTGCTATGACCAGTGCATTTTCTTGGCAAAACTCTATTAGTCTTTGCCCTGCTTCATTCCACATTCCAAGGCCAAATTTTCCTGTAACTCTAGGTTTTTCTTGATTCCAACTTTTGCATTCCAGTCCCCTATAATGAAAAGGACATCCCTTTTGGGTGTTAGTTCTAAAAGGTCTTGTAGGTCTTCATAGAACCATTCAATTCAGCTTCTTCAGTATTAATGGTTGGGGCATAGACTTGGATTACTGTGATAGTGAATGGTTTGCCTTGGAAACAAACAGATATCAACCTGTTGTTTCTGAGATTGCATCCAAGTACTGCATTTCGGACTCTTTTGTTGACTATGATGGCTACTCTCTTTCTTCTGAGGGATTCCTGCCTGCAGTAGTAAATATAATGGTCATTTGAGTTAAATTCACCCATTCCAGTCCATTTTAGTGCTCTGTTTCCTAGAATGTCAATGTTCACTCTTACCATCTCTTGCTTGACCACTTCCAATTTGCCTTGATTCATGGACCTGACATTCCAGGTTCCTATGCAATATTGCTCTGTACAGCATCGGACCTTGCTTTTATCACCAGTCAAATCCACAGTTGGGTATTGTTTTTGCTTTGGCTCCATCCCTTCTTTCTTTCTGGAGTTATTTCTCCACTGATCTCCAGTAGCATATTTGGCTCCTACTGACTTGGGGAGTTCCTCTTTCAGTATCGTAACATTTTGCTTCTTCATACTGTTCAAAGGGTTCTCAAGGCAAGAATGCTGAAGTGGTTTGCCATTCCCTTCTCCAGTGGACCACATTCTCTCAGACCTCTCCACCATGACCCACCCATTATTACCAAATTCAGACTTAAACTGAAGAAAGTAGGGAAAACCACTAGACCATTTAGGTATGACCTAAATCAAATCCTTTACGATTATACAGTGGAAGTGAGAAATAGATTTAAGGGCCTAGATCTGACAAATAGAGCTGATGAATTATGGACGGAGGTTCGTGACATTGTACAGGAGACAGGGATCAAGACCATCCCCATGGAAAAGAAATGCAAAAAAGCAAAATGGCCATCTGCGGAGGCCTTACAAATAGCTGTGAAAAGAAGAGAGGCAAAAAGCAAAGGAGAAAAGGAAAGATATAAGCATCTGAATGCAGAGTTCCAAAGAATAGCAAGAAGAGATAAGAAAGCCTTCTACAGCGATCAATGCAAAGAAATAGAGGAAAAGAACAGAATGGAAAGACTAGAGTTCTCTTCAAGAAAATTAGAGATACCAAGGGAAAATTTCATGCAAAGATGGGCCTGATAAAGGACAGAAATGGTATGGACCTAACAGAAGCAGAAGATATTAAGAAGAGGTGGCAAGAATACACAGAAGAAGTGTACAAAAAAGACCCTCACTACCCAGATAATCACGATGGTGTGATCACTAATCTAGAACCAGACATCCTGGAATGTGAAGTCAAGTGGGCCTTAGAAAGCATCACTACAAACAAAGCTGGTGGAGGTGATGGAATTCCAGTTGAGCTGTTTCAAATCCTGAAAGATGATGGTGTGAAAGTGCTGCACTCAATATGCCAGCAAATTTGGAAAACAGCAGTGGCCACAGGACTGGAAAAGGTCAGTTTTCATTCCAATTCCAAAGAAAGGCAATGCCAAGAAATGCTCAAACTACTGCACAATTGCACTCATCTCACATGCTAGTAAAGTAATGCTCAAAATTCTCCAAGCCAGGCTTCAGCAATACGTGAACCGTGAACTTCCTGATGTTCAAGCTGGTTTTACAAAAGGCAGAGGAACCAGAGATCAAATTGCCAACCTCTTCTGGATCATGGAAAAAGCAAGAGAGTTCCAGAAAAACACCTATTTCTGCTTTATTGACAGTACCAAAGCCTTTGACTGTGTGGATCACAATAAACTGTGGAAAATTCTGAAAGAGATGGGAATAACAGACCACCTGAGCTGCCTCTTGAGAAACCTATATGCAGATCAGGCAGCAACGGTTAGAGCTAGACATGGAACAACAGACTGGTTCCAAATAGGAAAAGGAGTATGTCAAGGCTGTATATTGTCACCCTGCTTACTTAATCTATATGCAGAGTACATTATGAGAAACGCTGGACTGGAAGAAACACAAGCTGGAATCAAGATTGCTGGGAGAAATATCAATCACCTCAGATATGCAGATGACACCACCCTTATGGCAGAAAGTGAAGAGGAGCTAAAAAGCCTCTTGATGAAAGTGAAAAGGAGAGTGAAAAAGTTGGCTTAAAGCTCAACATTCAGAAAACGAAGATCATGGCATCTGGTCCCATCACTTCATGGGAAATAGATGGGGAAACAGTGGAAAGAGTGTCAGACTTTATTTTTTTGGGCTCCAAAATCACTGCAGATGGTGACTGTAAACATGAAATTAAAAGACGCTTACTCCTTGGAAGAAGAGTGATGACCAACCTAGATGGCATATTCAAAAGCAGAGACATTACTTTGCAGACTAAGGTCCATCTAGTCAAGGCTATGGTTTTCCAGTGGTCATGTATGGATGTGAGAGTTGGACTGTGAAGAAGGCTGAGCACCAAAGAATTGATGCTTTTGAACTGTGGTGTTGGAGAAGACTCTTGAGAGTCCCTTGGACTGCAAGGAGATCCAACCAGTCCATTCTGAAGGAGATCAGCCCTGGGATTTCTTTGGAAGGAATGATGCTAAAGCTGAAACTCCAGTATTTTGGCCACCTCATGCGAAGAATTGACTCATTGGAAAAGACTCTGATGCTAGGAGGGATTGAAGGCTGGAGGAAAAGGGGACGACAGAGGATGAGATGGCTGGATGGCATCACTGACTCGATGGACGTGAGTCTGAGTGAATTCCAGGAGTTGGTGATGGACAAGGAGGCCTGGCGTGCTGTGATTCATGGGGTTGCAAAGAGTTGGACATGACTGAGTGACTCAACTGAACTGAACTGTATAGTGAGAGAGTGAGAGGACAGAAAACAAATGGTAAATCTGGTTGAGTTGGTGAATGATTCACTACATTCAACTCTCAACACTTCCATAGACTTATAATTTTCAAAATGTGAAGAAAACTGTAGACCTTGAATTTCTGCACACCTGGGCATTAATCCCAGTTTCACCATTTTTTAATTGTATAATCATTAGTAAATTAGCCTAACTGAGCCCATTGTTTATTCTGTTGTTAGTTACTTTTGTTAACCTCTTACTGTTGATGTGTTGTTTAGTTGCTAGGTCGTGTCTGACTCTTTAGTGACCCCATGGATTGTAGCCCACCAGGCTGCTCTGTCCATAGGATATCCCAGGCAAGAATATTAGAGTGGGAGGCCATTTCCTTCTCCAGGGGATCTTTCAGACCCAGGGATAGAACCCATATATCCTGCATTGACAGGTGAATTCTTTACCATTGAGCCACCTGGGAAGCCCCCTATATGTGATACATGTTATTTGGCCCTTATTAAGTAGGAGGCATTCAATTCTGTCCACTGGGACATTTCTATGACAGTGAAGACAAAGTCCATGGAGCTTACATTTAAAAGTGGGAATCTGTATGCATACGTGTGTTCAAATATGGTTGTGTGTGTGATGCTTGCACATGAGCACTTGTGCAAATGATGGGGTATTAATTAGTTCTTATCAATTATTCATAGTATGAATGTTTATTCTGGTTCTAGGTTAGAATTGTTCAATTTAGAGATTTGAGGAAGGGGAAAAGCAGTGAGAGAATTTCTGAAAAGTACTTAAATGGTGTTGATCATCTTAGTTCCTGTCCCAGCATTGTTCCCAAATCAGGGAGCATGAACTCTTCTAGGATTTACCTTAAGCCCCCATTATATTTGAAAATTGAAAACAATAGCATTTAAAATACAGAAAACTTAGTAGTATTTATTGAGTACCTAGTGTGAGCCACATATATATACTGCATCATTCAATTCTTAAAACATCTGCTTTGATATATAGTCCATACTCATTTTACCAAAAATGACTAAAACTTCTCAGAAAGATATGTGTCCAAGGGCACATTGCTACCATCAGAAAATTTATTCCATGTCTGTTTTTCTTGAAAGTCTACAAACTGACTGTGGCTCCCTGAGCTTGAGAAGTAAGATGCCATATAGATGAAAACACCCGTACACAATTTTGAATAGACTGCTGAGTATATACATGTAATTTTTTTCATTTACTAATTTCTATGGTTTATTTATGATGAAAATGGAAGCAGAAGCACCACATTTGAAAAGTTGATTCTAATACAGTTAACTTTTGGTTTGCTTTTGTTTCTTCAGTGGATTTTTAGAGACCATGACACTAGGTTTTATGTCAGTTTTTTAAAATCTAACTGCTGGGAGACCTGTGTTTGATCCCTGGGTTGGGAAGATCCCCTGGAGAAGGGCATGGCAACCCACTCCAGTATTCTTGCCTGTAGCATCCCCATCAACAGAGGAGCCTGGTGGGATACAGTCCATGGAGCTGCAAAGAGTTGGACGCGACTGAGCAACTAAGCACAGTACAGGCAACTCACATAGCTTACAGATTTGTGAGGAAGAAAGTATTAACTTCAGCTTTTCACTCTGAAAACTTTTATCATTGGGTACTGCAGTATCCTTAAAAGTCAATATAACACCTATATGTCACATGGTACACTTAGTCCCATTGTGTGTTTAACGAGAAGTAGCTCTAAAAGCTGATTTTCACATTCAAGAACCTTAGAGGGATTGCACACTTAGGAAGATGACTCTGGGCATTAATGTTATAAAATTTAATTTATAGATTCATGCAGACAGATAATACATGTATACATATACATACATAATACATATAGAATTCAATATAATGAGGTGTTGTTCAGAGAAGTAGCGAAATTGTGTCAAATTGATATAACTAAAAATATGGAGATATTTTGAGAACAGTTTTGTATATTCTTGGAGTAAAGATACATTTAAATATGTAAAACTCAAGTTTCTTTATAACTTGAGAAATTAACATCTTAGAATATAAATCATAAGAGGTCAACTCTCATGTTTATGAAATTCTTCTTGGAGTCTATCAATATTCTCTTTACTGCTAATAAAATTAGTTGTTTTTATATGAAACAATGATTTTCCCAAGGCAAAATTGCCTTAAAACCTCACTGCATGCTCTACCCTTGCATGTCTTCCTTCAGTTCAGTTCAGCTGCTCAGTCATGTCTGACTCTTTGTGAGCCCATGGACTGCAGCACACAGGCTTCCCTGTCCATCACCAACTCCTGGAGCTTGCTCAACTCATGGCCATCGAGCCAGTGATGCCATTCAGCCATCTCATCCTTTGTCGTCCCCTTCTCTTCCTGTCTTCAATCTTTCCCAGCATCAAGGTGTTTTCAAATGAGGCCATTCTTCTCATCAAGTGGCCAAAGTATTGAAGTTTCAGCTTTGGCATCAATCCTTTCAATGATTGTTCAGGACTGATTTTAGGATTCACTGTTTGAATGTCCTTGCAGTCCAAGGGACTCAAGAATCTTCTCCAACACCTCAGTTCAAAAGCTTCAATTCTTTGGTGCTCAGCCTTCTTTATAATCCAACTCACATCCATGCATGACTAGTGGAAAAACCATAGCTTTGATTATATTAACCTTTGTCAGCAAAGCAATATCTCTGCTTTTTAATATGCTGTCTGAGTTGATCATAGCTTTTCTTCTAAGGAGCAAGTGCCTTTTAATTTCATGGCTGCAGTCAACACCTGCAGTAATTTTGAAGCCCAAGAAAATGAAGTCTTTCACAGTTTCCATTGCTTCCCCATCTATTTGCCATGAAGTGATGGGACTGGATGCCATGATCTTCATTTTTTAAATGTTGAGTTTTAAACCAGTTTTTTCACTCTCGTCTTTCACTGTCATCAAGAGGCTGTTTAGTTCCTCTTCGCTCTCTGCCATAAGGGTGGTGTCCTCTGCATATCTGAGATTATTGATATTTCTCCCGGCAATCTTGATTATGTCTTCCTTAATATTAATTGCATTTCATGTCTTCCTTTATGTTGTCTATTAAATTTAAAGTTATGGGACCTATTGTTTAAATGTTCCATAATTTTTCTTGTTCCTCATCTACTAAGTTTTAATTCTATGCTTGTTCTTGCAGTATCTTACATTTGTAAAATGGCTTACGGTTTTCAAGGAAATATATATATTCCTCTTTCTGTATCATAACTATTACATATTTCTGACTTAATGGGTTACTATGTATTTTAGTCTCATTAATGAAAAATTATAATACATGTTCTCATTTTACATTTATATTTAAAATGAAGTGTAATATGGACCACTACTTTTTCAAAATAAAGTGAAATATATTTTTATTTAAGCTTCATAAGTTCCTGACAATTAATTATAGTCACCTTTCTTACTAAATGGTAGTCAATCTTCTGTTATTTAATGTAGAGACAGCTGCCTCTTTAGATAAATTTGGCAACACAGATGGATTTAAAGTGAAACAGATTCTCTCCTTTTTATCCAGACTCTAACCAGCTATTTAGATAGAATTTAAGACAAAAATTTGTGACACTTTACTTAATACTTTCTACTTCCTCTTCCCTTTTACACCTTAAAAAATTATGAACTTGATTATTTAAAATTTTGTTGTCCAATATACATAATGTTTTTTGTACAGTGTGTAGCAACAGAAATAGTTATCTTTGAATAGGATAGCCAAAGAAAAATGAGGCCAAGAAAGAAAACCTAATGTGATTCTGGGGATCTCTTATTAAAATGTTTACATTTAAACATAGTGACTTCAATAATTTTCCTTGTCCTTTATATCTGACTTTAATTCTGTAAGACAATAGTTTTTACATCTGTGCATTGATGAAATAAAGAGGTATGGTAGCTGCTTGTTGGCTGAAAGATTCTGTGGTTGTTACATTAATGTTATATTAATGTTACTCATACTGGACTTATGAGTAAGGCATCAAATAACTAATTAAGGTACACTGGAAAAGTCTTCATTGCAAGAGGGTGATGTTTTAAAATATAACTTTAAAATATGAAAATCAATAAAGTTTACCTGCTATATAGTTTTTTGTTTTAATAATCAGTGTTCTTATTCAAATTTTAAAAAGACTATTAGATTCTTGGATGTGAAAATAATTTTGTCCAATATAATGGATTTTTCCTGACCTTTAATTAGCAAGTGAAATATTAATTGACAAGATAATGTCTTTAGTACATGTATTTAATGAATATATTACTAATACTTGTTATGTGCCAGGCACTGTACTCAATCCTGGGAAGCAGTGATGCAGTCCCTGCTTTTCAGGAATTTATCTTCTAAGAAGTGTTATGTCCATATGGTATATGGAGGTGAAAAACTCTTGAGGTTATGGATGTGTAATTGTTTCATGCTTTATGATGGTACTTAACATTTTACTTTATATTTGCTTTTGGATTTAACAGAGATGCAGAGAGGTTAAATGATAGCAAACTCATATTCCCTTAAGTGAATGCCAATGCTTTTCCACATTGTTCTGCTTTTCATCTATTTATCTCTTTTTATGGATTCTTAGTAGTGGCTTAGTTAGTCTTTTTCTTCATGTCCTACTTACTATCTATTTATGTATTCTTGTCAATTTATGTTAAATAGTAGCACAGTCAGACTAGAGTGACCACAAAGTTGATTGGGAGAGACTCGTTTGTCGCTCTCCGTGGTGCTGAAAGATTTTCACGGGCTAGAAAATTTCCCCTAATTTTTTCCCTAATTTTTTTGGCACTAATGGTTACTGCCCAATCAAGAATTCAAAACAAGGAGGGAAACAGTAGTGAGGGAAAGGAAGATAAAAAAGAAAAAAAGTTTATAGAAAAGGCATAGCTGTTGATTAAGAGGTGGTTGGATTGATTTATTCATTAACAGAAAAGTTTTCTGTACAACAGGCACCTCACTTGGAGTGAAGTTACAATAACTCTCTCCACCCCCAATGCCACCTTATAAACTTAAACTTTGCGCTAGCGTATCCTATTTTATATTGGAGAAAACAGGCATTAATCACACAAATATGGAAAACTGTAAGTTTGCAACAGGACTGTATGGATCATGAGATAAAATAGAGCAAATATTAGTGTATTAATATGGAGCTTGGCCAAAAGTTGATTCAATTTTATTTACACTATTAAATTATTATATAAAAATAATATGTTGAAAAGATAAGGCCTACCAAATTGTTTCTTTCTAATAAAATCTTCAAAAATATTTTAACGAGATATTGCTTCCATGAACTCACCTTTATATTAATTGATTCTATACTTGAAATAGGTATAAAATTTCCCGATCATGACATTTTCAATGATGATATAATAGTTGGTCAACACCAAAGGTGAGAAAACTTGTTTGAATAAGTAGGTGAAAAATATTTTAAACATTTAGTTTTATGACTAAACATTTATATCAATTAAATTGATATTTTTAAAGCATCAGCACTACTTTTCTTTCATTAAAGTTGATTTTAAATTTTTATGTATATAAATGGATTTCAAATATATCCAAAATACTTATCCTAAAAAATAAAAATAATTATAAAGCTGGAGTTTGAAGAATGGCCAAGTATTATTAGAATAGCCAATCTGCAGCTGACATAGCTACCACAAAAATAGCAAATTGGCAGCATACAGAATAGGATTATCTGATATTTATGCTGGAGCTTTGGGTCATTAACTGGAACTTTGGGTCATTAATTGGAGACATGCTCACTAGAAGTTCCTGCCAACCTCCTTGCATCCCATCTACAATGGGGAATGCGATGTTCCTTCATCATACGATGTTCTTTTGCTCCTGAAAAAAAAAATCTTCAAACTATTCCATGAGCCTTTGTCAGTTGTCTGCAACTGAATGTTGTAGCAGATGTTCAGAAGTAGACACCTGTTTCTCTATGCCACAGGAAGAATTGGACACACACTCACACAACACTTGCTTAGGCCATTCTCCATAAAGGCCTGAACAAGTTTCTTATGATCAGAGGCTGCCTAGCTATGGACTCTAGCAATCTGAGGCCACTGTACTTGGCCATTCCTGATGGGTAAGGTGATCAATATGTTATGTGACATGTATGAATGATTTGTGGCAAACTAGTTTGAAAGCTCCGGAGAAGGCAATGGCACCCCACTCCAGTACTCTTGCCTGGAAAATCCCATGGACGGAGGAGCCTGGTAGGCTGCAGTCCATGGGGTTGCGAAGAGTCAGACACGACTGAGCGACTTCACTTTCCCCTTTCACTTTCATGCATTGGAGAAGGAAATGGCAACCCACTCCAGTGTTCTTGCCTGGAGAATCCCAGGGATGGCGGAGCCTGGCAGGCTGCCGTCTATGGAGTCGCACAGAGTCAGACACTACTGAAGCGACTTAGCAGCAGCAGCAGCAGTTTGAAAGCTCAGCTCTTAAGTCTTTTTTCATTTTTCTTCTGAGAATTTGTTACCTCCTGACAGAATTACATACTTATTCGTTTAGAATATAGCACAACAAAATGTGGCATTCGTGAAAGCAGTCATTGTCTTTTTGCTCACTGTTGTAAATCACATTGCACGATGTAAGTATTCTACACATATTCACTGGGTGGAGGATTAGACTCTATGTTCAATGGGGCTGTCTTTATTCTTTATCTTCAGTGCCTACCCCAGTGTTTAGCTCACTGTATTTACTAAGGAGATAACTAGGGACCAGATTATGAATGTCTTTCAGGTCATGTTTGGAATTTTAGACTATTTCCTAAAAACCATAAGAAGCCACTGAAGTATTATAACTAAAAATATGTATTACTAGATTTTCACTTTAAAAAATAAAATTCTTACCTTCTGTTTCTCTTAACAGAGAAACTATTGGGTATCACCTTTCTCCTACTCATCCAATCTAAACTCTCTAAGTTATATAACATGTTTCCCCCTCTTCTTCACTGCTAATAATTTGTCCAGACCTGACAATTTATTAATTTAATTTAATTTAATACATGTGTCTGTTCAGTCACTCAGTCCTGACTCTTTGCAGCCCTATGGACTGTTGCCTTTCAGGCTCCTCAGTCTATGGAACTTTCCAGGCAAGGATACTGGGGTGGGTTGTCACTTCTTACTCCAGAGGATATTCCTGACCCAGGGATTGAACCTGAGTCTCTTGTGTCTTCTGCATTGGCAGACAGATTCTTTACCACTAGTGTCACCTGGGAAGCCCCAATTATTTATATATATATATAATGTATAAATATATATATGTCTTTTTTTGTTAACTACAGGATGGTCAGTTATACCTGATAAACTCATGTTCATGTCTTTTAGAATATTCTCCATCTAGTCACTCTATGCCTTAGAACTAATTAATTGTGCAGTGTTGGTCATCCCATTTATCTAAATAAATACTTGCAATAATTCCTCATGGATTAATTATGCTTCTAGTTTCTTATTTGAAAAAAAGTACAGTATAATTTTTACTATATTTAATATTCGTTCACATTAATTGTTGTAGCTAACCTTTTTGTTTTTCCTTCCATTTGAAAGAAAAGAAAAAGAAAGGAAGAAAAAGACAAGGGAAGGAGGAAGGAAAAGGGAAAGAAAACAGCAAATGTTTGCAAGAATGTGGAGAAATCAAAACCCTTGTGTACTGTTGGGAATGTGAAATGGTGCAGCTGCTGTGGAAAATGGAATGAAAGAGTAAAAACAGACTTACCATAAAAACTAAAAGGTAGAATTTCCTTATATTCTTTCACCCAAATTTAACTGTAAAAATTTTTTTTTTCTGTAGGTGTTTCTGAATCATTCTGAACAAATTGCAGCCACTATGCCCTTTTTACTCCAGAATAGTTCATGATAGCAATCACAGCAAAATTGTCGAAACCAAGATGTTTAATGTTGATATAAAATCAGTTGTAATTAAACATACATAAAAACCTAGAGATGAGATATTTTAGAGTTTATTAATATTTTGCCTATTGTCCCAATGTCCTTATAGTTATGTATTTGTTTCCAGTTGTATTTTCATTTCACATTGTAGTATATGTTGCATTTAGTCATTGTGTCTCTATAATATCCTCTAGTCTGGACCAGTTCTTAAGTCTTTTTTTTTTACTTTCATCACAGTGATATATTTGAAAAGTAAAGGTATTTTGTGAAGTTTCTCTCAGTGTAGGTTTGTCTTTTGCTTCCTTTTGATTATACTTGATTATGCTTTTATTTTGTGGTCTGGAATACTATTAATAATAAGCTCTATTGTGTACTTCTTAGTTTATCACAGCATGAAGCACATGATGTCACCTGATCCCGTTATGGGTGATGTTAATCTTGATCACTTGGTTAAGATGATAACTATCAGATTTATTCACTATAAGGACTTTTGAAATTCCCTTGTCATTAAGAAGAATCTGAGGGTTAAAAAAATGGCCTTACGTGCTTCTTCCCCCTCGAGTGTGCATTCTTCTCTGCTATATGGTTTTGCAGTGTCTCCCATCAAGAACATGGAGTATATGATTTTATCCTTTGAATCTGGGCATGGCCATGTAGCTTCCTTCTGTGTCTTAGCAGAACTTTACACTCCATTGTTGCTTTTCAGAATCCAGCAACTACCAGTACTCAAGGATACAGGACTAGCCTGTTGAAGGATGACAGACAAAGACAGACAAACATCTTAAACAAAGATGATCCATCCCAGCTGAGTCCTGCCTCCAATCAGCTTGCCAACCAGCAGACAAGTGAGCGAGGCCATCATTGACCAGCCAGTCCAAACTGAGCCTGTCAGAGCAGAAACCACCCTGACAATTCACATAACCTTAAGAGTGTATAGACGTTTATTGTTTTAAACTGCTAAGTTTGAGGATGATATGATAAACATCAAAACATAATTTTCAGGGAGATACTTTGAGAGTACATACATAACTGAATACATATATAACTTTTATGACTCTCGTCCTGGTTAAATATTACTACAAAGGTTGCAAAATGGTATTGCTACCTTTTGTAGAAATGAAGAATGTAAGAATTGGGGCTTATGTGTTTTGGAAGCACATATGACAAATAAGTGGCTGTGCCAGCCTTAGAATCTTAACCTTTTACCTGGTGGTCCATAACTTTTCTCGATATGCCATAGGTAAGTGAATGACGGGATAACAGAACTGACAAAAGCAAGCAATAGAGAAAAAGGCCAGTGTCCTTGGTGTTGGGTGGCATCCTGTGTCCTCACACAGGACAGAAACACTAATTGATAAGGGTGGAAGGGCTGCCCAGGGTGGACAGTGTAGGAGGGAAAATTAAATATAGTTATTATCATACCAATTTAGGTAATATTGATTCATGAAAAGATATAAAAATAACATCTCTAAAAATTGCCTTTTGTGAATACAATCAAGAATGTCATTGATACCCTAGATTATCATTAGTAACAGACATTTATGCAACATAACTCAATATTTTTGGAGTAACTCTCATATCCTCCCCTAGTTTTCCCAAATAAGCTAAGAGGGAACTAAGATAACATGAGGTGACCCACATTATCCCTCTTAAAATAAGAAAACTGAAACGGTATTAAGAACCCAAACTAACCAAGGGTCATCAGTGAATAAATGGCAAAGCAGAGAGCTGAACTCAGCAATCCCAATTTCCTAGAAGAGCCCCTCCCACGTGGCAGAGGGGGTTAGGTCCCAAGTCTTCAGATGCTAATAATATCTGAGTCTTAAGTTTGTGCCTCGTTTCATGCACTGTTCTAAAACCCTTTCAGATAATTTAATTCACTCAGTCTCATGGACTTTCTTCTACACTACACATTAACTTTACTCTGAAACGTAGACATTCAGGTGCTTCAGTGTATGTGTTTTTGCTGTAAGAGACCTTATCTTCCTGACTAAGAAAGGAATTCAGAGCCTTGCTTTTTTCTTTACCGCTCCCTTAAAAATTTAAGAGCACAAGGAAGCCTTTTGCATTTCCAGGTCTCTAACAATGATTTCGGTGGCAGCAGCTGTCGCTAGCCAGAACACTAGGATCCTGCCAGGGTAAACGAACTGTAATGGACAAGAGGCCAAACTCTTGTCTGTCCTTTCTGCTTCAGGGAGGCTAAACCTCAAGTTCCCTGCAGCCTATCTTCAATCGACAGCTGGGGTGGGGTTGCTGGAGCTTTCGCGAGGGCAATCTGCACCCCGCGCCCCAGCACCCCTCTAGGAGGTTATCCGGTGCTCTGGGCTAACACAGTGTACACAGCCTGTTTTCGCACAGTGGGACCCCGGGCCGGCCAGGGATCGCGGGGCGCTCTGGGGGGAAAGCAGCCGACCCCTCGGTTGCTCTTGGGAGCCGTGACTGCCAAGTATCGCGGGACTTGTGCACATCGCAGGAGCGGCAGCTCCAGGAGCAGCTGGAGCGCGCTCTGTGCGCACCGCCCCAGCCCGGGGAGGAGCGGGAGCCGGGAGGGAGGAGGGCTCGGGGTGCTGGTTACGTAAATTATACTAGCCCAGTGAGAGGCCTCCAGGCTGGGGCTACGGGAGGAGGGGGAGGGCCCGCGCAAGGAGGAGGGGCTGAGAGGGAGCGGGCCGGGGTGGGAGGGGGGCGGGGGCCGGGGGCGAAGTGACCAGGCGGTGGCAGCGGCTCTGCCGAGGTGACAATGTGTTAGGAGACCTCGCTCGGTCTCCTGCGCCTCCTCGGCCTCGGCGCCCGCTCGCGAGGAGCCCTCCAGCCCGCCGCTGCGCTATGAGGGCGCCTCTCCGGGGCTGGCCGAGGCCGGAGCCGGCTCGCTCTTCTCCCGGGGAAGTGTGAGCAGAGAGGCGCGGGCGGGAAGCGGGGCTGCGCGCGGCGCTCGCGGGCCGGCGCGGGTTCCAGGTGAGCACGGGATCGGTGCGCCCCACACTCCTCGCAGCCGGCCGGCACCTGCCGGGCTGGGTCTGAGGCTGAATTCCGTGCGTGGACCGCCGTTCCTTCTTCGCGGGATCCCTGGCCGCGACAGCAGGTCTCCGTCTCTCTCTCTTGCTTCCCCTCTGATTGTCTGGGGAGAGTCCTCTTTGGGTGGCCCGAGTGCCTGGGTGGGCGCCTCAAAGTCCCGCAGCGGGTGGCAGCGCACGGAGCCGGGAGCTCCGAACCAGTCCCGGGAAAGGGGCGCCGGCCAGCCCGGTACACCGGCCTCTCGGGCTCTCGAAGCGCGCTTGCTCGCCGCTGCAAGTGCGGAGGAAAGATCGCCAGGCGTGGAACTTTCTACCGCTGCCCGCCCTCTACCGTGCTCTCTCTGCTCCCCGGCCAAGCTGGGGGGGCGCCGGCCACCCTCTGCGCTCCACTGGCCCTCAGCCCTGGGGAGACATGGCCTTCCAGCCCTGGCAACTTTCTCCCACCAGCTGCGGGCGGTGTGGCTCTGCAGTGCTCGGACGCTTCTACACAGCGAGTTCAACATCGGGGACGCGCTGGGTCTCGGGTGTCGTCCTCGACAGTTACCTTCCTCTCTGTTTCTGCCTCCTTTGCGTCTTAGTCTCTACTTGTCCGTGTCTGAGTCAGTTTCTTTCTCTAATTCTTGATCTGGCTTACCGCATCCGCTCCGGGTTTGTCTCTCGTTCTCTTTCCTCCTGTTTTTCTTGGGATGTTCCCGCGTCTCCGTTACTTTATCTTTTCAGCTTTCTCTCCGTCTTACCTTATTATTATTATTTTTTTTCCCCTCTCGCTGCCTCTCTCCTCTCATCTCTCCTGCCTGGTCACCTCGAACACCACCAGCTCCCATATTCCGAGACTCCTTGTCCAGGGGAGAACACCCCAGCCCTCCTGGGCACCTCCAGGTACAGAGACCTCCTTTCTCAGAGCCGGAGGAGACTTGGGAATGGAAGCAGAGTGCTCTTGTCTGGGCCGTCGTGACGGGGCTGAATGAGAGTCGCAAGGGCCGCCTCCCCGCCCCGGGTCCGAGGGCTCTGCGCTGCTGCGAACCCGGGCTCACGAAGGCTGCTGTTTGGACAGCGTTAGCTGCGCGTGTCCCTCCTCTTACTCCGTTCTTTGCCTAGAATCAGTTGAATTTCCAGGTGGAGAGTCTACATCTCCAGTCTTTACAGGCAGCCACAGGAGGAGACAGTGGGCAGATAAACACAGAAGCTTCGGGATCCAGGGAAATCTAACCTGGAAAGGGTGGGAGCTTTGCTGAGGCAAAGGTGTTGCTGTCTGAGGAGCACTGGAGACTGTCTGCCTTCAACTGTCATAACACTCAATCCTTGAGCGGTTTCTTTGGGAGAGAGAGCGGTCACTCTTCCCTGAAATACAGCATAGAGATTTTATTTTCAGGGTTAAAGACACTGACTGCCCCAACCCCTTGAAATTTCGAGTATCCTTGGGGCCCCGGATCTTCAGCTTTATATGAAGACTGCTTTTGCTCACGGTTGCTCCCCCTGCCTCTGTGTGTGTGTGTGTGTGTGTGTGTGTGTGTGTGTGTGTGTGTGTTTGCGTTCGTGCCCTCTAGTGTTAGAGAAACCTGCTGGTTTGAGAATATTGAAAAGTAAGGTGAACCTATTGGTGACTTACTTTTGATCTCTCCCTTCTCAGGTCGTTCTCCTTGTCTTCACCCATCATGCTTTCCTTTTCTTCATCTTGACTTTTTTGTTGCAGTACTAATCTTTCCTTTGCCCTGATCTCTGCAAACTCCTCCTCTCCTGCAGAATTAGAACCTCAATATTGAAACATCATTTGAGTCCTTAAGAGGTGGATAGATTTGGAGAATTTTCATAGCCTAAAGCAGGCTTTCAACATAAGAAAACATTCCATTTTTCTGCATCATTCAGTGCAAACCAGGCTTTCACATCTCTTCCTTATGCCCCTGCCCACCTTCAACTCCATTGAAAATTTTCCCCGGTTGCTCCTCCTTGTTTAAATAAATGCTTTTCATTCACCATTTCTGTGATGCTCATCCCATTCTAGGGCTTGAGCTGGTTGCTTAAGTAGAGGCACTAAGCAATTTTGGGAAGAAGAAAAGAAAGGTTTCCCAAAGGAACAAAGTGCTTCTGGTATAGATTAATTCTGGATCCCATTGTCCAGAGTGGGGCTAGGTGCTGTCTCAGATATTTGGCCCCTAGCACAGTGTAGGAAAACTAGTAAATGCTTCCCAGAAACTTACTGGTTAATTGGTAAGCATGGAGCTAATCATAGGCTTTGAAGTCACCTAGCTATGCGAATGTCTACATACAAGAAGTTGAATTCTACCTCTTGTTTGTTTGTTTCATTTAGTCTTATATGAATGGGAATTGAGGACTATCAGAAGGTGAAACATGAGTCCTCTGTGTCCTCAACCCATTCGCTGCTTGAATTTGACCTTCTGTGCAATTCTTTAACTTGGCTGATGTTCTTTAATACTCAGTGCCGAATTGAAGAAATGGCTTAGAGGTTCTGATGGGTGGCATCTCTCAGCCTTCTTACCTAAAAGTAAACTAGGGCATGACATTTGTGAGTGAATACTTTCCAGTGGTTTTCACAAGTAAAAGATTCTCTTTTTTTAATGTAAAGAACAGATGTATCAGCTTAAAATATTTGGGGCCTATAAATTAATCTGCAAACTGAATCACCATAAATAATTTATAGGTTCCTTTATTGCTTGAAATATATGTGAGAGGTGTGATACTACATGTGTATGAGAATTTGCCAAAGTGCCTGGAAATGTAATGCCTCCTGATACAAGTTTCTGGCAGGAATCCCTGTGCTGCAGTATTGTTTTCATGATGCTGTGACAGTCACCTCTTAAAATAGTTGAGGATTTACCATGAATATTGTTCTGGAGCATGTTCAAGGCAATTTTGCTTTTAAAATATTACTTATAAATCAGCTTCTACTCTATCCAGTTTTTCATATTTAAAAATAGCAAAGACATAGTGAAGATGGAAATTCTAATATTGGTTGAGATACATTCTGATCTCTTAAAAAGAATATTGAGACATATTTAACTTCTTAAGGATGTACATTACTTTCAGGTTTAAGTTATGTCAGAGTGAAATACAATGTTTCCATTTTCCCAACTTGATTTTAAGAAGTGGTAGTTGTACAGGAACATTTCCGTGTAACAGAGATTTTGTAACTTTTTAAAAACTTTGGCACTTTAGGAAGAGGGTGTGAGAAGAAGGAATAAATGGATATTTTTATTCTTTCTGGTTAGGAAAATGAAGAAGATATTGGTATTTCTGAATAAAAAGAAAACTATAGAAGATGATTCAGAGTAAAGTATGAATAAAGTCCTCCCATGTGAAATAAATAACAATGCTGCATGTGTCGGATAAGTGTTTTTGTGCTTTATGAAAACGAGCAGATCCTATAGTTTTGTCCTTTAATTTGCTTTATTAAGCATCCTATTTTCAAGATGCAGGTCCTGTAATAAGCAACAAATTCTTGATTATGACTTTTAATACATTGCCTCTTGGGGCTTGTGTTGATATCAGTAGTAGAAACATGTAGCCCTCTTAAATCTAATGAGATCTAGCAGGATCACTACTTTGGAGTCTGAGTGACCATATGCCTAATTATCCAAGAATTTTAACTGGCCTTTGTTTTTTTAATCCTTCCTGTCATCAGAGTAAACACATGTGGAACATCAAATCAAGACTTAAATATATATATAAAAGAAGTGGTACAACTACTACTTTTTAAACTTAAGTTGGAAAAATAGAAACATTGTATTTCACTCTGATATAACTTTAACCTGAAAGTAATGGACATTGTTAAAAAGTTAAATGTGTCTCAATATTCTTATCGTTAAGAGATCAGAATGTATCTCAACTGATATCAGAATTTCCACCTTCACTATGCCTTTGCTATTTTCAAACACACACATATATATATACTGAGTCTGACAGTCTACTTGATATTTCATAATATTTCCCACGCCCTGCTACAGACACACCAAGCATGTATCTGCATACATAAATCACATTTAAAGATCCTATACTGACTGCTTTGATAAACCATTTTAACATTTTAGGTCATTTTAACATTTTAGACTAATATTTACAATTTATATATTAAAGCACATTGTTTAGTTAAGCTTTTCTGCCATTCAGTTACAGGCATACATAGTTTTAGAGAGTCCAGCTTCCCATTGTGAAATTTAGTACTTAGAAAATTCACAGAAATTTGTGAAAATGAATACACACATGAATTTACTAGTAGTTGGTCATCCGTTTGGGGCATTATAAGCAATTATCTTTGGGAGCAAAGTATAATAAAATAGATTTTATTTATATGATATTTATTTCTTTTTGATTAAGATTTAACCTATGTATATGTTTTCAAGGTAGTATATTTACAATAATGTGTTTAATTGGTCTGAGATAGTTATCAAGAAATTATTACAAATGGCTAAAGACATTTATGTGATTAATATGTGTTATAATGTCCCTTTTAAACACAATAGCTAAAATTCATTTTTAGCTATTAGTTTTCCAATTTTATTTATCTTTAATATATTTGGGGCCTATTTAAGCTGAAATTCTTAATTTTTAAAAATTATTGCTACAGGTTATTAAGAGATTGCTGGCATCTAACTTTCCTCTGAGGACCCAAATTATTCAAATGTCCAAATAATTATAAATCTCATAAACTATGAGGCTCTCTTTTAATGTTTGTTATGATTGTCCGCCACAATTGACCTGAAACATGATGCAAAATATTGGTTGTTAAACATTGTTACATCTTAATGGTTAACCCTCCCAACATGGCTTGAGAGGGATGTAGGGGAAGTGGTGATTGTTACCATCATTGTATGAACATATTTGTGATCCGCTGTTAGGTGAGAAAATGTAAAACACTGCCCAGATAAATACTCAGGCTTCTTCTTTCTTTTTTTTCCAGAAGTACTTACTATTAAGATAGATGGGAACTCTCCAAGATATACCAGGGTTTCTACCATGATGTAGAATTAATTGGGACTCTATTTAGTACATTAAACTACATTGAATTGTCACTTAAATCTTGTTTAAGATCTTGTAGAGCATTATAGGAAGAGTGTGATTAAACTGTTGTTGGTACTTTGGTGAACAATACATGTGCTGAGTAGCCACTGTAAACAGGAGAATTTCAAAGAGCTTGCACATTCAAAATCATCTAAATTATACCTCAGAGACTGTAGTAAATGTCAACTTAGTCTCTTGCCTAATATTAATTGCCTTGATATTATAAGCACAGTGCCACTTTTTTGTTGTTATAAAATGAATTTTGACATATGAGGAGGATTATCTTCTTGTAGACCAGAAGCATAACAATTTATTTAATTTCCTTTTGAGATTTTTATTATATAATTAGTTTCAGATGGAGAAGATGGGATTTAAATGACTATTAAGACCCCCATACAGTACCACCATTAGGCTAATGAAAACAAAATTGAGAACAAATACTTCGAAAAAAATACATGTAAAGGTGTAGCCATTTTGATTTATTGATGAGGGAGTTAATGATGAAGAGTTACAAAGTGATAAAATAATTGAAATTTATTGGACACATACTTTGACTTGTATTGTAAGTAAACATCTAACAGCTTGTACTACAGTTTATCCTTGAAATTGTATGAATTATATGTAGTATTTCTATCCCCATTGATAAATGAGGAAGCACATATGCAATATCACACAGCTGATCTGTTAATATTAGGGGCAGGGATCACATCAGTTGTATCTATCTCTGAGGCCAGTGCTCTAACAGTTCTCAAACTGACATTTTCACTAGTAAATTAAAAAATGAGTGTCAACTTCCATGTGGACTTTTTTTTTGCACAATGAGAATAATTTTAAAAAGTCTATTTATATCACTGTCATTTTATAAATGACAACAATTTTATAAAAGAGTGGACAACAATAAATGGCAGAACTAAATCGCAAAATATAGTCTTTAGAATAAATTTAGTTTCCTGTGCTTTCTACATTACATTTATTTTTCTAATTTAACAAAGACAGGAGAAAATTCATCACAGTCTGGTAATTAATTTCACCACATTCTGTAGCCTGCAATTGGAACACTCCTTAGTCTGAACCACTCAAATATACTACTACCCAGTGGATCCCAAGCACCCATGCAACACAGGCCAGCGTGGGTGTGATACCTATGACTTTGTCCTTATAGATATTCCTTTCTCTTTCTAGTTGCAAGTCTGGGCAATACAATTTGTGTCTAGGAAGGATGCTAGCGATTACCCTAAGCCTCAGTTTACTGCTTCATTTTTTTTTTTTTTTTGAAAGAATTAGAGAATTGGAGGCGATTTGATCTTTTGTGGTAGTTAACCACAAATCATTATCACTAAGACAGTGCCAATCTGTGTCCTTGGATAAAGAATCAATGCTGGGCAAAAACAAAAGGAGCATGTCTCAAGAACTTATTCTGTCCTCTTTAACCAGTATGTCCCAGTCTTTAGGGATCAGTTTGATCCCTTCTTTTACATGTTTATTTTCCTTAGTTTTGCTCTAGGTAAGAAAGAAAATTTCAATCCTAAACTTCTAACTGCTTTTGTAAAACTGACTGATGCTATTATATCCCAAGTTGCTTTGGATAGTGACTATTGTGGCCATCGAAAGGGAAGTGAATGCTGGTGAATTGTGTGGGATATAGTTAAATTGACTTGAGACATTGTTTAATGTCATTGCCAGCAAACCAGTTTGGAAACTGAAATTATCACAAGAGGTTTTTGTTTGTTTGTTTTAATATAGGTTGTCAGCTTCCACTGATACATATTCTCATTTGCCTGGGATAGATACATAGGGATCTATCTTTATAAACATTTTTCTAGATAAGTTTGATGTATAAGGTTTCAAGCAACCGAACTACTTCTAGAACACTTTTCAGATTTAATAACTTTTAGTCAATTAAACAAATATAGAAGTTACTATGTCCTGGACTTTATTCAGAGTACTTGACAGATATTAATTCATTTAATCATAACAACCCCTCAAAGTAGGTTTCATTTTATTTAGTACCTCCATTTATAGACAAGGAAATTGAGACAGATTTTGAACTGTGGTGTTGGAGAAGACTCTTGAGAGTCCCTTGGACTGCAAGGAGATCCAACCAGTCCATCCTAAAGGAGATCAGCCCTGGGTGTTCTTTGGAGGAAATGATGCTAAAGCTGAAACTCCAGTACTTTGGCCACCTCATGCGAAGAGCTGACTCATTGGAAAAGACTCTGATGCTGGGAGGGATTGGGGGCAGGAAAAGAAGGGGATGACAGAGGATGAGATGGCTGGATAGTATCACTGACTCGATGGATGCGAGTCTGAGTGAACTCCGGGAGTTGGTGATGGACAGGGAGTCCTGGCGTGCTGTGATTCATGGGGTCGCAAAGAGTCAGACACAACTGAGCGACTGAACTGAACTGAACTGAACTGAAGGTTAAGTGAGTTGCCCAGGGGAAGCTGATGAAAGGTGGAGCATAAACTATGCTATTTTGATGAAACAATTAATGGTCTGCTTTAAGTCACGAAACTTGAAGCAATAGAAATGAAAATGGAACCCAGATTTCTGTGTTTTGTTTCCTGTTTGAATAATTTTTGCCTTTAAAAGTAAAGGAAGAAAATCTGATGAACAAAGTCAAAAAACAAAACATGTTTACCCTTTAGAAGTCATAGCACCAGATTAATAAATAAATTTAATTATGAAAGATAATAAATGTGGAAAAACAGTAGTTTTCTTCAAGTAGATTCATTCTTGACTTTTCTTATGTACAGACCCACCCACCCTCTCCCCACCACCCCTAGCAAAAAAGAAAATGAAAAACAGCAAGAAGTTAACACAGCAATGTAGACAAAAGAATAAAACCTGTAAGTGGGATTTCTATATAGAGATTTCAATCTATAACTTAGATCTACCTTAGTTAAAATTAAAAATACCTTATTGTCCTGCCATTACTGTTCATAAATTGTTTAGATTACACTAGGAAATATTAATATTTAAAAAAGGATTGGAGAAATCCTGCTGAAAAATCTTGATATTTTTCTTAAATAAGCTTTTTGAAAGCTTTATATAATATAGAGTATCTATACTCATTCGTAATCACTGTTAATTTATAGAGAATTGATGTATTTATCTTTGAGGGGGGGCTCCTTACTTCTGATATTTGGTTGATTTTTAGCAACTTTCTATTATTTATTCTTGTTTAAAGAACTTGTGTAGTATTTAATGAGCTTTCTTTAGTTTTAAAAATATTATTTTAGATGGGTACTTGATTAAGTTGTTATAAATTGTTTAAATTAGATGCTCCAGTAATGAGTCATTCTACCTGCCTGGTTTTTTAAAATGTAAAAATCTACACTTAAAAACAATTCTGTTTTCAGATTCTATAAGTGAAGTGAGTGTTATGAGATTACTGACTGGATTTTAAAACTCACTTCTACAGTCTCCTCTCTTTCTCTCATGGTAGATTCCACCTCTTTTTCTGAATCCTCAAGGCTCATATTTCTTTGATTCTCTTGATAGTTCAGTCTCAAATGGGACTATACATCACTTGTCCTGAAAAATATTAAAAATCAGCCTGTGCCTAATCGTGGTTCAGATTTCACTCATATCCTGTAGATTTTCAGGGTAGCTCTGTCTTTCTTTCTGAAATAAATACTGTTTATCATTTCTCAATATGCTTTTTCTTCTGTATCTTTTCATGGGTCCTCTCTTCCTTCTTCATGCTCTTGACTTTAAATTGTCCTTCTTCTGTGGCTTAATACATCCTCATAGAGCAGGGCTGGACTTATCTATTAACTTTTTTTTTCCTGTTTTGATTCTATAAAAATGTAAATAAAAAAGCTTCTGTTCATTTCATCACCTAGTCCCTGAGTAGGTAAGAGACAGACGCTCTAGCTCTTGCATCTATCTGGGTCATTTAGCAGGAGGCTTGGGATGCTAAATTTGCATCTAATTACCTTTGTCTACTTTTAGAATGGTGTACCTGGGCCCTGTGGTCAGTTGGCAGTATGCAGGCCCTGGCTCCAGGGAATGCTGTGTTACTTGAGGGGGTGCCAATTTCAGTTGCCATCCAGTTCTCACATTTCTTGGTCAGATTTTCCTTATAAGATTTCCAATATATATTTTATTACTAACTCTAGACTATTGACTTCATGTCAGAAATTCATTGTGTTATTAATCGATAGGTTATGATGAACAACTTTTATAATTTATATTCCATGGCTTCTATTCTCTGACTTCGGGATAATGTTTGTCCTATTAGGTAAACCTAGAGCAGGCATTTTGTCACAGATTTTTTTTAAGAGTTTTATTATTGTGTCCTATGTTGAGATGAATTGTAGGTAATTGGATGGTGCAGCTGAATTAACACATTGAATTGCTGGTTATGAGACACTTCATTTGCTGTCGCAGACAACAATAGGCCCATTTTGCTTCTACAATGCACAAATTCTTATTATCTGTATAAAATTCTAATTCTAGTAGAATAACATGTATGCATCATTTCCATTCCTTTTGTGAGGAAAAATAACTTCAACAAATGTAAGATATTTGCCACTATTTCTTTAAATAATTTTGAATTTCAATACATCTTTTTGTTTGAGAATGTTAATCAGTTGCCCACAAAAATGACCCCGTAGAATATGAAATCAGGAGTCCCACTTTTACCCTGCATACCCTAAAATGTGTGTAGGTGTGCAGTTTGCATTAATTTTTGTGGAGAGCCTCACTTGAATGATTCTGAACAGCATCGCTGCCATCAGGAGTATGGTGATATGCAACAGTGTAGTTTTTATGCTTGTTACAAGCATAACAAGAATTGTGCTTGTTCTTGGGTTTTTCTTCATTTTAGGTGTTTTAGGGGCAACTTCTCTAGGGAGGATGGAGACATATCTTTATCTAAACTTTCTCCTGAAAACTCATTAACTTAAGCATTAAATTAAAGAGTTTAGAAGATATCAAACTGTTACAAGGTGTATGAAGTAAAGCCAGGCAGAGGAAACTGCTGAAGATGTGGGCAAGAGGGTGCTGCTTTGTCTTGAGTAAGACCCAAAAGGCTTAAGTGAGATACTAGGGCTGAAACAAAGTAATCAACATGTACAGATGGAATGTGGGCATGTGTGCTAAGTCACATCAGTTGTGTCCAACTCTGTGCAACCTCATGGACTGCAGCCTGCCAGGCTCCTCTGTCCATGGGATTCTCCAGGCAAGAGTACTGGAGGGGTTGCCATGCCGTCCTCCAGGGGATCGTCCCAACTCAGGGATTGAACCTGTGTCTCTCATGTCTCTTGCATTGGCAGACAGGTTCTTTACCACTAGTGCCACCTGGGGAAATCCTAAGGTGTTAGTGGCTCAGTTGTGTCCAGCTCTTTCTGACCCCATGAACTGTGGCCCATCAGTTGCCTCTCCATGGAATTCTTCAGGCAAGAATACTGGAGTAGGTAGCCATTCCCTTCTCCACTGGATCTTCCTGACCCAGGGATTGAACTCAAGTCTCCTGCATCACAGGCAAATTCGTTACTGTCTGATGGGATAGCTGGCTTTTTCTTCACTAATTCTACTTCCTATGCAAATATCCTTGTAGCAAGTTTTTTTTTTCACTTTCCCTCCTAACTATCCTGCTTTACATAGGCTAATGGAGTTATATGAGCTGCTAAGAGACAAGAGGGGCAACTCAGGATAAAGTATCTTACAACTATGGAATAAATTCCCTTTTATTTTGACACATGGGATCTTTAAGCCTAATAATCAAATCCTTCCTTACCCAAAAGCAAAGTCTTCTAAACAGCAAGACCCACTTACGTACAGAAGGTTCAGCCATTTCTGTTCCTTTATGCTTAAATAGAAAGCATCAATCAAGTATCACCAGACATTTAAGAAGTATTTTATGAAAAAATATTAGTAAAAAACTCCAACACAAATGAGACCAAGAAAACTGAAAACCGATGACAATGACATAACCTTGTATGGATAATTAAAAAAATCATAAAGGAGATCAAAAAGTAAAATTTTTGAAGAGATTCTAGAAAATATTACATTCATAAAATGAGAAGATGATAGGGAAGAGACATGATAAATGAACAAGAAAAACTATTGGAAATTAAAGATTTTCAGATCAATAGTTTAAGAGAACATTTTAAATTCAAATACACAAAAACCTCAGCAATGCAAAGGAAATTGACCAAAAGGTAAAAAGAATCAGTATGAATCTTCCTGAAGCATGACTTCCTGCTAATCGGAGTTCTGATTATAAGAAAACAAAATATATGGTATATTTTGTTATATAGTATATAAACAATATATATAAAAATTAAAAGAATCAGTCTCAAGTTTATGAAGGAAGATGATTCGCAACTCAAAATTCCATGTCCAATATCTATTCAAAATATCAATCAAGTGCAAGGGTAGAATTAATATATTTTCAGGCATCTAATGATTAAATATGCTTTCCTCAAATATAATCTTTCTTATAAAATTACTTGAGGTTGAACCCCATCAAAGTATAATTAAGAGAAAGAGAAAGATATGGCATAAAAGCTATGAAGTAGTCCTATAAGGCAAATGATTCATATTACTTTAATCTGATATAGAGTTAATGTAAAAGAAGTAGAAAGCTTTGTCTGGTGGGAGGCTCTAGGATAAAGGGGGATATTATGCAACCTTTAAAGTCCAAGAAATATTTGAGAAGACAAAGAAAAATAGCATAAAAATGAAAAAAGAAGTGTAAAACTCATCCAAGAAGAACCAAAGTATATGGTAGAAAGGAAAGTAACCATAGAACTCTAGTTGGCACTGAATGAATAATATTTTATATTACTTAAATATAAGTGTTTTTTTTAATGGATTTTCAATTTTCAGTATCAATGTTTAGCTAAAAAGTGGAAGAGAATTATAATTAGAGACAGAATGCAAATATTAGCAATGGCATTGCTACAGTAAACATACAGATGGGAGAGGTTGCGAAGTAGGTATGATGCTTGGAGAAAACAGAAAGAAAGGACAGAAATTGGAAGATTAGAATATTACAAAATAGGTGTCAAGAGATGGTACCTACAGTTGATGCAAGTTAGAAGTATTGATACATTCCTTAAAATTAAAAAAAAAACAACAAAGAAAGGAATAATAAGAATATTAATAAGAAGAAAATAGAGAAACATGGAGAGTGGTATGTGAGATAATTTAGATAATGTCTAAAATACTTTGGGTCCATTTGTTTTGTCAAAATATGCTTTAATTTTTTTTTAAATGTGGTTGCTTTTGATGTATCTCTACTCTCCAGATTTTCACAGATACCAGGCACTCTCTGTTAAATCACCTTGATCTGTAAAGACATTTGAATTTAACCATTTTGTTTTAGAACTAATACATAATTAAAGGTGATTCTCTCTGGGGAGAGGAATAGTTTGGAGTTAAGGGAGGGGACTCCAAGCTATAAAGTAGTATAAATACTTGGAAATTTTATTATTAAACACAGTATCAGTCATCCCTTACAGTATTATAAAAATTATGGGACTAAGAGGAGAGAATTGGATTCTGGTCATGGTAAAACCCTTAATAAATTCTGTAGCATGTCATTTTAAATTCTTTGGATCTCAGTTTTCTTATCCTTGAAATACAAAAACAAAAAGCATGATATGACTCTATTCTAGTGTTTATTTATTTTCCAAACGTAGGCCTATCGGTTTTTTTTTTTTCGAAAATGAAAAGAACTATATGTTTTCTAGGTCTTATTTTCTTATAATTAAAATCAAACTTATTTTTTGTGCTGTAAAAATGCAAAGCATTACCAAATGATTCTCCAGAAAATCCTATTTCCATTCCACCTCTGTTTTCCTAAACATTTAATAGCTAGCACTCAATAATAATTTTAAATAACATTTTGTAGTGGTTTCCAGACAGAGATAGTAAATTTTATAGTCCTCCGTGTTATTAAATTGTACCAGTTACTCTGATTACCTGATGTGTCTGCAGATTCACAGAGGAATTGAGAGATGAAGGATGGCTGTTTCAACATTACACAGATGTGAGAATATTGCCATCTTAGATTGGCAGCTGCTCTGGAAGTTCTCATTGCTTCTTATTTGGGCTAACACTTTAATTTTGTAGCTAATCAGAAATAGTTGCTTTAAAGATGCTAGCTATTCCTAATGAATGTGAGAACACAGATGGGTCCCATAAGAAATGTCTAACCTGCTGATTGTTAGAAGATTTCTCTGTGTGTATGCTTTAGCATCTTTTAACTGTGAACATTCAACAAACCAAAGGAAAATTGTAATAACTTTCTATAGATAGATTGAAATAAAGAGATCGGCAGAAAGAGAGATAGAGACCAGAGGCAGGCAGAGAGAGAAGAAGAGAAATAAGGAGGAATGAAGTTTCTGGTCTCTCCATATGCCCCCACTCGGCAGTTTGGGTCTTGTATAACATAAAAAATAGTGAAAACTGAGAATACAAATTACATATTAATTAATGTATACAATCTAGTATTTTTATGATATGGAAGGCTAGGAGATTCTGAAGTGAGAAAAAACAGGTCAACAGTGAGGCATTCTTTAAAGCTGTGAGGGTCTAGTTTCTGTTGACAGGTTGTAATTATAACCCCTTGGGTCACCTCCTTTCACCTTTTTCTGAGTGATCTGGCTTTTGGACAGTGACTGGGGGAAGTGAAGAGGATGCTTTGTCCCTTTATCTTACCTGGTTTGATGAATCGAAGGTCTATTAAATTTCCTTTTAAAGGTGGAGTTCTTGACAATGAGTTTGAGCAAGCTCCAGGAGTTGGTGATGGACAGGGAAGCCTGGCGTGCTGCAGTTCACGGAGTCACAAAGAGTCGGACATGGCTGAGAAACTGAACTGAACCAAACTCTTGGCAATTAATTATAACCTTTAGCATATGAATCATAGCTTAATTCTAAAGTAAGAAAAATTGCCGAGATTCGAGTTTGCAAGAGGCAGTGGAACATGTTTGTGTTAAAGCTACAAGTTTAAGACTGTGGTACTTGCATAAATGTAGTTCAGAAATTTTGAACTATCCAGTTGCTTAAGCAGGTTGACAAAGCACAGTTAGATAGCTTCTGTGAGATTTAAGTATTCATCTTTAAAATGCAAGTGACAGCGATTGTGGCTAACACTAATACAACCTGGGTTTCTAATTGGTTATAAGGATTTCTTTTAGGGGCTTTATGTAATATTGGCACTTTCAATTCTCACAATTCTAAGAACCAGATGTTTATTTTCATCTACCTAATAATTATAACTGCTTTCATGGGTTGAGGTGATTATGCATGTAATGTACTGATTACTGTCCCAGGCACTTAGGAAGTGCTTAACAAGTGCTAGCTGTGATTAGTATATCTCCCCTTCTAGGGTCCTCTACTGGCATGTACTATGTCAGGTGCCTAGAAATCTGATCTGCTTAACTGATTTCCAAGATAATATTCTGAGACCTGCAAGAGTTATTGTGAAGAGTAACTATAAAATCAGATCCCAGGAGGCAATAAATAAATAGCAGTTAAAGATAGGATTGAAGCCAAGCAAAATAGAAACCCAGTAAAACTGTTTTAGTGAAATATTTAGAAATCTTATTTAAGAGAGAATTGAAGGTAAATGAAGGCAGGAAAAGGAATATCATATCATGATGAATTGATCATAATATTATACAAATTGTATCCAGTACTAAACCCTGAAATGCTGCTTTGCAGAAAGTGCATCTAGCTTAGAAAAAGGGTGGTAAGCTTCTATTCCTTTTAACTTTATTTGGAAAATTTTAGCTTCACTGCTGATTTTTGTGAGGTGTTCTTGGCTAAGTTGAGCAGTCATCTTCCATTTTCCCCGTAGTTTTTTGATCAGCTTTGACTGTATCAGTTTGTCTTGGCTGATTCTTAGAGAAATTGAAAGATGAGTGCTTTTTCTCTGTGTGAATATGAAAAATAGTAACCATTTTAAAACACATTACTATTCTAGCCTTAGTCCTTTGAGTGAAAAAGATGAAACATTATTGTTACATTTTTGTTCTTTAGTGACACAGACTTCAAGTATGTGATGTCTTATTATAATGATTTTTTCTAAATGCTTAATCGAAGGTTCTCCATTATTTTATGTAGAAAGACACATAATTTTAGATAACAAATTGTAACTGATTTCTCATTTAGAAATATTTGAGTTCCAATTCTCTTGTCTTATCATATGAGAATAATATGTTGTTTTCAACACTGAGTTTTTCAATTCCTTCACAATAATTTGTACAAATGATAATTATACATAAATTAATAAACTGCTGGCGGTAATCTAATGATGCATCATGCTGTTTCTGTCTTATTTCTGAACCATTTGCAGTCTATTGAAATGTACCAGGACTAATTGTTTAATGTAACCTGTAACGTCCTCAACCCCAGAAGTATGTTCAGTAAGATAGAATATTTATTTTTTTAAAATAATGAAGGAAAAGCTTATGTTATGTTTAGTAAGAGTTTATTATATAAGAAATGGTTATATAGGTTACTAAATAGCAAACGTGTTTTATTTGTGTTTGAAAATCTTTTTCATATTAGAAATAATGAAGTTAAATGAGCTTTTACTACTTTTCCTGTTGTGATCCAAACAATTTTCTAGAGCTGCCTAAAATACTGTGGGGTCATCAGTTTACATTTGCTTAGTCTTCCTGTTGCCTTCCTTCCTGAAGTTTTGTGTTTGAATATATTTTACAAGTGATTAAAAAGAAAAGTTTAGCCGAAATTTCAACAACTTGTAAGGAATTTCTCTGTGAGAAATAATTAAAATCAAGTAATAATTCCTGCTGTGTCTGGGAATCATGCATGAGGTTAACTCTTTTCAACCAAGGTTGCATTAGGTCACAGACAGACAATTGATTTTCTTGTATTGTTGCATCTATCTGCCAAAATATTACACCACTCATACTTTATAGTATGATAGTCCACTGATAACTACCCTTGAAAATTCACTTTATGAATAGTTTTCATTTTATTTAACAATGATTTGGGAGTTAGTACTCATAGAAAATATGCACTATCATTATAAATAAAAAACCAAGATGCAGAAATATCTAAAAATATGATTGATTTTGCAGTACATTTTTTGTAGTTTTTTTTTTTCAATTAGAGGATGATTACTTTACAATACTGTGATTGTTTCTGCAATACATCAACATGAATTGGTGTGAGGTATAGGTATGTCCCCTTCCTCTTGAACCCTCCTCTTACCTCCCTCCCCACTGACCAATACTAAATCAAAGGTATGCTGTTTCCTTTCAGAGGACAGGACTGATGCCCACAAAATACGTGTATACATGTGTGTATGCATGCACGTGTTCCCCAGAGGGTTTCTACTGAAAGCTGAGTTTTTATTTTTATGTGTTTCCTAGGTATTTCTCTATTTTTTAATGGGAGAAGACTCTTGAGAGTCCCTTGGACTGCAAGGAGATCCAACCTGTCAATCCTAAAGGAAATCAGTCCTGAATATTCATTGGAAGGACTGATGCTGAAGCTGAAACTCCAATACTTTGGTTACCTGATGAGAAAAACTGACTCATTAGAAAAGACCCTGATGCTGGGAAAGATTGAAGGCGGGAGGAGAAGGGGCCAACAGAGGATGAGATGATTGGATGGCATCACTGATCCAATGGACATGAGTTTGAGTAGGCTCCAGGAGTTGGTGATGGGCAGGGAAGCCTGGCGTGCTACAGTCCATGGGGTCACAAAGAGTCAGACATGACTGAGTGACTGAACTGATGGTTGATTTAGTGGCTTCCCAGGTGGTGCTAGTGGTAAAGAACCTGATTGCCAATACAAGGTAGATGTAACAGATGGAGGTTTGATCTCTGGGTCTCGAAGATCCCCTGGAGGAGTGCAGATATACAGATATGTACAGCAACCTACTCCAGTATCCTTGCATGGAGAATCCTCATGGTCAGAGGAGCCTGGTGGGCTACAGTCCTGTGGGTCACATAGGGTAGGACATGACTGAGCAACTAAGCACTGGAGTACTAACATGGTTGATTTATAATATTGTGTTAGTTTAAGGTATTACAGCAAAGTGATTTAGTTATACTTACATATATATGTCTACACATATTATTTTTCAGATTCTTTTCCATTGTAGGTTATTATACGATATTGAATATGATTCCTTGTGCTATACAGTAAGTCATTGCTTACTATGCAGTAGTGTGTATCTGTTATATAGCAGTGTATATCTGTTAATCCCAAACTCCTACTTCACCCCTCTCCACTCTTCCCCGGGCTTCTCTGGTGGCTCAGCTGGTAAAGAATCCACCTGCAGTGTGGGAAACCTGGGTTTGATCCCTGGGTTGGGAAGTTCCCCTGGATAAGAGAAAGGCTATACACTCCAGTATTCTGGCCTGGAGAATTCAATGGACTGTATCATCCATGACGTTGCAAAGAGTTGGACACGACTGAGCAACTTTCACTCACACCCTTCCCCTCTGGTAACGATAAGTTTGCTTTCTATGTCAGTTTCTGTTTGTTTTGTAAATAAGTTCATTTGTATCACTTTTTTATATTCCATATGAATATAAGTGAGATCATATAATACTTGTTTTTTCCTGTAAGACTGACTTTGCTTAGTATGATAATCTCTGGATATATCTATGCTGCTGCAAATGGCAATATTTCATTCCTTTTTTATGCCCAAGTAATATTCCAGTGTGTTTATCTACCACGTTATCTTTATTTATTCCTTTCCTAATGGACATTTAGGTTGCTTCCATGTCTTGGCTATTTTGTAAACAGTGCTGCTATGCGCACTGGGGTGTATATATCTTTTCCAATTAAAGTTTTCATATTTTCTGGATATATACCCTAGAGTGGGAATGCTGGATCATATGGTAACTCTAGTTTTGGTTTTATAAGGAAACTCCATACTGTTTTCCACAATCCCATCAACAGTATTGGAGGATTCCCTTTCATTCACACCTTCTCCAGCACTTATTATTTGTAGACTCTTTGATGGTGGCCATCCTGACAAGTGTGAAGTGGTACCTCATTGTAGTTTTGATTTTCATTTCTCTAACGCTTAGTGATGTTGAACATCTTTTCATGTGCCTGTTGGCCATCTGTATGCTTTCTTTGGAGAAATGACTATTTAGTCTCCTGCTCATTTTTTGATTGGTTTGTTTTTTTGTTTGCTATTGAGCTATATTAATAGTTTATTTATTTTGGAAATTAAGCAATCATCAGCAGCACCATTTGCAAATATTTTCTCCAATTCCATAGGTTGTCTTTTCACTTTGTTTATGGTTTCCTTTGCTATACGAAAGGTTATAAGTTTGATTAGGTTCCATTTGTTTATTTTTGTTTTTATTTCTTTTGCCTTGGTAGAATGATCTAAGAAAATATTGCTGTGATTTATGTCAGAGAATAGTTTGCCTATGTTCTATCTAGGATGTGTATGTTGTCATGTGTTATATTTAAGTCTTCAAGCCACTTTGAGTTTATTTTTGCATATTGTGTGAGGAAGTGCTCTAACTGCATTGATTTACATGATTTATATTGATTTACACATGATTTACATGTTGCTGTACAGTTTTCTTCTGGGTATTTTTAAGTATGAATCTTCACAATCTCTTGGGTATTGCTCAAACTACTTCTTTTATGATAATGCAGACTTATTCTTGACTTTGAGTTGTTTTATTAACTTTCGAGTCATTTTGACAATTTGTTGGACCATATTAAGTTTTGGTTCAGCTTTTTTTGATGTCCCTATCTAAAACCTTATCTTCAGTATAACTTTCTTTTCTGACTTAATTTAATGGTTTTGAGTTTTTAGCCAACCTTCAATTTATTAGAAATTTTATGAATTCCTATCTTTTTGCTGATTCCCATCGATAGAGCTCCCTTTGCAGAGCCAAGTATGTTTATCAAAATGGCCTGACACCAACACCATCAACTCTTCATATACCCTTTCACTGTTCTTGCTCCTCTTCATAGTAATACCGCTAAAGCTCCACCGTTTAGTCATTTTTAGCTGCTTTACTTTTTGTCCTCTATTTTAATAGTATATGTATTTGCTACTTGCCAAAGAAAAAATATTATGTGATTTTAATAATTTTATGCATCTGTGTTTTATTTAAGTGAAAATGAAAGTCCCTAAGTCGTGTCCAACTCTTTGCAAGCCCATGGGCTATACAGTCCATGGAATTCTCCAGGCCAGAATACTTGAGTGGGTAGCCATTCCCTCTCCAAGGGATCTTCCCAACTCAGGGATTGAACCCAAGTCTCCTGCATTGCAAACAAATTCTCTAGCAGCTGAGCCACCTGGGAAGCCCAAGAATACTGGAGTGGGTAGCCTATACTTTCTATACCGGATCTTCCCAACCAAGCAATTGAACCAGTGTCTCCTGCATTGCAGGCAGCTTCTTTACCAGCTGAACTACCAGGGAAGCCCTTCTAAATAGCCATGTACTTTTAATTTAGCAAAAGACTACATCTCACAATAACTTGATGTATAAAGTTGTGGGCCAGCAAAATATTACCACATTTTAATAGAGAAGCATACTTCCTTGGTGTGTGAAGTGATTCCTACTTAAGTAGTCAATATATATAATCAGTTAATAAATAGGGATAGTGGTTTGGGGATCTACTTGGTTTAAGGCACTATGTAAATGCAAGACCAGCAACATGTACACATTGGTATATCTAAAATTGAAAACCATCAGGGACCTACTATTTAACACAGGAAACTCTGCTCAATGTTCCGTAGCAACCTGAATGGAAGAGGAGTTTGGGGAAGAATTGATACATGTATATGTATGGTTGCATTGCTCTGTTATGCACCTAAAACTATCACAACATTGTTAATTGGTTATACTTTAGTATAAAATAAAAAGATAAGACCAAAAAAAAAAACCCCAAATAAATAAATACAAGATCAGGTGCTTCCAAAGTTTTGTTAACAGACACATACTTACAAATGAGTTTTTAGCAGTGGGTTCATGTAAAACCCTGGGGGTCCATGTGTTGAGAGCCCTTTTTCTTTTTGTCTGCTCTACTGCTTTCTTTCTGTTGTGTCTCTGCCTTACTGAAGTCTCATACTATTAAAGAGAGGATTTTTCTCATTCCTGCTTCTGGGGATTATACCTCATTCAAAATGAACAACATCTGCAAACTCGAGCTACATATTTTCATAAGGCTAAGTCATTCTGTCAAAAAAAAAAGGGCCTCTTATGCCATGAAAAATATAAATGTCATCTTTCTATATGAACAATATTACAAATTTATGAATAAGAAGCATATTTCTACATGTAATCCTGTAGAGTTTTTACTTTTTATTCCCTGAGTCTTTCAGCAAATTCATCACACTGTGTTATTTGTGGCTGTATTTTACAGGAAAGTGTGTGCCTTTACCATTGTGCAGGGGCTTCAAGGACAGTGAGATTCTTCAGTGTCTAAAGTTCTTATCTGATGATATGCTTGGCTGATTGCCATCAAGCAAGCCATTCAGAGGACTTTAAGAATTCAGACTTCACGCAGCATGCGCCAGTCTCAGGGGTAAAATTGAAACTTCTTCACGTGTTACTCTCTCAGTATAGGTTCACACCTTCAAGTCATTAGAAATTTCGTGAATGCCTACCTTTTTGAAAGGTAGGTCCACATATAGGTCCACCCACAAATAGATCTCTCTAGTCAGGGCCACGTGGCCCAGTAC
Source organism: Ovis aries (assembly GCF_016772045.2). Lineage (NCBI taxonomy): Eukaryota > Metazoa > Chordata > Mammalia > Artiodactyla > Bovidae > Ovis > Ovis aries. The sequence goes on along the minus strand of NC_056055.1, from coordinate 155,729,368 downwards.
CAACACCAACAACAGCCCAAAGGAGGGAAGGAAAGAAAAGGAACTTGTGTCTCTAGATTGATGCTGTGTTGTGGCTGACCTCTGCCTCCCTTCAAGCAGCTGCAGTCCTGTGGCTTGTTGTGCCTCAGACTTCTTGTGTGACCTTGGCTTACAGTGGTGTCCAGTCTGAACAGGGTAAAAATTTCCGTTTTCCTCCCAGCCGGTTTCAGGTGTGAGATCATGTCACTGAAACTTATCCTCTGACATTCAGCTCCATTTCTCCTTGAAATGGAACTGATCGAGGAGTTGTCCTGCTCAATTTTGATACTCATGAAGCATTTGATATAAATACCTACATTTTTGTCGGTTTCTGCAGTTTAATAAATCCTTTCTTTTTTCTTCCCCAATTGTAGATATATATCTACATCCATCTGTCTTTAAAAGATTATAAATCCACGAAGGCAGTCCAACATGGTTCTCTTTATGCTGTACCTAGCAAAGTGTCCTACACAATTAAGTCTTTCCTACACACATTAATTAGATTGCACATGTACAGATAGGTCCCCTAGGCCTTCCAAAGCCAGAGATGCTACTTTGGAAAATGATGCAGGCCAGAAAGGATTTAGGTCAGTCAAATTTTTATCTGGCTCTCCCAGAAGGATAGTTGAAAATGCCTTTCTGCTGTGCTCTATTAATCTCTTCCTTGTGATTTTTTTCCTTCTCACATTCCATTGTCAGCTCATCAGAGATTGTGGATTTCCTGTACTTCTTATCAAGCTCATTGGGTATTTGAAATGGCAATGTCTTTGTGATATTCACCAGAGTGGCCCAAGAGTTCTTCCACTTCTGTCATTAAAAAAAAAAAAAAAGAAAAAAAATAATCTGCAATGTGTTCCCTTTGCAAGGGGCATGTCACAGAGTTTACTGTCAGCCCACCCTACCTCAGTCGAGGCTCTGCCTAATCTAAACCCCAAACTGACAAGTTTCTTTAAAATAAATTTATTCCACATTGTGTAGTCCATTTGGAGAAGGCAATGGCACCCCACTCCAGTATTCTTGCCTGGAAAATCCCATGGACGGAGGAGCCTGGTAGGCTGCAGTCCGTGGGGTCGCTAGGAGTAGGACACGACTGAGCAACTTGCCTTTCACTTTCCACTTTCATGCACTGGAGAAGGAAATGGCCACCCACTCCAGTGTTCTTGCCTGGAGAATCCCAGGGACGGGGGAGCCTGGTGGGCTGTCGTCTACGGGGTCTCACAGAGTTGGACACGACTGACGTGACTTAGCAGTAGCAGCAGCGGTGCAGTCCATTACCTACTCCACATTGTTGATGGAGGGATCTCACTAAAAATAGTTCTGGGCATGTAACTCCTGGGTATAAAAACCTTTGAAAGCCCTACAGGTTAAATTTCAAAATTTTCAGCATGTCTTTCAAGACCCTTTATAGAAATCTATCCCAGTGAGCTCACTTCTCATTTATTACCCTCTCCTGATCTATTTTAAGAATTCACTGTATTACTTTGTTATCTAGGCATGGTATGGATATCTATGACTATTTCTTTGCTTGTTCTGTTTTGTAGCCTTGAAATACCTATCTTTTCATTTCAAGGATGAGCTTAAATTCTTCCTCTTTTTAAAGGATTTTCCCAAATCTCCAAGGCAGAAGTTTTATATTCCTTTTTCCCATTTCCATAGTACTTTGATTCTATTGCTGTTGCTAACTTACACCATGTTATCTTAGTTGTATCCTCCTCTGTCTCCCACTTTAAATTATAATCTTTTTCACAGTGGAGGCATCACATTCCTCTTTGTTCCCTGGAGGCCTACCAAAGTCCATAATATAGCTAGTTATTCAATAAATGTCTTGAAAAATTGTTAAAGATTGATTCAGTAGGATAAAGGGCTGTGAATTTAATGATACTCTATTGAATGAATCTGTGTGACACTTCTCATGTGTTTCTAGAATATGATAAGGATATAAAATATTAGCTAGTCCAAATATATATATATATAATATAGTGCAAAGTTAATCACTGCAAATTTATCAAAAGAGTAGATTTAAAAGGGTATTTTAAAAACTTTTAATTCCAGCAACCAGTAGAACTTGAAGTCTTTTCCAGCATTTCTGGAGAATGAACCTTCAACTTCTTTCATTCTTCATTTGGCCCTTTTTTGGGAAGCCCATTCTGTTTTGTCATTCTTTGCGGTAAGGCATTTTCCTTAGTCTGAGCTTAAATTTGATTCCTTGTGATTTTTCTCATTGGTCTTACTGGTCTTCCTTCTGCTTTGGTGGAATACAGAAAGCAAATTTAAACTGTTTTCCACACTGTCAGTTCTTCATGTAAACAGCATTCAGATTTATGCTGTATGTTCAGTTTTACAGGTTGAGTGGCTCTAAATCACACTGTGTGTGTATGTGCATATAAATACATATACATATATACACGTTTCATATATGTAATTGACTCCTGTGCTAGTGCACAACCATCCAGGAAACTATGGAAAATCATTTTAACTGGATATACGATAACTTGCATAGATAGATGTAGAGATAGAGACGGAAAAGTAGATTACCATATAAACAATTCACATTCTAGTCAATATGTGTTTATATACATATATGCAATTTTAGATTTTACATAGGTAAAATGTGCTAGATATTACATTATACTTCTAGATTTTGAATTCCAAGATAATCATATTTTTTGGTTATTTTATCACCATGCAAGAAATTATCCAGAAATTTAGTGGCTTAAAAAAAGCCACTGTAATCTCTCATAGTTCTGTGGGTTAATGGGGCTCAGCTGGGAGATCCTCACTTGGGATCTCTCCTGCAGCTGCCATCAAGTGGTGTCTGGGACTGGAGTCATCTAAAAGCTGAATGGAGGGGATGTCCATATGTGAGTATCCTTTACTCACATGTCCTATGCTCCTCAGCATGGCTGCCCTTTCCAGCAGAGTGACCTGAAAGTTTTCCATGGCAACTGAGTGCGCCAGGAGGCAGAAGACAGAAGAGGCTAGGCCAGTTAAGAGTTACTCCTGGACTGGTACCCTGTTGCTTCCAACATAGCCTCTTGGTCAAAGAAGTCCTAGCCTCTGCTCAGATTCCAGGAGGGAAAGAAAGAAATTCGTCTTTTGATGAGTAAATGTCAAGGTCAAGTTAAAGATGCACTTTCAATCAGTTTTGATTGTCAGAAGAAGTAAATAAAAATGAGGTACATTTAAACAATGGTGTAAAACTTGAAGAAAGCACCAAAATTGACCATAAAACATAATAGAAAGCTAACTCACATCTTCTACCTAAAGTTCATCACATATTTACACCACACTTCTAATTGAATCTCATGATTTGAAAGATCTCAGTTCTAATTTTAGGCTCAAAAGAATCACTTAAAAAAAAGAAATAACTAGTATCAGATAACTAGATTATTTAATCTTTAATTTCTGGAAATTCATCTCTGGTGTATAATATAATCTCTTCTGCTACTGTTAAAACAATTTAGTTACTTGGAATCTAACTCTAAAAATAATCCTTCATACAATGAAACAAAACTAAACTACTAGATATTTCCTTTTATGAAATATAGATTTTTCTATTTGAGCCATTTTAAATATTTTTGATATCCTAAATGTTAATTCTTTCTATTCCTCTCCTCTGATTTCCTTTGAATTTTTCTTCATTTTAATTTTTCTTGACATAGGAACCATAATATCTTCTATTAATAATTTATCCTGGCCAAATAATCATTAAGCCCATGACAGAGAAACAAGCCATATTTACAATAGAAAGTATACAAGGCTTTGGCTTAGGGCTCTTAAGGGCCAATGAAAATGGGGAGACAGAGAGAGAGAACACATTAGAGAAGACTTTAGAAGTTATAGATCAATCAGCTTGCTTTGATATCTAGGAAGATAGGGGGATAAATCAAAGAGACATTTGATTTTTCATACACCTCAAAGAGCAGAACAAATGTGGGTAACAACCAACATTGCTTTGGAAGTATTAAATCACTGTGAGTTCATCTAATTTTATTCTCTGACATCATGACAGGGCTTAAAATATGAAGGCAAACAAAAGAATTCATATATCTTCACTTCGGCAAGGTTTAATTTTTATCTCATATGATGTTCTCATCAGCCAGTTAAGAAAATGCAGTCTTGGGTAAAGGAAGGCATGGTTTGTTTTGGGTCACTGAATCAGTGACCTGCCAGGGCAGACCAGTTGAAACTCTTGAGGGGGTTGATTGGATGTTTATAATAAAAAATATTTGTATTAATCTCCAGAACTTAATAATATAAAATATGAAGTCTATGGACTAGGAAAGTTAAATCTAAAGCTAAATCTGTGTGAATTTGCAAGAATACAAAGTATAGATAGGAAGAAAAGTGGCTGAAGTATCTTGAAGTTTGATGAAAAATTCCGATTAAAGTGCCACTTAACATGCTAATATCTAACCTAGTAAAAATGTAAATGGTAATATCTAGGCATAATGACACACTGTTGCTATAAATTAAAAATGAGACTGGGTAGAGGGCTTGGATTATCCAGAGGGGTCTGTAGCGTTTCCTGTCTTTGCTTGCATCACTTGTCATGTAGTAATCAATCCTCTGGTATGTTTTCAGTTACAAGACTGTAACACATTTTCATCTATCTTCTTCTTTAGGTCCTGTAGAATTTTTGACTCTTTGCAAGAAAATAGGAAGTGTTAATTTCTCAAAAAAAAAAAAAAGCTATTTTACTAAAGTTGCTCTCTTTCTATGCTTTTCCATTTAAACAGTTTTATTTCAATGTCATATTTTTGGATAACCTCTTTGAAGATATTTTAAAAGGTAAACTCCACATTTGTAACAACAAGAATGCATAAAACTCAATTCAGGACATGACAATATGAAGACCTAGGGCCAAATCAGGCAGCAAACACTAGGTCATGGCTGCAAATGGATGCAGTGACTGTAAAAATATAAACTGGTTGTGGGGTTGCACAAATATGAACACAAATATGAAAATTTTGTACATCTGTGTTAATAAGATACAGTTTAGCAAATTTTAAAAACCTCATGCTATTTGATCCAGGAGTCTCCTTCTGGATATTTTATCCTGAGGAAACAATCTTGCTGTGGCAGAAGATATATTCAGAAGGAACTTTACAGTGGTTTTATTTTTTGGTCGCTGATGTTTGATAACAAGTTATAGATCTTTAAATGATGGCATGTATGGGATGCCAATCAGTAAAATTACTTTGCATTGTAATGATAAACATAATATTGAAGAAATGAAGGAAAAAATAACCTAATTATGAAAGAATTTATATTGCATAATTCTTTAAATAATGGTCTGTAAATAAAAATAGTAAATATATTGTTTGAAATTAAATATGTTGTTTTAAGAATTAAGGGAGATTTTTATTTATGTTTCCTTTTTTTTGGAATTAAAAAAATGGAAGTTGATAATTCTGATTAAGGAAAAATAGCTATATAAGGAAAAAAACCACTGATGACCTTTAAGGACTGTTTGATAATCTTTTTTAATTTCTGATAAATTTTATTTATGAATGTCACTTCATTATTTAACTTTACTTTGCTGTATTCATGGACTATAGTATTATTTGTATGGTTTATTTAAAAGCCCAAAGCTAGATTCCATATTTACTTCCATTCTCTTTTATTTTATGGATTTAATATGCTTATTTAAATATGTTATTAAAATATAACATCTTTGATTTAAATATATGCATATTAATGTATAAATTATACACACACATATATAAAATAGAGAAGACTGTACATTTTATACTATATATATATATTAGTTCTCTTCAGTTCAGGCGCTCAGTCATGTCCGACTCTTTCCAACACCGTGGACTGCATGTCAGGCTTCCCTGTCCATCACCAACTCCCAGAGCTTGCTCAAACTCATGTCCATCGCATCGGTGATACCATCCAACCATCTCATCTCATATATATATGGAGTTTTGTTATTTTAGTTGTCCAAGATCATTGAACAATGATGCTGATTTGTTTTTTAACTTCTTAATGTTTTTCTTGATTTGAAACACTTCACTGATTATCTCTTTGGCTATTTTTCTGTGATTCCAAAATATCTCAATGAAAGCAAGAGATTTATTTATTTCTACCTATTTTCTCTAATTTACAATTTTGGTATAGCTTCAAACATTCAGAGAATTTGTAAGTATCATACTTAAGAACCCTGATTACTCTCTATCCAGATTTGTTATTTACATTTTACCCCTGTGCTTTATTATTTTTGCCTATTCTTTCTCTCTCAATATATGCTTATATATATATATATATTCACACACACACATATATATATAAACCTGTATATGCATTCTATAATTGCATAATTATATATGCATATGTATGTGTACATATAGATAACGTTGCCCTGAATCTTTTGGGAATAAGTTATAGACATCACGCTTCTTTTTTATTTTTATTCATTTATTTTTTTAATTGATGTTTTAATTGGAGGATAATTACTTTACACTATTGTAATGTTTTTTGCCATAAAGCAATATGAATCAGATACAGGTATACATGTGTCCTCCCTATCCTGACCCCCACCCACCTCCCTCTCTACCCTGTCTCTCTGGGTTGGCCCAGAGTGCCTGCTTTGCATGCTTCTTTACTTGAAGTACTTTAGTGTGTATTTCCTAAGAATAAGTACATTTTCCCGTATAACTATAGTACAATTTTAACCATTAAGAATATCATTTTAACAAAATGCTATCATGTATTAGTAACTCACAGTAGGATCACACGTGTATTTGGTTTTTATGTCTTTTTTAAACTTCAGTTTTTAATGACTTTGTCGAGTTCAGGTCAGATATTTTTAGACTTTCGTCAGTTTGCATTTGCCAGATATTTCCTAATGATTGATTCAGTTTGCACGTTTTTGGCAGACGTATCACAGAAATGATGTTGTGTCCTTCTCAAGTGCTTCATACTTGGAGACTTGTTTTGTGGGTTTGTTCCATTTTAATGATTATTCCTTGATCACTTATTTAAGGCGGTCTTGTTTTTCCATTGAAGGCTACTGTTTTCTCTATTATAAGTGATTTGGGGGAAGATACTTTAAGACTATGGGAATATCCTGTTTGTCAATACACGTTCACCTACAAGTGCTAATCCAGAGATATTTTCCTGACTTAATCAGTTAATTATAATAATATTAAAAATATGTGTTTAATGTTGATTTTGTAACTCTAGGGTGTATTCTGTGCAAGGAAAGAATTTTCCAATTCTTCCCTATATACTTTATTCATTTATTTTATTTATAATTTATACTCTGTAATGAAGTTTAATTCTTTATGATAATTATTTATTCTGATTTTCCGACTTCCCAGATTTGAATTGTGAGAATTTCTTTAAGCTGAGGCCAGGATCCTTTTGAAATAGTCCTATCATTTATTTTTTTTCTATTTTTTGGCTGCTCTGCACATGGCATGTGGGATTTTAGTTCACTCAGCAGTGATCAAATGCATGCCCCCTGCAATGGAAGCGTGGTGTATTTCCTGGACTGCCAGGAAAATCCCAGGCCCACCATTTTAAAATGCCTTACTCCTCCCTGAGGAAAAAACAACAAAAAGAAGGCATCACCTTGAATTCTACATCTTTTTAAATATTCTCCCTATCTTTGTGTTCTAATATGTCAGGATAGTTTTTCGACACTATCAGAGTTTCAGTGGACTTTCAGCTGGTGAATTTTATGTCACTCTTAGGACCTTTGTTTTCTTTTCTTCTCTCCCTCAGTTTCTAGACCCTTTAGATCACTGTAATACAGCTTGAAAGATACTGGTGTTTAATTTTCTGTTTACTGGTAATCTGACATTTTTATTGTCCTCCAACTTCTAGTTATGCTGAAGGCCTAGAATTTGTGTGTTTTTATTTGTTTTTGTTGGCTGTATATTTTACAGTATGTGTGGAAAGTTTCAGATTTAGGTGGCTATTATTACCACAACTACCTCAAATTCCAGGCCCATATTTTTTAAGCATTCCATAAAACATATTGGCATTGTAAGTTATTTGCCATATGCCATGATGTAACCAGACTTTGTGGGCTGCATTGCTTTACCTTTAGTGGTCATCGTTGTCTTAACCTAGATTACTTAAATTGAAGGCTTTTTTCTTTATTATTTATAATTATTTATTGACTAGCACACCACTTAACCCAGGAGTTGTCTCTCTGAAAAATATGTCCACTATAAATAAAAAAATTATGATTTGAGATGATTAAAACTTATGATTATGTACCAGCCAATTGTATTAAAAAAATTCTCCTTTAGATTTAAAAATTATCAGCTATGTATTTAAATATCTGGAAATTCAAGCCCCTGACTTTTAAAAATGTATATGTAGGTAGAAATAAGGTATCTAATCAATAACATTTGATTATGACAATATCATGAAATGTAATTAGAAGCAGTCACTTAAACTAATGAAATAAGCTCTTGGAACATAATTAATATCGTTCTTTGAGTTTCACTGCAAAGAGGTCTGATCATAGCTGGTAGGTAAGGGAGGTTTGGATCAGGAGCAAAACATTCTGATGCTTGAAAATTGCAGAGTAGAAGAGAGTTTGCAAATTAGGAATTAGATGAGTGCAGGAGGCATGTCTCATGTGAGAACAGCAATCATTTTTCTTCTCTCTGGAAGCTGTGAACCCAGACTTAAGATATATTTGCTCTTTCAAAAAAAAAGATAGAAATTAGGACTCTTATGAGAAATTGCTTGCTTTTGAACATTTTTTAATATTTTAAAATCATGGTGTAGAATTTTTTAAAAAACTGCCTTACACCAGTTTTGGTTGTTATGCCCCAGTTTGCAGCTTCTGCTCTGCATGAGGTGTAGGGACTAGTAGCTGTTGTAGTGAGAAGAAATTGAGGTTGGAAGTGGCTGACTCTACGCTCAGAATCACTGCTTCTTAGCTGTGTCAAATTGGGCAAGTCATGGGATTAAGGTTAGTTTGAATTCTCTTGCCTAGGAGGATGACTCTGCTACAGCATGAAGGAATACACACATCTGCCAGTTGTTATAACTTTGTAATTCTATTGAAACAATGTGTGAATGTGAGTTTGTATCAGTCTCTTCTACTTAAAACTCTGAGTTTTAAACTTAGAAAAATGAAATTTATAAAAATACAGGTTTCATAAAATTTCTTGATATACTTTTGACATTTACCTATGAACTCAGTAACTCTCTAGTTTCATCTTATTTGAGAAGCTCTCTGTTGAGTATTAGTACCATCATTCATTCCTGTGCAAGGCAGAGGCCAGTGCCATCCTCTTCTCTTTCACACACTAGAAGATCGATTAATTAGATGTTCTACTCATAATGCCTGTTCTGCTTGTTGAACTGTTGATTTGCTAAGCTGGTATTTCTGCTTCGTCCTACAAAGAGCCAAATCTCTGGGCAGAAATTCTACTATCTGCTGAGAACTAATGTCTCTCTAAAGATGCTTGCTACTTAATTTTTATTTGTATTGTCTATAGTGTGTTTGAACTGTCGGAAACAACACATTGTACTTTGAAGGGTTACTTTAATTATCATTAAGTTGTGTTTTATTTCATTTGAATAGTTCTTTTATAAAACAGCATACCCAGAAGCATAAAATTCACTTATGTTTTGAAATATTTTGTACTTTGAAATTGCTGTGCTTTCCCATACATCTTTCCTTTAAACAAACATATTAATTAATGAAATCTGATTAAATGACTTTCTCCTTACAGTTGGCCTTCTGGGGGAAAAAAAAAAGAAATAAATGTTTGTTTATTTTTGTGAGGTGTGCAAGTGGCATGTCTGAGCTTTTCTCAGTACATAGTTTTCAATTAGAATTGAAGCATATTTACATAGTAAATCAGTTTATTCTCTGAATAAATCAAGCAAAATTCTCCTCTGACTCAGGGATCTTCATTTATTAGACAGAAATACATTTTCAAAACTTGAATTATGTAACAACCACCTAAAAACTCCAACTAAATTCACTTACAAATACCTCATATTTTCGAATTGCTCTTACGTTATTCTGCTTCATTCTGGGGGCCTGTGTTTCTTACATGGATTTTAAAAGTCCACGTGCAGTCTCATCTCAAGAGTGTCCTCCTTGACTGATGTGTAGAAGATTTGCATATAGTTGGGAACATTTCTGTTCATCAGCCTACTATAATATGCTAGATGTATAATCTATATTTTGCAAAACCTTATTTCAGTATGTTAAAATATATGATGTCTGAATGAGTGTCGGTTTGCATTAGAGTTTCTGTGACCTTGGCAAATTGCTTACTCTTCTGTATTTCTTTCTTTTCACAGATGCATTTTGTAGGAGTATTCTGAGGATGAATGTTTGCAAATCATTCTGAAATTGCCAAGTGCCACATACAGTAAGTAATATGTATTTTTATTTTTCCACTCAATTGCAGTCATGCTGAATAAATTTGGCACACAGCCATAAAAGAATACATTTCTATTTACAGTTCTTGATATTTGTGAATACTGAGGAAAAATGTATGTAAAAGAGAAAAATTTGAGCTATTTGCTAGTCTCAATTAAGTTACATAATTTCATGATTTCTGATGACTGATTTTACTTTTGTTCTATGTACATAACTGGTACATAATTTTTATCACTTATTATTTAAGTGAGTCTTTTTCCTTTTAATCATAAGTTGAGAAGCATGTAGAAAAAAAATTAGTGTTATTAGCCAGTGTTGCTATGGAAATTTTAAAGAGGAGTATTGAATTAAATATTTCAATTTTCTGAGGATTAAGATTTGCTAGGTATCAGGCAGTTTATGTATTTTGTCTTAATTCTCCCCCAAACATTTAAAGATCACTATTCTTATTCCCATTTTATACATGAGAAAATTGAGATTTAAGATGTTTTAATACCTGCTCAGTATCTATTCAAAGTGAAGTCATTGGCTTTGATGAAAACACAGGCTTTTCAAAAAATTTTACCTTCACCAATAACTTAGAAAAAGTAAAATTAATTTTAGTTGAGTCTGAATATTTAAGAATACAAATATTTTCTAATTATTTCTTTGGATTTTTGTTTTGTGTAAGCAATATCACAGAAGTGTTACAGATTTTTTTTTCCTGTATTGTCTGTCATGTCATTACTTCCATTTCAAATAATGTTTCCAATTCCTGACTTAGATTGCTTTAACTAGTAGGAAATAAGTGAAAATAACTTGATTCCGAAAGGAAGTTTATAAGTCATCTAAATTATTCTTTGATGAAAAGTGTTCAGAATTAGACTTCTGAAGCTCTCTGAAAGTCCTATTTCATATACTGAAAAAAACCCACGAGTGCTCTTATATTATTATTTTAGAGTTGAAAGGAACCATAAGATCATAGAGTCCTAGACTCTGTGAGCTCAAATTCCTTGTTTGATGAACTGGGATAATCTGGCGTACAATTCAAAATAAAATTTCCAAAAAATGGAGAGACAATAATGGCAACATTGATATATATATATATATATATATATATATATATGTTGTTTTGCAGTATAACAACTTTTTCAAAAAGGTGGCATGGTGTAGTGTTTTAAGAATTTTGACTCTGGATTCAGATCACCTGGGTTTAAATTCTGGGTTTATCACTTATTCAGTGTTTCAGCTGTGTGACTTACAGTAAATTACTTAATGTATCTTTAAAATGGGTAAAAATTAGGAACTACCTAATTTGTGGTGAGTTTATACATGTAAACTATAGCACAGTTCCAACTGCATAGTTAATGGTCAATAAATGTACATGATTATTACATTGGGACTGATTCATTTGGATATTTCAATTCAAGTATGTATGTTAATAAGCATCTTAACTTCTTGATTACATCATATAAAATATACAACAAAGTTACTCAGCAAATACTGTTAATTGACATGCTCAGAAGGAAACTAAACCGTAGCCTTCTTCATACACAAATTAAGATGCTCTTAGTAGCTACTTTTCCTCCTTTGAACTTTTAGTGAAGAAGCAAACTATTTAGTCAAACAGAATGTATGTCCTATTCTGTGATGGTTACAAATCTAGGCCCAAAGCGTGTTTGTGTACTCTTTGAATATGAGAGGTGGGGAGTTTTGTGTTTATGGAATCTTAAATGCTTGTTTTGAAGGAGGCCAGGCAAACTTATAGATATAAAATAAAGAAAATTGTCAAAACGATTGTCAAATAATTGGGAAAAATCTCATCCAATGTTTTGTTAAACAATTTATGGAAACTAAAGAGCTATAGGCAAGAAAAAAAATCCATATTAAGTATCGATTCTATCCCATGTACTTTACATTCAATATCTCAGTTGATCTAAGCAATAATATAATGAGGTAGGTATGTTATTACCTCCATTCTTCATACAAGGGAAATGCACCACAGAAAATTTAAATTTATCATTTATGGGAGCAAAGCTTGAGGTTGATCTAATTTTTTAATATAAATTTATTTATTTATTCATATTTTGGCTGTGCTGGGTCAACACAAAGCAAGGGCTTTCCCTAGTTGCGGCTAGCAGGGGCTACTCTTTAGTTGCAGTGCACAGGCTTCTCACTGCAGGGGCTTCTCATGCTGCCAAGTGGGGACTGCAAGATGCACAGACTTCAGTAGTTGTGACCCACAGGCTCAGTAGTTGTAGCTCCTGGGCTCTGGAGCACAGGGTCAGTAGTTGTGGCCCTGTGACATGTGGGATCTTCCTGGACCAGATATTGAACCCATGTCTCCTGCCCTGGCAGGTGATTCTTTACCACTGATCCACCAGGGTAGCCCTGATCTAATTTGTTTTATTGAAGCATTATTGGCATAAACATTGTATCTGTTTCAGGTATACAATATGATTCAATACTTGTATATATTGAAAAATGATCACCACAATAAGTTTAGTTAACATCTATAGCTATACATCCTTATAAATTTTTTTTTTCCTGTGATGAGGACTTTTAAGATTTACTCTTTAGCAACTTTCAAATATGCTATAATTTTATTAATTATAGTCACCATGCTGTACATCACATTCCCATGACTTTTTTATTTTAGAGCTGGATGTTTATACTTTTGATCCCTATCACCTGTTTCTGCCACCCCCTCACCTTCTCTTCTGGCAATCACCAATCTGTTCTCAGTATCTATGAACTTGGGTGGTTTGTTTTTAAATTCCACATGTAAATGAGATGATATGGTATTTATCTTTCTCTGCCTGACTTATTTCGCTTAGCATAATACCCTCAAGATCTGTTCATGCTGTTACATATGGCAGTATTTCATTCTTTTTCATGGCCAAATAGTATTCCACATATATGGCGTGTACAGATACATATACACACATGCATCGTATATACACCACATCCTCTCTAGCCATTCACTCATCAGTGGACACTTGTATTGTTTTCATATCTTGACCATTGGAAATAAAGCTGCAGTGATTGTGGCGTTGCATATATCTTTTCAAGTTAGCAGTTTCATTTTCTTCTGATAAACAGCCTGAAATGGAATTGCTGGAGCATGCGATATTACTATTTGTAATTTTTTAATAATCTTGCATGTTATTTTCCACAGTGACTGCACAAATCGACATTTTCAGAAACAGTGTACACGGGTTTCCTTTTTTCCAAATTCTTGCCAGCATTTATTATTTCTTGTCTTTTTGATAGTAGCCATTCTAATATATGTGAGATGATACCTCATTGTTGTTTTGACTAGTATTTTCTTGATGATTAGTGATGTTGAGCATCTATTCATGTGCTTCTTTACCATCTGTATGTCTTCTTTGAAAAAATGTCTATTTGAATCTTCTGGTTTTTTTTTTTAAAGAGATTGATCTAATGCTATAGCTTTTTTCCTTTATCCTCTTAATCCAATAGTAAGCACTAAAATTCAATGACTGGTCTCTCTTTATTTGCATAAAAACCTTACTCTTCAACCTCAGATCATAGATATTAATTATTTAGTAAATAGTTGATGATTGAATTTCAACTAAACAAATAACAATTGCCTTATACTAAATGTTGGTAGGACCACTCAGCAACACAAAGCTGCCTTGAAAAAATGCTGCATGAGTAAAGAAATCCTGGGGGGAAAAGAAAGTTTCTTCCCTAAGGCCATATACCTATTTTATGCTTCTGTTAATCTTACTTCTGGGTATTGTTTTTGCTTTGGCTCCATCCCTTCATTCTTTCTGGAGTTATTCCTCCACTGATCTCCAGTAGTGTGTTGGGCACCTACTGACCTGGGGAGTTCCTCTTTCAGTATCCTATCATTTTGCCTTTTCATACTGTTCATGGGGTTCTCAAGGCAAGAATACTGAAGTGGTTTGCCATTCCCTTCTCCAGTGGACACATTCTGTCAGAACTCTCCACCATGACCCGCCTGTCTTGGGTGGCCCCACAGGCATGGCTTAGTTTCATTGAGTTAGACAAGGCTGTGGTCCTAGTGTGATTAGATTGACTAGTTTTCTGTGAGTATGGTTTCATTGTGTCTGCCCTCTGATTCCCTCTTGCAACACCTACCATCTTACTTGGGTTTCTCTTACCTTGGGCGTGGGGTATCTCTTCATGGCTGCTCCAGCAAAGCACAGCCACTGCTCCTTACCTTGGATGAAGGGTATCTCCTCACCACCAGGCTTCCTGACCTTCAATGCGGGATAGCTCCTCTAGGCCCTCCTGTGCCCTCGCAGCCACCTCTCCTTGGACATGGGGTTGTTCCTCTCGGCCACTACCCCTGGCCTCAGGAGTGGGGTTGCTCCTCCTGGCTGCTACCCCTGGCTTTGGGTGTGGGATGGCTCCTCCCGGGCACTGCCCTTGACATGAATTTGCCTTGATTCATGTCAGGTCCATGAATCAAAGCAAATTGGAAGTGGTCAAACAAGAGATGGCAAGAGTGAATGTCGACATTCTAGGAATCAGCAAACTAAAATGGACTGGAATGGGTGAATTTAACTCAGATGACCATTATATCTACTACTGTGGGCAAGAATCCCTCAGAAGAAATGGAGTAGCCATCATGCTCAACAAAAGAGTTCGAAATGCTGTACTTGGATGCAATCTCAAAAACGACAGAATGATCTCTGTTCGTCTCCAAGGCAAACCATTCAATATCACAGTTATCCAAGCCTATGCCGCAACCAGTGACGCTGAAGAAACTGAAGTTGAATGGTTTTACGAAGACCTACAACACCTTTTAGAACTAACACCCAACAAAGATGTCCTTTTCATTATAGGGGACTGGAATGCAAAAGTAGGAAGTCAAGAAGCACCTGGAGTAACAGGAAAATTTGGCCTTGGAATGCGGAATGAAGCAGGGCAAAGGCTAATAGAGTTTTGCCAAGAAAATGTACTGGTCATAGCAAACACCCCCTTCCAACAACACAAGAGAAGACTCTACACATGGACATCACCAGATGGTCAACACGAAAATCAGATTGATTATATTCTTTCCAGCCAAAGATGGAAAAGCTCTATACAGTCAACAAAAACAAGACCAGGAGCTGACTGTGGCTCAGATCATGAACTCCTTATTACCAAATTCAGACTCAAATTGAAGAAAATAGGGAAAACCACTAGACCATTCAGGTATGACCTAAATCAAATCCCTTATGATTATACAGTGGAAGTGAGAAATAGATTTAAGGGCCTAAATCTGATAGTTAGAGTGCCTGATGAACTATGGAATGAGGTTCGTGACATTGTACAGGAGACAGGGATCAAGACCATCCCCTTGGAAAAGAAATGCAAAAAAGCAAAATGGCTGTCTGGGGAGGCCTTACAAATAGCTGTGATAAGAAGAGAGGGGAAAAGCAAAGGAGAAAAGGAAAGATATAAGCATCTGAATGCAGAGTTCCAAAGAATAGCAAAAAGAGATAAGAAAGCCTTCTTCAGCGATCAATGCAAAGAAATAGAGGAAAACAACAGAATGCGAAAGACTAGAGATGTCTTCAAGAAAATTAGAGATACCAAAGGAACATTTCTTACAAAGATGGGCTCGATAAAGGACAGAAGTGGTCTGGGCCTAACAGAAGAAGAAGATATTAAGAAGAGGTGGCAAGAATACACGGAAGAACTGTACAAAAAGATCTTCACAACCCAGATAATCGTGATGATGTGATCACTCATCTAGAACCAGACATCTTGGAATGTGAAGTCAAGTGGGCCTTAGAAAGCATCACTACGAAGAAAGCTAGTAGAGGTGATGGAATTCCAGTGGAGCTGTTTCAAATCCTGAAAGATGATGCTGTGAAAGTGCTGCACTCAATATGCCAACAAATTTGGAAAACTCAGCAGTGGCCACAGGACTGGAAAAGGTCAGTTTTCATTCCAATTCCAAAGAAAGGCAATGGAAAAGAATGCTAAAACTACCGTACAATTGCACTCATCTCATACAATGTAGAGAGGTTCAAATTGGAGAGTCCATCTTGACTTAATCCTTTCCCTGTTCACCATTTCCAGGTGTGTCTGAGCTCAAGCACATCCTTTACAACACACCAGCCACACTGATACTTTCCCTTTCACTCATTAGCGGTCTTCATCTTTT
Organism: Ovis aries; assembly: GCF_016772045.2. Classification (NCBI taxonomy): domain Eukaryota; kingdom Metazoa; phylum Chordata; class Mammalia; order Artiodactyla; family Bovidae; genus Ovis; species Ovis aries. The sequence goes on along the minus strand of NC_056055.1, from coordinate 155,712,851 downwards.
GCCATGTTAGTCACCTACCAATCCCAGTGCCTTTACACATCACCTCTTGAACTGAACCATTAGCAGTATTTCACCTGAGGGATATTTTCAAACTTCTTAGTATACAAAATATTTTTACTCTAAAAATGAGTAAGTCAGGTGTTTGGTTTTTCTCATACTCATCTTGGTTTTTACCAAAGGATTTAGAGAATATGTCTACCTTTGTTTTCCAGAATTGGTCTCTGAAAGACAAAGCTAGTGTTCACATTTAGTATTTTTATTTCATTTAATTCAATAAATACTTGTCACATGCTACTATGATATGAGAGGCACTGTGTTGGTTACAAGAGTAGGTGCTTGTTCAGTATCAGTTTAGTCATTCAGTCATATCTGACTGTTTGCAGCCCCATGGACTCCAGGCTTCCCTGTGCATCACCAACTCCTAGAGCTTCCTCAGACTCATGTCCATCGAGTTGATGATGCCATCCAACTATCTCATCCTTTGTCATCCCCTTCTCCTCCTGCCTTCAATCTTTCCCAGCATCAGGGTTTTTTCAAATGAGTCAGTTCTTCACATCAGGTGACCAAAGTATTGGAGTTTTAGTATCAGTCCTTCCAATGAATATTTAGGACTGATTTTCTTTTGGATTGACTGGTTTGATCTCCTTGCAGTCCAAAGGACTCTCAAGAGTCTTCTGGAACACCACAGTTCAAAAGCATCAATTCTGTGGTGCTCAGTTTTCCTTATGGTCCAACTCTCACATCCATACATGACTAATGGAAAAACTATAGCCTTGACTAGACGGACCTTTGTTGGCAAAGTAATGTCTCTGCTTTTTAATATGCTGTCTAGGTTGGTTATAGCTTTTCTTCCAAGGAGCAAGCATCTTTTAATTTCATGGCTTCAGGAGGAGACAATTGAAGAAAATTCTGTTAGTAATTTGAGGAAACAAGATATACGCAGGCATAAAGAAAGCAAAGGATGTGGTATTAAGATACAATGTCATCAAAATACTCTAGTCAAATTAATAAAGTCACTTCAAATATTTTGAGGAATAATCAGAAAGGTTATATAAACATATATATATTTAAAATGAAGCATTAGAGGAGTTTTAAGAAAGGAGATACAATTCTAAACTGCACTGGTTCAAGATTTCACCCTGGAGATTGTTATAGATATTTATGCAGGTGGAAAATACTAACAGAGAGGTCAAGGCAGTAGTATACGCAGGATTGGGTGTGAAAAGGCATGCTTCACATTCATTGAATGGCTAATTAATTAGTTTGACAATGGAATAATTTTTTTGTCTTGAATTGAAAACAGATAACACTGGAAAAAGAGGCTGAAACGCATTGGTAGGAAATACTGATCATCAGAATTAGAAAGTTGAGTCTAATTAGTAGGCAATTGACAAAACAAAGGGAATATTTCATAAGGCCAATCATGCGAATTAAAGTTTCTTATTTGAATATTAACCTAGTGTTCTCTTCACAGTGGATTCCAGGTGTAGTCAGGAAGAACAATTTGCAGAAATCTGTAGCACTATAAGAAGAATGAGGTGAGGGTGAGACCAAGGTTGTGGCAGTGGGAAAGGAGAGAAAAGAATAGGTGTGGGTAAGGTTTAAAAGGACATAGAGTCAGGAAGTAATAATAGTAATTGACACTTGTATAGCATTTGCTGTGTACTAGTCTCTGTTTTGGGCTTCCCCAGTGACTCGATTAAAAAACCCACCTGCCAATGCAGGAGACGTGTTTTAATCCCTGAGTCAGGACCATCCCCTGGAGAAGGAAATGACAACCCAATCCAATATTCTTGCCTGGGAAATCCCATGGATAGAGGAGACTAGTGAGCTACAGTCCATAGAGATGAAGAAAATCAGCCATGACTACAGCAACTGAGCACGTACGTAGGCAGGCTCTGTTTTGAATGACTTGTATTTATTATTTAACTTAAACTTCAAACAACCGTGAATGATAGATACTAATGTCTTCCCCATTTGCCTAACAGAAACTAAGGCAGAATCTAAGTAAATTGTCCAGGTCAGATAACTAGAAAATAGCAAGGCTGGCACTTGCGCCTACCCAGTCAAACTCCAGAGGATCTGCAGTTAACAACCACTCTACATCATTCCTCTAAAAAATAACCAAGATTTCCAGATTGACTGAATTGGAAAGTGACATTACCAACAGTCAAAGGAACAGATTTTTTTTTTTTTTTTTTTTTTTTTTAGAGTTTACCTTTTGTTTAGCTAAGTCTTTGGTAGGGAGAAAAATATTCTGACCTTTGGGGAAGAATTTCCCTATGGTGAGTGATGAAACTTATGTACATTTTCACTTCTATGCTGGGCAACAGGAACAGTGTAATTTATGATATTGTTCAATTATAAATTAGAATAGTAAATATGTCATCTTAATGTGATTTGTCTTCCTTCCTTAACAGAGCTTAAAATGAAACAAGGATGAAGTGCTGAATTAAAGATTTAGTATCTTGAGCCCATCAGATCAGTATTTCAGACTTAGTTTACCAATCATACTAAACAATAATCTTGACAAGAGAAAAAACTAACACCCAGCATAGGGAGTATCTCTCTTTTTCTATATTGGAGAAGTGGCATAATGCACTACTGAAGAGCATATGGCCTCCAGAACCATATTAATGCATGGGTTCAGATCTTAAAATGAGGCCTTGAACTGTGTGGCTTGTGTAAACTATATAAGCTCTCTCTGCCTCAGTCTTTGCACCCCTGAAAGGAGACACTAATGCCTTCAAAATATGTAAAGATTAACTAAGATAAGGTACTTACAGTGGCTCCTACCAGAGTAAATTCTCTGTAGATGTTAGTTATATTCATTGAACTTTATCTCATATACAGTTGACCCTTGAACATCATGAGAGGGAAGTTAGATGTGTCCATTCCCATGGAGTTGCAAATCTGCCTTAAAAATAAAGGACTTGATAAATGATTCAACCAAAGGCAGGAACTTTAAACAGTTTGGATTAACAATCAGGACTCAAACACTGTTTTTTTCATATTATGTAATATGATTTCTGATGGAATACAAACTGTTTTCCATACTTAGTTAATTTAAAAATCTATGAAATGAAAATACAAGTACTATATTTATTTTTAAAAGTCTATGTGATTTATATATGGTTCAAACCCATGTTGATCAAGGCTCAATTGTATATTTTTAATTTATAAACTTTAATTACAGAATTACTGCTACTTTAAAATTTTTTTGCTGTGGATTTTTATATATTAAGCATGCAAAACAACAGCTTTTATAAGCAAAGACCCATGCTTCCATCATACAGATCAAGAGATAAGACATTTTCTGCATTCCAGAACTGCTTTTTCTTCTCCTGAACATTAACCTGTTTTCCATCAGTTGCCTGACAGATAACAGTTTTGTAACTTTTGCAGTAATTATTTCCTTGCTTTGCATGATAGTCTTAACCTTTCCTTGTTGTTAATGTTGTTCAGTCACTAAGTCACGTCCACCTCTTTTGCAACTCCACGGACTATAGCCTGCCAGACTCCTCTGTCTACGGGATTCTCCGGGCAAGACTACTGAAGGGAGTTGCCATGTCCTTCTCCAGTGATCTTCCCAACCCAGGGATCAAATCCATGTTTCTTTCATTGGCAGGTGGATTCTTTACCACTGAGCCACCAATGAAGCCAACCTTTCATTATGGTCCCTACATACAGAATTTTAGTTTAGCATGATTTATGTACCTACATACAATATGTTAGTCTTTTGTGTTTGCTTTCCTTTCCTGAACATGTATTTCTAAGTCTTATTAATATTTTTTGTGGTTCATCAGTTCTTATTGCTACATGGTATTCCATTGTATAAAAATACTCGGGGAAATTATGAATAATGCTGCTGTGCAATTCTTTTAAATGTTTATTGCTGCATATTTGCATGCATTTATATTGGGTATATATTCTCCAGTGAAATTGCTATTATATTTTATGCAAATTTTTTAAAATTTAAACTTATTTGTTTTAATTGCAGGCTAATTACTTTACAATATTGTGTTGGTTTTGCCATACATCAACATGAATCCACCACGTGGATTGATGTACACGTGTTCCCCATCCCAACCCCCCCTCCCACCTCCCTCCCCAAATTTTTAATTTTAGTAGATATTGCTAGTTTTCCAAAGTAGTTATACTAGCTATACTCCACTCAGTAGTATATGAGAATTCTGTTTCATCCTTACCAATACTGATTTAATCAGTCCTTTTAACTTTAGCCATTCTGATGAAAGTATAGTTTACATTTCCTTGTTGAAAAAAGCAGTCATGCTATATGGTTTAATTGCCATATGGTTATAATTTCCTATAAATTGTCTGTCCAGATGCTTTTGCTTATTTTTCTACTGGTTTTATTTTTGTAAAAATAGTTATTATGCAGAAATTAGTTATACTTGAATTAAGAACACTGTATAAATTTAATAACTTTTCCTTCTCTGTGACTTGCTTTTTCAATTTCTTAATGGAGTTTTTGATGAAGAAAAGCTTTAAATTTTAATATTGATTATATTTTTACCTCTTTACATTTATATTTTTCCAGTTCAGTTGATTTTCGTGAATGGTTTAAAGTAGAACTGAAATCCTATTTTCCTTCCAAACAGATATCTAGTTGTTACAGAATCATACTGAAAATTCTCTCCTTTGCCTACTACTCTTCATTGCCAATATCATAGATTAAATATCCACATATCTGTGTTTTGGGGAAGTTATTCTTTTTAATTGCTCTATTAGTCTCATCTTACTACTTATGACAGTATTTTAACTATGACTGCTTTTTAATTATTCCTGTTATCTATTAAAACACATTCCCTGGCTGAGTTACTTGGCATAAAACCCTAAATGCTCATTGATGTTGTTGAAATATATGTGGAATATAAGAAAAATGAATACATGAACAAACCAAATCAAAACCAAACACATAGATATAGAGAATAGAGTAGTGGCTACCAGAGGGGAAGGGAGGGTTTTGAGGAAGGTGATATGTGTAAAGGGGCTCAGGAGTATGGTAACTTATGGAACTAAACTTTTTAGGTGGTGAACACACTGTTTTGTGTACAGTGTGTACAGAAGTCAAAATACAATATTGTACACAAGAAACATTTAATTTTACATATCAATTAAAAATATCCTCCCATCATATTTTTATTCAAGGAATCTTGACTTTTCCATATTTCATATGAATTTTAGAATTATTATGTAACATATGACTGAAAAGTTAGGGTTTTGGTTGGGATTGTATTCAATCTATTATTAAATGAATTCCTGAAGATTCAGCATGATTACAATATGACTTGACTCCTTTAATCTATGAATATATATATAAAGTACATGCTTTATTTATTTAGATCTTTTTGGTTTTCCTCAATCATATTTTCTGGCTTTCTGCATAAAGTCTTACTCATTGTGGTTAATTTGTTCCTAGAAGTTTTATGCAGCTTAATATTATTATGTATTACATATTTTTTTAAACTTAATTTTCTTCCTGCTTTTTAAATAAAGGAAATAATTTTTGCACTGACCTTGCATATAACAAATAGTAAACTCGCTTATTAATTCCAATTTTTTTTAACAGATTCTTTTAGATTTTCTACATAAAGAATTATACCGTGGTCAAAGATAACAGTATTTAATAGTTCTCAAGTTTTATACTTTTTTCACATCTTATTGAATTGGATAGAATGTTTAGAACAATGCTGAATGAAAATGGAAAGAAAAAACTGTTGTTATTCTCAAATCAAAGGGAAAACTTTCACCATTTTACTATTAAGAATGATCCTTATTATAGCGTCTTTTGTAAATATCATACACCAGGTTAAGAAATTTATTTTAATTCTGATTTTGCTGGGATTATAAATAACAACTGAATTTTTCATTTTATCAAATGCTTCCTCTGTATCTGCTGATATTATCAAATGATTCTTCTTGTTTTGTTTGTTCATCTAACCGCTTACAATGAAGGAGTTTTTTTGTAAGACTTCCAATTCCAGCAGTAGTACTGTTGCTTTCTTGTGCTTTGTGTGGGCCTAGAGGGCCAGATAATTTTTCTTAGCATTTGTTCTCTGCCCTCCTAATGCTTGCAAAGCAGTTGTTATCATTCAATCGCTCAGTCATGTCCGACTCTTTGCAACCCCATGGACTGCAGCATACCAGGCTTCCCTGTCCTTTACCATCTCCTGAAGTTTGCTCAAACTCGTGTTCATTGAGTCAGTGATGCCATCCAACCATCTTGTCCTGTCATCCACTTCTCATCCTGCTTTCTATCTTTCCTAGCATCAGGGTCTTTTCCAACAAGTTGGCTCTTCTCATCAGGTCAAAGCCTCAGCTTTAGCATCAGGCCTTCCAGTGAATATTCAGGGTTGACTTTCTTTAGGATAGACTGGTTTGATCTCCTTGCAGTCCAAGGGACTCTCAAGAGTCTTTCTCCCACACCACAGTTTAAAAAAGCATCATTTTTCAGCCTTCTTTATTGTCCAACTCTCACAGTCATGCATGACTACCGGAAAAACCATAGCTTTGACTATTCAGTCCTTTGTCGGCAAAGTGATGTTTCTGATTTTTAATACGCTGTTTAGGTAGGAAGCCTCTTGTCCCATCTTGTCCCTCCCCCAGGGGTAGACTGCTGGCTTGTTACTTGGTGCCATACTCCTGGTGGGGATGGGAAGGTTCAAGGATACTTTTTTCCAGTGTTAAGCTTGCAATGTTCTGTGCATCTGGGTCTTAGCCATGTAGCTTTTTCTGTATTCCTCCCCATTCCTCTCATGATGTTCAAACTCTTACTTGACTCTGGAGTTCTTTGGTGGGGGCACGTGTCCCTCTCTTTCCCCAGTGGGAGCAGATCTCTGCTTTGTGTCAGTGTGAGATTCTGGGCCCGAGAGAGTGACCATCCCTCCCCTGGGTCCTGAGGACTTTCGCTTCTACCTCTCTCCCAGATACTGTGCATCTTTTCCAGTGCCCTCAAGAGTACGAGGGTTTTCTGTCCTAAAAGGTGTTGTATTAGACAATGGAGTGGGGAAGCAGAACTGGTTTTGTGCCTTTGTGATACCAGCATGCTCTCTCTGGCTTCCTGCCCTAACCTTAATCTTTCTGCTGAGCTGCCAGGAAATGCCTTAAAAAGAAAAAAGAGCTTCTGAATGAGTGTATATCCCTTTGTGTCTGGGGGTTCCCAGGTGTCTGTACTGTTCTGTCAACCCCTTCTGGCCTTTGAGAGTTTGTTACCATTTTAGCTGTTTTCTTCTTACCCACTTCCAAAATGAGCACATGTCCCTCTCATGAACTGTCAGAGGTGAAATGGTCCCTATGTCCTATCTCTCCTCAGAATGGCTGTTATCATTTGAGGTTTAGTTAATCTCTTTGCCTTGTGACCCCAGGTCTCTGATAAGCTCAGGAAAAGTTAGTATTTTATAGCTTATGTGACCTTTTCTCATTGTTAGGATAAGTGTGATATTCTGTTCTAGCCTTTGACCTAAGTGGTAGCAAAACTGCAAATTTTAAAAAATATACACACATATGCATATATATATATATATATATATATATATATATATATGTCCCAGCTTTTTAAATTTCCCAAAGAAACTTTTTCTTTTTCTCTCTCCATGCATTACCTAGTCTGTACTTGTCAGAGCTAAAACACTTGAGTCAGTATTATTTTTAGTAGTCTTTACAAACAAAATTAATCGTTGCTGTAACATTTTTGTGAGCAATTGAGGCTCAATGGATTTTATATAACATACTTTCATTGCTTTCAACAGGGTAGAGTTCAAGTTTTCTTCTGCATAAAGAAGTCTGGTAACTGGCATGTGGGGCTGGAATTGTACTTTGATCGTCAGGGAATTGTTTCTTTAGTTCTGTTCCAACACTTTAGCAGTATGATGTCATCCTCAAGGATTTTCCAGCAGCTAAGCTGATGCCTGGAGCCCAGCCATCTTATTTGTGTTCTGTGCAACAATAGCGAGCAAACAAAATGCGAGGGCAAAGTCATGCTACCAGCAGGTTTGTTGTTGCTGTTCAGTCGCTAAGTCATGTTTGACTCTTTGCGACCCCATGGACTGCAGCAACCCAAGCTTCCCTGTCCTCCACTATCTCCCAGAGTTTGCTCAAATTCATCTCTATTGAGCTGGTGATGCTATCTATCCATTTTATCCTCTGTCACCCCTTTCTCCTTTTGCCTTCAGGTTTTCTCAGCATTAGAGTCTTTTTAAATGAATTGGCTCTTTGCATCAGGTGGCCAAAGGATTGGAGCCTCAGCTTCAGCAACAGTCCTTCCAGTGAATATTCAGGGTTGATTTCCTTTAGGATTGACTGGTTTGACCTCCTTGCAGTCCAAGGGACTCTCAAGTCTTCTCCAACACCACAATTTGAAAGCATTGATTCAGTGCTCAGCCTTCTTTATGGTCCAGCTCTCACATTTCGCATGATATACTCTGCATATAAGTTAAGTAAGTAGGGTGTCAATATACAGCCTTGGCATACTCCTTTCCAAATTTTGTCCAGTCATTTGTTCCATGTCCAGATCTAACTGTTACCTCTTGACCTGCATAAACTAGCTGGTTTAACCCCCCTCGAAAATGTTCTCCAGAAACTACCCAATATTTTCTTCCTGAGTACCATTTGTTTGCTGCAAACAAAGCTGTTATGTATAGTGTTTCTGTTTCACACATAAATCCTCGGAATGTGTCAGTATAGGGAAGGGGAAGGTTAGTATTGGGTAGGCTCTTATATGACTCAATAGAAAAGACCCTAATGGAAAAGACTGAAGGCAGGAGGAGAAGGGGACAACAGAGGATGAGATGGTTGGATAGCATCATGACTTAATGGACATGAGTTTGAGCAAGCTCTGGGAGATGGTGAAGGACAAGGAAGCCTGGAGCACTGCAGTCCATGGGGTCACAAGGAGTCGGACACAGCTGAGAGACTGAACAACAATAAGGCTCTTAGCAGCCTCAGTCATAATTAGAGGATGGGGACTACATTTAAGTAATCAGATTTCTAAGGCAGGATGGTGTGGGTTAAAATACACGGGATCTATCATGAAACAGAGCCGGGTTCTGATTCAGCTCTGCAAATTACTAGCTATGTGACCTTGAGTGAGGTCCTTATCCTAACTGGTCCTACTTTTTCAGTTCTAAAAGGACATCATATTAATAGTGACTTCTTGACATATTTTTTGTGAAGATATATGCAAAGGGTCTATCACATAGGAGAAGATTAATAAATGATATGTTTTATTTCACCCACCTATATTAATATAAATTCAGTTATTCCAGCGAGGGCAGAGTCTATTCATGCCTAGTACTGATTGAGAGTGTAGAAAGGCAATTTGTCTTATTTCTCCTGTGTAAAGCTTTTTCTCTTAGAGGGGATGGAAAGTCTCAATTTCTACCCTTAAATAGATCAGTTTTATCCTTTGAACTATACTGAAATAGTGCTCAAAATTTAGGCTTAAGATAACACTTTGTATTATATCAGGCAAGAAACAGATAAAAGGAGTTCTAGTTTGAATTTTATCACTGGAAGTTATGAAACTTGGGAAAGTCATCAGAACCTACTAGATCTCAGTGTTGTCAGCTGATAAATAGGTGATCAACTTTAACTGCCTATTGCATCTTAAACCACCACAATTCTATGCAGTTTTATTTGCCCTAGACAGATAGTTCTTCTTGTCAAAAGAAATATCCCAAAGTCTAGCAAATACGTGATAAATGTTTATTATTTTAAACAAAGTTGAATTTTTATAGGAACTACCTTTGTGTAGAGGCTTTGCCAAGTTCTGAAATGAAACAATAGGATTCATTAAACCACATGGTGTTGTGTGTTAGAAACTGGCTTCACATTCTGATTGGGAAGATTTCTGGCTTAGATGAGTATGTCATTTGGGGCAAGTCACTTAAACTTTCTGAGTCTTAGATTGGACAATATATTTTACAGCCATGATGAGCAGCAAATGAAATAAGAAAATATAAAAGTACTTTTAAAAACTGTACAGGTTTAGTGCTAAGCTCTTTAGAAGGTCCAGCAGATAAAGTATAGAAAGTATCCTCATTCTTTGGTATGGAGATTGTATGGTTTTATAAATAAAGTACAGTAAAATAAAATACAATAAAATAAAGTAAATAAGTAAAATAAAATACATTTTATAAATAAAATGCAGTAAAAATAAAGCTACAAAAGACCCTTGCTTTAAAGTTTATGTTAGATTTTGCCAGTCAATTTTTCTGTCCATGTTTTGTTGTAGGAAGTGGTGGGTCTAGTGTAGCCCACAGAGGCCAGAACAGTGTATACTTCATGACTCTGTATATGAAGTCTGTCCTTGAGGTGAATTTCCAGATGTGATCTTTCTCTGCATCCAAAGCATTCTGCTTGTGACCCGGTGAGGCCGAAACAAATAGCAAATCATCTGCAATGCGTGGCTATTAGGGCTGTCTGCTCTCCTCAATGTGCCCAGCTGAATTGACAGTTAAGCCTCCTTCTCTATAAAAAGCAAGTTATTAGTAAAAGCATGGTTGCCATATGACAAAATCATCTCTATTGTTAAACTGATTAAATGTAACTACAATGCCTGGTCTTTAAGAAGATGATATGTTCTTTAATGAAAAGCTAGAGATCATTTTGGCTTTCAAACATACATCAAGGTTATATAGCCCCAGTTTCTATATGTGTATGTTTATTTACTTTGTCAGCACCTTTTAAAACGAGAAGCATGCCACATGTATGTTAAATTGTACCCTAATATAAGTATACAGATTGATGGATTTTTACATAGTTCTGTACTGTGTTATTACTACCCGGATCAAGATACAGAGCATTTCCAATCCCCAACAAGTTCCCCTTTATATCTTCTCCCCATCAGTAACCTTTTGGTTTATCATATTCTTTAAAATGTTGGCTTTATGATAATGAGTATCTGAAAAGGTAGGAAGTTTTTTGAAGGGCAATCCAATCTCTTGAAAAACTTGGGAAATATTAATAATTGTTTCAAAAAAGAAAAGCCTCTAAACAATGATGAATAGTGCAATGAACTATAGTAATAATATTGAAGGCAATCAACTATACACTCACTGGAAACAGAATTGCAATGTGGAAACCTCATGATATTCTATCCAAATCTCCCACCTGCTAACCAAAAAATAGAGCCACCACGCAGCCTGGTGAGTGTTCCATCAGTCATGTTGCCTGGCAACCTCAGCTAGTATGAGACACCCAATTGAGCAGCAGAGAGTCAAACTAGAAGGTATCTTAGAAACAGTAGGGTCCAGCTGAAAAAGAGGGAGGGAGGATGATAAGAGAGAGAGAGAGCGGAATAAAAAAGGAGTAACTTGACCATTGATCCATGTTAGTCATGACCATGAACAGTTGTTTTTTGTTTTTTTCCTTTTCTCTCTAGTAACATGCAACTAGCTTAGAGCAAAATCCTTTGGGTTTCTTCTTCCTTCACTGTGCTTTCCTCCTCTGCTGCATCTGCAGGTCTGAATGCAAAGGTTTGGCAAGATACATCGCTATTAATTTTTTAGGAGGGAGGAATGTTAATAGTCATTTTCAGCACATTCAAACCATGTTAGCTGAGTTCACTAAGATTGGCATCATGCAGTATTCTGTTTGCTTCAGTCATACTTAATCTGGTTTTTAAATTAATATACTTTTGCTAAAAAATGAAAAGTAAAGGAGATCAAACCAGTAAGTTCTAAAGGAAATCAACCCTGAATATTCATTGGAAAGACTGGTGCTAAAGCTCCAATACCTCGGCCACCTGATGTGAAGAGCAGACTCATTGGAAAAGACTCTGATGCTGGGAAAGATTGAAGGCAAAAGAAGGTGAGGGTGGCAGAGGATGAGATGGTTAGATAACATCACCAACTCAGTGGACATAATGAGCAAACTCCAGGAGATTTGGTGATGGGGAAGGACAGGGAAGCCTGGGAGCTGCAGTCCATGGGGTTGCAAAAAGTTGGATACAACAACTGAACAATAGCAACAATAAAATAAAATACCTTCCATCTAGAGTAAACCCCTTTCATGGAAGGCATGAAGGAATAGTGAAGGAGACATGCCTCAGTCCCTCTAGGGGGGCATCAGAAATGATATACACCAGGCACACAGGGTGAGAATCTGAGGTGACAACTTTAGCTGAGCCCTCTAATTTGAGATACAACTTTTATGTATTTTTCTAGAGAGATATCTTCCATCCTCCATAATTTGGTATAAAACCTTTGCTGCTGTCCTGTGCTCTAACCCCACATTACTCTCCTTCCTTCCTTCTTAAAAGATGACGTGCAGAGAAAATAGCATCTGTGGATTACAAGGTCCCTGATAATTCATCTCTGTCCATAAATTCTTTCATTTTTCCTCCCAGTGTGTCTTCCTCCATTAGGCACTGCCATCACTCATACCCCTGACCTTATACCTGTATGTGTCCTAAGAGTCCTGACTCAAATGGATATTTTCTTCCTTTTCTGTATCTTCAGTTTCCTCCCTGTCTCCAAATTTCCTTTATTGGCATTAAAGATGTCAAAATATTTTTCTGCTTAAAAGCAAAAGAGTATCTATTCACAAATCCTCCCTTCATTCCAAGTCCACCTTTAGCTGCACGTTACCTCTTATCTCTGTTCAGAGTTAAATGTTTCCAAGAACTGTCTATATTCTTTGTTTTAAACTGCATCCTCCATTCACACCTCAACACACTGAGGCTTGCTTTCTCAGCTTGTCTGAAACTGTTCTTTATTAGGTCACTGAAATTAGTCCTGGAACTATGTATAGTCTACAATTCTTTGATCTCTTCGCATGATTTTGTACCATTAATCATGCTTTCTATTTTTCAGTATTATTTCTATTGGAATTATAACACTATACTCTTGTTATTTTCTCTTCTCTTGAAAGCCCTTGCCCAATTGAACTTGTGGGCTTATCTTTCTTTAAATTGGACTCTATAGGATTCTTTGTGGATATTTCCATGGCTTTAACTAACATTGGTTTGATAATCCCCTCATCTTTTCAGTTCAGTTCATTTCAGTTCAGTCATTCGGTCGTGTCTGACTCTTTGCGACTCCATGAATCGCAGCACGCCAGGCCTCTCTGTCCATCACCAGCTCCCAGAGTTCACTCAGACTCACGTCCATCGAGTCAGTGATGCCATCCAGCCATCTCATCCTCTGTCGTCCCCTTCTCCTCCTGCCCCCAATCCCTCCCAGCATCAGAGTCTTTTCCAGTGAGTCAACTCTTCACATGAGGTGGCCAAAGCACTGGAGTTTCAGCTTTAGCATTGTTCCTTCCAAAGAAATCCCAGGGCTGATCTCTTTCACAATGGCCTGGTTGGATCTCCTTTCAGTTCAAGGGACTCTCAAGAGTCTTCTCCAACACCACAGTTCAAAAGCATCAACTCTTTGGTGCTCAGCCTTCTTCACAGTCCAACTCTCACATCCATACATGACTACTGGAAAAATCATAACCTTGATTAGACGGACCTTTGTTGGCAAAGTAATGTCTCTGCTTTTTAATATGCTGTCTAGGTTGGTCATAACTTTTCTTCCAAGGAGTAAGCGTCTTTTAATTTCATGGCTGCAGTCACCATCTGCAGTGATTTTGAAGCCCCCCAAAATAAAGTCTGACACTGTTTCCACTGTTTCCCCATCTATTTTCCATGAAGTGATGGGACCAGATGCCATGATCTTCGTTTTCTGAATGTTGAGCTTTAGGCCAACTTTTTCACTCTCCACTTTCACTTTCATCAAGAGGCTTTTTAATTCCTCTTCACTTTCTGCCATAAGGGTGGTGTCATCTGCATATCTGAGGTTATTGATATTTCTTCCAGCAATCTTGATTCCAGCTTGTGTTTCTTCCAGTCCAGCATTTCTCATGATGTACTCTGCAGATAAGTTAAATGAGCAGGGTGACAATATGCAGGCTTGACCTACTCCTTTTCCTATTTGGAACCAGTCTGTTGTTCCATGTCCAGTTCTAACTGTTGCTTCCTGACCTGCATACAGATTTCTCAAGAGGCAGGTCAGGTGGTCTGTATTCCCATCTCTTTCAGAATTTTCCACAGCTGATTGTGATCCACACAGTCAAAGGCTTTGGCATAGTCAATAAAGCAGAAATAGATGTTTTTCTGGAACTCTCTTGCTTTTTCCATGATCCAGCAGATATTGGCAATTTGATCTCTGGTTCCTCTGCCTTTTCTAAAACCAGCTTGAACATCTGGAAGTTCGTTGTTCATGTATTGCTGAAGCCTGGCTTGGAGAATTTTGAGCATTACTTTACTAGCGTGTGAGATGAGTGCAATTGTGCGGTAGTTTGAGCATTCTTTGGCATTGCCTTTCTTTGGGATTGGAATGAAAACTGACCTTTTCCAGTCGTGTGGCCACTGCTGAGTTTTCCAAATTTGTTGGCATATTGAATGCAGCACTTCCACAACATCATATTCCAGGATTTGAAATATCTCAACTGGAATTCCATCACCTCCTCATCTTTTACCCCTCCTAAAATTCAACTTCTATATTCACCTGTCTCTGGGAGTCCCAGTTTATGTCCCATGAGTGCATGCATGCTAAGTCACTTAGTTGTGTCCGACTCTTTGCAACACCATGGATGGCTGCCTGCCAGGCTCTGCTGTCTGTGGGATTCTCCAGGCAACCATACTGAAGTGGGCTGCCGTGCTCTCCTCCAGGGGTCTTCCCCACCCAGGGATTGAACCCGTGTCTCTTAATCTAACCTATATTTGTAGGTGGGTTCTTTACCACTAGTGACACTTGGGAAGCTCTTTATGTCTAATATGTGCCTCAAAATCATCAAAGTCTACTAACAAATTTATGAAAGCTCCTAATTTTTCTATAAAAGACTGAAGATATATAAAATGATGGATGTATAAAGAACAAAATAAAACTAATAAAATTGATATCTTATCAGTGGATCTGCTTTTAACAGGTCTTTGATTTTATCTGGAAATATTGGGTGGCCCCAACATTTCTTTGGATACAGAAAATCCCAAGCAATGTTTTGGCCAACCAATATTATACTAAAAGCTCTGGGAGTTAAAATGCCCCAAGCATCTAGCAGAGGGTTGAAAGCCTTTAGGTACTTAAATTTGCCAGATAAATGAAGTAAATAGCTTATATTTGAATGAATCTTAAATGCTGTTCTCTTTCTGAGTTGTATGAACAATTTTTCTCCTTGTAATATTGATCATGATAGTAGCAATGGCTAAAATGTACTGGTTAGTTGTTATGTGCCAATTCCTGTGATTCTCATTTTATGGGCATACTCTTTACCATGACTTTTCAAGTAGGGAGAGCTCTTATTGTTGTTTTGTAAACCTGGGAGCAACTGGGCTTAACTGGCAAATTAACCTTTCCAGTATCTCCAAATTAAAGTATGGCAATAATGGGACTTGAATTAAAGTCTATCTAATACCCCAACCATGCTACTAATGCTTAATTTTAAGAAAAAAACAACAGTTTATATATTTCTGGCTCTTTCACACAAATGTTCATTGTTCTGATATTTTTGCTTTTATTTAGCATCTTCAGTGTCTTAGTAGTGGCACATGATTACAAGTACTGTCTTTCTTAGGTATCATCAATTGTAATTTTGGTTTTGATTGAAATAAAGAAAGAACTTAGAATATGTATTCAGATGTTGAGTAAGATGGAACTTCTGTAAAATGGCAAGTAGAGATTATGGAGAAATATTGGGATGGTCAAGAGAGAGTGATGGTGTTTATTGCATAGAAGAGGAAGAAACTACAGGAAAGCTGGAAAAGAATGGGAAAAATAATTGACGTGGCAAAAATGACTGACAAATATATCCTACAAAGCCAATTGTAAATTGAAATAAAAAATTCTGGTTAGATGACTTTTCTAATTAGAAAAGCAGGAGACTATGGGGAGAAAATGAGATGAATAAAAAAGGAATATAAGAAATATGATGAAGAGTACTATGATTAAATCTGATCAAAGAGATATAATTTAATAAAGTGAGAGAGTGTGAATAACCAGGAATTAAAATTGACATAAAGGAAAAAAAAAAACCCCATGCTTTAGTTAATGGGTTTCATTGACTCAGATTGCTGCTTTTATACCTGTCTGCTGGAAATGTAAAGCAAAAAGAAAAATAAAGCATTGATTGCTGTTCTGCTGGGGTAGTGCTGAATAGATGTAGGAAATCTGAGAATTTTCATACTGATTATGGTTTTTTGCAAGAGAAGAATCATACCAGTATTTTCTTTCTCAGTTTGAACACTGTTTCATTCCACAGAAATTAACAGATAAGAGATTTTGGAGCAGAGGACACCTACTGATTTGTTCGGATGTCAGTCACTAGTTGGAATTATTTATTCTGCTTATCAAAATCAAAAGAAAATATTATAGCTATTCAGCTACATAAACAGTGGAGCTTTTCCTTGGACTAACAGATGTTATTGATCTTGATGCTTTATATTTTTGCTGTTTGAGCTATGAAACTATAAAACCTTTGCAAAAAATTTATGAGTAGTTTGCTTTCAGAATTTGAAACTTGACTTAAAAATACGCTATAATAAGAAAAACTGTCTATTTACAATGTTGTTTCTCACTGCTATGATATAAACTATAAAAAATACCATTTCTAGAAAGGAATATAACCATTGAGGTTAATTTAAATAGGGTGATAATCACTTTTCTTCTGCCCTTTTCTACTTTACAGTCCCCTACCATATTCCCATTGCTGATATCTGGTGAATGACATGGAAAGAAAAATTGTTTCCAGAAGTTGATTTAATTGCCAACATAGGAACAATGTGATACATGAATATATATTATTTTGGTGTCCCAGAGACATAATGTTATATAATTATTGCCTTAAAATGATAATTAGGGTAACTTATGATAGTATTTTTGGACTGGACATTTAAAAACTGTACTATAGATTATATTAGTTTTATACTACATCTGTTATTTTTCTTGTGATCTCTGAAAAAAGGGGTGCTTGCTTTTAACAAGGAGGTTTTCTTGCTCATGGTAATTTTATTTTCAATCTAACCATTTTTGGTTAGATTATTATCTTAGTAATGATTATCTTAGTAATGATTTTTTAAATTCATTTTATTATTATTATTTTTTTTTTTTTTTTACTTTACAATACTGTATTGGTTTTGCCATATATCAACGTGAATCCGCCACGGCTGTACATTAAAATTACAATACACTTTTAATATTGATACGAAACTGCTTTTCTATAGCAGTAATCACTGCACTTCTCAGGTACTTCAATTAGCATGCCATTTTAATCTAAATCATGTATAAGGGAAGAGCATTTTAGGATCTGAGTAGGTATGTCTTCAAAATATTACAATTTCTTTACATAAGTGAAATACAAAATCCATTTGTGTTGTCTCTTTTGTAAAAATTAGTTGGATTTGATGAGATACAGGCTGCGACAGTGAGCGTGATTAGAAGTGAATGTCTTCCCCACTTTGTGTGCATGAGTGCATGCTCAGTCACTTCAGTCTGTCTGACTCTTCGTGACCCCATGGACTGTAGTCCGCCAGGCTCCTCTGTCCATGGGATTTTCCAGGCAAGGATACTGGAACGGGTGGTCCTGTCTTCCTCCAGGGATCTTTCAGACCCAGGGACTGAACCCAGGTCTCCTGCATCTCCTGCACTGCAGGCAGATTCTTCACTGTTGAACTGCCTTTAAATATTGGTCCTGATGATTTTAAGAGTATATTTATTTGGAAGAAGGTCTACAAATACAAAGAAGCAAGCAAAAGTAGTTCCTGAATCTTGGGTGAGACCCCAGGTTTGAAAAGTTAGCCACTTTTAAAAAAGGAGTGTGGAGTTTTAATAGAATATGGCATGTAGGGTGAACTTTTATCTTGCACATAATTCGGTAATACTGTAGACTAGCTGAAGAGAAAAATTCTGAAACAGAATCCTTAAGTCAAGCTTTATTTTTAATGAAAGCTTCTGCCTTCCTTTTCTTCTTTATTCCATTTTGTGAATAACTTGTGACAATCCTTTGGGTCTATTTGTTAATTTTATTGTAACTATGCATTCCTGTATACCCTATTTATAAATTATGCTGCCATAATTGTGCATAAACCTTTTCTTTAGTATGGGTTTTTTTTAACAAGGGAGTTTTGCAGTGGAGAAATCAATAGTTCAAAGTACAGGACTTTTTTTAAGAAAGTAGGTCAAAGGTCATTTTCAATAAATCACATTTCTTTCCAAAAAAATTTTTGCCAATTTACATTTCTACCTGTAAGGACCCATTTTATCCCATCTTTAAAATTAACTTTCTCAAAAACAGTATTTAATTTTAATTTACAGTTCTTTAAGTGGCATAATCCCTAATTAAAGGAATTTTAATATTTTCCCCAGATAAAAGGGAAAATGTAGCCTTGTTTTCCACTTGCCTTATTATGTGCTTCTTAGATATAATGGTAATCTCTGCTCCACTTTGGAATCTTGTAAAGAGGCATGTTTTTCTCTTTCTCATGTGTTTTTGGCAAATAACTTTATAATATTTCCATGTTTTCTATTATCAGATAATATAGTTCATTATATTAGATTGTTTTATATTGATTAAAAAGTTACAGTTTTTAATAATTTCAGATAACAAGATTACTTTGCTAATACGAAGATGAATTTTAATGCTTTAGGGATTTAATAATTTCACTTTAAATTAATTGGGCCTAATTATTCAATATTTGGATTTTTAATTCTTTATCTACTTCTTCCTTCTGATTGTCTACCTTTTGAGGCACTTAATATATGATTAAAAACTTCACCAGGAAGGGTGCAGGGAAAAAAAAAACAACACCCCAAAACTGAAGCTGCAAATCAAACTATTATGTAGGGATACCGTAGTTTTAATAAAGTGTTTTTGTTTGGTTTGGTTTTTCTTTTTTGAGTGGAAGAAGTTGAACATTTCCCTTGTTAATATTTTTAAAATCTTAAGAAAAGTATGTCTTTCTCTCATGTATCAACTATGGTAAAAATTTTACTAAATGGAGATGACAAATAAAATTTTATTTATATTTGTGTGATTTTAAGATAGAATTTTAGAAAGCAGCTTTAGCTGGTTTTACTTCTGTAACCAAGTCCTTCTATATCTTCTTTGTGCTGTTGGAGTCCTTTTGTGCCCTAGAGTTCTGGGGTTTTGCTTCATTATATTTCACTTTCTTTTCATCTCCCACTAATTGTCTGTTGGAGCAGAGCGACTCTGATGTACTTTTACAAGCTAATATGATATTATTCTTCTTTATTTTCTACAAATAAACATTTGGAAGAATGTCTAGACAAGAAATAGCCCTACTGCCATGCATATTTCAAAGGAGGAACACTGGTAATTCATTCCTTAATCTTTTGTTGTGAATAAATCAGAATCCTTAAGACCAGCTAAGAAGTAGGAAGCTGAGGTTAAGATTTTCTAATGGTTTACTGTCTCAGTGGCATTATTTATTTTCTTCACAATCATGTTATTTATGTCAGAAGATGGCTAGCTTGCTGGTAAATGTCAACTGGGAACTGTCTAAATCCCCTACTGCTGTCTTAAATCTCTGGGTTTTACATCCAGATGAACATTTTGGATTCCTGTTTTCCTCTCTCATCAACTATTAATGAACAAGCTTAATCCACTGGTATATCATGTTATAAGATGAATACTGAGTGGTCAGTCGCTTCAATGTGACTGCCTCTTTGCGACCTTATGGACTGTAGCTCACCAGGCTCCTCTGTCCGTGGGATTCTCCAGGCAAGAATATTGCAGTGGGTTGCCATGCCCTCCTCACAGGGTCTGTCTGACCCAGGGATCGAACCTGCATCTCATGTGTCTACTGTACTACAGGCAGATTCTTTACCTACTGAGCAACTGAGATGCCCAGAATGAATACTAAGCAGTTATTAAATACCTAAAACCAAAGAAAGATGAGCATTTTTTAGGTGGATGAATATAGTTTTTAAAACTTAATTTCATTACTTTTTGAGGGTCATATATTGCTTTTTGAGAGCTTTTTCTGTGAAGACTTAACTTCAAGGAGATCAAACCAGTCAATCCTAAAGTAAATCAATCCTGAATATTCATTGGAAGGACTGATGCTGAAGCTGAAGCTCCAGTACTTCGGTCACCTGATGCAAAGAACCGTCTCATTGGAAAAGACTCTGATACTGGGAAAGAGAGAAGACAGGAGGAGAAGGGGAAGACAGAGGACGGGATGGTTGGTTGGCATCAATAACTCAATGGAAATGAATTTGAGCAAAGTCCAGGAGATGGTGAAGGACAGGGAAGCCTGGTGTGCTGTAGTCCATGGGATTGCAGAATTGGACATGACTAATCGACTGAACAGTGACAAGGTGGCACCGGTGGTAAAGAATCCGTCTGCCAGTGCAGCAGACTCAGGTTCAGTCCCTGGATGGGGAGTATCCCCTGGAGGAGGAGAAGGTAACCCACTCCAGTATTCTTGCCTGGGAAATCCTGTGGGCAGAGGAGCCTCGTGGGCTACAGTCCATGGGGTCGCAAAAGAGTCAGACACGACTGAGTGTCTGAGTAACTGAACACACATTGCTTGTAGAGTCTGATTAACATATATTTTAGACTTTAATATTCACAATATCGTCATAGAATGGCTATACCTATACCCAAGAGTGACTTAGAAGACCAATATGTAAAAAACTACCTTGAAAAATAATGTCTATCTTATACACATTCTCTGTAAAGCTTCATGTTTCTTTCAACCTCTATGCACAATTATTCTATTGCTGTATTCTCTTAACGTTATAATTATATGTTGAAAAGAGTTCCACATCTTGGAATCACTCCAAATATTTCACTTACATCTTTTCTTATCCCTACTCTGATGCTCTTGTCTGTCTCCCCTCCTGGGTCCTAAATGAGAAGGAAGAGATTGTATGTTTTTATCTGTTTTATCTTTAGTACCTAGCATAGGTGTTGGCATCTGTATCGATAATCAATTTTATCTGTAGGATAAATGAAGGGTGTACATTACTTTTTATAATTAAAGCGATAGTTTTATTCTAGAAGTAATGCATGCTGTTATTAAAAATTCAGTACTACAGAAGACTATAAATCAGTTCTACTCTGCAGAGATAAGAAAATTTAGCCAGTGTATCCTTTTAGAAAAATTTCTATATGTATGAAAATGCACACATACAGACTTGATTTTTTCTTTGTGTAATGATTTAAGATCTATGAAGGGCCTCAATTTGATTGTACTTAATGAAAAACTGTGCTTCCCTGGTGGCTCAGATGGTAAAGAATCTGCTAATAAATTAGCTTGTTACTGGTTCACAGAGGTTGGCAGAATAGACTCCTATGTCAGAGAAAAGGGCATTTTTAGTCATGGCACGGCAGGTTCTTAAGTTTCAACATGTTGTATAAGCTCCCCTTACCTACCAGATCCCCTGGAGGTAATGTGGACTGCCCCAATGCATACTGACAATATGATGAGGTTGAATTTCAGGAAAAGAACAAAAACCCACAGTGAATCCACCATTTTATATAAAGCAGTAAAAGGCTGCTCTTGGTCCTAGAGAAAAATCTCATCTCATTCTTTACATTGCTCACTGTAAACACAGCCCTGAGAAATGGCCTGGGTGAAGAGTGATGGGGACCTGAATCTAGGCGAGTGGAGACATCCTAAGGAGGGAGGTCTTCCAATAACAGCTACCCTTGGGCGTCCCATCATTTTGGCTTCTGGTGAAATTTCACATGAGTATGCCATTCCATTCAATGCCTTGATTAATCTGACGGAGGCTGAGGATAATTTTCTTTAATTTTTCTCATACCATATTTACTTGAGGTTATTATAAATAGGACATAAAGCAGCAGGATTAGGTGAATCTGCAGTATTGACTTTAATCAGGTCTCCCAGATCATGGACTCAATCATTGTAAATAAGTCTCAGGGGATTTCAGTATGTCTTATTTTTATACAGCCTAGATGTAGTCTAGGCCACATTATTATCTATGTGATTATTGCAAGGGAATTTAGCCTGATGTGCTGATCCTTGGTTCTCATTGCAAAAGACAATCAAGTACCTCAGTACTCAATGGCAAGATAGTCCTTGGGCCATCCTGCCCCAGCTACAAACATAAAGTCTAAAGGGGCATGGTTCACTCCAGTTCAGTGTTTGTGGTTAACCTTGATTTGGATCGCCACTGCATTGATGTGGCTAAGCATGTACCATGTCACTGAAGATTTCTAGCCTGGATTGCCTTACGGAGCATAACCCAAAGCTGCTCAGAGAGGTGGAGATGGAATCCCTCTTTGGAAACTGCCATTGAAAATCGGGCACAGCAGGCACAGTTAAGGACTGGTCTATATAACTTTTCTGTTTTATAGCACAGGGATAAGGTGGGAAAGGTTGTAGGTCAGATTGCCAGCTGCAGGAGCTGCTCCACTGAGGTAGGCCATGTGATTTTCCTGCCAGGCTCTAATGTTGGGGTGACCAAGAGAACAACATGAATTAGTCTCCCACTCCGTCCTTACTCCTCTTCAGACACAGTTTGCTTTCTCCTCAGATAGCAAGTTTGCCAAGTTCCCTCCATAGCCATGACATTTGTGTGTCCCAGTCTAATAAATATAACATCACCTCTTTTTTCAATCATTTTTTACTCAGACTGAGATCTTTCATAGAGGAGAGTTGAATATGAGTGGGACACGGGCATTTTTACAAAAAATTACAGATATCTTCTAGGTTGACCCACATGGAATATTGTAGTGGGATTTGGTTTACAATGTCCACAACCAAGCACTTCTTATCCTCATGGTCTAGGACCATGTCAATTCAATAGAAGAATCCAGGTGGTGGGGTCAGATAAGTTTTAATACTCTAGGCCTCCTTTTGGCTTCACTGTCAGCTAGAGGCATGCCATCTTGTCTGGCTCGAGGTTGTTGTTGGGGAAAGAAAAGTCCACCGTGTTCAGGAATGGACAGGGTGGAATCCATGTTTTCAAAATTAATTTTATAAAATTCCCTACCCATTTTATCCTGATCATTAGTCAGCAGGTAGCCAAGAGAAGATGAACTTTCTTTTGGGAAGGCCAAATTCAATAAACCAATTCTCTTCCTCAGGTAGGTGTACAAGGAGGTGATTAGAAGTTTGGTCATATATCTTTTTCAGTTTTTAAAGAGATCATTCCAATATTCAACAAAAACTTTGAACAGTAGAAAGTATGGGAAATCTAATTGTTATTGTGCAGTTGCTAAGTTATGTCTGACTCTTTGCGACCCATAGATTGCAGCACACCAGGCCTCCCTCCTTCATGATCTCCTGGAATTTGCCCAAGTTCATGTCCATTGAATCTGTGATGCTATCCAACCATCTCCAAGGAAACCATATCCAACCAAGGAAAATCTAATACCTTGATTGTCATTCCATTGTTGAATGGCCTTTGTGACAAAAGATATACAATTGTCAGATTGTAGGTGGTCTGGAAATCGGAAAACATGACTCAGGTTAGTTCCATGGATCACATAGTTGTAGGTAGTTTATTGGACTAGAACAGCAACAGTGTGACCTGAGACCGGGTACTACGATGACTTGAGTGCCTGTACCAAACAGAGCTGTACTCACACAGAGCTGTAGGATACATATGAACTTCAGTCTGTTCTGTTAACAGGCTGTTTCAGCTTCATCCTTAATTATGTTTTTGTCTCAAAGCAGTTGAGGTTTGGGTAGACGAGACCAGAAGCATCAGAGGGCATGGAACAAGAGAGCAGGTTTATGTAGTGAACAATTATTTTCAGTTTACAGCACCATTCACCCACAGCTCAAACAAATGAATGTTTAAAACAGTGTTTTCAGTTTTCATTATTATTATTACCAGGGTTTGTGTAATTTTCTCTGCATTTTTACCAGAACTTTTTACTTCTCAGTCCTTCTTGCACTGATTCATTCAACAGATGTTGATCTGGCACCAATTTTGTGCCAAAAAAATGTTTTTGGTATCTTAAGGATATCACAGAGAATAAAAGGTGTAATTCCATTGCAAGAATCAGGCAGTAAATAAATTAACAAGTACTAGTGATAAGTATTCTGAATCAACCACATAAGTATATTGCATAGATAGTGGAAGGGCATTATCTTAGATAAGTTGGTCCAGAAAAGAACTCTCTGGGGATATTTGAGCAGTGATCTGAATAAAGAAAGGGTGAAAGATTGTTTCATTACTTAGGAGAACAGTGTTCTAGAGAGTACTTCAAGCATGAAGATTCTGGAGTACATTAAGTAAAGGAGTTAGAAGATGAAATCTGAAAGGCAGTCAAGGTCCAGATTTGGTTGTTTTATAGGCAAAGTTAAGGATTTGGAATTTATTTTATTGATTTATGTAATAAAAAGCCATTGGTCAATAATGATCAGAACTTAGAAAAGATCTGATTAAAATTTAATTTTAACATGACCAAATTTCCTTCTGTGTGGAGAATAGGTTTCATGGAAATGTATTTAAGCAAATTGATCCCACTCTTACATATATACTCAAGAAACACATATGTACATATGTATGTGTCCATATATCAAAACTTGTACATGAATGTTCATCACCAGATTATTCATGATAGCCCAAAAGTGGAATTAACCCAAATGTGGATCAAATGACAAATAAAATCTGATATATTCATGCAATGGATATTATTTGTTGGGAAAAAGAAGTAAAACGCTGGTATGTACTACAACACCGATAAAATCTTGAAAACATTATACTAACCAAAGAAGACAGTAACAAAGGACAGCATATTGTATGAGAGATAGATGCTCTATTAGTGGTAACCTAGACCTAGGGGCAATGGGCGGGTTGGAGGGTTACAGTAAAGAGGAGTTGTTTTCTCTCGAGGAAATGGAAGTGTTCTAAAGTTGATTGTGGCAATGGATGCACAACTCTGTGACTATACTACAAGCCATCGCACTGTACATTTTAAATGTGTGGATTGGATTGAATAGTATGTGAATTCTATCTCATTAAAGCAGTTTTTTTTTTTAAGTTAAAGCAATATATCAAGTTGGTGATTATGTAGGTTAAATCTATAGATAGAAAGTGAAAGTGTTAGTGGCTCAGTCATGTGTCCAACTCTTTGCAGCCCCATGGATAGTAAGTAGCCTTCCAGGCACCTCTGTCTATGGAATTCTTCAGGTAAGAATACTGGAGTGTAAATGGAGCCAACAGAATTTGCTGCAAGGTCAAACAGGGGTGTGAAAAAAAGAGCTGTCAGAAAATAGTACAAAGTATTTTGGCTAAGTTATGTCAAAACCTGCTTAGGACTTATGTAAGATAATGACTGAGAGCTGACCATTGGATGGCCATGACTGTCTCAGGTAAGTCTTCCATATAATGGTGGGAGCTAAAGACTGTTGGATTTAAAATCGAAGGGAAGGACAAGGATATGGGATGTATAGGCAATGATTATACATGCTTCTTTCCAGGAGTTTTGCATTCAAGATGAGCAGACAACTGGAAGCATAGATGAAAAGAGATATGGGGTCAAATTAGTTTAAGATGATTATTCATATAGCATCTTTGTACTGATAAAAATGACTTATTCAAGGAGGAAAAACTGAAGCAGAAGAGACAAGTGTATCAGTAAAGCCCATGAATGTGTGGGATCAGAGGATGTTATACTCCTTAAAAGACAGTTCATACATCATCACACTCAGACTTGCAGATTTAGGGGTGGCAGTCATAGGAACTAGCAAGTTGATACACTCAACATGGCATTAAGCAAAATCCTCTTCTGATTGTTTATATCTTCTTGCTAAATGTACACATGTAGTGATGAACTGAGGAGAAAATAGAGTGGAGATGGCAGTCTAAAGGCAAACAAGGTGCAAAGTTATTTGAGGAATGGAAATTGATTTGACTAGAGCTATTGCAGGATGGCTCTGAGGCGCTGCAAGTCCAGTATGAGTTCATAGATTTAAAATGAGAACAGGCAGCATATTTTTGGGGTTTCTCTCTAGTCATGTTCATCTGTTTGCATGTAGGAGTGGTGTAGGGGAAAGTTAAATTTAACCAGTGTATTGGTATGCTAAAGCTGCCATAACAAAGTATGAGAGACTGGGTGACTTAAACAACAGAAATTATTTTCCAAAGGTTTCAGAAGTCCAAATCAGTGTGTCAGTAGAGTTAGTTTCATTCTGAAGCCTCTCTCTGAGGTGTGCAGACAATTGCCTTGTCTGTCTTCACATGGCCTTTTTCTGTGTTTGTGTCCTAATAACGTCTTCTCATATGGATACCAGTCATATTGGATGAGGGCCCCTTTGTATGACCTTATTTTAACTTAATTACCTTTTTAAAGGATCTATCCCCCAATATAGTCACATTCTAAAATACTGGGGTTTAAGACTTCACACATGAATCTTCTTGAGGAGGGAGGCACAATTCCACACATAACAACAATGCTGGAGTTTTAAAATTTAAATATATTTTTGAGGTGAGAGAGGGCATATATAAAATGTGCAATCTGGTTTTCATAGGGTTAATTATTTAAGAAAAAGAGACAAATGATAAACATTTTCAAAAATACATTTAAAAAATATGTTAGGAGAGTATTAATAGGTACCAAGAGTAAAATAAAGTGAGCTAAGGAAATACAGAGTGATTAAATTGTGTGCTGTTTATAGGTTGATAGGAAAGCTCTCCGTGATTTGACTAGAAAGTAAGATTTGAAGGAAGTTAGAGCAGGAAGCCATGACTGTATCAGCGGGCAGAGAACACAGCATATGCACAGCCCCAGGGCAAGACAGTCACTGGTATGTGTAAGGAAAAGCCAGGAGACCCACGTGACTGGTATGGAGAACAATGGTCCGAAATGAGATCAGAAAGGTAGTATCTGATGCAGTTGGACTATAATTTCTTTAGTTAATAAAATTTTGAGTAAATCAGGGAATCATGCAATAGGGACATAAACATTTTGGTTTCACCTTTAAAAAATGAAATCTAATTTACATAGACTGAGATGCACAGATCTTAAGTATACAGTTCAATGAGTTTTAACAACTGTAAAATCCTGTGTAACTCATATTCCATCAGCAACTACATCTGTTAAATATATGTCTAATAAGTAAATATAAAATATATTTACAATGCTGTTATATTAAATATATCTCAATATAATATAAATATTAATATATTTATAAATATTGAACATATCTGTGATACTCATCCTGACTCCTGACCTCCTGAACACACACATACTGAATGTACACTGCTTCTCTAAGGATTAGGGAAGACAATGCTCATTCATTTTTTCTTGTTCTTTCAATGCTATTCGTGATGATAATAGCTATTACTGTTCAGTTCAGTTCAGTCGCTCAGTCATATCCGACTCTTTGCAACCCCATGAACCACAGCACACCAGGCCTCCCTGTCCATCACCAACTCTCAGAGTTCACCCAAACTCATGTCCATTGAGTCGGTGATGCCATCCAGCTATCTCATCCTCTGTCGTCCCTTTCTCCTCCCGCCCTCAATCTTCCCCAGCATCAGGGTCTTTTCAAATGAGTCAGCCCTTTGCATCAGGTGGCCAAAGGATTGGAATGTCAGCTTCAACATCAGTCCTTCCAGTGAACATCCAGGGCTGATCTCCTTCAGAATGGACTGGTTGGATCTCCTTGCAGTTCAAGGGGCTCTCAAGAGTCTTCTCCAACACCACAGTTCAAAAGCATCAATTCTTCAGTGCTCAGCTTTCTTTATAGTCCAACTCTCACATCTATACATGACCACTGGAAAAACCATAGCCTTGACTGGACAGACCTTTGTTAGCAAAGTAATGTCTCTGCTTTTCAATATGCTGTCTAGGTTGGTCATAACTTTTCTTCCAAGGAGTAAGTGTCTTTTAATTTCATGGCTGCAGTCACCATCTGCAGTGATTTTGGAGCCCAAAAATATAAAGTCTGACACTGTTTTTACTGCTTCCCCATCTATTTCCCATGAAGTGATGGGACCAGATGCCATGATCTTCATTTTCTGAATGTTGAGCTTTGGGCCAACTTTTTCACTCTCCACTTTCACTTTCATCAAGAGGCTCTTTAGTTCTTCACTTTCTGCCAAAGACTGGTGTCGTCTGCATATCTGAGGTTATTGATATTTCTCCCGGCATTCTTGATTCCAGCTTGTGCTTCCTCCAGCCCAGTGTTTCTCATGATGTACTCTGTATATAAGTTAAATGAGCAAGGTGACAATATACAGCCTTGATGTACTCCTTTTCCTATTTGGAACCAGTCTGTTGTTCCATGTCCAGTTCTAACTGTTGCTTCCTGGCCTGCATACAGGTTTCTCAAGAGGGACTACTGTGCCTCAAGTACTGTTACTACTATTAATAATTGCTATCACTGCTATATATGGAACTTCTATGTGTCAGGCACCATTATAAGAACTTTGTATGTAGTAATCAATCAGATACTCAGAGCCTTATGAGGTAGCTACAAGAAATATACATTTGGTTATTCAGATGACCATAATATGTTTCTCAGCTATATTTTGGGGCTTCCCCAGTGGCTCAGTGGTAAAGAATCTGCCTGCATTGCAAGAGATGTGGGTCTGATCCCTAGGTTGGGAAGATCCCTGTAGAAGGAAACAGCAACCCACTCTAGTACTCTTGCCTGGGAAATGCCATGGACAGAGGAGTCTGGAAGGCTGCAGTCCATGGGGTCTATAAAAAGTAAGATATGACTGAGTAAACAACTACTGTTCATATTTTGGAATAGAAAAAGGCATAGAACATTTAGGTAACTTGAATTAAGCTATATGATAAGTGAGTGTGGAACTCAGATTCAGATCACGGCATCATAACTCAGCAGGTCTTATGCTTGGTTCCCTACTAATAGTCAAATTTTATGTTATGAATATGTGAAGTTTTCTTAAAGGCAAGTGGGGGCATTTTTCCATTTTTTTCCACTATCTTTCCACATAAGGCATTCATTTAATATTATCATTGGCTGTTTCTTTGTCTCTTACTGTATCTTTCCTTGTGGCATGGTTTTTATGGTTTACAGTGGTTTTTTTTTTTTTTTTTACAGTGTACTGTTTGATTTAGGCTATAGGTAGAATTCCCCTAGTCCACCTGAATTTTAGATTTTCATTCATGTGAAGACCAGTCTTTCTGTCAATAAGAACTATAGTTAATTCAGGGTAACTTTTTCAAAGCTTACTCACTATAATTTTTAGTCAGTAAGCCAAAATGCATAATTGTCCAGTCATCAGCTCCCAGAAGTTCCTGCCTAACTACTTAAAACATTTAAAGTGTGTTGGTAGCCAGAATGTTCTGGAAGCATTGCCAAAAGTTTTCCATAAGCTTCATTCATCCTTTGGGAGCCTCATAAAATAGATTGAATATATTGGCACCAATTATGTAGTTTTCTACAAAAGAAAACATTTTATTAGAGATGAAAATGTATCAAACAGCAACTAAAGTAGACACCACCCCCCCAACCCAGGTAAGTGATAATCTTATAATAAAAAAAAAGTCTTTCTTATTTTAAAAACATACTTACCAAACTTCTAATTTTTACTTAGATCTTATTTTTTTTATATTTGAAATCCTTTTTTATAGAATAGTAAAATTGGTGCATGTTTTCAAGCAAAAATTCTGTAATATCTCAAAGTCTATGGCTAATACCATTATTTAGTGGATAAGAAAAGAGAAAAGGATAAACAATATGATTAGCAAGATGACACTTGATAGCTCTCTAACTCCTGATTTTTTTCCTATCTAGAGAAATATTTTAAAGAGGAGAATACTGTGTTCAAAACTTTGAATCAATTAGAAAAGGATAGAGCCTGTAGTTGATGCAAAGTTAGCCATGTTCCACATTGGTTTGGCAAGCCAGAACTTGGATTTGGCTTGAGAAACAGTAGTGTTTGTAACTAAATAGGGTCTTACTGGAATAGAACTGTAATACAGATACTGATTCTCTTAGATAAACTTGGGCCACCAACTGTGCTTATGTTGGTTAGTATTACTTTGTATATTGTGCCATCCTTCTGCTCAATCTGTTTTGTTCTTAGGAAGAGTATTGAAACAGTGTATGTGATTACTATTTTACAAGTACCGCTGCTGCTGCTGCTAAGTCGCTTCAGTCGTGTCCGACTCTGTGCGACCCCATAGACGGCAGCCCACCAGGCTCCCCCGTCCCTGGGATTCTCCAGGCAAGAACACTGGAGTGGGTTGCCATTTCCTCCTCCAATGCAGGAAAGTGAAAAGGGAAAGTGAAGTCGCTCAGTCGTGTCCAACTCTTAGCGACCCCATGGACTGCAGCCTAACAGGCTCCTCTGTCCATGGGATTTTCCAGGCAAGAGTACTGGAGTGGGGTGCCATTGCCTTCTCCATTTACAAGTACTAGCAGATAACAAATGATAAAATTTAGTATATTTTCAAGGTAGAGATGTTTTCACAGTAGATAGAATCAAAAACTTGATATATATAAGGAAAGATTGTTTCATAAATTAAAATATTTAAAGAGCAACTTAGTCTTATCACATAATAATAGTAGAGTTTTCTCAGTGTTAATATCTTGATATATAGATCTAGCAGGGTATAAAATTACAATAATTTGAATAATGCTTGAAATGGTAATAAGATGTGATTTTCATTTTCTATTATGGTTAAAGTTTAAATTCTCAATAACCTCAACTATTAGGCTTTTATTAGGAAATGAGTTATCTTAGACATTTTAATATTTAATATTAAGTGATTTCAGATTTTGTATTATAATATTCTTTATATTTCTTTAAAAAAGTTCTTATACTTTATCTTGCTTAAGTATCACAGTTTTGTGAGGTAGATGGGGAAGGAAATATAAGTAAAGAAAATGAAGCACAGAGAGGCAAAATGCTTACTTAAATTCATAATTCCATTTTATGACAGCCTGTCATGGTTCTTTTTATGTCTTTTATTATAGATCTTTATGATAAAAGATCCTATAATACATAGATCTTATATAACATATAGATTTTTGTATTATGGCATGTTTTATTTTAAGGTTTTCCTTCTAAATCTGGGAATGGCCATTTAGCTACCATTAATGTAATATATACTTTTACACAGAGCTCTTTTCCTACAATAAACTGAAGGAACCTGCTCCATCTTATGTCCAAAGAAAGACAGAAAATTAACTAGATTGAATTTTTTTCAAATCTCATATTCAGTGACATATATATAAAGTAACAGGAAGTATATATATGGGAATCCTTCTCTTGTTGTCAGGTTTAGAGGCTGAGTTCCAATGTTTACTTATAATTTTTACAGTAAAATGAAGTTAAAATGAAACAAAATAATTAACATGCTGTTTTTCAAGAAAAACAACCACTGTCAAAAATCATGCATTCCTTAGGTTTGTATATGTTCTATTTTTAAAAAAATATTTGTTGAATAAATGTAAATTTTATATAGATGTTGAAAGCAGGCTCTGCTATAATAATTTTTTAAATTGTAACCTTATGTAAGCTTTGAATTGTTACTACTCTGATCGGATTGTGACGGACAATAGCATTTGTGTTGCTTTATGATGCAAGGTCAGCTGCCATTAATTTAAACAACTTCTGCCTCAGCAAATTGTACTTTGATGTTTTTATTTTGAGACAAGCATTTCTGAGATAGTCCAAGTATCTCTGTATTTAATAGCTGTTCTCCTCAAATATTTGTCAAAATTGTTACTTATCTTATTCACATAAATAAATTTATATTTCAGTTTCTATTATTTTAATGTAGCCAATGATATGAGACTATTTTTGTGTTGATATACTTATTCTATAGATAGAAATAACAAAGTAGTTATTATTGTTCTATGTAGTATAAATAAAACAAATAAGTATATATTATTAATTCCACACTTACTTTAAGTATCTCTTAATAATTGCACACATGTCTTTGTTATGCCTTTAGAATTCTTGCTCTGGTTATTTTCTTTTAAATCACTTTACATTTAATGTATTATTCACTGATAATTTTAAGAATGTGTGCTAACCATTCTCAAATGCATATCTGTAGTGGTTATTTTCTATGCAGATCAGATGGATTTTTAAGGATAAATAACTGATGACTTATTTCAATTAATTGCCTTTTTGTCAAATATTTTTAAAATGTCAATACTAATGAGTGTATTCTGAACTATGGTTTACAAGCATTATAATTTTTGGTCCTCATAGCAAATCTTTATTTTTGGCACTGTTAGTTTCATTTTATAGGTGAGAAAACTGAGGTTTACAAAGTCTCTCCTATGTAGGAAGTAAATAAGCCCAGGCTTATCTGTGTAAAGACCAGCTCTTAGCCACTGCAATATATAATAACTCAGGATGAAAAGTGCTGATTCATGGTAAATTCAGAACTGCACTATTTTATAACCTAGCGCTTTACAGAATATGGTGATAGAACTTTAAGCAAAAGGCAATACAACATGAAGAAAGCAAGTGGTTCCCAGAGGCCCAGCAAAATAGTGGCAGATCTAGGATTAATTGTTACAATTTAAGCCCCTTGGCTTGCTTACAACTCTCATTTATTTGGACTTTTAATTCTGAACTTGAGGGTCAAATGCTGATATATATGAGAGCACTAAATAGTCATATATTTCATGTTATATCACATTTGTGCAAAATAAACTGTGAGACAATTATTTTTTCTTCTTCCTTTTTCCCCCAAATACAGTGGGATGCATCCTGCTTTTATCCGGGAGTTCACCTCTGTGGCTTGGATTTATCACAGCCGTGTCTGTCTTTGATCTCTGTGTTAACTAGAAATCAAGGGAAGACATGAGGAGGTTTATTTACTGCAAGGTGGTTCTAGCCACTTCACTGATGTGGGTTCTCGTTGATGTCTTCTTACTCCTGTACTTCAGTGAATGTAACAAATGTGATGACAAGAAGGAGAGGTCCCTGCTACCTGCACTCAGGGGTAAGTACTTATGAAGCAGACGTTTCTTTTATGCAGATAAGAATGGTGGTGACTCATGTAAAACATGACATTTCAAAATAAGAGTTCAGTTTATTGACTTAGAAGAGCATTTGGGCAGAACTGTTAATGTACATTTAGCCATGGGAAAGCTACTTTACTTTTCTTGGCCTCAAGTATTTTGTTGGAAGAAATGAGGAATTACCTCACCTCTAAAGTACTTCCAATTCTAATAATTCCAACATTTTGTGACTGTAGTGAGCATTACAATTGGACAGAATTTTAAATTTAGGCTTTCAGAAGCATAATGTAAAAAAGGAAAACTACTGAAGTGAGATGGTGAGGAAAGTAGCAAAATGAGACTACATTACAGCCCTCAAAACTTCCAAAAGCAATAAAAGAAGGATACTTTTTTAAAAAGCAAAACATGTTGGTGGCTAGATTTAACTTGTGGGCTATCAGCTTGCCACCCTGTGTTAAAGGCAAAAGATAATTTTAAGTGTATCAAAAACTCATTTTCACTCAATATTCCCTCTTAAGGAACCAGTGTCAGTGACTAGATAAGCATGAATGCTGAAGAAACATAATAATTTATATAAATGGTGATTTATTAAATATAGTCATTCATTTCCTAAAGTTATTTCATGTAATTTTTCTATGTTTTCTTTTGGCTTAAATGTCATTAATTTATTTCTGAAATATTCCTAGTGAATGAGTGCTTCTAAAGTACTTGAGCATGCTTGAAATTAGTTTTAGTTATTGTTTTATTCAGTTGCTAAGTCATGTTTGACTCTTTACAACCCCATGAGCTGCAGCATGCCAGGCTTCCCTGTCCTTCACTATCTCCCTGAGTTTGCTCAAACTCATGTTCATTGAGTCAGTGAAGCCATCCAACCATCTCGTCCTCTGTTGCCCCCTTCTCCTCTTGCCCTAAGTCTTTTGCAGCATCAGGCTCTTTTCCAATGAGTTGGCTCTTCCTATCATGTGGCCAAAGTATTGGAGCCTCAGCTTCAACATCAGTTCTTCCAATGAATATTCAGGGTTGATTTTCTTTAGGACTGACTCCTTTGATCTCCTTGCTGTCCAAGGGACTCTCAAGAATTTTCTCCAGTACCACAGTTCAAAAGCGTCAATTCTCGGACACTCAGCCTTCTTTATGGTCCAACTCTTACATTCGTATATGACTACGAGAAAAACCATAGCTTTGACTCTACAGGCCTTTATTGGCAAAGTGATGTCTCTGCTTTTTAAAATACTGTCTAGGTTTGTCATAGATTTTCTTCCAAGGAGCAAGCGTCTTTTCATTTCCTGGCTGCAGTCACCGTCTACAGTGATTTTGGAACTCACAAAAATAAAATCTGCCACTGTTTCCAATTTTCCCCCATCTTTTAGCCATGAAGTAATAGGACTGGTTGCCATGATCTTCATTTTTTGAATATTGATTTAAGCCAGCTTTATCTCTCTCTTTCACCTTCATCAAGAGGCTTTTTAGTTCCTCTTCACTTTCTGCCATTAAGGTGGTATCATCTGCATATCTGAGGTTGTTGATATTCTTCCATCTTGATTCCAGCGTGTGAGTCATCTGTGCTGGCATATCATAAGATGTGAAAATTGTGAAAATGAAATTGTTAGTCATTCAGTCGTGTCTAACTCTTTGCGATCCCATGGACTATAGCCTGCCAGGCTCCTTTGACCATGGGGTTCTCCAGGCAAGAATAATGGAGTGGATTGCCTTTTCCTTCTTCAGGGGATCTTCCCAATTCAGGGATCAAGTCCAGATCTCCTGCGTTGCAGGCAGATTCTTTACCATTTGAACCATCAGGAAAGTGAGAGTACTATAGGAAAAAGTTGCAAGAAGACTGGAGTGTGTTGCCATTTCCTTCTCCAGGAGATCTTCCCAAACTGGTGATTGGACCCACAACTCATGCATTGGCAGGTGGGCTCTTTACCACTGAGCCACCTCGGAAACCCCTTCACATGATGTACTGTGTATTTAGGTTAAATTGTCAGGGTAAAAATATACAGCCTTGATGTACTCCTGTCCCAGTTTTGAACCACTCCATTGTTCCATGTCCAGTTTTAACTGTTGCTTCTTGACCTGCATATAGGCTTCTCAGGAGACAGATAAGGTGGTCTGGTTTTCCCATCTCCTTAAGAATTTTCCACAGTTTGTTGTTATGCACACAGTCAAAGCCTTTAGTGTAGTCAGTGAAGCAGAGGTAGATAATTTTATTCTCTTGATTTTTTTCTTAACATTTTTTAACGCTTTTTTCTTAAAATCTAGCTTATATTAATTCCTTACTTGGCAAAATTTTTCTTTATAAGCATAACAAAAGGTAAACTTTGAAGCCCAGTTGATATATTTGTACCTTTTGGAAAAGTGAATCTAATTTACTGACTTGAGGTTTCCATTCATTTAATGAATGTATTCTGCTTCTAATATATAGATATTTTTGAGGTGATTTATTAATCAAAATATTCTAAGAAAGATAATTTCACTGATACTATCTGATTATATGAGTAGGAAAATTCAGAAAAGCATTTCTAAAAATTAATTTTTTGTTGAGTGATTTTGTTGGACATCTTTAGTTTACTTTGCAATAATACTGTGGTCCAGCTGGAGAAATTATGATTATCTTCTTTTCAAAATGAGTCTAACTCTTTCAGTAGAGTTTCTGACTAGCACAAAAAAATTGAGAGAAAGTAATATGAAAGTGACTGAGCCTAGACCCATTTAGATAGTTTATATACATTTTTTTATGCTCTTATGTTAGAATTATTCAGAGAGGAAAACTTTATGAATCCATCAGTTTTTGATAAATGAGCATGGGGATTGATTTGCTGATCTTTGGTTAAAATCACAGAATAAATCAGCCTTCTCTGCTTTGTTAGAACTGGCTGAGCTGCTGCTTGGCTGAAAGTGGAAACGTGATTTGATGGATCACATCAGTTTAGTATGATCACTTGGTCATTTGTTGAATGGAGACATCTAGATTGGTCACAGAAAATTTTATGATCTGATTCAGCAAAACTATGACAGCCTTTTCTGGAAGAACCTAAAGAGCAGTTTTGCTGATTTAAGTTCTTAATGTTCAGTTTCAAATCTCAAAATGTAAAATTTAATGATGCAAGGCAAAAATAGTAATTTTTCCTTGTACTTAAAATGTAAAATTAAACTATATTCTCTTTACTTTTAATACTTCTTTAATGTTATACATTAATATTTGTCTTGAAAATGTGAAAATTAGGCTTTATAGTTTTAATTTCATCTTCTATTGTTACTCATTATTTCAGAATATTACTTTATTTAGGAACTCATACTATGCATTTAAAATATTTTATTTACATGTAGATGATATTGTACAAAATACACTTAGCTGAAATATTCAGGTTCTAGATATGTTAAAAACAGGATTTTTTTGACCAAAAATGTTGACCTTTCTGGACGTTTTTGTCTGCATTATTAAAATAAAGGTTTTGGGCTACATAGATTCTAAGATGTCTTCTAGTTCTAAATTTTAAACCACTTGTAAATACCCAACATTAGCAAACACTCTGAATTAATTTTTGAGATATGTTCATTCATTTACTAAATCAGTAATTATTTAAGTGCTTCTAAAGTTAGCATGTTGTATATCTTAAACTTACATAAAGCTGTGTGTCAATTATATCTCAATTATAAAAAAGAAGAACATAGTTTGGTAATAGGCAAAAAACAAGAAGCAATCTCGAGTATCAGCACCTCAGACTTCATAGGGGGCATAACAAGATAGACTGCCCCATGGTTCAAAACCCAGCTTTATTGACTAACCTGGTCCTCAAGTCCTCCCCTGTGAATTATTAGTAACTCTGTGACTTTTAGCAAATTCCTTAACAAAATCTTGGTGTTCCATTTAAGAGGAGAACCTTAAAGTTAATAAATCTTACTTCACAGAGCTGCCTTGAGAATTAAACATGATGATGTGATAAGCCTCTCAGTGGAGTGGTAGCTCATGCTGACCCTTTATCAGTGTCTGCTAAACATTATGAAGTAATGAAAGGTCTGAATGAGACTCCACCAGACTCTGCTGTCCAGGCTGAGTCAGGTCCATAGCATGGGGCAGTTATTCTGGGTATAGCCCCCCCCAAAGGAAATAACTTTTCAAAAAAAATTATGGACTATGCCCTAAGACCTGGAGATACAAGGGAAACAAGGTCTCTGTTGTCATGCAGCTTATTTGCTGTTGTTGTTGTTCTGTCACTAAGTCATGTCTGACTCTTTGTGACCTCATGGACTGTAGCATGCCAGACTCCTCTGTCCTCCCCTATCCCCCAGAGTTTGCTCAAATTTATGTCCCTTGAGTCAGTGATACTATCTAACCATCTCATCCTCTGCTGCCCTCATCTTCTTTTGCCTTCAGTCTTTCCCAGCATCAGAGTCTTTTCCAATGAGTTGGCTCTTTGCATCAGGTGGCCAAAGTATTAGAGCTTCAGCATCAGTCCTTCCAATGAGTATTCAGAGTTGATTTCCTTTAGAATCGACTGGTTTGATATCCTTGCCCTCCATGGACCCTCAAGAGTCTTCTGCAGCATATAGTTAATACTAAAATTTTATTTCTCTCTCTGTCTCTTTCAGTTAAAATGTAATTTAGAAATGATTACAAAGCACAGAGAGTACTGGGATGAGGAAGAACAATGCTCTGAGTAGAGCATCTAAGGTATTAGAAATGGATCTTGGATACTAGCTAAAACTTCTTAAGAGACTGTGGCACTTAAACTGAGGTCTAAAAGATAAAAGTAGGAAGTAAATAGTTAAAGAAGAAAACACTAATTTTTATGGAATTATAAAGATAATGGAACGCCCAAGATACTTCTTGAGGGAAAAAATACAGAGATCTTACAAAATTTGAGTAATCAGGACTGTAGTATTTGCACAAAGGGGAGCCCAAGTGCCCAGAGGAACAGAATAGAGACCCTAGAAGTACACTCACATGTTTGGAACATGACAGAGGAAGCACTGCAAATCAGTAGGGGAGAGAAGAGCTCTTCAATAAATACAGTGAAAATCATGGTACTATGCATGGAAAATAGATGAAACTGGATGCTTAACTCATGTCATAAACCAAGAGATGCTTTGGAAGTATTAGTGTCACAAGAAAACTTTACTTTTAGCAGAAAATAAAATAAGCATTTTTAGGACTCTGAATTAAGGAATAATTCTGAAATACTATACAACATCATTGACCATAAAAGATACTATTGATAAATTTGACTATATTAAAATTCAGGAAGTCAGTTTACTTGCATATACTTTAAAGAAAGTAAAAGAGAGATTACAAACTGTAGAAGATGTTCAAAGAACATGTAGCTGAAAGATTATTGTCAAATATATATAAATAACTCCTATTAATAGTAAGGAAAGACCACATAGTCCAACAGGAAAAAAATGGGCAGGAAATAAGCATAAATACACATTTCTAGGAAAAAAAAACACACATATAACAAAAAACAATGTTATGGTAAAATACTGAACATTGACTGTGAGATGAAAATGCACACCAAGACTACAATTATATATTTATATACATTCAATTGGCAAAAATTAAAAAGGCTGCTAATACCAATTGTTAGAGGTGATGTATTTTCACATTTTTTAACAGTAACTTCAGATAATGGTTTGACATTGCTGCCAATATCTAAAAATTCATGAATGAACCAGAATCCATAGTCATATACTTATAAAAATATTTCCACATAAGCAAATATTTTATAGTGCTACTGTTCATAAAAATAAAAGTTGAAAATAATCCATAGGCCAATTAATGCAAAATCTGATGAATGAATAGATGTATGGAATGTAAGAGAATAATATATTTTAGTCAAAGTGAACTATAGAAATTTGCACCAATATGAATTAATCGTGATAATACAATAGTAAATTAAGTATGGAAGTTATATTTTTCAGAGATGATATACAGCATGGTATAGTTTGGTAAGTTAAAATCAACTTAGTTTTTCAAATGCATGCTTTAGAACTGTATAGAGATGCATCAAGACTTCATATAAAGCAAGTAAAGCTAACTGTGAACATAAGATTTAGGATGTTGATTGTCATGTGTTGGGGCAACAGGTGCATGGGGTGGGAGTATTTTGACTGAATATGGGGCATTACTAGGGTCCTAGGTGTGTTTTGGATGTGGATTTGATGTGTCTGTAATATAGACAACTAAAGTGAGTGAATAAGAACCATTGAATGGATTTGAAAAAAGGAAAGCCACTGAATGAGTTTAGAATACAGCAGACATGTTTAGCTCTGTGTTGTGGAAAGTTCATGTGTGGAATAGATTGGGGAATAGACAACTGTGCAGGGAGCTGGGGTAGGTAGTGGTGGTGGTCTTCATGAGTTCTGTATGGGAAGTAAGGCCTGCTTAGAGCACAGTAGTGCCAGTGAGATGTGACAGAAGTGGGTAAAATAAAGAGGTATTTGAGACACAGGATTAAGAGACCTGGGTGCTTGTCAGACTCCGGTGGGTGGAGGAGATGGAAATGTCAAGGACAGATTTCAAGTTTCTTGCAGGACATTATTTGATCCAGTTTCTTGATAGGTGAGATGGAGGAGGAGTTGAAGGAGATACTGAGTCTATTTTGTATGTGTTGAGGTTGAGACATGTGTCAGGCAACTGAATGGAACTGTTCAGTAGGAAGTTGACTACATTAATAAACTCTAAATACCAGACTTAAAAACTATCATTTTTTTTCTAAGATGGATTACATTCTTTTTCTTCCTTATTAAATGGAGTATATGGAATAGAATTGAATCTTTGCTTTTGAGTGAGCGTTATCATTTTATATATCAATTATTGAGTGATGCTATAAAAATGATTATTTTGAGGGACTTCCTGGGAGCACAGAGACTTGTTCTAATATTAGATACAGGGCCATGAATCCTTTTTCCTATTTTCTAAAGGAGTACCTTCGGGTGACATAAGTTCTTGTTAGGGGAGTATAACTCTTTTATGCCACTCTGGGGCCACCTAGAGCTAAAATGCACTGAAGGATATTTCTGACTCCTAACTGGTGTGGAATACTAAGTGTTGCTGCTTCAGAGTTGGAAAAATTAGAATAGCTATTTGAGAGAGTAGATATTTAAAAGACCAATGTTGCTGCAGTGTACCTACAAATGCTTTGGGGAAATTTGAGGTTACATGGACAGTCTGCATGATCTCTGTCCTCTAAGAGCCTGTGTCCTTAGGCAAGTTAATTTGTCTCTCTGGGCCCCAGTCACCATGTATAAAATGAAATGAATATGATGAATCATGATTTTCAGTCATGAAAACGTGTTCTTCAGTTGTATCTGACTCTTTGTGACCCCATGGAGCCTGCCAGGCTCCTCTGCCCATGGGATTCTCCAGGCAAGAATACTGGAGTGGGTCGCCATTTCCTTCTCCAGAGAATCTTCCCGACCCAGACACTGAACCCAGGTCTCCTGCTTTGCAGGCAGATTCTTTACTGTCTGAGCCACCAGGGAAGCCCTGGTTTACATGCTAATTTCCAAATAAAAGATTATGTTTCTAGCTATTTTTTCTCAATAAAAGTATGGAAAATGAACTATTTTGTTCATTCCATGGAAAATGTAATATCTGCTAGAAGAAGTGGTGATGTGGAAGTGACATGGGGAGAGAGCTGCTTAGCAACCCCAGGAGAGCCTTCTCATCAACAGAGGACAAAGGGATATAAAATTATGATATTCAAGAAAGGAAGGAACCTCCCATTCTTTACCTGATCCTGAATATTGAACATATTACACATATTTAGGAAATGAAATAAAACTTACCTTCAAAAAACGGGAGATGAAAGAATATTTAAGAAAGAGTCATTGCTGGCATATAAACAAAGATAAGTACATTAGCCAACAGTAATAAAAATAAACTATGATTATTCTAAATTTTGTATACATGTTAGCTTAATCATCACACAAAAAAATGTGATGACATTTTTCTTCTTTTACATATAAATACACTGAAGCAGAGTGAGCGTATGAGGAAATCACTTCCATGTTTTTCTTTCGCTCATGTCCACAGTATTTCTAACACCAGACGTGTTGACTTTTCCCCAAACAATTCTCTGCAACACGAACTTGGTGTTCTACAAGTCTGACACTGTCTACCTAGACTGAGCATCAGACCCCACAAGTTACGGACTCAGTCCCACAAGGCTGCCCCACTTCAGACACCAATTTAAGATCCCATCTTGTCCTCAGTACTTCTGACAAACCAGCTGTAAATTGGCACATCCATGACCCCTTCTTGAGTCTGATAATTTGCTAGAATGCCTCCCAGAACTTAGGGAAACCTGTATTTACATTCACCAGCTTATTATAAAAGTTATAATAAAGCCAGATGAAGACTTTTGCAGGTGGAGATCCAGAAAGACACCAAGCACAGGAGCTTCTGTGCCATTGGAATTGGGATATGTGAACTTCCTGTCATGTAGATCTGTTGAACATCATAGAAACTCTCTGAACCCCATACTTGTCAGATTTTTATGGAGGTTCCATCATATAGATATGTTCAGTATCAGCTCAGTCTCCAGCCATTCTCTCCTTCCTGGAGGATGGGAGGTGGAACTGAATGTTTCAATCGTCTAATCATGCCCCATCTCAGAGCTATCCAGGAGCCCAAACCAAATCATCTCATTTGAACAAAAGATGCTCCTATTACCCATGAAATTCCAAGCGATCTAGGGGCTCCATATCAGGAACCAGAATCAAAGACCAAACATCAGATGCTTCTAGTGCATAACTTAGGAAATTATAAGGGTTAGAGTAACTCGAAGCCAGGAATTGGTAGCAGAGACCAATAGCAATACCCGTATCTTCTATTGTTTCACAGTGTGGTCAAGAGGACGTGCCAGAATTTTAACAACCAATAGAACAGAATTTGGTTATTGTAGTGTAAGTTCAGTAAAGGACTGTTATCACTTAATGCCAATTTTCATTGGAATTCAAGTGCCATGCTTTCATTCAGATACCAATATGGAGCACAGAGTCTGAAAATTTGAGTTGAGGGTTTTGTCTTCACTCTCAGAGGCATCCTAGACTTGACCAAATCTCTCTGGCTACTAGTATATATAAATCATGGTCAGGAAAATATTTCCTAGGTACCCTTCTTGTTTCAGGTCATTTATGAAACAATATTGCCATATCTAGCATTTTAAGGTTTTGCAAAGTTACTTTCATGCCCTTGTGTCCCCCAAGACCTCCTTGCTGCTGCTCTGAATTGGGGAATCAAGAAAATTAATGGAATTGTTGACTGCAATCTTAATTCCATCCCTCCATGTTTCCCTTTAGCCCTGCCTGGGAGACTCCCTGGTCTCTTCTCATAAACCTGGAGACATGGGTAGCCCTGCAGGATCTTAGTTGTTGGACCAGGAATGGAACCCTGGCCCTGGCAATAAAAAGCACCAAATTCTAATCACTGGACCACCAGGGAATTCCCTCTTTGTTTCTTTCTAAGTGATCTCTTCATAACACTAACATCTTGCCTTGTACTCATTTATTAAATAGAAAATGCTTGTTGACCTTGTTTGATTCATCTTTAGTGCTTTAAGGGAGAATTCTCTGTGTAGGTGTGAGAGGAAACTGAAAAGTAGTGAATTAAAGTGTTAAAACTAACATCACTTTTTTTTCTTGTCTTTTAAAAGCATGGCTTCACCTTTAATGGAGAGGGTA
The DNA here is from genome assembly GCF_016772045.2 of Ovis aries. Lineage (NCBI taxonomy): Eukaryota > Metazoa > Chordata > Mammalia > Artiodactyla > Bovidae > Ovis > Ovis aries. Next base: position 155,670,253 of record NC_056055.1, on the reverse strand, counting down.
GAAGAGCATAAGTGATTACAATGTATTGGAATTGTCCTGAATAAATATTGATGACTACTGGGACTTTCAGGTGATAATATTTGTAGTCATACAAAAGGTAGGAGATACAGGCTCAGTCACTTGGAATAGAACATATATATGTCCCAGGTAATTTTCAATTGAGTTTATAAATAGTATTCAAAAATTAATAGACTTCATAAAAATTTGACCTTTGATATTTGCTTTTGCCTTACATGGTTTTGTTCACAATTCACTCTGATCCCTTCTCTAATCCAGACAGACATATCAGTGTCAGGAAGAAAAATACATTGTAATAATGAACAATTGTGAGGTTTGCTGTGGCAGCTACTTTGTATATACTGTTTTAGTTAGTTCTCACAGGTGCATTGAGTGTAGATATGATTGTTACTCTCTTTTATATATAAAAGACTGAGATATGAAAGGGTTAATTAATTTCCCAAGGTCACAAAACTAACAAGTGGGAAGAAAGGGCTCTCAGGCTGGTTTGTCAGATTTTTGAGCTCAGACTTATAAACCACAATGTTATGCTGTCTCCCTTATTCAAGTGCCTAGACATCTTTAAGGAAAAATAATCATATCATTTACATACTATTTATAAAGTACTTATAAATATTGGAATATTTCTGGAGGACAAAGAAGGAGGTGGCCACTGACCTTGGGTAATAATATGTCTTATTTAATTGTAACTTAGGAGAATAGTACTCTGGCAAACTTACCTGTCTGAAAGGTAGGCTTTCAGACTTTAGCAATTTTGCATTTGTTGAGTTGTTACAGTGTACTGATTAATTTAGGTTGCAATTTTCCTTAGCAGTTTCCTTTGGAGCCAATCCTCTTAAGTCTTACAAAGAATGAGTAAAAGTTGTGAACAGTAGTGAAGCACTGTTTTTTCTCAAAATTTTAACAAGAATGATTGAGATAATTTTTCATCCATTTATTTGTTAAAAGTACTGGTGTAGATACTATGAAATATACAAAGCTTAATCAAATAGAACATCTGTCTTGAAGAATCACACAGTCTACTGGAGACATGGCATGTACATAAATAACTACATTACAAAATATAAAATGGTAACTGCTATAAGAGAGATAACAAGTAAATTGCTATGAGAGGCCCCAAAGTATATTAATTATGTGGACATGTGCAAATTGGGAGGGAGTGGCTATCAGGGAAAGAAATTATCAGCAGAAGGCTATTGGCTTCCTCAAAATGAGGATATAAGAAATCAGTGCATTGGTTGATTGGGGAAGAATCAGACATAAAGAGGATTTACAGATTTTAGATTGAAAGTTAAGATAAAGAGAGATTTTAAAGGACTTCAAGTGCTAGGGAAATGAATTTTAATTCTCTTCTCTAGGAAAAGAGAAACTGTTGAAGGTTTCTGGAGAAGGAAAGATGTGTTTAGCATCAGATGGAGTTCAGAAGGAGAATGCAGTGTTGTTTAGTACATGTGCAAGATAACAATAAGATGTTTTTGGCCACTAAAGTTTTATTCATTAATTAAAACCATTTAAATTAGATGGCAATTAAAACCAACTGAATATTAAGTCATTTAAATTCTTTATTCTGAAAATTAATTGGTAAAAACAAGAAAGTTTTCTGTTTTGTAAAGTCAAGTTTAACAACAGTTTGAAGAAGTAAATTCTCATATCTTTGCTTATTAGTATGAAATAAGATGAGCCAATTCACTCAACACACAATTTGAAGGCTTGATTTGTATCAGAGCTGTAGATAGAAAGGTAAGAATCACTCTTATTTTAGAATGAAATGTCAGCATATAAATACTATGCTATCAGGAGGAGATAAAATATACAAAATAAAGAGAAATACATCAGTAAGACAATCCTTGTCTTTGGAGGGCAAGCTCTAAGTTTCAATTTCATAAAGATTAGAGTTGATTGAATAGAAAATGAAGGATGAAGCTTATTACCAAATATCCCATCAATAAAATGGAAATGGACACATTTTTATCTCTACACATTGGAAATCATGGGCACTAAAGGGCTGTGTTGAGGCAGAGACAGCTGCACATCGTATAAGCTCAATTAATAACTGTTGAACAAATAAAACAATTAATGCGTGATCAGTGTGGCTTCTGTTTTAATAAACGACTATCCAGTATAGGAAGATGATTAAGAATCTTGAAACAACTGTATTATCATGGCAAACATTTTTATTGTCACTCTTTCCACACAGAGTCCAAACTTTTTCTTTTATTTTTCATGGTCTCATAAAATTTGATCTCACACACTAGCAAAGTAATGCTCAAAATACTGCAAGTCAGACTTCAACAGTATGTGAACCGTGAACTTTTAGATGTTTAAGCTGGATTTACAAAAGGCAGAAGAACCAGAGATCAGATTGACAACATTTGTTAGATCATCAAAAAAGCAAGAGAGTTCCAGAAAGACATCTAGTTCTGCTTTATTGACTATGCTAAAGCCTTTGACTGTGTTCAGTTTAGTTCAGTCACTCAGTTGTGTCCAACTCTTTGCGACCCCATGAACCACAGCACGCCAGGCCTCCCTGTCCATCACCAACTCCCGGAGTTTAGACAAACCCATGTCCATTGGGTCAGTGATGCCATCTAACCATCTCATCTTCCATCATCCCTTTCTCCTCCTGCCTTCAATCTTTCCCAACATCAGGGTCTTTTCACATGAGTCAGCTCTTCACATTAGGTGGACAAAATATTGGAGTTTCAGCTTCAACATCAGTCCTTCCAATGAAAACCCAGGACTGATTTCCTTTAGGGTGGACTTGTTGGATCTCCTTAAAGTCCAAGGGACTCTCAAGAGTTTTCTTCAACACCACTGTTCAAAGCATCAATTCTGCACTCAGCTTTCTTTATAGTCCAACTCTCACATCCATAATGACTACTGGAAAAACCATAGTCTTGACTAGATGCACCTTTGTTGACAAAGTAATGTCTCTGCTTTTTAATATGCTATCTGGGTTAGTCATAACTTTCCTTCCAAGGAGTAAGCATCTTTTAATTTCATGGCTGCAGTCACTATCTGCAGTGATTTTGAAGCCCCAAAACATAAAAGTCAGCCACTGTTTCCCCTGTTTCCCCATCTATTTCCCATGAAGTGATGGGACTGGATGCCATGACCTTAGTTTTCTGAATGTTGAGCTTTAAGCCAACTTTTTCACTCTCCTCTTTCACTTTCATCAAGAGGCTCTTTAGTTCTTTATCACTTTCTGCCATAAGGGTGGTGTCATCTGCATATCTAAGGTTTTTGATATTTCTCCCAGCAGTCTTGGTTCTAGCTTGTGCTTCCTCCAGCCCAGTGTTTCTCATGATGTACTCTGCATATAAGTTAAATAAGCAGGGTGACAATACACAGCCTTGACATACTCCTATTCCTATTTGGAACCAGTCTGTTGCTCCATGTCCAGTTCTAACTGTTGCTTCCTGACATGCATATAGATTTCTCAAGAGGCAGGTCAGCTGGTCTGGTATTCCCATCTCTTTCAGAATTTTCCACAGTTTATTGTGATTTACACAGTCAAAGGCTTCGGCATAGTCAATAAAGCAGAAATAGATGTTTTTCTGGAACTCTCTGGCTTTTTTGATGACCCAGTGAATGTTAGCAATTTGATCTCTGGTTCCTCTGCCTTTTCTAAAACCAGCTTGAACATCTGGAAGTTCATGGTTCATGTATTGCTGAAGCCTGGCTTGGAGAATTTTAAGCATTACTTTACTAGCATGTGAGATGAGTACAATTGTGTGGTAGTTTGAACATTCTTTGGCATTGCCTTTCTTTGGGATTGGAATGAAAACTGACCTTTTCCAGTTTTGTGGCCACTGCTGAGTTCTCACAATTTGCTGCCATATTGAGTGCAACACTTTCACAGCATCATCTTTCAGGATTTGAAATAGTTCAACTGGAATTCCATCACCTATACTAGCTTTGTTCACAGTGATTCTTCCTAAGACCCACTTGACTTCACATTTCAGTATGTCTGGCTCTAGGTGAGTGATCACACTATCATGATTATCTGGGTTGTGAAGATCTTTTTTGCATAGTTCTCCTGTGTATTCTTGCCACCTCTTTTTAATATCTTCTCCTTCTGTTATGTCCATACCATTTCTGTCCTTTATTGAGCCCATCTTTGCATGAAATGTTGTTTGACTATGTGGGTCACCACAAACTGTGGATAATTCTTCAAGTGATGGGAATACCAGAACACCTGACCCACCTCCTGAGAAATCTGTATGCAGGTCAAGAAGCAACAGTTAGAACTGGACATGGAACAACAGGCTGCTTCCAAATTGGGAAATGAGTACATCAAGGCTGTATATTGTCACCCTACTTATTTAACTTATATGCAGAGTACATCATGAGAAATGTTGGGCTGGATGAAGCACAAGCTAGAATCAAGATTGCCAGGAGAAATTTAAGATATGCATATAATACCACGCTTATGGCAGAAAGCAAAGAAGAACTAAAGAGTCTCTTCATGAAAGTGAAAGAGAAGAATGAAAAGTTGTCTTAAAACTCAACATTCAGAAAACTAACATCATGGAATCTGGTCCCATCACTTCATGGTAAATAGGTGGGGAAACAATGGAAACAGTGACAGACTTTTTTTTCTTGGGCCAAAAATCATTGCAGGTGGTGACTGCAGCCATGAAATTAAAAGATGCTTGCTCTTTGGAAGGAAAGTTATGACCAACCTAGACAGCATATTAAAAAGCAGAGACGTTACTTTACCAACAAAGGTCCATCTAGTCAAAGCTATGGTTTTTCCAGTAGTCATGCATGGATGTGAAAGTTGGACTTTACAGAAAGCTGAGCACCAAAGAATTGTTGCTTTGGAACTGTGGTGTTGGAGAAGACTCTTGAGAGTCCCTTGGATTACAAGGAGATCCAACCTAAAGGAAATGAGTCCTGAATATTCATTGGAGGACTGCTGCTGAAGTTGCAACTCCAATATTTTGGCCACCTGATGTGAAGAGCTGACTCATTTGAAAAGACCGTGATGCTGGGAAAGATTTAAGGTGGGAAGAGAAAAGCCCAACAGAGGATGAGATTGTTGGATGGCATCACCGACTCAATGGACATGAGTTTGAGTAAGTCTGGGAGTTGGTGATGGACAGGGAATCCTGGGCTGCTGCAGTCCATGAGGTTGTAGAGTTGGATATGACTGAGCAATTGAACTGAAAATTTGATTTACAATTCAAATTGGCAAATACGTAACCAAATGACTCTTTTTTTCCTTCTGAATCTGTCTTGCATTGCACTGTTACACACTGTCTCTGCAATGCATGACATGTTAGGACACTGCCTGTTGACATGTAGTAGTGCTGTCATTGAAGAGAGCTCTTATGGAGCAGACAGATCATTAGGATATGAACCAATACATGGAGGACCCAAAGGAACATTTATGAAGTTAGACTGAAGAATATTGAAAAAGATGCAGGTGTGTGGTAGATTTTGTTCATCTATGAAGAAGATAGGGAAGATGAAAATGATGGAAAATTAATAAAAGAAAGTCATGTTGAACAGTTTTAAAAGTGACAGAATCAAAAAAAAAAAAAAAGAAAGAAAGAAAATTACCAAGAAAAAGTGATGAAGTTGTAGAAGAGGATCCATGGTTAATCAGTAAGTTCAGTTCAGTTCAGTTCAGTTCAGTTCAGTCACTCAGTCATGTCTGACTCTTTGCGACCCCATGAATTGCAGCACACCAGGCCTCCCTGTCCATCACCATCTCCTGGAGTTCACTCACACTCACGTCCATCGAGTCAGTGATGCCATCCAGCCATCTCATCCTCTGTCATCCCCTTTTCCTCCTGCCCCCAATCCCTCCCAGCATCAGAGTCTCTTCCAATGAGTCAACTCTTTGCATGAGGTGGCCAAAGTACTGGAGTTTCAGCTTTAGCATCATTCCTTCCAAAGAAATCCCAGGGCTGATCTCCTTCAGAATGGACTGGATGGATCTCCTTGCAGTCCAAGGGACTCTCAAGAGTTCTCCAACACCACAGTTCAAAAGCATCAATTCTTCGGTGCTCAGCTTTCTTCACAGTCCAACTCTTGCATCTATATATGACCACTGGAAAAACCGTAGCCTTGACTAAACTACTTTGTTAGCAAAGTAATGTCTCTGCTTTTGAATATGCTATCTAGATTGGTTATAACTTTTCTTCCAAAGAGTAAGCGTCTTTTAATTTCATGGCTGCAATCACCATGTGCAGTGATTTTGGAGCCCCCCAAAAATAAAGTCTGACACTGTTTCCACTGTTTCCCCATCTATTTCCCATGAAGTGATGGGACTAGATGTCATGATCTTAGTTTTCTGAATGTTGAGCTTTAAGCCAACTTTTTCACTCTCCTCTTTCACTTTCATCAAGAGGCTTTTTAGTTCCTCTTCATTTTCTGCCATAAGGGTGGTGTCATCTGCATATCTGAGGTTATTGATATTTCTCCCAGCAATCTTGATTCCAGTCAGTACGTTAGGCTCTATATAAATATATCTTTGGGAATGACTGAGGATATTGGATAATTTAATGAATGTCATTTCTCAATAAATTTTGTTGAGTTGTAACATTAATGCTTCTTTTAACTGTGCAATTTGATGAGTTTGATAAAAGAATCTCAGGGTTCAACCTCACAAGGATGATCCCCTCTAAACTATCCTGTATACCCCAGGGCAGTCCAATCCCTCTAATCTAGCCCCAGACAACCACTGATAGATTTTTTTGTGACTGTTGGTTTGTTTTGCCTATTCCAGAAAATCTGATGGATGACTATGAGTTCTTGCATTTCTGGTTAGCTTTGCTCAGCATATGGGTATTGAGATCAATCCATGCTGTTGACTGTATCAGAGGTTTTATTGCTGAGCAGTATTCTGTTGTATGTATTTACTACAATATATCTTTCCACCTGCTGATGGATATTTTCTTTCTTTCCAGGATGGTTGTGAGTACTGTTGCTACATTTGTACATAAGTCTTTGTTTACATATGTGGACATATATTTTTACAACTCTTGGGCAAACAGCAAGAAGTGGTAGTGCTCAGTCGTATGCTAAGTGTGTTTTAATTTTGCAAGATCCTGCCAGTCTGTTTTGCCAAATTGCTGGACTATTTGCTATTCCCATCAGTAACATAGGATAGATTTAGTTACTCACATCCTGGCCCACACTTCCTAGTCAGTGTAATTTTAGCCATTTTCATAAGTTTGTAATGATTTCTGATGATGGTTTTAATTTGCATGTCATGGTAACCAATGATACTGAGTATTTTTTCATAGTTTTTTTTTTTTTTGCCATCCTTCTTTTATAAAGTATTAGTCATATTCTTTTGGCTATTTTGTAATTGGTTTGTATGGCTTGCTTTTAATTTATTTATTTGTATAAACATAAGTTTTAAATTCTATTCTGGGAAATACCACAGAAATAAAATTGCTGGGTTGGATGGTAAGTATATTTTTAACAAGAGACTACTAAACCATCTTCATAAGTAATTGACCCATTTTTTGCTTGCACTAACAATGTATTATAGTTCCAGTTGCTACTTTTATTTTTAGCACTTTCTATTTTCAGTTTTTTTAATGTGACATATTGTTTAATAGATGTGGCAAATTGCTTATCAAAGATATTTACATATACACATGCATGGGCTTCCCAGGTGGCTCAGTGGTAAACAATCTGCCTGCTAGTGCAGGAGATGCAGGAGACATGGGTTTGATCCCTGGATGGAGAAGATCCCCAAAAGGAGGAAATGGCAACCCTCTCCAATATTCTTGCCTGAAAATCCCATGGACAGAGGACCCTGATGGACTACAGTCCAGAGGTTGCAAATAATTGGCTGCAACTGAGCACACACGTGTCCTGGAAAGAAATTAAGTATTAATTCCCCCCTCCAAGATTGATATGGCTTTATATTTGTTTAGTTAGTATAGTATTATCTAGTTATTTATTTTTAATTTTATTGGAATATAGTTGCTTTACAATTTTAAATGGTATCCTTCAAAGAGCAGAGAGTTTTTATTTTGATGAAGTCCAGTGCATCTTTTCCTCTTTTATTGTTCTTTTGGTATCCTACTTAAGAAATCTCTGCCTATGCCAAGGCCACTCTATATTTTCTCTAGAAGATTTATGGTTGCAGTTTATAAGATTTGAGTTAATTTCTGTGTATGAGGTGAGGAAAGTCAAGGTTACGTTTTCCGAAATAAAAATCCTGCCATTTCAGAAACATTTGTTCCTTGAAGGTAAAAAAGGAGAGGGTTTTAGAAATAAGAATAATGCTTTCATATAATATTTCTTTGTATGAATATATAAGGTTTTCTCTTGCTTACATGTATGATTTTAAATATTTGAGTTTACTTTCTAAAATTCATTGCATATTATATTGAATTGGTGTAAAATTTGTTATGTAGCTTGAAAAATATCCAAATGTTACTAAGCAAATCTTTAGATATTTTAACTTAAAAGGCAAATGAAAATCTAATTTACAACGTTAACATGAAAAACCTTTTTTCTGATAATAATAAATTCCTATTGTAGTAAAATATAAAATACAAATAAAAATAAAGAAGAAAAATGAGATGCCACCCAGAAATTTCAGTATAATTTTTTTAAACTGCTTAATAATGTTATGAACATTTTTAGGAAGTTATTTTTAAACATGTTGCTGATTATATGCTTAGGTGAGATTCTTGTTTATGGAATTTAGTTTTTAAAGGTGTACATATTTTTAAAAGGCTCTTGATAGACATTTCTGTTGACTTTCTGGAAAGCTCATTAGTCCTTATATTTCATGACTAATATATGAGGATACTTATCTTCCCATGTTATTTATAATTTTATTTAAAACACATTTGCTAATTAGAGTACTTTCTAATCACACATTTTAAAGCATTTTTTATGTTTTATTATTCTTACATTAAAATTTTACTATTAAATACAGAGCATAAATATATACTGGCTTCATGTTCAGAGTTTTGAATGTAAAGATAAATGGATGATGGCTTAAAGGATATGATATCCTAAACATTGTATAATATATTAAACAATTACAGAATTTGGGTGTTGGGAAAATTCTAAGTGTATCACATTTATTGGTACCAGTAAACTCTATAGGGACAGGAAGATAAATATGAAACTTTTGGCTGTAATTTAGGGGAAAAACCTTCAGGACTGAACTGAGAGGTACTTGTCTTCACAAATTCTTTGAGGTTTTCTGTTGTTAGTTTTTTTCACATTAAATTATTTGATCTATTTGTAGTTTATTTTTTGTAATAATGAAGATGTTTATTTACAGTAATTACTTGTGACACATCTTTCCTGTCATTGCTGATTTATAATATTAAAATTGCCAGTCCAGGTTCGATGCAGGATATAGGATGCTTGGGGCTGGTGCACTGGGATGACCCATAAGGATGGTATAGGGAGAGAGGTGGGAGGGGGGTTCAGGATTGGGAACACGTGTACACCCGTGGCAGATTCATGTTGATGTATGGCAAAACCAATAGAATATTGTAAAGTAATGAGCCTTCAATTAAAATAAATTTAAATTTAAAAAAATTGTTGTTTTTATTGCTCAGTTGTGTCTGTCCAACTGTTTGTACCTCCATGGACTGTAGCAAGCCAGGTTCCTCTGTCCATGGGAATTTTCCAGGCAAGTATACTGGAAGATGCTGCCATTTACTTCTCCAGGGGAACTTCCTGACCCAGGGATTGAACCCACATCTCTGATGTCTCTTGTGTTGTCAGGCAAATTCTTCACCACTGGTATACCAGGGAAGCCCAGTGTTAAAATTAACATATAGAAAATCTTTATATCTACCAGGGTCTTTATATGGTCTATTTATTTGATTATTTTGGTTCCTTTGCCAAAAAATGTTATGATTTTCAATTGTATTCAAGTTATTTTAATTATTTAACTTTATATTAACTGACAAATAACTTGACAAGTTGCAAACTGCTCTAGTCTGGAAAATGAGTACATTATAGTTCTAATCTTGGCTTTGCTACTTTTAGTGTGTCTCCTTGTATCACTCTGCCTTATTCTATAAAATGAGAGGCTTGGAGTAGACCTACTCTTCTTCTGTATCTAAATTTCATGATTTTTTTTTTCCATGATAAATGAGTGTAAAGTACTGTTATCTTTGAATCTTGCCATATTTCTAAATAGAATCAGGCTGTGGAATGTGCCAGAATATTCATCTTAAAACTATATTTGGCATTACTAGAACCATTATTCTTTATCTTTTTTCTTTCATGCTTATTGGAAGTACTTTCAAATGAGTTTTCTTATAGATCTGTCACCCTGATTCCATGAGTTGGTATAATGAGTGGGGAGTGGGAATATGGGATATAAAATAGTATAGTGGCAAGAACACCAGTGCTATATGTGGAAGATCTGGACTTTGTCATAACTCTGACCTGAACTAGATATCTGATCTAAACAGAATCTCACTTTCTCTACCTTTTGAGGATTAAGTGCATGAAGTAGAAAAATAGGTATCACAACAAAACTCTACAAAAAGAAATTAATACACCCGCCCCCCCACCACCGATATACCTGAAGTTAATGGTTCTCAAAATCTTTTTCCTTTAAGTAAAAACACTTTAAAAATAGAGTTATTATTAAAAATCTCTTAAATATAGTACATGCTTCCTTCTTTGGAAGATTAATTCTTCTTTCAAGTTATGGTAACACAGTCTTTATTTAAAAAATATTCTTTCAGTGTAGAAAAATATAAAAAAGGATATAAAAGAACCTAGAAGGCAACCATATATAAGTTATTATAAATAAAGTTTTGGTTTATTTCTTTATATCTCTAATAGGGATCTTATTTTATTTCATTTTTATATTATGCATATTTTCTTGCATCAAATATTCCTTAAGACAGTTTTACTGGTTGTACATTATTCTATGTAATACATCATAATTTTTTCCCTCTAACTTTTAAAATGAGGATAAAGGAGTATAAAAAATCTTCATAACTGTCTTCATTATTTGCCACTGTGTAGTATGTCTCTATTGTAGTTTTCTCTTTTTCTTTAGAGTAATTGATAAGTTATAATTTATTTCACTGTAATAACATCTGAAATACCTTAATCATTCCTATCACCCTGAAATACATTAGTGAATTGTCTTAGAGGGTAACACACTGTCCTGAATTTCTACCTCATTGACTACTCCTTCTCAATCATCTCTTCAGGTTTCCTTTCTTCATGTCACCTTTTAATATTGAGGAAGCTCAGGAAATGGGATTGGATTTATCTGTTCTTTATCTATGCATATGTGCGCGCTGAGTCACTTCAGTTGTGTCCAACCCTTTGTGACCCTATTGATTGTAACCCTCCAGACTCCTCTGTCCATGGGATTCTCCAGGCAAGAATACTGGAGTGGGTTGCCATTTCCTACTCCAGGGGATCTTCCCGACCCAGGGATCAAACCCAAATCTCTTACATCTCCTGCATTGGCAGCCAAGTTCTTTACCACTATTGCTACCTAGCAAGCCCATTTTTATCTATGCTCACTACTTTAGTGATCTCATCTGTTCTTATCTCATTGCTTTATATGCCATCTCATAATTTTACAACTTGCAAATTTTGTATATCCATCTCACACTTTTATCTTAAACTTTGGACATTTACAATCGAGGCTTACTGGATATGTTCTTTCAGATTCTTAGACAGCTCAGACTTACTGTTTTCAAAACTGAACTTCAAATCTTCCACCAAAGACTTCTCAACTTGTAGTCTTCTCTGCCTCAGTTCTAGCAGCTCTGGCATTGCAGTTGCTTAAGCCAAAAATCTTAGTCTTTCTTAACTTTTCTCCTTCTCTTCATTTTATACTAGCAGATACCATTTTTCTTTCTTTAAATGTATTCAGAATTCAAGCATTTCTCACCAATTCATTGGTCTCCCTGTTTCTACCCTTGCTCACCTATAATCTGGTTTCAATAGTTCAGCCAGAGTGATTCCTCAAAACTTATGTCAGATCATGGCTTTCCTCTGCTTAAGCCACTTCACTGGCTGTCACTCACTCAGCTGGAAGCAAGATTATTTTCTCTTTTCATAGAACTTTATAATATTAATAAAAATTTGCACATTGATATATATATATATATGCTAATTTTATATGAATCTGTAGAATATTTCACAACCACTTTAATAGGCTGAATAATGTCTGAAAAAAATTCAGGTTCTCCTGGAACCTTAGAATGTCACCTTTTTTGGAAATAAGATCCATGTAGATATAATTATTTAAGATGAGATCATATTGCCTTAGGGTGGACCCTAAAGGCCATGAATGATGTCTTTCATAAAGAAAGAGTAGATAGAGAAACAGAGGGAGAAGAAAACCAAGTGAAAATGGAGGCAGAGACTGGAGTTATGCTGCCAAAGAAAAGAAATGCATTAGGCAAAGAAGGACTCTAGAACATTTGAAAGGATCATGGCCCTGCTGACAACCTGATTTTGAACTTCTGGCTTCTAGAACTGTAAGAGAATACATTCTGTTGGTTTCAAGCCACCAAGTGTGTGGTAATTTGTTATGGCAACACTAGGAAATGAATACAACCACTAAGAACCATTCTTAAAATGTTCCCTGGTCATGAAAGCATGGAAAGAGTGAAGCGTGACTTGTTCCAAATCACAAAGTAGCTCAGTCGGGATTCTGTTGAGATGTTCATGCAACACTTTAGCTACACAGAGTAAAACTTTCTAGTATGGATTACTCAGTGTAGTCCACACAGTGACCTTGTTGATAGAATTTATAGCAATATAACATTTTAGAATTGATACCCATATGAGAAAAACCATGTGAGAAAGGGTTACTGCTCAATAGGCTTTTTTTTTCCAAATAAAAAATGAATATCCAGGGAGGTTATATTAATTATCAAACTTAAAAGAATAGTAGAGGCCAATATAAACCTACTGAGAACCTGATGATTTTAATCTAGAGCCATATTTAACAATTAGAGTGACCCTGAAAGGGCCTGTACAATATTCAGCCTTGCTGTTGGCCTCTTGGGTTTTATAATGTTCCTTCACTATGGTTATATCTGCTGTACCTAGTACCATTAAAATTTAATTTTGTTTACCAAGAATCAAACACAAAATCCATTAATTATTCTGGATACATTTTGGTGTAGTATATTTTATCCTCAGTTACTAGCAATTCACTGAAGATTTCTACAGTCCCAAATATAAGGAAATCCTTTGGTCCTCTTAATTTACATAGTACTTTATCTAAATGTCTTTCATTATAGTCTCTTTGTTTTCAGACTCTTTATGTGCATTTTGTTTTTGTTATTGTTCTTACTAACAGCACTTTGTATTCAAAGTTAAGATCGATTTGTGACTTAGTAAATAATCCACCAGTGTGTTTTTCATAAGTCAAGTACAGAATCAATATTTGATAAAGAATAAGCTTTGATCTAGTCTGGATACCCTTTTCTGCTTTCACTTTTATTTTTACTGTGGTTCTTTGAAGATCTTTCAGTTTATCTGTGCTATTCACATGCCCACCAAGTGGAATGAAATGGGCATGGCCATGTATAGATGATCTTGTCTTATTACTTGACATAAAATGTTTGATAGAGCATGTTGATGACTGTTGTGTGCCCTCAATAAATATTTGTTGAATGAGCATTTATAACCAGTCTGCATTTTGAAGGTGAAGAATAATTTGCTGTTATCAGTGATGTATAGGCTTTATTTTGACTAGTTCCTGAAATTATCTGGACGCTGTACTTTTTTCTTTGAACTGTCTTGCTGCCTTGATATTCTTCTCCTTCCCATCTGTTCTCTACAATGATAGCAGATAAATCTTTTTGAAACACTACTTTGATGCTGTTACTTGCCTGCTCGGTGTCCTTCAATAACTTCCAACTAATGGCAGCTCAAAGTCATAACTCCTTGCTCTGGCACTAGAGGCTGTCTACAGTCTGATCACAGCACAAAAATCTAGTCTCAGCTTCAAATGCTGTACTGAAAATTAGTGTGTAGTGTTTAGCACACAGACTTCAGGGTGAAAAATGTAAGCATTTTAGTCCTAAACTTTTTTTTTTTTAATTTGCCATACTTTTAATTTGATTTTTATTTTGAACAGTGCAATTTACATACTCAAAAATACTACAAAACAGGTGTCTGCTGACCTACCCGTTCTCACCCCAGATTCCTAAATTTTCTTTTTTTTTTTTAGTTTTTTATTTTTAAAATTTTAATATCTTTAATTCTTACATGCGTTCCCAAACATGAACCCCCCTCCCACCTCCCTCCCCATAACATCTCTCTGGGTCATCCCCATGCACCAGCCCCAAGCATGCTGCATCCTGCGTCAGACATAGACTGGCGATTCAATTCTTACATGATAGTATACATGTTAGAATGTCATTCTCCCAAATTTTCTAAATGTACATTTTCCACATCTTCTCCTAAAATTTACCTCCATATTTCTCTGCAGGTAAATAATGTTCTCACTTCCTTATTTATTTATTTTTCTATTTTAGAGACTATCTTTCAGTTTCCTCTGAGGGATATAAGGATTTCAGCTTCTTTCCATATCCACCCAAGATACAACTATACACAATTTTATTATAAATATGTCACAATTTTATTTATTTATTTATTTATTTATTTATTTATTTATTTTTTTAGACTTTATTACCCAGGTTCTATTTTTTTTAAATTTTTAATTTTTTTTTAGTTTTTTATTTTTTAAATTTTAAAATCTTTAATTCTTACATGCGTTCCCAAACATGAACCCCCCTCCCACCTCCCTCCCCTAGTCCTAAACTTGTTATTGCCTAAAGATATGTCCTTGTACATGTCATTTACCATTTTGAGCCTTAGTTTCTTCATCTGAAAAACAGGAATAATGACTACACCTACTTTCATTCCATTCTTCCGTAAGTATTCATTTATTAAAGTTCCAGTGCTAGGCACTTCTCCAAATGTTGGGATAAGTCTGTAAACAAATTAGACTAAACTTATTGTGGAGCTTACCTGCTAATGGGGAGGATAGTCAAGGAATAGAATAAATGAATACATAGCTTAAATTAGACATAAGAAACCTTATTTCAGAAGGTATTTCAGCTTTGAAAAAATGCTGGTAAGGAATTTTAAGAATTGAGAAGAGGTGACAATGAAGAGAAAGGATTGAAATCAGTCGTGGAAATACTGAGGTATTTTTCCTGTCTTACTCTTCAGAAATCATGGAGCTACCAGAAGAATTCAGATTTTGGAGATAAAACTGATTCAGGTTTCCTATTACTTGTTTGGCCAGAAGGTCCTAGGAAATTGGAGTTATGTGTCAGGAAAAGAAGTTGGTTTTGACAGTTTAATCTTCTGGGGACTTTGTAACATAAAATAGTCTAGATGAAGAAAAAGTGATTTTTTTCTTATGTGGTGAGAAACTTTCAGAATTCTTGACTAGTATGTTAATGTGGTTATCACTACTAGAAAGAATAGAAAATATTTTATAACATTCTCTGCTTGGCATATGACCATCTTTGTTTTCTCTGTGTTTGAGTATAAATATACAAATTAGGTAGAATGAAAAACACATGATGAATCTGGGCAAAGTATTTATTCTGAATCTTAATTCAAAGCTATATACATCTTCATGTCATTATTGATTTCCCTCTAATAACCCCATCATGGCATTTCTTGGTGATATAGACTAAAACAAAACTTCTTATTGTGTCTTCAAGTATGTGGATCATCGGTTCTTAACCTGGAGAGCTTGAAAACAAATGCTTCTTTGTATGCCACTTCTCCACCCTCAGCTGCTGAGGCTTCTAGTGGGGCATGGACACTGGTGCTTTTACAGTTCCTCAAATGACTTAATGTGCAGTCTGACCTGAGTACAGCTCATTAAACTGATCTAGGTTCTGCCTCTCTTCAACCGCATCTCCTACTATTCTCTCCATAATTTACCTCTCTCTGGACTAAGGCCGTTTTTTCATCTCCCTAAACTGCAGGTTACACTCATCTCAGGGTCTTTGTATTTTCTACTTTACTGAAAATGCTTTCCCACAGATGTGTTCATTTAACATTTCAACAAATATTTATTGATCACTTTCTCTTCCTCCTGTGGATAAAACTGAAAAAGAATCCCTCTTAGCTTGTCTGCCTCTATCATTATTAAATGATTAAATTTAAATATCAGATCCTGATACACCTTCCCTAGCCAGTTCTGAACTATCCTGCATTTCTCACCCTTTTAAATATATAGCCCTTATCTTATGAGTTCCAGATTTGTCTTACCTATTCATGTACTATTGTGTCTCCCACCCTTAGAACATATGTTGTAGGAAGATGAAACTTTTGTATGTTTCATTCACATTTCATTCTCAGTGCTTAGAGTAATATTGGTTATTCTATAATATTGGAACATACTACTGGAACACAGTAGGTATCCAATAATTAATTAGCTAATCAACAATTATATAATACAATGAAATGTGAGCTCTAGAGTTCCTAAGCTGAATCTTACTGTTCAATTCAGTTCAGTCGCTCAGTCATGTCTGACTCTTTGTGACCCCATGGACTGCAGCATGCCAGGGTTCCATGTCCATCACCAACTCCTGGAGCTTGCTCAAATCCATGTTCATCGAGTTGGTGATGCCATCCAACCATCTCATCCTCTGTCGTCCCCTTCTCCTCCGGCCTTCAATCTTTCCCAGCCTCAGAGTCTTTTCCAGTGAGTCAGTTCTATGCATCTTACTGACCATGAAGCTATTTAAGCATAAGCTTTAGGGTCCATATGATCAGGAACCATTTTCAATTTTATATTCTTTATAAAAGGTTCCTCCAAAATTAATTTGTTTCAAGTCTTGTAAACCTTGATGTCACTTACATCTCAACTTAATTTTCTTCCAAACTAATCAGGTATTAATTTATTAAAGCAATATTTGTATTACCTTATTTCAAAAGTAAAATAATTCTCCTGTACAGAACAGAGTGTGTTTGTATCATATGAGGTGAGTGAATAAAGATTTGGAACCAAAAATAAATGTTTGAGGTAATAGCTTGCTTTGGAAAATAAGAATTCATTTTAGCTTTTATTTCAGAAACAAGTTTTTCTGTCAGTCTTCTATGCTGGGCTATTTATAATAATTTAGTAAATATATTTAATTTCATACTGTTAATTAATTAATTGCTGCAGAGCATTTGATATTTGCATATTAGGTAGTTTGGTAAAAATAAATGACATGGAAATAGATGAATTTTCAGTCTTCAATGCCTGATTGAAAGTGATATGGTATATATATGAATATTAAAATTGTAGAAGGTCCAATTTTTAAAATTGTAAGTGTTTTTCAAGATCACATTCACATCTGTACCTATTGAAGTCTTTCCTGAATCCTCTAGCGTGATATAATATCTCTAACTTAGGAATTATTATAATGTTTTTAAAATATTATACTTTTTAAGCCTTTAAGTCCTATTATTTGTCTAGAGATTTCTTTCTTGAGGATGATATTCATGCCTAGATCATTCCCTAGCAAAAGGGGTTTCATAGATTTCCTAAAAGTATTCTGTCAGTAATATCTATGCTTCCCAGAGCATTGCAAATGGACTACTGAATTTAATGCAAAATAAATTTCTCTGAGGTAATAAGACAGAGTATTACCAATAAACTCCATAAGCTATTGACTAATCACTGGCATTGCTGGTTCTGAGTGGGAACCATCTTTTCTCTCCTTGACTTAGATGGTAGTGGAGGAAAGCAAGGCTGAAGAAGCTCCCTGTATTTTCATTATGCCTGAGACCCATAGAGTTATGCTTATATGATTATCTCTACTTGCAATGAGGTACCCTGGGTGTGAATTTTTCTTCTGTGTGATTTTTGGCAAGTGTATTAGTTTCATGAGTCTTAGCTTCCTCATCTATTATATAGACATAATAACAGTACAGTAATATACTACTTCATAGGGCACTTCATAGAATTATTATCAAGATTAAATTATGTAATATCTGCAAAAAATTTGCATAGTCCTTAGAAGATTCTGGAATTATTATTATTTTAGTACTAATGGTATTATTTTATTATTTTAAATCTAGGTTACTTTAGTGTAGCTATCTAGGGAAAACTCTTAAAATTAATTTATATTCATCTTTAATAAAATTACTCAAAATCAATGGTTTTGAGCTTTAAATATGGATGACTTCATGAATCTTAGTAAATCAGCTGGCCACACGTATTTAAATAATTGCCAGGTTGCTGAGGGGCAGAGGATCAAAAATTAATGTAGTAATAAAGGCTTCCTTGCTTTTGAACAGATCAATATCTGTAAGTGAACTAGAGGCACTTACAACTAAATATCTAGGAATGAATTAAAAATAGATTCACTGTTATTGAATGGAGCTAGGGATCTAAGATTATGGTCTCTGCCAAATCTTAGTGGCCTGAATACATATTTCTCTGCTACCATCTACCTTTCTGTAATTCTTTTTAATTTCAATCCGATTGATATGCTTGGATGCTTTAATATTAAAGATCAAGCTCCTTAATCAGTAATAGCTTTAATAATACAAATGCAAATCACAATCATTCTGTGGCAGAATCTTTGTACATACAATCGTACGTACAAATGAAACATCTCTATGTATGATTCTGGGCTTCCCTTTTGGCCCAGCTGGTAAAGAATCTGCTTGCAATGAGGTAGACCTGGTTTCAGTCCCTGGGTTGGGAAGATCCCCTGGAGAAGGGAAAGGCTACCCACGCCAGTATTCTGGCCTGGAGAATTCCATGGACTGTATAGTCCATGGGGTCGCAAAGAGTTGGACACACTGTATGATTCTAGAGATTCTTCAACTTCATTGAATATATAAGATAGTGGAAATAGAAAAGAGCAATTTCAGACTCTAAAATGAGGCCTTTTTTTTTTTTAAAGAAGCTAAGAGGATTTAAAACTTTAGCTTTTATCAAAAGTCTATAAAAATAAAGTTAAAGATCAGTTGTACTCTTCTCCAGATCTCAGATTATCACTTAGTAATTCAACTGATAGAGAGTCATGAAGCTCTATTCTGTGCAAGACATTATGCCACATGCTGGGATATAAGTGTAAGCCAGATAGTCCAGCCAATATGGAACATAAACTTTAAAAACAGAACTGCAAGCTGATTTGTAGTTGTGGTGAATGCTTCTAATCCAGAGTGATATGATAGCATTTAAATAAATGACCAGATCTTGTCTGTATAAAGGCCTAGCAGCAAGTAGGAACTGACAGATTTGCAAGACTGAAAATGCTAGCTAATATTGCTGGAAGACAGAACCCAGGAAGCTCGTAATGTGACCAAGTCATTCGAGGTTATATTAAGATGTTTGCTTTTAATTTTAAAAGCAGTAGGACACTTCTGAAGGATTTTAAACAGGGAAGACCTAAGGTCATAATTAACTGCTATGTAAAAAGATAGATTAAAGAGCTTGAAAAATGGCTGGGAAGGAAGACCTACTGGGAAGTACTGAAGGAGACATAATGGTAGTTTGAATCATTTTAGTGGCACCAGAGATGGAGAGTGAGAGAAATAGATAGACTTGAGAGACAAGGATTTAAGAATAGAAATGTGCCTCGCTTTGAGATAGTTAGAAATTGAGAATGAGCAAGAGGGAAGTGATGAGGATGATAACCAGGTTTCCTTCCTGAGCTAGTACCTAAGTGATGTGATCTTTGCTAAGAAAGTGAATTTAGTCTTGGATTTGTTGCACTTGAGATGCCCTTGAGGGATTCATTGGAAGTGTTGAGCAGGCAGTTGGATATATGTTTCTGAGGCTTAAAGACCTAAAAGGTAACTTTAAAATCTGAAAATTGTCATTTTAAGGCAAATGAAAGAAATACTTCTATACTCATCATATAAATGTAGGAAGCCTATCATTTTACTTTTCTTGAAATGTGAGTAGGAAATAGGAGTAGGTTTCCAAAGGATTCAGATGCATGCAATGGTTTGCAAGTTTCATTCTTTCCCCCCTCAGAACCATAAAGTACTATGCAGGAGCCTCAGAGCATCTTGTGTACTAAGGTGGTATCTGGGCATAGAAAACTAGGCCCTTGAGCTCCTTTTCAAGGCAGTGAGTTTTGCTCTTATTTAAAATGTGAGTTGCAATTTCAAATAATACTATACTTTTAAAAGGACTCATTTTTTAACTTAAAAAAAAAATACCTACATTCTGGATTGAAAAAGCTCTGATATGTTATTAAAGATGAGTGAAGATTCCCAGTTTACAACCCTAACACTTGAGGATGAAGTCTTGAAGGACAGGTACTCATACTTATCTCCCCAGTTATTTTTTTGGAGACTAACTATTAGATTGGAAAGACTGTTCTTTTAGCCTCATTCAACTTCTTTTCATATTTCTGATATTTATAAAAGATAATTTTTAGAAACAATAAGGTGAGAGTTACATCAATTTTCAGTTTCATATTATGAGTTTTGCCTTGTCACCTGAGATAAACAATTGGCTGAACCAGATTATCTCCTTTCATCTGGCAGATTTTTTCTAGTTGCATGGCTTATAAACTGGTGGTCCAAGCCAGTATTCCTCTTCATGAGATGGAATGGTCTGAGATATATTTTGTTTTGTACAGTCATTTTTTCTATACTCTTATTATTAATTTAATATACATTTTATCATGGCTATTACTGTAAAGTCATTTGCAGGATTAGTGAGTAGTCATGCCCATTTTCTGGCTACAAAGGACACTTAACACACAAAGAAGGCCCCTTTACTACAGGAACTGTAAAGGTGTAATTTCAGCTTTCTGATGTCCTTTCAAAATGACACTCAACTCTAACAAATCTATGCTGGCAGAAATTAGCCTTTCTTTTTCTCTCATATTTCACTACAACCTGCAAGAACAAACAGAGTTTCAAAAACTGATCATTTTAGGTCACTAAAACGTTAGAAATCAAAGTGACAGGCTCAGAGAGAAATTATGTTGTGGAATTAAACTTTATGATCCATTTGCATGGATGAAATGTACGTGGCTCATTTTACTAAGTAAATACTGTGAAATTTATTTAAATATTGATCTGTTTTCAGTGGATGGATTAAATGAATTTCAAAATGGGGAGGTTATAAATATATGCAAAACATTTTCTACTGTGATACAAATCCTGTGCTGTTTCCCTTTACAAGTCTGTAAATAGATTGCTGATAACTGCAAATTCTGTTGTGAGTTACAACCATCATCTATTACCAAGTTTACGTGTCAAAGTAAGTGTTTCTAAGAAAAAAGGGTGACGGACAGATAAGTTTTTCATAGCATCTGTCAGTGTAGATAGCTACCTCATTTTATAGATGAAAAGCTTAACTATCTTTAGCAGGCAATATAGGACTGACTCTAAGATTCACTCTCTATTTCCTTTAACAAGTTGCATGATGAAGCTATAACTTCTAACTTGACTTTCAGAGATATGTTGAATTATCTTAACCAAACCTTATGTTTCATTTTTCAGAACAATTTGTAGGGTTTTTCCAATAGTCACATGTAGATGTGAAAGTTGTACTATAAAGAAAGCTAGGCGCTGAAGAATTGATGCTTTTGAACGGTGGTGTTGGAGGAGACTCTTGAGAGTCCCTTGGACTGCAAGGAGATCCAACCAGTCCATCCTAAAGGAAATCAGTCCTGAATATTCATTGGAAGGACTGATGCTGAAGCTGAAACTCCAATACTTTGGCCACCTGATTTGAACTGACTCATTGAAAAAGACCTCTACGCTGGGAAAGATTGAAGGCCGGAGGAAAGGGGACAATAGGGGATGAGATGGTTGGATGGCATCACCGACGCCATGGACATGAGTTTGAGTACGCTCTGGGAGTTGGTGATGGACGTGGATGCCTGGCGTGCTGCAGTCCATGGGGTTGGAAAGAGTCAGACACGACTGAGTGACTGAACTACTATCAACTCAGTTCAGTTCAGTTGCTCAGTTGTGTCTGACTCTGCAACCCCACGAATCACAGCACACCAGGCCTCCCTGTCCATCACCATCTCCTGGAGTTCACTCAAACTCACATCCGTCGAGTCAGTAATACCATCCAGCCATCTCATCCTCTGTCATCCCCTTTTCATCCTGCCCCCAATGCCTCCATCATCAGAGTCTTTTCCAATGAGTCAACTCTTTGCATGAGGTGGCCAAAGTACTGGAGTTTCAGCTTTAGCATTATTCCTTCCAAAGAAATCCCAGGACCAATCTCCTTTAGAATGGACTATTGGGATCTCCTTGCTGTCCAAGGGACTCTTCAAGAGTCTTCTCCAACACCACAGTTCAAAAGCATCAATTCTTCAGCGCTCAGCTTTCTTCACAGTCCAACTCTCACATCCATACATGACCACTGGAAAAACCATAGCCTTCACTAGACGGACCTTTGTTGGCAAAGTAATGTCTCTGCTTTTGAATATGCTATCTAGGTTGGTTATAACCTTTCTTCCAGGGAGTAAGCATCTTTTAATTTCATGGCTGCAATCACCATCTGCAGTGATTTTGGAGCCCCAAAAATAAAGTCTGACACGGTTTACACTGTTTCCCCATCTATTTTCTATGAAGTGATGCAACTAGATGCCATGATCTTCGTTTTCTGAATGTTGAGCTTTAAGCCAACTTTTTCACTCTCCACTTTCACTTTCACCAAGAGACTTTTTAGTTCCTCTTCACTTTCTGCCATAAGGGTGGTATCATCTGCATATCTGAGGTTATTGATTTCTCCCGGCAATCTTGATTCCAGCTTGTGTTTCTTCCAGTCCAGCGTTTCTCATGATGTACTCTGCATACAAGTTAAATAAGCAAGGTGACAATTAACAGCCTTGACATACTCCTTTTCCTATTTGGAACCAGTCTGCTGGAACTAGTATAACTTCATACAAAAACAGAGTAAAACAAGCACCACACAGACAACAATAGCTACCACAAAAGCCCCAAAACAGATGAAAGTAGTTTTTAATCTGCCTAGAGGAAAAAAAGAAGCTTTAGTTTTTTCTGTATCAGGGTGTTGAGAGTGTTTAAGGTACTAAAAAACTCAGCAGTGGCCACAGGACTGGAAAAAGTCAGTTTTCATTCCAATCCCAAAGAAAGGCAATGCCAAAGAATGCTCAAACTACTGCACAATTGCACTCATCTCACATGCTAGTAAAGTAATGCTCAAAATTCTCCAAGCCAGGCTTCAGCGATACATGAACCGTGAACTTCCTGATGTTCAAGCTGGTTTTGGAAAAGGCAGAGGAACCAGAGATCAAATTGCCAACATCCGCTGGATCATGGAAAAAGCAAGAGAGTTCCAGAAAAACATCTATTTCTGCTTTACTATGCCAAAGCCTTTGACTGTGTGGATCAGAATAAACTGTGGAAAATTCTGAAAGAGATGGGAATACCAGACCACCTAATCTGCCTCTTGAGAAATCTGTATGCAGGCCAGGAAGCAACAGTTAGAACTGGAGATGGAACAACAGACTGGTTCCAAATAGGAAAAGGAGTACGTCAAGGCTGTATATTGCCACCCTGCTTATTTAACTTCTATGCAGAGTACATCATGAGAAATGTTGGACGGGAAGAAACACAAGCTGCAATCAAGATTACTGGGAGAAATATCAATAACCTCAGATATGCAGATGGCACCACCCTTATGACAGAAAGTGAAGAGGAACTAAAAAGCCTCTTGATGAAAGTAGAAGAGGAGAGTGAAAAAGTTGGCTTAAAGCTCAACATTCAGAAGACAAAGATCATGGCATCCGGTCCCATCACTTCATGGGAAATAGAAGGGAAACAGTGTAAACAGTGTCAGACCTTATTTTGGGGGGCTCCAAAATCACTGCAGATGGTGACTGCAGCCATGAAATTAAAAGACGCTTACTCCTTTGAAGAAAAGTTGTGACCAACCTAGATAGCATATTTGAAAGCAGAGACATTACTTTGCCGACTATGGTCCGTCTAGTCAAGGCTATGGTTTTTCCAGTAGTCATGTATGGATGTGAGAGTTGGACTGTGAAGAAGGCTTAGCACTGAAGAATTGATGCTTTTGAACTGTGGTGTTGGAAAAGACTCTTGAGAGTCCCTTGGACTGCAAGAGATCCAACCAGTCCATTCTGAAGGAGATCAGCCCTGGGATTTCCTTGGAAGGAATGATGCTAAAGCTGAAACTCCAGTACTTTGGCCACCTCATGCAAAGAGCTGACTCATTGGAAAAGACTTTGATGCTGGGAGGGATTGGGGGCAGGATGAAAAGGGGACGACAGAGGATGAGATGGCTGGATGACATCACTGACTCGATGGATGCGAGTCTGAGTGAACTCCAGGAGTTGGTGATGGACAGGGAGGCCTGCCGAACTGCGATTCATGGGGTCGCAGAGTGTCGGACACGACTGAGCAACTGAACTGAACTGAGGTATATTTAAGATGCTGAGAATTTTTGTTAGCACTTGGAAAGAAGGGAAACAAGTTTAAATTTACTTAATTTATTAAAAGGAGAGCTATTTATGTAGAAATGATTTAGGCAATAATAAGATACATTTTCTAGAGTTAATTTTTTGATATGTCTATTTTATCTATAAACTGTCTAATTTTCTGAGTTTTGTGCAGAATGAAATTTGGTATCAAGTTTGATTTAGTGAAATTTACTACAGTTTTCTGCATTTTTACTTTTTTTTAAAGCAAATACACATGTTACTTTAATCTTTACTAATTCTGAGCTTTGAAATATTATCTCCAAATTATATAATTGTAAGTGAGAAAATGATTTCCTATCAAATTTTATATTAGTTATTTATACCAAAAAATAAGATATGTTAATAGGGCTACTATAGATAGACATTTATTTACAAACTTTGTAAATATGAGAAACTACAACTTAGATTATAAATTTTGTTATTGTTATTTTTCAGTCTCCATGTCGAATCTGACTATCTGCAACCCCATGAACTACAGTACACCAGGCTTCTCTGTCCTTCACTTTCTCCCTGAGTTTGCTCAGACTAATGTTCATTTGAGTCAATGATGCAATCCAATTGTCTTATCTTCTGTTGCCTCCTTCTCTTCTTTCCCTAAATCTTTCCCAGCATCAGGACCTTTTCCAGTGAATTGTCTCTTTGCATCAGGTGGCTAAAGTATTGGAGCTTCAGCTTCAACATCAGGGCTTCCAATGAGTATTCAGTGTTGATTTCCTCTAGGATTGACTCATTTGATCTCCAATTGCTGAAGGGACTTTCAAAAGTCTTCTCCAGGACCATAGTTCAAAAGCATCAGTTCTCTAACGCTCAGCTTTCTTTATACTCCAACTCTCACATCCATACATGACCGCTGGAAAAAACAATAGCTTTGACTAGACAGACTTTTGTGGGTCAAGTGATGTCTTTATTTTTTGATATGCTGTATAGGTTTGTCACAGCTTTTCTTCCAAGGAGCAAATGTCTTTTAATTTCATGGCTGTAGTCACTGTCCACAGTGATTTTGGAGCCCAAGAAAATGTCTCTCATTGTTTCCACTTTTCCCCATCTATTTGCATGAAGTGATGGGATCAGATGCCATGATCTTATTTTTTTGAGAGTTGAGATAAGCCAGTTTTTTCGCTCCTCTCTTTCACTTTTATTAAGAGGCTCTTTAGTTCCTCCTTGCTTTCTGCCATTAAAGTAGTATCATCTGCATATCTGAGGTGGTTGATATTTCTCCTGGCAATCTTGATTCTGGCTTTTGCTTCATCCAGCCTGGCATTTCTCATGATGTACTCTGGATATAAGTTAAATAAGCAGGGTGACAATATACAGCCTTGACAGTCTCCTTTCCCAATTTTGAAACAGTATGTTGTTACATGCCCACTGCTAACTCTTGCTTCTTGACCTGGATACACGTTTCTCAGGAGGCAGGTAAGGTGGTTGGATATCCTCATCTCTTTAAGAATTTTCCACAGTTTATTGTGATCGACACAGTCAAAGGCTTTGGCATAGTCAATAAAGCAGAAGTAGATGTTTTTCATGAACTCTTGCTTTTTCGATGATCCAATGGACACTGGCAATTTTATCTTGTTCCTCTGCCTTTTCTAAATGTAGCTTGTCCATCTGGAAATTCTCAGTTCCACATACTGCTTATTCCTAGCTTGAAGGATTTTGAGCATAATCTTGTTAGCATGTGAAATAAGTGCAATTGTATGGTGATTTGAATATTCTTTGGTACTGTCTTTCTTTGGGATTGGAATAAAAGCTGATCTTTTCCAGTCCTGTGTCCACTACTGAGTGTTCCAGTTTTGTTGGCATATTGAGTGCAGCACTTTAAAAGTATCGTCCTTTCGAATTTGAAATACTTCAACTGGAATTCCATCAACTCCACTAGCTTTGTTTGTAGAAAATACTTCCTAAGACCCACTTGACTTCACATTCCAGGATGTCTGGCTCTAGGTGAGTGATCACACTGTCATGGTTATCCAGGTCCTTAAGAGCTTTTTTCTACAGTTCTTCTATGTATTCTTGTCTCCTCTTCCTAATCTCTTCTGCTTCTGTTAGGTCCTTGCCGTTTCTGTCCTTTCTTGTGATTGGGCCCATCTTTGTGTGAAATGTTCCCTTGTTATCTCTAAATTTCTTGAAGAGATCTCTAGTCTTTCCCATTCTATTTGTTTTCTCTATTTCTTTGCATTGTTCACTTAAAAGGCTTCTTATCTCTCCTTGCTATTTTCTGGAACTCTGCATTCACTTGGGTAAGTCTCTCCTTTTCTTGTTTGCCTTTTGCTTCTTTTCTTTTCACAGCTATTTGTAAGCCCTCCTTAGACAACCACAATGCCTTCATCCATCTCTTTTTTCTTAGGGATGGTTTTGGTCACCACTTACTGCACAGTGTTACAAACCTTCATCCATAGTTCTTCAGGCATTCTGTCTACATCTAATCCCTTGAATCTATTCATCACCTCCACTGTTTAATCATAAGGGATTCAATTTAGGTCATACCTGAATGACCTAGTGGTTTTCCCTACTTTCTTCAATTTGAACCTCAGTTTTGCAATAGGGTGCTAATGATCTGAGCTACAGTCAGATCCAGGCCTTGTTTTTGCTGACTGTATAGAGCTTCTCTATATTTGGCTGCAAAGAATATAACCAGTCTGATTTTGCTATTGACCATCTGGTGACCTTCATGTGAACAGTTGTCCCTTGTGTTGTTGGAAGACGGTGTTTGCTATGACCAGTGCATTCTCTTGGCAAAACTCTGTTAGCCTTTGCCCTCTTTCATTTTGTACTCCAAAGTCAAACTTGCCTGTTATTCCTGGTATCTCCTGACTTCCTACTTTTGCATTCCAGTCCCCTATGATAAAAAGGACATCTTTTTTGATGTTATTTCTAGAAGGTCTTCAGGTCTACGTAGAATCTTTCAACTTCAGCTTTTTAGCATTAGTGGTTGGGAATATACTTTGATTACTGTGATATTGAATGGTTTGCCTTGGAAATGAACCAAGGTCATTCTGTCATTTTTGAGACTGCACCCAAATACTGCATTTTGGACTCTCTTGTTGATGATGAGGACTATTCCATTTCTTCTAAGGGATTCTTGCAAATTGTAGTCAATATAATGGTCATTTGAATTAAATTTGCCCATTCCTATCCATTTTTGTTCACTGATTCCTAAAATGTTGAGGTCCACTCTTGCCATCTCCTGTTTGACCATGTCCAATTTACCTTGATTCATGTATCTAACATGCCAGGTTCCTGTGCAGGATTGTTCTTTACAGTATCGGATTTTACTTTCATTCCTAGACACATCCACAACTGGGTGTCATTACTGCTTTGGCTCAGCCTCTTATTCTTTCCGGAGCTACTTCTCTGCTCTTCCCCAGTAGCATACTGAACACCTACTGACTTGGGGAATCATCTTTCAGTGCCATACCTTTTTGCATTTTCACACTGTTCTTGGGGTTCTCAAGGCAAAAATACTGATGTGCTTTGCCATTCCCTTCTCCAGTGGACTATGTTTTGTCAGACTCTGCCTATCAGGGACATGTCCTTCATGCCTTTAAGCTGCTCCATGTAGCCAGAGGTCATTCCTGGTACCCTGGTTGTCCCACTTGGGTGTGTAAGCCTGTGTCAGTCACTGGATGTTGATCCACGTTCTTCCTGGGACCTTGGCAGGGGCCCTGGTGGAGTTTTTGGAGCTGATCAATGTTGAAGGATGCTCAGGAGTGGAGGATTCCTGGCCTGTCTGCTGCTGCTGGCTGCCCTAAATTAATTACATAATGTAATTTAATTCCCTTCACCCTCTTTTCTTCATTTAAGTTTTGTGTTGGGTTAGATTATATGATAAAGTTGGTCTGTGATAATTTACTGAAGTGTCCATTGGATGGTTTAGGTTGACCGTAATGAAAGATTTAGGCTTTAAATATTCTCCCAAACTGAGTTCCAAATATGACAAAATAAAATTAAGTGTCATTTACATAGGAAATAATAAGAAAGATTTTGATTGAGATTTATTTCATTGCAACACTTGATGTCCTTGACAGTCTGTTTTAACTTTCAACACCCATTTAACATGTGCCATTATGGATGGTCTCAAGGAAATAAACACATTTGTAACCTGATATACTGGCCATTTAAAGAAAGGTGGTGTCACTTACCTTGTTTCCTTTAGAGAAAATATTGTTGCCTCCTAAAGGACAGAAATGGTATGGACCTAAGAGAAGCAGAAGATATTAAGAAGAGGCGGCAAGAATACACAGAAGAACTGAAAAAAAAAATCTTCATGACCCAGATAATCATGATGGTGTGATCACTCACCTAGAACCAGACATTCTGGAATACGAAGTCAAGTGGGCCTTAGGAAGCATCACTATGAACAGAGCTAGTGGAAGTCATGGAATTCCAGCTGAGCTATTTCAAATCCTAAAAGATGATGCTGTGAAAGTGCTGCACCCAATATGCCAGCAAATTTGGAAAACTCAGCAGTGGCCACAGGACTGGAAAAGGTCAGTTTTCATTCCAATCCCAAAGAAAGGCATTGCCAAAGAATGCTCAAACTACCACACAATTGCATTCATTTCACACACTAGTAAAATAATGGTCAAAATTCTACAAACCAGGCTTCAACAGTACGTGAACTATGAACTTTTAGATGTTCAAGCTGGATTTACAAAAGGCAGAGGAACCAGAGATCAAATTGCCAACATCTGTTGGACCATCGAAAAAGCCAGAGAAGTTCCAGAAAAACATCTATTTCTGCTTTATTGACTATTGCAAAGACTTTGATTGTGTGGATCACAATATGCTGTGGAAAATTCTCAGACAGTTGGGAATACCAGACCACCCGACCTGCCTCCTGAGAAAACTGCATGCAGGTCAAGAAACAACATTTGGAATTGGACATGGAATAACAGACTGGTTCCAAATCAGGAAAGGAGTATGTCAAGGCTGTATCTTGTCACCCTGATTATTTAACTTATATGCAGAGTACATCATGAGAAATTCTGATGAAGCATGAGCTGGAATCAAGATTGCTGGGAGAAATATCAATAACCTCAGATATGCAGATGGCACCACCCTTATGACAGAAAGTGAAGAGGAACTAAAAAGCCTCTTGATGAAAGTGAAAGAGGAGAGTGAAAAAGCTGGCTTAAAGCCCAACATTCAGAAAACTAACATCATGGCATCTGATCCAGTCACTTTATGGCAAATAGATGGGGAAACAGTGGAAATAGTGACTGACTATTTTTTTGGTCTCCAAAATCACTGCAGATGGTGACTGCTGCCATGAAATTAAATAACGCTTACTCCTTGGAAGGAAAGTTATGACCAACCTAGACAGCATATTAAAAAGTAGAGACATCACTTTGCCAACAAAGGTCAATCTAGTCAAAGCTATGTTTTTTCCTGTAGTCATGTATGGATGTGAGAGTTGGACTATAAAGAAAGCTGAGCACCAAAGAATTGATGCTTTTGAAGTATGGTGTTGGACAAGACTCTTGAGAGTGCTTTGGACTGCAAGGAGATCCAACCAGTCCATCCTAAAGGAAATCAGTCCTGAATATTCATTGGGAGGACTGATGCTGAAGCTGAAACTCCAACACTTTAGCCATCTGATGAGAATAACTGACTCATTTGAAAAGATGCTGATGCTGGTGAAGATTGAAGGAGGGAGGAAAAGGGGACAACAGAGGATGAGATGGTTGGATGGCATCACCAACTCAATGGACATGAGTTTGAGTAAACTCCAGGAGTTGGTGATGGACAGGGAGGCCTGGCATTCTGCAGTCCAGGGGGTCCCAAAGAGTCAGACATGACTGAGCGACTGAACTGAACTGAACTGAGCTGAAAGGAAAGGAAAGATAGCATGAGACTAGAAATAGGGACTCGATGGACATTAGTTTGAGTGAACTCTGGGAGTTGGTAATGGACAGGGAGGCCTGGCGTGCTGTGATTCATAGGGTTGCAAATAGTCGGACACGACTGAGCAACTGAACTGAGCTGAGAAATAGGTAACTCTTTAATCATGTCACAGGATTGCAATAAATTTTTCAGTTTAGCTTAAGAAAAGCTCTATCATATTTGATTATATCTGTTATCTTTAATTTTAGTTTTATTTTTTATAGTAAAATGGTTCTTAAGGGAAATCCATTGAATTTTAATTTTTTTATTTATAGGAACTACATTTTAGAAGTTTAATGATATACCTAAATTGTAAACTGTAATGTGGTCAGAGGTGATTTCCAATAACACTGCTCTATTTGTGTTCTTATACCTTAGGATTTTTTTGGAATTTGAAATTTTAAAAAATCAAGGCCTGATTTATGGAAACCTTAAATTATTTTTGTAATTGAATACTTAGATCACCAGCAATAGTTCTGATATAAAACACAATCAGTGTGTTTCATCCCAGATACTTGAATGTGTATTTGGAGGCTTGTATAATAAAAGGTAATATACTAGTTCCAGAAGTCTTTGATATATTACTGCACCTAGAGAAGGTTACATTCGCCTAGATATATATTTAAAGAGAAATTTAAGCAACAATTAACTTTAATATTACCTAAATATTGCTAGTGATATTATAAATATTAACGATAATACTAGTCATGTTCTAGTAATATTAGTTAATATTAGTATTAACTTTAATAATGAAGTGAAGTGTAGTGAAAGTCACTCAGTCACATCCAGCTCTTTACGACCTCATGGGCTATAGTCTGCCAGGCTCCTCTGTCCATGGAATTCTCTAGGCCAGAATACTGGTGTGGGTAGCTGTTACCTTGTACAGGGGATCTTCCCAACCGAGGTATCGAACTCAGGTCTGCTGCATTGCAGGTGGAGTCTTTATTGTCTGAACCACCAGGAAGCCCACCTTTAATAATACAGAACTCATTATGTAAATTCCATAAATTTCAACTTTTAAGCTCCATGAGTTGTATCACAGTCTTTTTTTAAGTCAAATGGTGAGTTACCTTCTGTTTTTTTTTTTTTTTTCTTTAATCAGCTTACTAAAGTATACTTTCTAAACAGATATATTCATCAGCTTTAAGGGTGCAGCATGGTGAGTTTCGAGAAATATATACAGTTGTGCAGTCACCAACACTGTCTTTCCCCTCACTCCGCCCCCTGGAAATCACTGACCTGGTTTTGGTAACTATAGTTCATTGTCTAACATATCACTGCTGCTTCTGTTTTCTTCTTAAGGTGTTTTCTTTTTCTCTCTTTGTTTCATTTTGGACAATTTGAATCACTATCAGTTTCACTGTTATCTTCTGTAATATTGAAACTCTTCTTGATTCTACCCAGTTTATTATTTGTATTATTGTATTTTCCAACTCAATAAGGACTTCAGGAATAAAATATGCATATTTTTTCATATGACTATGTGGCATCAAATGCTATCTCTGATGTTTGACCTTAGGATATATTTTTTTTAAGATTTATTTATTGTGTGTTTTGACTGTGGTGGGTCTTCATTGCTGCTTGCAGGCTTTCTCTAGTTGTGGTGAGCAGGGGCAGCTCTTTGTTGCCCTTTTCAGGCTTCACGTTGTGGTGGCTTCTCTTGTTGCAGAGCACAGGCTCTACGCATGGGGGCTTAGTAGCTGTGACTTGAGGGCCTCATTAATCAGCAGAATCGGGATCTTCCTGGGCAGGGATCAAACTGGTGCTCCTTGCATTGCAAGGCAGATTTTTGACTGGACCACCAGGGAAGCCTGGGGTCTTTCACTTGTAAAATGAAATATATATATATATATATATATATATATATATATATATGCTTCATAGTAAATGCAATTACTTATGTATAGCTCTGAACAGTAAATAGGAAACTCTCCAGGGGTATTCTCCATGTTATTTTTACCAATATTAAGTATTCATGACAGTCCATAGGGTTGCAAAGAGTCAGACACGACTGAAGCAACTTAGCGCAGATTCATGATTTCAGTTCAGTTCAGTTCAATTCAGTCACTCAGTCATGTCCGACTGTTTGCGACCCCATGGATTGCAGCACTCCAGGCCTCCCTGTCCATCACCAACTCCCCGAGTTCACTCAAACTCATGTCCATCAAGTCAGTGATGCCATCCAGCCATCTCATCCTCTGTTGTCCCCTTTTCCTCCTGCCCCTAGTCCCTCCCAGCATCAGAGTCTTTTCCAATGAGTCAACTCTTCCCATGAGGTGGCCAAAGTATTGGAGTTTCAGCTTTAGCATCAGTCCTTCCAATGAACACCCAGGACTGATCTCCTTTAGAATGGGCTGGTTAGATCTCTTTGCAGTTCAAGGGACTCTCAAGAGTCTTCTCCAACACCACAGTTCAAAAGCATTAAATCTTTGGTGCTCAGCTTTCTTCACAGTCCAACTCTCACATCCATACATTACCACTGGGAAAATCCATAGCCTTGACTAGATGGACCTTTGTTGGCAAAGTAATGTCTCTGGTTTTTAATATGCTATCTAGGTTGGTCATAAATTTCCTTCCAAGGAGTAAGCATCTTTTAATTCATTTCTTAGATAACTAAATATGTTCATTATTTCTAGTTGTCAGCTAAGAACATCACTTTCTAAGAAAAGGTCCCTTGCTTCCTAGTTAACTCCTCTTCTTTCCAAAGTTCAAATGTTAATTTCTTTGAAAAGTTAATTTCTGTTGAAGTTCAAAAGTTAATTTCTTGACAGCATTCTGCACAGACTCCTCTCCTCACTTCCACACATACAATATACATTCCCTACTGATGCTTGTTGGCGAAGTAATGTCTCTGCTTTTTAATATGCTATCTAGGTTGCTCATAGCTTTTCTTACAAGAAGCAAGTGTGTTTTAATTTCATGGCTGCAGTCACCGTCTGCAGTGATTTTGGAGCCCCCCAAAATAAAGTCTCTCATTGTTTCCATTATTTCCCCATCTATTTGCCATGAAATGATGGGACCATATCCCATGATCTTAGTTTTCTGAGTGTTGGGTTTTAAGCCAACTTTTTTATTCTCCTCTTTCACTTTCATCAAGAGGCTCTTTGGTTCTTCTTCACTTTCTGCCATAAGGGTGGTGTCATCTGTGTATCTGCACTGGTGACCCACTCCAGTACTATTGCCTGGAAAATCCCATAGATGGAGGAGCCTGGTAGGCTGCAGTCCATGGGGTCGCTATGAGTTGGACACGACTGAGTGACTTCATTTTCACTTTTCACTTTCATGCATTGGAGAAGGAAATGGCAACCCACTTCAGTGTTCTTGCCCGGAGAATCCCGGGGACGGAGGAGCCTGCTGGGCTGCCATATATGGGATTGCACAAATGGGATTGCATATCTGAGATTATTGATATTTCTCCCCACAATCTTGATTCCAGCTTGTGCTTCCTCCAGTCCAGCATTTCACATTATGTACTCTGCATATAAGTTAAATAAGCAGGGTGACAATATATAGCTTTAACGTATTCCTGTCCCTAATTGGAAGCAGTCTGTTCCATGTCCAGTTCTAATTGTTGCTCCTGACCTGCATACAGATTTCTCAGGAAGCAGGTCAGGTGGTCTTCCCATCTCTTGAAGAATTTTCTAGTTTGTTGTGATCCACACAGTCAGGCTTTGGCATAGTCAATTAAGCAAAAGTAGATATTTTTCTAGATCTCTCATTACTTTGCCAACAGAGGTCCATCTAGTCAAAGCTATGGTTTTTCCAGTAGTCGTGTTTGGATGTGTGAGTCATGTTTGGAGGCTCAGTTTCTGTAAAGAAAGCTGAGTGCTGAAGAATAGATGCTTTTGAACTGTGGTGTTGGAGAAGCCTCTTGAGAGTCTCTTGGACTGCAAGGAGATCCAGCCCGTCAATCCTAAAGCAAATCAGTCCTGAATATTCATTGGAAGGACTGATGCTGAAGCTGAAACTCCAAAACTTTGGACACCTGAGGTAAAGAACTGACTCATTGGAAAAGATCCTGATGCTGGGAAAGATTGAAGGTTGGAGAAGGGGACAACAGAGGATGAGACAGTTGGATGTCATCACTGACCCAATGGACATGAGTTTGAGTAAGCTCCGAGAGTTGGTGATGGACAGGGAAGCCTGGCATGCTGCAGTTCATGGGGTCACAAAGGGTTGGGCATGACTGAGCAACTGAACTGACTCACTGACTGACTGGTGCTTGAGTTTTGTGAAGAATTCCATTCCTTTTCACTTGGTATTCTTTTTTATATCAATTTTTATACTAAATGTGGATTATTTTATGAATTCCTCTCCTTTGCACTGGGAACTCCTGGAGAAGTTGGTTTTCACCTTACTTGTATTTTCAGTATAAAATATAATAGCAAGCATAATAGTTATGCAATAATGAAGGGAAATATGTAAAATAATAGGAAATTTCTGGGAAAGAATTAACTTTCACTTAGGTAGCTTTGTGGGACTATATCAACTTCACATGTCAATGGCCTTCCTTCTTACTGGGCCCAGTAGCTCCGCGATAATACTTGAAAACATGTCCTCACCAGATGTCTCAGGAAGCATTCCAGGCCTGTTTGTCCAATGCATTTCTCTTTATCAAAATGATGAGGAAAAACAACTTTTTTTTTTTTTTTGGAGACTTTTAACAGTTTTTCTTTGTTTCTAAGTCCTCTCTCTCATTCAATTCAGTTGGTCAGTCATGTCCAACTCTTTGTGACCCCATGGACTGCAGCATGCAGTACTTCTCTATCTCCTAGAGTTTGCTCAAACTCAAGTCCATCAAGTCAGTGTTGCCATCCTACCATCTCATCCTCTGTTGCCCTCTTCTCCTGCCTTCAATGTTTCCCAGCATCAGGGTCTTTTCCAATGAGTCCTCTTTTCACATCAGGTATCCACAGTGTTGGAGCTTCAGCTTTAGCATCAGTCCTTCCAATGGGATACTGTTTCTTTACTTATTAAAAAGCTATTCAACAGGCCAAATTTGGCAATAGTTTGTAATGCTGTATTTATTGGAAATCTTTGGTTGTATTTAATATCTTTGGTGTAAGTTGTTATGTGATCTCAGCGCAGATTAGACCACTTTTCTACTGTGTTAGTTCTGAAATTGGCCCTCAGCCAGCTTATTGAGCATTATCTGCAAGTAATATGAAGTTTCTCGATAGCATTTCCAATTATGAAGTATTAATTCACTGAGCAGGTGCCTCTGGGAGCTAGCTTTCTTCTACTCTTTGATTCTGGCAATGAAAAAAACAACAAAGTGTTGTGACTTTGCCTCTTTTCCAAATCATTAACTTACATTTGCCTTTTATAGTAAATAGTTGGCTTCCAAATATTAAATTCCACAAGCATTGTTATGGAAGGTGGTTTATTCTGGAAGAGTGTCACTTAGAGATTATAAAATTTTCTTTTTGACTTTCAGCTTTTAAATCAGAGGAAAAACAAAACTAAATTTACTTAGTTTATTGACAGGAGATCTATTTCTACTTGGAAATAATTTGGGTAAAAAATAAGATACATTTTCTAGAGTTAATTTTTCAGAAACATAAAGAGCAATTTTATGTTTAAGCAGATATAGATCTATTTTATCTATAAATGGTCTAATTTTCTCTATTTGTTTACATATATTTAATAAGATATGTATATATCATATTAAAACAAAGGAATATTGTTACTGTTCCAAATTGGATATTTCAGCTTTAATTGTGTTCATTCTCTTACTAGTTTCCAACCTTCCCTCTCCTTCACCGTTTCCTGGAGTTTGCTCAAATTCATATCCATTGAGTCAGTGATGGTGTCTAGTCATCTTATCCTCTGCTGACCCCTTCTCCTTTTGCCTCAGTCTTTCCCAACATCAGGGTCTTTTCCAATAAGTTGGTTCTTCACATCAGGTGGCCAATTTTAATTAGTGATAATTAATGAGTACTAGATTACGATAATATATTTGATCATATAACAAACATCAACCATATAAATGCAAGGATTGGGCTTCCCTGGTGGCCCAGATGGTAAATAATCTACCTGCAATCTGGGAGACCTGGGTTGGATACTTGGGTTGGGAAGATCCCCTGGAGAAGGGAATGGCCACCCATTCCAGTATTCTCTATAACAATATATGCTTGTTGAAACCCACCATGGTGCACCCTTAAAACTGATAAATATACTTGTTTATAAAGTATATGTCAGTAAAATGATCAAAAAAAAAAAAACCAGAATAAGGTAAAAACACCATTTGGCTTAAAAAAAGACTGATACAACTCATGGAAATTAAAAGTTGGAATTTATGTAATTTAAACAAAAAAGTTATATATCATTACAGGGCTTCCCTGGTGGCTCAGTTGGTAAAGAATCTGCCTGCGATGCAGGAGACCCCAGTTCAATTCCTGGGTTGGGAATATCCCCTGGAGAAGGGAAAGGCTACCCACTCCAGTATTCTGGCCTGGAGAATTCCATGGACAGAGAAGCCTGGAGGGCTACAGTGCAAAGAGTAACAGAGTCAGATATGTCTGAGCAACTGAGCACACACACATGGAGGGAAGCAAGAATAGAAACGTGAGGACCAACAACTAGACCATTACAGTAATCCAAGGGAAGAAAAGACGGTTTGAACTTTGGAGGAGGAAATGGAGATGGAGAGAAATTGGTGAAATTAAGATGCATTTATACACAAATGTGTCTTGATAATATATTGGATCTGAAAGATGAATGAGTGGGAAGAATCAGGATGAGGTTCACATCTCTGGCATAAGCAATATATAAATGCTGAGGTCATTGAAATAAAACTGGACAGTTTTATTTGTGGGAAGAAAAATTGATAGAGAGTACAAGGAATGAGGGTGTTGTGAAAGCCCTGTTTGGTATTGGCTATTGGATTCGAAAATCTCATAATCCATCCAAGTGGAGTTGTTAGGTAAGTGGTAGAAAAATTAGTCTGGGATTCAGTAAGGGTACTTTGCTGCTGCTACTTAGGAAACAAATACTTCACAAGAATAAAATGACCTATCCAGACATGAAAGGGGATAAATATTATTATACAGTCTTTGTGTTTAAAGATCTTATATTTTAATTGGAGAGATCCAATATACATATATGTTTATTTTTTTTTTTAATTTTTAGTTTTTTATTTTTTAAATTTTAAAATCTTTAATTCTTACATGCATTCCCAAACGTGAACCCCCCTCCCACCTCCCTCCCCATAACATCTTACTGGGTCATCCCCATGCACCAGCCCCAAGCATGCTGCATCCTGCGTCAGACATAGACTGGCGATTCAATTCACATGATAGTATACATGTTAGAATGTCATTCTCCCAAATCATCCCACCCTCTCCCTCTCCCTCTGAGTCCAAAAGTCCGTTATACACATCTGTGTCTCTTTCCCTGTCTTGCATACAGGGTCGTCATTGCCATCTTCCTAAATTCCATATATATGTGTTAGTATACTGTATTGGTGTTTTTCTTTCTGGCTTACTTCACTCTGTATAATCGGCTCCAGATTCATCCATCTCATCAGAACTGATTCAAATGAATTCTTTTTAACAGCTGAGTAATACTCCATTGTGTATATGTACCACAGCTTTCTTATCCATTCATCTGCTGATGGACATCTAGGTTGTTTCCATGTCCTGGCTATTATAAACAGTGCTGCGATGAACATTGGGGTACATGTGTCTCTTTCAATTCTGGTTTCCTCGGTGTGTATGCCCAGAAGTGGGATTGCTGGGTCATAAGGTAGTTCTATTTGCAATTTTTTAAGGAATCTCCACACTGTTCTCCATAGTGGCTGTACTAGTTTGCATTCCCACCAACAGTGTAGGAGGGTTCCCTTTTCTCCACACCCTCTCCAGCATTTATTGCTTGCAGATTTTTGGATCGCAGCCATTCTGACTGGTGTGAAGTGGTACCTCATTGTGGTTTTGATTTGCATTTCTCTAATAATGAGTGATGTTGAGCATCTTTTCATGTGTTTGTTAGCCATCCGTATGTCTTCTTTGGAGAAATGTCTATTTAGTTCTTTGGCCCATTTTTTGATTGGGTCGTTTATTTTTCTGGAGTTGAGCTGCAGAAGTTGCTTGTATATTTTTGAGATTAGTTGTTTGTCAGTTGCTTCATTTGCTATTATTTTCTCCCATTCCGAAGGCTGTCTTTTCACCTTGCTTATATTTTCCTTTGTTGTGCAGAAGCTTTTAATTTTAATTAGATCCCATTTGTTTATTTTTGCTTTTATTTCCAGCATTCTGGGAGGTGGATCATAGAGGATCCTGCTGTGATTTATGTCTGAGAGTGTTTTGCCTATGTTCTCCTCTAGGAGTTTTATAGTTTCTGATCTTACATTTAGATCTTTAATCCATTTTGAGTTTATTTTTGTGTGCGGTGTTAGAAAGTGATCTAGTTTCATTCTTTTACAAGTGGTTGACCAGTTTTCCCAGCACCACTTGTTAAAGAGATTGTCTTTACTCCATTGTATATTCTTGCCTCCTTTGTCAAAGATAAGGTGTCCATATGTGTGTGGATTTATCTCTGGGCTTTCTATTTTGTTCCATTGATCTGTATGTCTGTCTTTGTGCCAGTACCATACTGTCTTGATGACTGTGGCTTTGTAGTAGAGCCTGAAGTCAGGCAAGTTGATTCCTCCAGTTCCATTCTTCTTTCTCAAGATTGCTTTGGCTATTCGAGGTTTTTGTATTTCCATACAAATCTTGAAATTATTTGTTCTAGTTCTGTGAAAATGTGGCTGATAGCTTGACAGGGATTGCATTGAATTTGTAAATTGCTTTGGGTAGTATACTCATTTTCACTATATTGATTCTTCCAATCCATGAACATGGTATATTTCTCCATCTATTAGTGTCCTCTTTGATTTCTTTCATCAGTGTTTTATAGTTTTCTATATATAGGTCTTTAGTTTCTTTAGGTAGATATATTCCTAAGTATTTTATTCTTTTTGTTGCAATGGTGAATGGAATTGTTTCCTTAATTTCTTTTTCTACTTTCTCATTATTAGTGTATAGGAATGCAAGGGATTTCTGTGTGTTGATTTTATATCCTGCAACTTTACTGTATTCATTGATTAGCTCTAGTAATTTTCTGGTGGAGTCTTTAGGGTTTTCCATGTAGAGGATCATGTCATCTGCAAACAGTGAGAGTTTTACTTCTTCTTTTCCAATTTGGATTCCTTTTATTTCTTTTTCTGCTCTGATTGCTGTGGCCAAAACTTCCAGAACTATGTTGAATAGTAGCGGTGAAAGTGGACACCCTTGTCTTGTTCCTGACTTTAGGGGAAATGCTTTCAATTTTTCACCATTGAGGATAATGTTTGCTGTGGGTTTGCCATAGATAGCTTTTATTATGTTGAGGTATGTTCCTTCTATTCCTGCTTTCTGGAGAGTTTTTATCATAAATGGATGTTGAATTTTGTCAAAGGCCTTCTCTGCATCTATTGAGATAATCATATGGTTTTTATTTTTCAATTTGTTAATGTGGTGAATTACATTGATTGATTTGCGGATATTGAAGAATCCTTGCATCCCTTGGATAAAGCCCACTTGGTCATGGTGTATGATCTTTTTAATGTGTTGTTGGATTCTGATTGCTAGAATTTTGTTGAGGATTTTTGCATCTATGTTCATCAGTGATATTGGCCTGTAGTTTTCTTTTTTGTGACATCTTTGTCAGGTTTTGGTATTAGGGTGATGGTGGCCTCATAGAATGAGTTTGGAAGTTTACCTTCCTCTGCAATTTTCTGGAAGAGTTTGAGGAGGATAGGTGTTAGCTCTTCTCGAAATTTTTGGTAGAATTCAGCTGTGAAGCCATCTGGACCTGGGCTTTTGTTTGCTGGAAGATTTCTGATTACAGTATCAATTTCCGTGCTTGTGATGGGTCTGTTAAGATTTTCGATTTCTTCCTGGTTCAGTTTTGGAAAATTGTACTTTTCTAAGAATTTGTCCATTTCTTCCACGTTGTCCATTTTATTGGCATACAACTGCTGATAGTAGTCTCTTATGATCCTTTGTATTTCTGTGTTGTCTGTTGTGATCTCTCCATTTTCATTTCTAATTTTATTGATTTGATTTTTCTCTCTTTGCTTCTTGATGAGTCTGGCTAATGGTTTGTCAATTTTATTTATCCTTTCAAAGAACCAGCTTTTGGCTTTCTTGATTTTTGCTATGGTCTCTTTTGTTTCTTTTGCATTTATTTCTGCCCTAATTTTTAAGATTTCTTTCCTTCTACTAACTCTGGGGTTCTCCAACTCTTCCTTTTCTAGTTGCTTTAGTTGTAGAGTTAGGTTGTTTATTTGACTTTTTCTTGCTTCTTGAGGTATGCCTGTATTGCTATGAACTTTCCTCTTAGCACTGCTTTTATAGTGTCCCACAGGTTTTGGGTTGTTGTGTTTTCATTTTCATTAGTTTCTATGCATATTTTGA
Organism: Ovis aries; assembly: GCF_016772045.2. Lineage (NCBI taxonomy): Eukaryota > Metazoa > Chordata > Mammalia > Artiodactyla > Bovidae > Ovis > Ovis aries. The sequence goes on along the minus strand of NC_056055.1, from coordinate 155,629,500 downwards.
TTTCTTTTTGATTTCTTCTGTCATTTGTTGGTTATTCAGAAGTGTGTTGTTCAACCTCCATATGTTGGAATTTTTAATAGTTTTTCTCCTGTAATTGAGATCTAATCTTAATGCATTATGGTCAGAAAAGATGCTTGGAATGATTTCGATTTTTTGAATTTATCAAGTTTAGATTTATGGCCCAGGATGTGATCTATCCTGGAGAAGGTTCCATGAGCACTTGAAAAAAGGTGTAATTCGTTGTTTTGGGGTGAAATGTCCTATAGATATCAATTAGGTCTAACTGATCTAATGTATCATTTAAAGTTTGCGTTTCTTTGTTAATTTTCTGTTTAGTTGATCTGTCCATAGGTGTGAGTGGGGTATTAAAGTCTCCCACTATTATTGTGTTATTGTTGATTTCCCCTTTCATACTTGTTAGCATTTGTCTTACATATTGTGGTGCTCCTATATTAGGTGCATATATATTTATAATTGTTATATCTTCTTCTTGGATTGTTCCTTTGATCATTATGTAGTGGCCTTCTTTGTCTCTTTTCATAGCCTTTGTTTTAAAGTCTATTTTATCAGATATGAGTATTGCCACTCCTGCTTTCTTTTGGTCTCTATTCGCGTGGTATATCTTTTTCCAGCCCTTCACTTTCAGTCTGTATGTGTCCCTTGTTTTGAGGTGGGTCTCTTGTAAGCAGCATATAGAGGGGTCTTGTTTTTGTATCCATTTGGCCAGTCTTTGTCTTTTGGTTGGGGCGTTCAACCCATTTACGTTTAAGGTAATTATTGATAAGTATGATCCCGTTGCCATTTACTTTATTGTTTTGGGTTCGGGTTTATACACCCTTTTCATGTTTCCTGTCTAGAGGATATCCTTTAGAATTTGTTGGAGAGCTGGTTTGGTGGTGCTGAATTCTCTCAGCTTTTGCTTGTCTGTAAAGCTTTTGATTTCTCCTTCATATTTGAATGAGATCCTTGCTGGGTACAGTAATCTGGGCTGTAGGTTATTTTCTTTCATCACTTTAAGTATGTCTTGCCATTCCTTCCTGGCCTGAAGAGTTTCTATTGACAGATCAGCTGTTATCCTTATGGGAATCCCCTTGTGTGTTATTTGTTGTTTTTCCCTTGCTGCTTTTAATATTTGTTCTTTGTGTTTGATCTTTGTTAATTTGATTAATATGTGTCTTGGGGTGTTTCGCCTTGGGTTTATCCTATTTGGGACTCTCTGTGTTTCTTGGACTTGGATGATTATTTCCTTCCCCATTTTAGGGAAGTTTTCAACTATTATCTCCTCAAGGATTTTCTCATGATCTTTCTTTCTGTCTTCTTCTTCTGGGACTCCTATAATTCGAATGTTGGAGCGTTTCATATTGTCCTGGAGGTCTCTGAGATTGTCCTCGTTTCTTTTAATTCGTTTTTCTTGTTTCCTCTCTGATTCATTTATTTCTACCATTCTATCTTCTATTTCACTAATCCTATCTTCTGCCTCCGTTATTCTACTATTTGTTGCCTCCAGAGTGTTTCTGATCTCATTTATTGTGTTATTCATTATATTTTGACTCTTTTTTATTTCTTCTAGGTCCTTGTTAAACCTTTCTTGCATCTTCTCAATCCTTGTCTCTAGGCTATTTATCTGTGTTTCCATTTTGATTTCAAGATTTTGGATCATTTTCACTATCAATACTCGGAATTCCTTCTCTGGTAGATTCCCTACTTCTTCCTCTTTTGTTTGGTTTGGTGGGCAACTCTCCTGTTCCTTTACCTGCTGAGTATTCCTCTGTCTCTTCATCTTGGTTATATTGCTGCGTTTGCGGTGGCCTTTTTATATTCTGATAATTTGTGGAGTTCTCTTTATTATGGAGCTTCCTCACTTTGGGTGGGGTTCTATCAGTGGCTTGTCAAGGTTTCCTGGTTAGGGAGGCTTGTGTTGGAGTTTTGGTGGGTGGAGCTGGGTTTCTTCTCTCTGGAGTGCAGTGGAGTGACCTGTTTTGAAGACAATGGTCTGCTTTTCTGGTTGCCTGATGTCCTCTGCCAGCCTACAGAAGTTGTTTTGTGGAGTTTGCTCGGCGTTGAAATGTTCTTTTGAGGAATTTGTGAGGGAGAACGTGATCTTCCCGTCCTATTCCTCCGCCATCTTTTTGTCATCTAAAGATCTGGAAGCAGGAGATATGAGGTACTTCTGCTGAGGCAACTCTACATATATGTTTAAATAGTCCCAGGATGGAGCCTATTCTTGTACTTATTGTGAGGAATTTGGGCATTTTAGCTCATGCCAGAGCAAGACAAAGGGATTATACAAGTGTAAAATTTCTTTGAAGAAATTACACTACAAAACCAGGTGCTGAAGGTGAAAAGACAGCCTTCAGAATGGGAGAAAATAATAGCAAATGAGGCAACTGACAAAGAATTAATCTCAAAGATATACAAGCAACTCATGAGCTCAATACCAGAAAAATAAACAACCCAATCAAAAAATGGGCCAAAGAACTAAACAGACATTTCTCTGAAGAAGACTTACAGATGGCTAACAAATGCATGAAAAGATGCTCAACATCACTCATTATCAGAGACATGCAATCAAAACCACAGTGAGATACCATCTTGTGCCAGTCAGAATGGCTGCTATCAAAAAGTCTACAAACAATAAATGCTGGAGAGGGTGCGGAGAAAACAGAACCCTCTTACACTGTTGATGGGAATGCAAACTAGTACAGTCACTGCGGAGAACAGTGTGGAGATTCCTTACAAAACTGGAAATAGAACTGCCATACAATAGAACAGCAACCCCATGCTGGGCATACACACTGAAAACCAGAATTGAAAGAGACACCTGTACCCCAGTGTTCATCACAGCACCGTTTACAATAGCCAGGACATGGAAGCAACCTAGATGTTCATTGGCAGACAAAATGGATAAGAAAGCTGTGGTACATATACACAATGGAGTATTACTCAGCTACTAAAAACAATGCATTTGAATCAGTTCTAATGAGGTGTATGAAACTGGAGCCTATTGTACAGAGTGAAGTAAGTTAGAAAGAAAAACACCAATGCAGTATATTAACACATATATATGGAATTTAGAAAGATAGTATTGATGACCCTATATGAGAGACAGCAAAAGAGACACAGAGATAAAGAACAGACTTTTGGACTCTGTGGGAGAAGGCGAGGGTAGGATGATTTGAGAATAGCATTGAAACATATATATTACCATATGTGAAATAGATCACCAGTCCAGGTTCAATGCATGAAACAGGGCACTCAGGGCTGGTGCACTGGGATGACCCTGAGGGATGGGATGGGGAGGGAGGTGGGAGGGGGCTTCAGGGTGGGTCTCCTGGCTGATTCATGTCAATGTATGGCAAAAACCACTACAATACTGTAAAGTAATTAGCCTCCAATTAAAATAAATACATTAATTTTAAAAATCCCAGCTGCTGAAAGATAACCTCAAAGACTGCAAAGGCTGCATAGAAAATCATAGAAATAGGATTTATCCCTTAATTTCCTGGGCATACCAGTTGGAATGGAACTCACCCTGAGTTTGGGGATAATGACTTTAAGCCAATGGAGATTTTATTTTTTTTCCAGTAAAGATTGTTATGGAATCATTCACTTGTTTTTCTGACCAACTCTATCACCCTTCTGCAATAGAATTAAATGGAAAAGATTTTGTCAAATAAAAGTTTTGTAATACTAATGGCTCTTTGACAATCCATAAAGTATGACTAAGCTATTTAAAGGAGAAGAGCATAGCAATGCACTCCAATATTCTTGCCTAGAGAATCCCGTGGACAGAGGAGCCTGGGGGCTGCTGTCCATGGGGTTGCACAGAGTTGGACACGACTGCAGCAACTTAGCATGCATGCATGCTCTGGAGAAGGAAATGGCGACCCACTCCAGTATTCTTGCCGGGAGAATCCCAGGGACAGAGGAGCCTGGTGGGCTGCTGTCTATGGAGTCTCACAGAGTCGGACACGACTGAAGTGACTTAGCAGCAGCAGCAGCAAGGTCCTTAAAAACATTACTATAACAAAGAAGCATTATGAAGCAGGAATTAAACATATGAGCAATGTTGGAAAAAGCATTAGCAGTGATGACTGAGTCACTGACATCACATGGTTGTGAGCAGTGTGGACATTGGTGGCGCTCTGAGTAGTATGTGTCTATCCTTACCCTTGAGAAAAGTTGTAAAATTTGAGAGGGCAAATTCAGGCTAAGGACCTAAAGCTTTAATATATAGTGAAAGCTATATGTATGTATGTATACACACACACACACACACACACACACACACACACGTGTACTTTTAAATCATTGGATTACTTATTTATTAACTTTTTTTTTTTTTTTTTTTTTTTTACTGAATCCAGGTGACTAGTTGAAGTAGGTAATGTGGTTTATGCAAAAACCAGGAAACATATTGAATCTATAAAAGAGTAAATGCTAGAAATGGTAGTGAAAATAGAATGATCCTCTCTCCTTGAGAAAGTTATCGTGTTGGATTTAAATTGAACCACGGAAGATGGGATAATTTTACATTAAATTTGATTAACGCTGACCATGGTATATGCTTGCAATGATAGGTAGAGGTACAGTTATGGAGTAATTATTTGATGTTATTGGTAAAATAGCTTTACCAGTGTATCTGAAATTCTCGAATCTTCTCTAAATAAGTTTCCCAAAAATTTTGTTAGGGATTAATGCATAATAATTCAAACCAAGGCAAAACGATGCTTTATGAAGATAGGTTTCGTTCTGTTGAAAACTCTATAATCTTATTTATGGTCTCAATACTCTGTACTCAGAGTACAATGATAGGTCTGCAGTGTGTATTTTAAGCTCTAAGTATAAACCTAAGTCTCAAATCATACTTCTCTATTGCTTGAAAAGGCCACATCCTTTAGGGCTAGAAGTTAAGAAGCAGAAAGTGGAGAGTGCTTAGTCTTTGCTGATTATTTGTATGCCTTCCTCTGAGCCATCAGTTATTAAATATATGTGGCCCAATTATGATGATAGAACTCAACTCATTAATTTTTCTCCTGTGGGGTGGTGTGCAAGGAAGCATGGATATAAAGTGATGAGGACACTCTTCTCTTTGAAGCAAACTGATGGGTAGATTTTGGATAGCTGTGAAGTTTTAGAAAGATCTTTGCAAGGTAGATTGTGTGAGGAAATGTATATGAATTTGAAAAGTCCAGGACAATTTCTGGGAGAGAGTGAACATCACAGAGAACTCTTTTTTGATCATTTTACATATCTGTTAATACGATAAAATACTGTAGCAGTGAAATGATGCACGTCTTTTTTCCTGCTCTTATATGCCTTAGGAATTTAGTTAGACATGTTAGGTAGTAAAAGACAGAAGCGATATTTTAAAGCATGTTGATAGGATCTCAGAATGCATGATGTTTTTGACAAAGAAAAGTCTAGAGGTAAATAAACTTGTCAGAAGACAATGGAATTAGTTCCATTATGAGAAGCATGATATCTGTAGAGAGAAAATTAAACAAAAAAGATCAACAGTATATCAAAATATGCTCATTGAAATAGAGCCACACATGAGAGTTTAATCTTTCTTGATTTAGAGGAAGTATACTATTGATAGCAAAATAGCTGGCATTATTTAAGGCTTCTATGGAAAGTTCTATGGAGCATGAGCATTATTTTCTCTAGCTATAGGTTGGTGCTTCACTTCCCTATTTTTTAGATATATAAAAAAATTAAGTCACACAGAAGTTAAATTTGCACAGATCATACAATTAGTGGAGGTGGCATTCTCAAGGAGTAATCTATCATTTAAGAAAAGATGAAAAGGAAAAAAGATATAAAAATGTGGCAAGCTATCACAAGAGCAGGAGAGAAGATATATTTAACCACAATTGTTCTTCATATCATAATTTATACTTAGACTTTCCACACTTGATTACATGGATTGCCAATGTGCCGTGGTGGCTCAGATGGTAAAGAATCTGCCTGCAATGCAGGAGACTTGGGTCAGGAAGGTCCCCTGAAGAAGGGAATGAGAAAGCACTCCAGTATTCTTGCCGGGAGAATCCTACGGACAGAAGAGCTAGGTGGGCTACAGTCCATGGGGTCACACAGAGTCGGACATGACTGAGTGACTAACATTCTCTCTCTCTCCAGTGTTAGAATCTTAAATCTCTGTGTTATATGGCATACTCAGAATAAATAAATGAGTAACTAATAAGCAGTTTCTTATAATAAAATCTTTCCACATTTAATGTAGAAATGAAAATGAGTCACTGGAGGATGATCAATTTTAGGGATCTTTGTTACAGGGGAATTAGGTTCAATTAATCATATTTTAAAAATATGTTTCAGAGTCTAGTGTGATATTCATTACATAGAGTGGTGCTCTGTTACTTTGGAAAGTAAAACAATAGAATGGACTTGAGAATATGGAATGAAAAATATCCCAGAGCTGTGCTAAAAAGCAGTTTAAATGAATAATATGATGTGTACTTTTCTAGCCATACAGCTTACAAAGCAGAACTTAGAGCTTGCTTCTGAAACTTTGAGGTGGTTCAGACTAACATTTTAGAAAATTGGTATACAAATGGCAATAGCTATTGTCTCAACATTTGATGAACAGACAGAAACACAAAATTGACTAGTAGCCTAAAGCTTAAATAATTTTTAGGAAGGGGAAAACTACCTGAAACTAACCGAAACTAGCTAATTGCCTTCCATTTGAGATGGGTGCCCTGGGTTCTAATTAAATTCCTTTGTGGTAACTTTGAGACATATGTTCAACTGACCTTTAGGAAATGGAGAAAAGAGAGGCAGGACAGGCTTATATAAAGCCACACTCAGAGTTTTACCCAGCAAAACTTTCTCCAGGATAGTCAACCAGAACAAATCATCACATACATTTCATAGACACTGAAACCTAACTCGGAGGGCAGAAGCATTCTTCCATAATGTTGGGAATAGTGTGCAACTCATTCCAATAAGCCATCAGCTGGGTGTGGATTGTGGTGGGACAAAGACTGTGAGAAGGAGCTGATTCCTGGCTGAATGGAAAGGCTGGGAGTGGAGAGGACTGAGGGTGAGCCTGAATAGGTTAGTAGAGAGAGACCAAGAGTACAGAGGATCAATCTAAATCAGATAGGTTATGAGACCTGAGACCCACTGGAGCATGTGGGCAAGATTCAGAAGACAAAGGGTGAACTTTGTTCCAAGGTCCAAGTCAGGGAGGAATCTATGGGCAGGGGAGTGTAAAGCAGAGGTCCCCAACCTCAAGGATCTAATGCTTGATGATCTGAGGTGCAACTGTGATAATAGTAATAGAAATAAAGGGCACAATAAATTTAATGTGCTCAAATCATCCCAAAACCATCTCCCATCCCCTAGTTCATGGAAAAATTGTCTTCCCCAAAACCCATCCTTGGTGCCAAAAAGGTTGGGGACCTCTGGTGTAAAGAGCATTTCTCCCTCAGAGACTGCTCTTCACTCTTCAACGAATAAGCTATGATTAAAGAACTGTTGGGTTAAGCTATAAGAAAAGAATGGATCTGGTATAGTTCATGCCATTGAAGACAGTGGTGAATATAGATCTATAAGCACAGAATTACCATATAATGCATTAAACAGAGACATTATCATATAGTGGTCAAGGAAATAGTTTTGACCTTTCGTTTGATTCTTATTTCTGCCACTCCTGGCCAAGTTAACCTTGAGGGGTTATTTATTTTTTAAACTTCTATTTCTATGTCTTTAAAAGGGGTTAATAGCATTACTGATGTTGTTGGGATGTTGTGGATCAGTGTGTTGAAGATTATCAAACTTTTCTAATTTACTAGGTAAAAGATTAGACTTAATGCTAAAGATAAAAGTAAATATTGTGGAAGACTGATGGCATCAATAACGTTTGAAGCAATGTGAGAGTGAAATTACACTATTGAAAAACATTAATTTGATAATTGTTACTCTCCTTTGGAAAACTAAACCTTTTAGAGAAATGATAGTGTCTGATTATTTTTTCCTGAAATTTGATGAATGAATTAATTATCATTGCTAAATTTGTATGCTGTGCTTTCAATCCATGAGTTCTTCTAAATGGTGACAGGAAGTATCAACCCTTTTGTTTATTTAAATATTTGAGTATCATGAGGTAAAAGAACTCAAAAAATGAAGTGGTAATTAATAGTTCAGTGTATTTTAATATCTAATATTTATGTGTGCATTTAGTGTGCTAAGATAACATATACTTGTTCATTTGACTGATTTCTAAAGGAAAAGTTCCAGCACAAACCATGCTTTGATGAAAATAAAATAACAGTGAATGTCAGTAGTATTTAAAGCTATTCAGAATGCATATTACATCCTACCTCAGTCTGTAAAAACATAAATGGAATTAAAGTAGAGTAGGACCTAGTAATTTAATACTAAATTATTCATTTTATATATAATTCATTGAAAAATACATGCATGGGCAAAGTTAGATTCAACCTGAACACGGAATGACTTGACTGTACAACTTGATTTGGGGTTCTGAGGGTCACAGGACAGGTTTCCTAGTAATAAAGGTGATTCTGGAATAAGTGTATCTGTTTCTCGTAACTCTCCCAAAAATCAAAATGCGTTTGTAATATGGTGTCCTGGATTATCATTTGAGTTTGGGAAAACATAATAGTACTTACAATTGCTTTCTAAACACTTTAGAAAATAAAGATGGAACACAAACACAGAAAACTCCTGGCAGCACTAAGAAAAACCAATGTGCTGTAACTGCTGCTTCATCACTCATCCCTATTAGGCAAGTTAATTTTTCTCCTCTTGGCCCATAGAAGTAAACTAATTTTCATGATTGTGTTTCTTGCACATTTTGTATCTTTTCCTAATTCTCAGTTTTCTCATTTCATTAAAACTTAAAAGCCTTACAAATTTCCACTTTATAAAAAAATATACTGTGAAATCAGAAATGATATATAGTCTGGGCAAGTATTTCCTTGGTTAGGAAATGTCAGTCTAAGCTCCTCTTTACAGAGTAATTTTGAGAAAACCAAAAGTTGCTATCTTAGGACTAATATATTCTATCGTCTTACTAAGGGCAAGAAGTCAAGTTTAGACACTCAGAAAGCATCACTACGAACAAAGCTAGTGTAGGTGATGGAATTCCAGTTGAGCTATTTCAAATCCTGACAGATGATGCTGTGAAAGTGCTACACTCAATATGCCAGCAAATTTGGAAAACTCAGCAGTGGCCACAGGACTGGAAAAGGTCAGTCTTCATTCCAATCAGAAAGAAAGACAATGTCAAAGCATGCTCAAACTACCGCACAATTGCACTCATCTCACACGCTAGTAAAGCAATGCTCAAAATTCTCCAAGCCAGGGTTCAGCAATACATGAACCGTGAACTTCCAGATTTTCAAGTTGGTTTTGGAAAAGGGAGAGGAACCAGAGATCAAATTGCCAACATCCGCTGGATCATGGAAAAAGCAAGAGAGTTCCAGAAAAAACATCTATCTCTGCTTTTTTGACTATGCCAAAGCCTTTGACTGTGTGGATCACAACAAACTGTGGAAAATTCTGAAAGAGATGGGAATATCAGACCACCTGACCTGCCTTTTGAGAAACCTATATTCAGGTCAGGAAGCAACAGTTAGAAGTGGACATGGAACAACAGACTGGTTCCAAATAGGAAAAGGAGTACGTCAAGGCTGTATATTGTCACCCTGGTTATGTAACTTATATGCACAGTACATCATGAGAAACGCTGGACTGGAAGGAGCACAAGCTGGAATCAAGATTACTGGGAGAAATATCAATAACCTCAGATATGCAGATGACACCACCTTTATGGCAGAAAGTGAAGAGGAACTAAAAAGCCTCTTGAAGAAAGTGAAAGAGGAGAATGAACAAGTTGGCTTAAAGCTCAACATTCAGACAATGAAGATCATGGCATCTGGTCCCATCACTTCATGGAAAATAGATGGGGAAACAGTGGAAACAGTGTCAGACTTTATTTTTGGAGCTCCAAAATCATTGCAGATGGTGACTGCAGCCATGAAATTAAAAGATGCTTACTCCTTGGAAGAAAAGTTATTGCTAACCTAGATAGCATATTGAAAAGCAGAAACATTACTTTGCCAACAAAGGTCTATCTAGTCAAGGCTATGGTTTTTCCAGTGGTCATGTATGGATGTGAGAGTTGGACTGTGAAGAAAGCTGGGCACTGAAGAATTGATGATTTTGAACTGTGGTGTTGGAGAAGACTCTTGAGAGTCCCTTGGACTGCAAGGAGATCTAACCAGTCCATTCTAAAGGAGATCAGTCCTGGATTTCTTTGGAAGGAATGATGCTAAAGCTGAAACCCCAATACTTTGGCCACCTCATGTGAAGAGTTGACTCATTGGAAAAGACTCTGATGCTGGGAGGGATTGGGGGCAGGAGGAGAAGGAAACGACAGAGGATGTGATGGCTGGGTGGCATCACCAACACGATGGATGTGAGTCTCAGTGAACTCTGGGACTTGGAGATGGACAGAGAGGCCTGGCATGCTGCAATTAATGAAATCGCAAAGAGTCAGACACAGCTGAGCAACTGAACTGAAGTGAACTGAAGAAGTAAGAAAATTTACACACCAGAGTGTTGAAACAATTAAATATTTTAATTTGCTAGTGTTCTTGCCTGGAGAATCCCAGAGACAGAGGAGCCTGGTGGGCTGCTATCTATGGGGTCGCACAGAGTCGGACATGATTGAAGTGACTTAGCAGCAGCAGCATCTATAGATATTTGCAATAAATTAAATAGATTTATTCTAAATAGATGGATAAAATTTTCAAATGGCTATAAATTCACTAAATAGAACAGATTAAAATATTGATATATTTAATAAACTGAATTTGATAATAGCTATATTAGAAAAAAGAGTTAATTCCAACTATCACAGTAGAACCAATATAATTAATATGGTTATATTTTATTAGCATTTTAGAAGAAATGCTGCAAAAATGGAAGCATTTTGTGATATTGTTTTTTGTGGTCTTGACTTTCAAAAAATGTGTGTAAGCCCATTGTGCATCCATTACCATATTTTAATTACTTAGAATAAAAGAATATAATTTCTTATTATTTAATGCATATATTAAAAAAATTTACCAATATTATAAAATATCAAATCATTTAAAAATGTTGAGGTCTTGTGGAATGAACCCATATATATCTAATTAAGATAAAGAGTATTGTCAAGTATACCTCTTAGGTTAGGATGATGCTTTTGAATTATTGTGCATACAAAAATTATATATCAACTTTTAAATAGATTAGTTATAAACACTTGCTTATCTATTTTAATCTTTTCATTTTTTAAGTTCATTTGTATATTTTACAATTTTAAGACACACACATTGATAACTTATGTAAAAAATGTAAATCAACTCATGAATTGCTTATATAGTTAAAAAAAATTTTAAAGAACTTTCAACTCATTTTGACTAAAACACATTTCATTTTACTTTACTCTTCCAAACTTACTTCTGTGTCAGCTATGTAACTAGACAACTGCATACTAATGTTGGAATCAATAAGGGTTTTTCAATAAATTAATAAGACATTCAGTTCAGTTCAGTTCAGTTCAGTCGCTCAGTCATGTCTGACTCTTTGTGACCCCAGGAATCGTAGCACGCCAGGCCTCCCAGCACGCCAGGCCTCCCTGTCCATCACCATCTCCTGGAGTTCACTCAGACTCACATACATCGAGTTGGTGATGCCACTCAGCCATCTCATCCTCTGTCGTCCCCTTCTCCTCCTGCCCCCAACCCCTCCCAGAATCAGAGTCTTTCCAATGAGTCAACTCTTCTCATGAGGTGGCCAAAGTACTGGAGTTTCAGCTTTAGCATCATTCCTTCCAAAGAAATCCCAGGGCTGATCTGTAGAATGGACTGGTTGGATCTCCTTGCAGTCCAAGGGACTCTCAAGAGTCTTCTCCAACACCACAGTTTAAAAGCATCAATTCTTCAGTGCTCAGCTTTCTTCACAGTCCAACTCTCACATCCATACACGGCTACTGGAAAAACCATAGCCTTGACTAGATGGCCCTTTGTTGACAAAGTAATGTCTCTGCTTTTTAATATGCTGTCTAGGTTGGCCATAACTTTCCTTCCAAGGAGTAAGTGTCTTTTAATTTCATGGCTGCAGTCACCATCTGCAATGATTTTGGAGCCAAAAAAATAAAGTCTGACACTGTTTCCACTGTTTCCCCATCTAGTTCCATGAAGTAATGGGACCAGATGCCATGATCTTCGTTTTCTGAATGTTGAGCGTTAGGTCAACTTTTTCACTCTCCTCTTTCACTTTCATCAAGAGGCTTATTAGCTCCTCTTTGCTTTCTGCCATAAGGGTGGTGTCATATGCATATCTGAGGTTATTGACATTTCTTCCGGCAATCTCGTTTCTAGCTTGTGATTCTTCCAGTCCAGGGTTTCTCATGATGTACTCTGCACATTAGTTAAATAAGCAGGGTGACAATACACAGGCTTGATGTACTCCTTTTCCTATTTGGAACCAGTCTGTTGTTCCATGTCCACTTCTAACTGTTGCTTCCTGACCTGCATACAGGTTTCTCAAGAGGCAGGTCCGATGGTCTGATATTCCCATCTCTTTCAGAATTTTCCACAGTTTATTGTGATTCACACAGTCAAAGGCTTGGCATACTTAATAAAGACATTACTGTTGCTTTAAACTAACTTACAGTCAACTTAGACATGTTTTCAGTCATTTCATAACTAACATTTTAATTTTATTTTAATCATGTTGAACACAAAGTCTTGTTATCTACCCTTGATTTGTTTTTCCACAGGAAAATTATTATTCCTAATTGTTGCTAGTTTTATTCATAATTGTTACTAGTTTACTGTAGAGTCTCCAGATACTTTATTTGATTTCCCTGAAATTCTAGACAATTCATAATGAACATAACTTGATATAATGGAATTTAATATAGTACATTGAAAATGAGATTAGTTCCTGACAGAACATGGCCCTTAAATACGGGTCAGCTTTTTTTTATTATTATTATTATTTTACTTTGCAATATTGTATGAGTTTTGAGGTCAACTTTTCTTATGATATAGTATAAATTGATCTTTCCAAAGTGTTTTATTTGCTGCTCCTGTCTCAGTTGGTCTGTAGATTAGTAGCTACCTTTAATGGTACCCATGCAGCAAAAATTGATCTGCTTTTGCTCAGTTAGCTCCTAGATGGCATGAGGTGAGCAGGTATTTACAACTGTTTCATTGATGTGGAGAATACTTTTTGCATAATAATCTTTCAAATGTATATCCTTGATTGTGAAGATAGTAAATCTTTACAAATGCTAATTAGCAAATAAATATACCAGGTGGTTAGTGGCTCTGGGTTTTCTGCATTATTTCATTGCTTGTAGTTTCAGGAAAACATTTAATCACTGAAGAGTTATATTTCGGGTTAGAGGAGAATGGAATGGCAAATTTAGTAATTTTAAATGCAGGAGTAAAGAATTACATTTCAAATTAGAAAAAAATGGAATGGCAAATTTAGTAATTTTAAATACAGAATTTACATAATATGTAGCTTTAGAATTTAGTCACAGTGAGGGAAGATGATCATAATCTATGCGTATTTCATTTTTGAACTTTACTGTTTTAATTTTATGAATACTATGTGTTTTTGAATTTTGTCATTTTAAGTCATTAAAAATAATTAAACCTTAAATTTATATCATGGTTTTAGAGAAAATGATTTAAATTGTTGTTTGATGAAATGGGTAATTCATGTTGATATTGATATACAAGCAGTAATTTTCTTACCTTTTAGAGGAATTCTAAGAAAGATACTACTATATTATAGTTTGGAATCTTGATTACTTTTTTCTTTTATTGGTTGCAAATTTTATGTTCAGTGTTATGCTTTCATTTTCTGAGATTTTTGGTGTGTTAGAACTGGTGCCCACTGTTATATATTTTTTTAAAATCTACTTTAAACTCCTCACTACATACAGCACTTCCAGGGCTGAAGTGCTAGTATCTCTGAATTATTGTTCACTTGTTTGCACTATGACAGAATTTACAGCCCCAAACCATCATGTGAAAGTGAGAAATAACATTTGAATCTACATTCAGTCTGGGGGCCTTTGCCCTGTGTACCAAAAGGTTTATCCAAGCATGAGGTGGATTTATTATCCTCTTCCTTCTTGATGGGACAGCTTATGGACTAATACAAAGACGGGCACAAACCTAAGGGGGAAATTCCATGCACGTGCTTTTCTCTTTGTTTTGTGGTTGTTAAAATAAAAATTCCCATGTCTATCAAGATGAGCTAGATATATGCCTGTCAGACTTTAGTGTGCCTCAGAATCACATGGAGAGACTGGTAAGACACAGATAATTTAGCTCTAACCCCCAGAGATTCTAATTCAATAGGTGTAGGGTTAAGTTTCTTAATCTCAAAGGCATTGCTGATGCTGTCTGTTTATAGACCACTTTGAGTAGCATTGATGTGGATAATGTTAACCAAGCAGAGATATCAACCGAATGTATAAAACTTTGAGGAAAATGAGTACATTTATTAATTAGGTACACAGAAGCATCTTCCACATGTTTGAATCTTAATAATTAGCAAAACTTTAAGGGTCCAAATTTGGTGGTAATTATGCTGAACAGTGTCTATTTTGTTTCAAAAAAATTTAATGTTAGAATAATCCTGTGAGAGTCTTAATTCCCAAAGCTCACTGGATTAATTTAAGCATCAAATGAAAGCTGCTTCTTTGATCAGTTATCAAAGAAAAATAATAACCTGCAAGTTATTGATTATTTTAAAAATATTTTTAAAAATTATTTTTGATGCATACATTGAAATTTTTGGTTAATGTCCTTGGTGGTATGAAGTATTATCAATAAAATTTACATTTAAGTAAATGTTTAACATTAAGAGATGATTTTTAAAGTTATTTTCTAATTAATTTATCACAGATGTTACGGATAAAAAGGAGGTTAGCTTTATCAAACTTTACCACTTGCTAGCTTATTATTGGTGTACTTCATCTTGTAAATTCACCATTTGCAAATAAAATCTTATAAGATACTCGAATAAACAGTTTTGGGTTCCAGTGATGGTGAGCCATCGTGTTGCAGGTTATTAGCATTAACAAGAAGGAGAAAACATGGATGCTATTTTAATAAATAAATAAATTTAGTTAACATGTGTTTGAAAATCAAGCCAAAACAGGGAGCATTCAAGGGGCCCAGAATCCTGCAAAGAAGGGAAGCTGAGATGGGAGTCTAGCATTTAGAGTTATTTTCCAGGTAATTGCTAATTTGTAAGTGATAGTTACTAGACTAGAAAACAAAAGCAGAGCTTCTGGTAATCTTCCAGGGCTATGGTATGTACCAAGTATCTCAAGGAGGAACTGTGATAAATACCCAAACTTTCCACTTGAAGCACTGAAGGGCCCACATTGGATATAGGGGGTGTGCTAGGCAGAGTTTTAAGAAGGCTTCATGACTCAGCAAAATTCTAAGGTAGCCTGAATGGTGCACATCCTTGGATCAACCCCCTTGTCTTGAGGGTTAGAGGAGCTCCAAATATGAGCTGTCATCCTGTGTTTAGATTTACCTGTGATTAATTAGAAAAAGGTGAAGAGAATTTGCGGCTGAGTTTGAGTTAATCAGGTGGAAACTTTAGGCCCTTCCTAGTCAGAGACATTCTTCTACAGGCCTTGAAGTTCAAAGCAGCCAAGTTTTGAGGGCTCCTTGGCCTCTAGAAGTTAAGAACCACAGCCAAGAAAGCTGAGACTTTATTCTTATAACTGCAAAAACTCAGTTTTGTCTACCATCATGTGAGCTTAGAGAAGGATGTTAAATTCCAGAAAGGAACATGGCCTAACAAACTTAATTTCAGCCTTATGAGGCCCTGAGCAGCTGGCATAGTTCTACTTTTCCGTGGCCGACTGAGCCACGGGAAACTGTGAGAATCTTCAAAGGTAAGATGAAAGGTTTTGTTTAAGTAATTTATATCAGAGCTTTCCATTTCTAAACGTTGCATTCCCCAATTGTGTCAATGTTACATCCTGAACTGAGGTGTTTAGAATGGACTCTGTGTGAAGAGATTTGTCCTTTGTTTCTTTGAAAAGGATTTTCTTTACCTAGGAAAAGCTTTATGAAAAAAATTTGCGAAAGTCTTAACATTTGATGTTATAGTGCCTATAGTAGGTGTAGGATTAGAAAGTGCTGGATGGATGGGAGAAAGCAAAGAAAACCCTAGCATTTTCTTTATTCTCTTTTATACTTTTTTTTTTTTCAGGCTTGTTTAGTCTTCAGTTTCTTGCACCCTGATGTCTGATATTCACATTAGAGCCCACAGTTACTTCCACATGCAGTGCTGAGGAAGTCCAGTACTAACTATATCCTCAGCTAGACTTAATGATGGTGGGGAATTCTTTCTGTGTTCAGTGAAAAGAAAGAACCTCCATGTTGCCTCTTCTGCCATATGCACTTCTTCAGTGCTTCCAGATTCAAATCAGTTTCATCAAATTTTGGTCTCCGGATGTCCAACCTCAGCTTATAATTTACTTCATTATTCTTTATTAGAATTTTATATTTGGTAGAGTAATCCAGAATCTTTCTCTCAAGAGAGAATGAAGTCTACTCAGTTTATCCCCCTTTAGAGATACTAGGTTTACTCATTATCTTGCAACAGAAATGCCATGTTATTTTTCTATCTGACCTTAGTATATTATTACTTGTACTGAAAATTTATCCCTATTTGGGGTCAATTTTCTAGTTGTTTTTTTCTGAAACTTTTCTTCCAACTGTTACCTGTATCTACCTGACTAAACATACCTATTAAAAAAATATGTAATTTCCTTCTATTGGTACATGTATGAAATAAAAAAAATATGCACATATTATGTACAGAAAAATATTTATCCAGTCTTTATACCAGGAAACAAGTGTTCATGTATGTCAGCACAGAAATTTTAAAAAGGAAGATAATAGGTACTGCTTTTCTAACAGCAGGGTTTGAGTGCCTCAAATTTTATAGTGCTTTAAGATCTGCCATAGGAACTTAAAATATAAATTATGCCATCAAAAGAAATCTAACTTAATAGATTTAAGCATTTTATTTTCAAGTTATGAGTGGAGAATATGAGGGAAAAAATAATAAGATTACTTACTTCCTGATACTAGATAAGACCCAAGGCATGGCATCACTGATTAATTTTTTAAGAAATTCCTTTGCTGAAGTAGGGGTTTGCAGTTAATAAATGGGATTCTGCTATTTATAAAAGTATGAGGTATCTGTAAACTGTGGCTGTTAACATTACTATCTCCCCTTTTAACAATATCTCAGTGGTTTCTCAATATTCCTCTAAAAGGAAGCACAACTGTTAGTGAAGAGTTTTCCTTATTCTGGATTTTAAAAAATAACTTTTTAAACATTTCTACTTGGAAACATGTTGCTCACTACACTAGTCACTCTGAGGCTTAGAGGGAATTAACAAAAGCTTAAATTTTAAAAAGATAATGTCTACAGGGAGGATTTTACTCAGATATTTTGAATTTTCCTCATTACAATCAGGCTCTTTTCCTCCAGGTTTAGCTAGTTAGTGCCATGCTTTTCTACTCTACTCCCTGAGAAATAAATCCAATGTTGTGTATTTAAATTTTTAGATTTTTGTGGTCTCTCCAACAACTCACATAACAAAAAGCAAGTACCTGTTACTATGTAAATTCTGATGTGAAAAAATGTGAAAGTTTTAGGTACAGCCAGAAATGCCAACCAAAATGAAGCTAATCGGTATCTATTTGTTTTAGGCAGTTACCATTGGCAGATGCAAATTAGATTATTCTTTGGCTTAATACACATTGTTGGCCTAAAGTAAATAGAAAATTTACTGTCAGGTATTTCTCCAGCATAGATGAGTTTATTTGGGATAAGCAGAGGATTGTAGTTCAGAGTCTGCAAGTCATGAACAAGTCCCCTCATTATAAGGGAGGGAGAATCCTTTTATGGAGAAAAGAGAAAGGAAATTGGGAGGGCTGTAGCAAACAGAGTTCAAAATTATATGGTCCCAGTCTGGAGAAATACCTGACAGGCAGACATGAATCCCTTGAGAAACATGTGTCTTTAAAGTGGAAATTTGAATATTATAACTATAAATTAGCTTATGACATTCTAAATAATTTTAGATGGCTCTCTCTCAATTTTCCATGAATAATTGTTCTTAGTTGCCAAGATTGGAAGCTGGGACAAGGTGAATGAAACAGAAACTCAGTTGTATGTAGGATTAGGATTATACTATTGGGTATATAATAACATAATATTGGGTTGTTCATTCATAAACACGGAGACAATATTTACAGATTTAGTTTTTGAAATTTAAGCTTTTAGTGTTAGCCTCCTCAGAAGAGATTGGGCAGATTATCATTCTGCCCGATCCTTAAATCAACAATCAAGAAAACCAGATAATTTGAATGACTTATATGAGACAACGAGAAAATTGAATAACAGTAATAATTTCTACTTTTAAATGAGATGATAAATCAATAACTGAATGCTAAAGAAAGGAAGTGAAAGTGAAGCTGCTCAGTCGTGTCCGACTCTTGGTGACCCCATGGACTGTAGCCTACCAGGCTCCTCCATCCATGGGATTTTCCAGGCAAGAATGCTGGAGTGTGTTGCCATTTCCTTCTCCAGGACATCTGCCTGACCCAGGGATTGAACCTGGGTCTCCCATGTTGTAGGCAGATGCTTTATTGTCTGAGCCACCAGGGAAGTCATGAATGCTAAAGGGTGTGATGTAAATGATCATTATTGAAAGGAAAAAGTCGCAAGTGAAGGGGAGGTTTATCTTAAGGTGCTAGAGTTTAAAGGATGAAGAAAATGTAGTTGATAATAATTTTCTGAGAGTGTAGGAAAGTACAGAGACTTGGAGGAATTATATAATGTACTCATATCTGGCAGGATTATGACACACATAATAGAAGACCAATGAGGAACCCATGGTTTTGGGAAGAACAAAGAACAGTGTATACATAGGCAGCATGGTATCCCATAAAAAGCACTACTAGAGATTCAGAGACCTCCTTTTTTATTCATAAGTGGGAATTGTTGATTCTGTTTAATAAAATTTTGTGAATGCACTTTGTAAGTTATATGAATGCTATAATTGTTATTGTGACTTTCCTGGTGGCTCAAATGGTAAAGAATCCACCTGCAATGTGGGAGACCTGGGTTTGATCCCTGGGTGGGGAAGATCCACCGGAGGGGAGGGCATGGCAACCCCCTCCAGTATTCTTGCCGGAAGAATCCCATGGAAAGAGGAGCCTGGTAGGCTACAGACCATGGTGTTGCAGAGAGTCGGACACGGTTAAGCACAGCACATAATAGTTATTAAATGTGTATTGACTGTAAGCTGAAATTATATCCACGTGTACTTTTAACTTACCTTCATAAGTAGAAGTGAGAAATGTGGAAGTATTAGGTTTGGAATCTTACTATGTTTACCTGTTTAAAAAACCATCAAAAGCTATTCTCTTCTTAAATAAATCATTGATTGCTATGATAATAGTGTGTAAACTGAAGAACACTATCTTAGGAAATAACAAACATACTACTCTAATTCTTATTCAAAGCTTTGATATTTATAAATACTAAGGTGTTATTTGTGATAGTAGCATTCAGAAATCTACATAGTTTAAAAGTAATTTGGTAAGGATATAACGAATAGCATTTTACTACCCAGATGCACAAAGCTTAACATGATATATATGACAAAAGTTTTTAGAATTTCCTGCCAAGCATGAGCAAAACCAGCACTTTTCTGAAATAATAGGATTAGCTTTTTTTTTCTAAATAACCATTTTTAATATTTTTGAATCTTACTCTGTTTGTATCTTGCCACTGTACGATGTAGACTTTGATTCTTCATTAGAGGATTATAACTGCCTTCTGAAGTGCCAAAATGAGCTTTATTTATGTTACATACTGTCTTCAAATGCTAACCTGTATTTTTAGTACCTACAGGTGAAAACGAGGCTGTTTGTTGACACTTGTCATTGTGTATTGCTCACATTTATGGCCCTGAAATTTTTTTTTTAATCAGTGTGCCTTTATTCCACTTTAGTTTTAATAGCAATGCGAAGATATAATCTTGCCATATTTCATTCTTTCCCTCTTGCAATTGAGGAAACTGCTGGTTAGAGAAATTATTAGGTTTTATAATTGCCGCATGTATTTCAAATGGGAAACTGAAATTAGACTCAGGTTCTGATGTCATGCCTGGTGGTTTTTACTATGTATCTCTCTAATTTGTTATTAATATAATGAAATTGGAATGATTTTAGAGAATTAGATAACTGTGTAGTCAAGTGGAAGACCAAATAATGTATACTGACATACCACTTTATGTTTGCAATATTTGTTCTATTGTTTCTGTAGTTTTTAAATCGAAGTATAATTGATTTACATTGTTAGTTTCTAGTGTACAGCAAAGTGATTATATATATATACACATATACATACACACATATATGCTTTCCCACTGAGGGTTATTATGAGAGATTAAATGTGGTTCCCTGTGCTACATAGTAGGAACTTGTTGATTATCTATATTATATAGTGATGTGTGCCTGTAAGTCCCATTTCCTAACATATTATTCCCCCATCCTTTCCCTCTGGTAACATTAGTTTGTTTTCTGTCTAAGGGGTCCATTGTGAATAGATTCATTTGTAACATTCTTTTTAGTTTCCATACATAAGTGATATGACATTTTTCCTTTTCTGACTTAATTCACTTAGTGTGAGAATCTCTAAGTCTATCTATATGCTGCAAATGTCATTATTTTGTTTTCCTTTAGGGTCAAGTAATAATTTGTTGTGTGTATGTGTCTGTGTAGTTGGTGTGTTTGTGTATACTTGTATATACATATCGGGCAGATTCTCATTGTGCCAGAACCTTTCATATATGTACATGTATTGTTGTTATTCAATGGCCCAGTCATATCCAACTCTTTATAACCCCATGGACTGCAACATGTCAGGCTACTCTGTCCTTCACATCTCCCGAAGTTTGCCCAAGTTCATGTCCATTGCATTGGTGATGCCATCCAGCCATCTCATCCTCTGATGTCCTCTTCTCTTTCTGGCCTCAGTCTTTCCCAGCATCAGGCACTTTTCCAGTGAGTGAACTGTTCAGATCACTTGATGAAAATACTGGAGTTTCAGCTTCAGCATCAGTACTTCCAATGAGTATACAGGGTTGATTTCTCCTAAAATTGACTGCTTTGATCTTCTTGCTGTCCAAGGGGCTCTCGGGAGTCTTCTCCAGCACCACAGTTTATAGACATTTATTCTTCAGTGCTCTGCCATCATTACAGTCCAGCAAACACCGTATGTGACCGGTGGGAAGATCATAGCCTTGACTTCTGTTGGCACCTTTGTTGGCAGAGTAATGTGTCTGCTTTTCAGCACACTGTCAAGGTTTGTCATAGCTTTCCTGCCATAAAGCAGATGTCTTCTGATTTCATGGCTGCAGTCACCGTCCACAGGGATTTTAGAGGCCAAGAAAAGGAAATCTGTCACTACTTCCACCTTTTCCCCCTCTATTTGCCATGAAGTAATGGGGCCGGATGCCATGATCTTAGTTTTTTAATATTTAGTTTCAAGCCAGGTCTTTCATTGTCTTGCTTCAGCCTCATCAAGTGGCTTTTCAGTTCCTCTTTGCTTTCTGTCATTAGAGTAGTAAAATCTGCATATCTGAGGTTGTCAATGTTTCTCCTGGCTATTTTGATTCCAGCTTGTAACTCATCCAGCTCGGCATTTCTCTTAATGTATTCAATGTATAGATTAAACAAACAAGGTGACAGCAGAAAGCCCTGGCATACTCCTTTCTCTATCTTGAACCAATCAATTGTTCCATACCTGGTTCTAACTGTTGCTTCTTGACCTGCATACAGGTTTCTCTGGAGACAGATAGATGGTCTGGTATCCCCAGCTCTTTAAGATCTTTCTACAGTTTATCCACACAGTCAAAGATTTTGGCATACTTGATGAAACAGAAGTAGATGTTTTTCTGAAATTCCCTAGCTTTCTCTATGATCCAGCAAATGCTGACAATTTGATCTCTGGCTTCTCTTCCTTTTCTGAACCTAGCTTGGACATCTGGAAGTTCTTGGTTCACATAATGCTAAAGCCTAACATGCAAGATTTTAAGCATGACTTTACTAGCATGGGAGATGTCGATGTTTTTCTGGAATTCCATAGCTTTCCTATGATCCAGCAAATGTTGGCAATTTGATCTCTGGATCCTCTTCCTTTTCTAAACCCAACTTGGACATCTGGAAGTTCTTGGTTCGCATAATGCTGAAGCCTAGTGTGCAAGATTTTAACATGACCAAACTATCCTGGGAGATATATGCAATTGCCCGATGGTTATCACATTCTTTGGTACTACCCTTTTGGGGAATTGGGATGAGGATTGACCTTTTCCAGTCCTGTGGCCACTGCTGGGTTCCAGATTTTCTGACTTATTGAATGCAACACCTTGATGGCACCATCCTTTAGGGTTTTGAACAGTTTTGCTGAAATTCCATCACATCCGCTGGCTTTATTAACAGCAATGTTTCTTAAGTCCCACTTGACTTTACTCTCCAGAATGTCTGGCTCTGAGAGGTTGACCCCACCATCATAGTAATCTGGTTCATTTGGATCTTTTTGTACAGTTCTTCCTTGTAATCTTTCCATCTTGATCTCTTTGGCATCTACTAGATCTCTGCTGTTTATGTCCTTTATTGTGCCCATCTTTTGGCAAAATGTTCCCTTGATACCTCCAGTTTTCCTGAAGAGATCTCTAGTCTTTCCCTTTCTTTTGTTTCCCCTTAGTTTTATATACTGTTTATTGAAGAAGGCCTTCTTGTCTTTCTGTGCTTTTCTTTGGAAATCTGTGTTTAGTTGGACATACCTTTTGCTTTCTCACTTGCTTTTCACTTTTTTCTTTAGCTATTTGTAAGGCCTCATCAGATAACCAGTTTGTCTTCTTGCTTTTCCTTTTCTTTGGGTTGGTTTTATTCACTGCCTTCCACACAATATTATGGACCTCTATCCATAGTTCTTTAGGTGCACTGTTTATAAGTTCTAGTCCTTTGAATCTATTTGTTACCTCCACTGCATATTCATAGGGGCTTTAAGTTGTGCCTGGCTTTCCTAGTGATTTTCTGCACTTTCTTTAGTTTAAGCCTGAATTTTGCTATGAGAAGCTGATGATCTGAGCCATAATAAGCTCCAGATCTTGTGTTTGCTGACTGTAGACAGCTTCTTCATCTTTGGCTAAAAAGAATGTAATCAATTTGATTTTGGTATTGGCCATTTGGTCATGTCCATGTGTGAAGTCATCTCTTGTGTTGTTGAAAAAAGGGTATTTGCTATGACTAATGCATTCTCTTGGCAGAATTCAGTTAGCCTTTGTCCTGCTTCATTTTATTCTCCAAGGCCAACCTTGCCTGTTATTTCAGGTATCTCTTGACTTCCTACTTTTGCGTTCCAATCCCCAGTGATGAATAGAACATCTTTTTTATTTTGGTATTAGTTCTAGGAGGTCTTCTAGGTATTCATAGAACTGATCAGCTTCTTTGGCACAAGTGGCAGGGGCATAGTCTTAAATTACTGTGATGTTGAACGGCTTGCCTTGGAAACAAACCAAGATGATTCTGTCATTTTTCGTCCTGACTGGTTTGAAGTACTGCCTCATTGAGTTTCGACTTGCATTCCTCCAATAGTTTGTGGTGCTGAGCATCTTTTCACATGCCTGTTGAAGATCTGGATTTTTCTTCAGAGAAATATCTACTTAGGTCTTCTGCCTGTTTTTTGATTGGGTTGTTTTTTTCTTGTTATTGAGATGTTTGAGCTGTTATATGTTTTGGAACTTGAATCCTATTTATCGCATTGTTGGCAAAAATTTCCTCCCATTCTGTAAGTTATCTTTTTCTATTTTTATATATAAGTATCCAAAGGTGATAGCAACCTGAGCACTGTCCTTTTGGAGATCTCTGGTATAGTTCCAGTTATAAATTCATAATCCTGGTAAATACATGAGTGAAAGTTTTTTTTTTTACATTTTCATTTATTTTGCATTTATTGTTTAGAATTTATTCTCTCCTATAAACTGCTGCTCACACCTGTAAAGGGAAAAAAATGGATTTGTAAAATCTGTTAGCCCTTCCCCAGCAACCTAGCCATAGTTGATTTGCCACACATTATCCAAACTGGGCCAGTCAAATTTCTTTCAGAAATTTAGAATTGGGATTCTCTGATGTTAATCTCTGTAGTCACTCAAACTAAAGTAATATAAACTCACAATGGAAAGGTTCAGCTTTGCTTGGCCTGTGTGTATAGAAAAGCAGAGAAACTCAACCCATAGAGGGAGTAAGGAGAGGGGGAAATTCCAAGACAAAACCAACCAAACAAATGAAAAAAAACCCAAAACAGATACATGGAGAATAACATGATTAAGAGATTAAGTATCCTCAGAAAAATAAATGTCCAGATTGCAAACAACTTTTTCTCCCCCCGACTCTAGTTTGCAGGATCTTGGCTGAACTTTTGCTCTTGCCTTCCCTGTGTTGCACCTGTACTGTCTGCTCATTTATTTTGCTTCATTCTTACAACACTAAGAAGCTTGTGTGCGTGTGTTAGTGGCTCAGTCATGTCCGACTCTTTGGGACCCCACAGGCTTCTCTGTCCATGGGATTCTCCAGGCAAGAATACTGGAGTGGATTGCTGTTCCCTTCTCCAGAGGATCTTCCCGACCAGGGATCAAACCCTGGTCTCTGGCATTGCAGGCAGATTCTTTACTGTTTAGGCTACAAAATAGGCTACAGGTTACTGTTTAGACCTCAAGAACTTTGACTAAGACATAAATAAAAGATTTTGCCTTTTTTTAAAGATTTAAAGATTAAGATTTTGTCTTTTTAAATTTTTTTTTTTAAATATTTAAGTCTGTTTGCTTTTTAAAATATGAGACTGGTAAATCTTTGAAGAACCTTGACTAAGACATAAAGATTTACTAGTCTCATATTTTAAAAAGCAAATAGACTTTTAAATATTTTAATCCTGTTTAATATTTTGCTTTGCTGTGGAAATAAGTTTATTTTCATATTTGAAAATACATTTTTAATTTAAAAAATTGCCTGTAACCCCACCATCTGGAAGTAGCTTCTGTTAATGTTTGATATATTTCATTGTAATCTGTATATGCCAACATGTACTTGAGCACACACGCATATACATAGTGGATCATAATCAACAGCAAGCATAGTTTTGGGTTGCTATTTTTATTTACCAAAATGATTTTTGGAGATGGTTTTTATTTACTGTAACACCATTTAATGAGCCATTTCCTGTTTATTATCATTCTGTTTTTTAACTTAAAAAATATTAATTGTAGTCTCTTTGGTTCTTTGATTTTTTTGTAATTTTTTTTAAATTCAGCAAATCTATATTAAGTGTCCGCCATATATCAGATATCTTTGATACAACTAGGTCATAAGATATGTTTCCTTACTTTAAGGAAATTAGAGCCTTAATGTAAAAGAGCAATATGTTCATCAAATTTAGATCAGTCAGTCCTTTGAGGGAAAAGAGGTAAAGTGCTTGTTAGTAGGAAATTGGATTTTGGACTGAATATTGACATATGAATAAATAACTAGAGAAAAGGGTACATGTGAAGCAGCAAGAGTTAAATTAGAAAAGTAAGCAGGGCACAGATCATGGTGAAGGGAGAATTAACTTGCCATTATATAAGAAATGGATAAAACAGACTTTGAAGGAGGAGGGGTAGCCTGGGAGATTTGCATTTTCAATTGATTATATGACAGCAGAAGATGGATTGCTCAGGTGTAAAACTTGATGTGAGGAAGCTACTAGAAGTGAGAAATCTACTGAAATAATCTATGTAAAAATGATATCCAATATCACTATATTAGGAATGGACAGAGATTAAGTTATAGATATATTGAAAAGATAATTTATGGTATTTGATGACTAGCGGGCTGTCAAAAAGTGAAGAGTGAGGAGAATCCCAGATTAGTCTCAGTCTTCTGGCTTGCTATGATTACTTGTTACATAGAATACAAGAGAAGGGGCAGGTTAGCAAAAGATTATGAGTATTAATTTAGACATATTTGGCTTGAGTTTCCTGTTGGACATCTAAGTAGAGATCATCAGTAGTCAGCTACTGCGCTAGTCAGTTCAGGCTGACTATGAAACATACCATAGATTTGTGGTTTAAACAAGAGAAATTTATTTCTCATAGTTCTAGGGGCTGAAAGTCCAAGGTCATGATGACACCATGGTCAGGTTCTGGTGAGAGCTCTCCTCCTGGCCTGCAATGGTCCCCTTCTCCCCTCACCTGGTGGAGAGAGAGAAGGGAAACTCTCTCACTCCCTCTTCATCTAAGGCCACAGTCCTCTCAGATTAGAGCCCAGCCTTTATTACCTCATTGTATCATAATTTACCTCCTAAAGATCTTACCTCCAGATACTGTCATCCTGGGGCTTAAGGCTTTAGCGTGTTAATTTGGGTGTGACACAATGTAGTGCTTAGAAGCTAGAAATAAACCTGAAATTTAACTTTTTGTAACTGGAGAGGTAGTTGAGTATGCCTCATGAGAATAGATGAGTCTGCCCAGATTGGACATCCAGAGTAAGAAAGGAAATGGGTCAAGAACTCAAAGATTCATGAATCTTGCTTTCTATGATTTTGTTATATTGTCTGTAATGAACAATGTTATCAGCATAGCATTAAACTTGCCTACTTCGTAGAATGTTGTTGTCTACTCTTCCATAATCAGTATATAACAAATGTAATGTTAGATCTTTAAAAAAAAGATCCTTGATTAAAATTTGCATGAGATTAGTAGAGGCTGATTGTCAAGTAGACAGACTATATCTAAGTGAAGAAAATCTATCACAGATAAGTCCCCCTGCAGATACTAAACCATGATGGTTCTCTATTTGTAGTCATTCAAATGATACATGAGATCTATAACTCATGAGCTTAGAACTGTTCAAGCATGAACTTTCCAGAAAGAAGTAAATTATTTAAAAAAGAATTGGTGTTTTCAGAAGGAAAGATATTGAGAATGTTGATAGCTTAACATTTTTAGTATTAAGAGAAAATGTTAGGAAAAGATTTATAAAAGAAATTCAGTATAATATTAGAAATATAATGCGGGAATATATTTGTAGGAATTGAGAACCTGTCCCAGATATTCCACAGAACAGTTTGACAACAGCATTTCCATAAACTTAAATTGAACAGTATTTTGAATTAAAAAAATAAGAAATTAAACAGTAGTTGTTGCAAAGTTGCATCTCATGTTATTAGGTGTTATATATCAAAAGTTTATGTAAATGGCAAGGATCTTCACTTTTTTTTTGTAATCTTTGCCTATAAAATGTTGGTTTTTGCCATCAAACATGAGCCTTGGTCATCACATGTTAATAACCATATCTCTAGAGCATTGTGTCCAAAATATGACAAACTTTTAGATAATGCTGAACCTGTAGCCTGTGAGGGCATCTGGGGTGCTAACAGTGGTATGAACTGAAAAAAATGCTGTCTTTGTCCTCCATATTATTTTCTGGATTTTTAAGAATGCTGAGGGCAAATCAGAAGCTATATAAAGTCACAATATATTGCAACTTATTATTTTGTCTGTGCTAGTTTGCTGGGGAAATAAATCTGATTAGTTTAATTTATTCTTCACAAGGGCATGATGATTTTTTAAATTCAATAGCCTGTAATTTTATTAATAGCTTGCAAACTGATTTTTTGTTTAGTATATAGTATATTTTCATAAATATACAAATGGAGAAGGCAATGGCACCCCACTCCAATACTCTTGCCTGGAAAATCCATGGACGGAGGAGCCTGGTGGGCTGCAGTCCATGGGGTCGCTAAGAGTCAGACACGACTGAGCTTTCACTGTTTACTTTCCTGCATTGGAGAATCCCAGGGACGGGGAAGCTTGGTGGGCTGTCGTCTATGGGGTCACACGCAGTTGGACACGACTGAAGCGACTTAGCAGCAGCAGCAACTGTATGTATTATACAGTAAAAAAAACAGTATATTTTACCAGTATACTGTAAAAAACCAGTATATTTTCAAGCATGAAACTTGACATTAAGATCCCTATCAACTGGGGTATTATGCTTTCATTTACTTCTTTCTACATAAACAGATGGCTTTAAGAAATGTAACATTGCCCACTTCTAACATCTTAATGATATTCCATGCATTCTAATAAATAATAGGTTAACTTTTCTGTAATTGTATTTACCAGTTCTTTCAGGTAATTGGAGCCTTGCCCAGAGTACATAAAATTCATTTATACTTTAACCTGACATGTCTTTATGAGAATTTACTTATACTTTAGTCATTGCTTTTAATTCTGATGCATTTTAAGGGACATGATGATTATGCCTTTATAAAGACATATTATACAGTGTATGGGTTAATAAGTAAATAAGAGACATAGTTTCTGCTTGGGATGTAACGCTCTGGAAGGGGCATTACTGTCACCTTTAACACAGCAGTAACAAAAAACTGGAGCATCTGCAAATTCAAAATTTTTCTTAAACACATCAGAGAGCTGAGGTGATAGGGCAACCAACTAACTCGAAACTTTTAACACAGGGCGGGATTGCTTTTTTGGCTGGGGCAGATCCCGTCAGCCATCAGTAATGTATGATATCACTTGTATGTGGAATCTAACTCAAAATAAGAGAGTAAAGTGGTGCTTACCAGGGGCTGCAGGGTTAGAGGAAAGGGAGAGAGGTTTAAGTGTATGAACTTGCATCATGTAGAAAGGAAGCCCTAGAGATCTAGTGCTCAGTCTAGTGAATAGACACAGTAGTAGTGTAATCATCATTCTAAGAGCCTAAACTTAATGATTCTAAGCACTAAGAAGAGACAGTCATTATTTGTGATAGACGTGCTAGTTATTGCTGTAATAGCAATTAAATTGCAAATATAAATGCCTCACGTTAATGCTATACACCTTACATTTACACAGTTATGTCAAATATATCTCAATAATAAATTAAAAAATGAATTTAGACTTTATTAATAAAGGCAGCGCAGGTTAGAAAGAGAATTTAGTGTCTAGAGGCTGCAGATATAAAACAGGCATTTTTGTTCACTTGTATACTTTTCTATATGGATTTCACGGGATGCTCATGGAGAAAAATAAAGATTGGCTAGAGTCCTCAGAAAGCAGCTCTTCTAGCACAGACTTAGTATAGAGTACTGCAGCCACTCTGGGAAAGGCAGGAGATGCCTTCTGGATTTTTCCATTCTTCCTGAGAAGTTTTAAACTGCTAGGGGAAGGATGAACTGTGACTCTTAGGGTCCTAGCTGAAAACCCACTGAAGTAAGGGAAAGACAGCAGAAAACACCCCTCTTTCCCTATAGAAAAGGCAATGCAAATATCTCCTCATCTCAGATCTGTAGCTGGAGGAAGATTGACGTGCTAAAAGGACCCAGAGCTACAGAATCTAGTTAAGACTGAGAGTCAATCAAAACAACAGAGAATGAATATCTACCATCCTGGTCTGCCACCAGCCAGGCTAACAAGCTTCAAATAAAAGTAACAGTGGAGCACTACTAGGTGAGTAAAATAACACAGAGAGAGGCTTTCTCAGAAGCACAGAGCAAAGGAAAGACTAAAGTTGAGGGTAGAGAAGCTTGAGAAAAATCCCTCAACCCAACTAGTCCCTACCCTAAACATAAGATAATACAAGAAGAATATGATTCCTGAAATACAGGCAATAACTTTGGTAATAGCAAATCTCAAACCTAGCTCAAATCCTGAGTAAATTGATTCAAAGCCTAGCACTAACAGAAGGATAGTCACTCTCATTTAAAAGCATAAGACCCATTTGCTCAGTCTCTAATGTCCAGCTTTAAACAAAATTTATGAGGCCCACAAAATGGCACAGTAAAATGGACAGACTGCCAGGAAAATTCAACCGACTAGACGTGTGACCCAGATAATAGAACTATCAGACACATTTTAAATAACTATTATTAATATTTTATAGACCCTAATATAAAAGGTGGATACTATGCATATCACATAGGTAATTTTAGCAGAGCTGGAAACCATAAGAAAGAATCAAACAGAAGTGTTACCAATGAAAAACACCGTAATGGAGTTGAAGAATGCCTTTAATGGGCTCCTCAGTATGCATGGTACAGCTGAGCAAAGAATTATTGTACTTGAATGTAGGTCCACAGAAATTACTCAGAATGAAAAAGCAAGACAAAAGTTTAAAACAGAAAAATCAGAAAAAAAACAAGAGTTATGGTACAGTATCAACTAGTGCAATTATCATACCAGAAGTAATTTTATATATGTGTAATTGTAATCCAATATGGAAAAGACAGAATGCAACCAAATAAAATTTGAAGAAATGATGGCAGGTATTTTTTTAAATTAATAAGGAAAACATTGAGAATTTAATGAAAAAAATCAGCGGGAAACACCAAAGCATGGATTGAAGAAGCTCAAAGAACAAATTGCAATCAAATGAGAAATTAAGATAAACAGGAAATCTTGAAGACATTCAGGAAAAAATGCATATTATACACAGCTGACTTCTCATCAGAAATAATCCAGAAAACAAAAGCGTTGAAAGTCAAACACCAGGGTGTAGTATAGTCTACAACTTTAAATTGTCCCAGAACTACGTTATTTCACCTACACTGGTTAATATCATGCAACTTGTTTCTCTATCATTGAACTGTATATAGTAAGAAGATTAGCAGATGTCTAGCATGCTGTGATCAAACAAATTTTAAAGTAGGAAAACTATTTCAAAGGGGAGTGGTTTAAACTACTAATCGATTTTTTTAAAACAGTATTTTGATCCATGAAGACAGATATTTTGATCACTATTATTTATTAATTCCTGCACCAGTGATTGGAATATAGTAGATATCTGATGCTTATTTGTCAAAAAAATTGTTGAATAAATTAATCTGTAACAAGAACACATCATAACTAAATATAACAAAACCATTTTTCTAAAGCATGCTTTAGGAAAATCTAGAATTTATCTATCTATAAAACACACACACACACCTAGAACATGTTTTAGGATTTTAGCATTATTGTGTTACAAATGTTAATTGAACATTAGTCAAAGTTGGAATGAGGGGTGAAAAAAATTTGCTTTGAGACAAAGACCTCCTTCTATGCCCAATAATTTTTGCTGTTGATAGACTTAAAAACTTGACTTTCTATTATATACTGATTTCATTTTTCTTTTTTCTGATATTTCTAATTTTCCCTTAGTAAGAGTTGAATGGTTATTTCTTTCTTCTTAAAATCTGTGCACACACACACATATGTATTAGAAGAATTAAGACAAATTTTTCCCATAGTGTCCAACCTAAAAACTGCTACAGCAGCAGTGACTTCTCTAGAGATCTTCTTCAATCTTAAAGTGAGAATAGTTAACATTATAGTTCCTTTGTTTAAATTTATCAATACTGAAAATAGAAGAATTGATCCCTTGATATATACTAATTGCCTAGAATGTGACCACAAATTCTGCATTGCAGGTACCATCATGGTAAATGCTGTTTAACTTATGCAAAATTTATAGAATGATGACAAAACAAAAGCTTCTGAGAGAATAATGTTTCCCCATAAGGTGAAACATCTTAGACTCCATTCCTAAAGTGGAAATCAGCCTTGACTTATCTATTGACTCATTTGATATACACAAGTAATGGCAAGATAAAATACACTATTAAGATATATTCTATTCTTCATGGCCTGGGTGTCTGTATGAGTGTGTAGGTATGTCTGTGAGTGTGCATGTATGTGTGTGTATGTGTGTGTGTGTGTGTATATATATATATATATATATATATATGTACTTATTTTCATATACTTTCCTTTAACTAACTTTTTCATTTTCCTTTACATCATCGTGTGTTGTTGCTTTAAACTTTACAACCTGAGTCTGCCCTCTAATTCAATAAGGGAAGAAAGAAAACAGTGCAAGGGTCTACAGAAATTCAGAAGGATAGTCCACAAAATTGGCTGTGTGTTGAAAACACTTGTGGGTTTCTAAAGAAATATTGATGTCTTGGTTACAGCCCCAGAGATTCTAATTTAAAATTTATGGTGTGTAAATGGGATATTAGGATTTAAAAAAAAATCAACTCCCCAGATGTGCCTTATATGCAATAAAGTTTGAAAACCACTGCTCTAGAAAATGTAGTTTATATAAGTACATTTATATAAGTACCTAATAAGCAAAGATTCATGTGTAAGTTAAGTAACCATTTTATTAACCTTTTATGATTTTAAAAATCATAAAAGTGTGCTGAGGTTATTTTTATTGAGACTTAAAGTGATTTGATGTACTATATCAATCTTCAAGAAGGGGTGTGTTCTTTTTGTGGAGTCTATAGAATTACCCTCATTAAAAGTCAGAAAGACAGATGAAAACAGCTGTCTTCAAAGAGCAGATAAGGATATTTGAGGAGCGAGAGAGATTTCAATGTGAACAAGAGCAATAGAGGGCTGCATGTGTTGTTAATGATAAAAGCTATGAAAGGGGAGTAGGGATGGGACTGCTGGGAACAGAGTGAGAATACATAAGAAAATCTCCCTGAAGAAACTAGCCTTAGAGTTAGGATCGTAGAGTGGGATGTGGGGTGTGCCTGGTTTGTATGCAATAAATACACTTAAACTGAATGATGAAACAGTTTATATGCAAACTTCAGAAATTCAGTGAAAACACTTTCTTCAAGAGCTTATTCTTATCAGATAGAAAGGAATGGCTTCTAGTGAGACAAGAGTAGGTAAAGTTTGAAAAGCCACACTTTATAAAAGACAAAAACTTGCCCCAGTCCCCTAGACATGTTAGAGTATGTCTTATGTAGTTTCACTACCAGAAACGTCAGACAAAACCTTAATATGTATCCCTGAGCAATGAATAAATGTATAAAATGTTCTACAAAAATAAAGTTAGAGCACATGGGTTTGAGTGGTGATTCTATCGCTTCCTAAGTATACTGCCTTGACTGGACTGCTTATGAAACTTCCTTATGTATCAAGTGCAGATAGTATTTAATTCCTTATGGTATTTTGCAAATTCAGTGGAGTATGTGAAGGAAATTCTTAATAAACACAGTGCAGATTTTGAATATAATTACCACTGTTGTTTCTAGCCTTTTTATATACAGTGTATGTTTTTGAGATCATTTTACTGAATAACACATTTGCTATTAACTCATTCACACATGTGTTCATTAAGTAATCCTTTATTCAAATGCTTACCATGTTTTTCAGACACTTGCTAGTATTGTAGATACAGAGCCACACCTAGTTCCTATCTTTCAAATGAATCACTAATACAGAAGAAATGCGCACACACGTTTGTATTTTTGATGATGAGAGGAAGCTAGAATTCCAGGATATGCTTCACTAATACATAAATGCCACATCAAGGTCATTTTATAATTTTTTAAAGTCCAAACAAAATGCATTCAGGTATAAGACATTTTTCTAATGCCTCTTGGGCATTGACATTTTGGTGCATTGAGTGGAAAACATTGTGATTTAAAAATGTGTTTATTGGGAGGTAGTATTAACTATTAATGGATAAAGGTGTAAGCTCTGAAATCATATTGTCTTGGTTTAAATTTTTGCTTTACTGAAAGTCATCTGCACAATCTCGGGCAGATTTTTATATTCTGTGTTTCAATGTCCTCATCTGCAAAATAAGATAGCAATGCTTACCTCTAGGAATTGTGAAAATCAATGAGAGATAACACCTTTGATGTGCGGCACATGGGGAATGGGCATTATTCACAATTTATTGTAAAATTGCTTTGATATTGCTTAGTGAGGGAGAATATCCTTTTTGCTTTTTTACATGTCAAAATGTTTAAGTGGAACTATATTGTACTTAAGGTATGTGCTAGACATTACAGAACTAGAGAAAATGTGATTTCATTAGCCAGATAAAGGAAAAAAGTTGGCAAACATGAAATATTTTATGTTAAATCAACATATCAATATTTTATTTTTCTGCTTTCTGGCTTAAGCCTATTATTATTCATCAGACACTCATATCCTTTATTATGCCTTATGGTAATTTTAAAGAGAACATCTGTTTTTATAGAAAGTCTGCTATGAAACTACACCAGTAGAAAAAGTAGTAAACCTAATATAAAAAGTTGAGGACTGCTGCTAAGGCATGGGATTATATTGATTTACTTTGACTTTTATTATGTGTAGGACACAATTATAAACTAACCATACATTTCAGATGAGTTGGTATTGTAAATCCAGTGGTTATTTGTTCTTTGATAAAAATCTATAGATTTTAAGGTTTGTAAATGGTCTTATGAAATGTGGTTTCTTCCATGGCTGTATTGTCATAGAAATTACTCAAGCTAACTTAAATGGGGAACTCTCTGGATATTTTTTAGTCTGTGATACTTTGCTTGTTTTTCCCAACAAGTACACTGTGACTTTTAGGCATTAAACCTTTGCTTTGCTTCTTTTATATATATATATATATGCACACATACACATACATGTCTATACACACGTGTGTATCTATATATACTTATGCTTGTATGTATGTAATAGATATATTTATATTCATATATATGTGTGTATATATATATTTAAGATGGAGTCTCTTGATTTTGATAATGTAAATTTTTCATTGCCTGTTAAGTATTATTTTAACTTAGAAAATGCTGTGGTTTTCTTTCTGTGTTGATATTATGACAGAATGGGTTAAAACCCATGTAAACACAATATTAACTTTACATATGAAAAAAGAAGTGAAGTCAAGTGAAGTCAAGTCGCTCAGTCGTGTCCGACTCTTTGCGACCCCATGGACTGTAGCCCACCAGGCTCCTCCGTCCATGGGATTCTCCAGGCAAGAGTACTGGGGTGGGTTGCCATTTCCTTCTCCAGGGGATCTTCCCAACCCAGGGATCGAACCTGGGTCTCCCGTATCATAGGCAGACGCTTTAACCTCTGAGCCACCAGGGAAGCCCTATGAAAAAAGAAGTACACCAATATATAAATTGAAGTATATAAAAAGTATATAAATCGATGATTAATTTATATAGATCATCAAGATAGCTATAAAACCTATTCACAAATAAGCTCAGAATTCCTGAAGCCTGGCTTATCCTGTTAAGAGAATATATATTTTTAAACAAACATAAGAATTTATATACATAGAGGCAAGCCCTTCTGTTACAGTATAAAATACACTTTGCATACAGTTACTACTGATATAGGAAGCTTCTAACATCTTCCCCAAATCATCATGATGTTGGAGATAAGCTTTATAACATATCTAATTCAGATATAGATTTTATTGCTTTTTTCCTTTGTTTCTAAACAATGGGATATACTGACCAAAGATAGAACTGAACTAAGGTAGGATTTTTTTCCTGATTGCCAGGCTATGTCTAAGACTTAATATTAAATCACCATAATTTTGTGTACAGCCACAGTTCAGCTATTGATTTTATTTTTTTTCCTGAATTTTACAAATAAAGTGAAAGTGAAGTCGCTCAGTCGTGTCCGACTCTTTGCGACCCTGTGGACTGTAGCCCACCAGGCTCCTCTGCCCATGGGATTCTCCAGGCAAGAATACTGGAGTGGGTTGCCATTTCCTTCTCCAGGGGATCTTCCCAACCCAGGGATCGATCCCAGGTCTCCTGCATTGCAGGCAGATGCTTTATCCTCTGAGCCACCAGGGAAGCCAAATAAAGACAGAGGAAAAAAAATCAGAATAGGTAAAACAACTTTATCAATTTGACAAGAAACACCTAGCTTACTCAATTAAACACTATATTGGTTCTTTTCCCTTGCATTATAAGCTTCAATAAGCCTTTTCAGGCTAAAACTTGTGTGTGTTCTTTTGTTCTGTACTTGAATAGCCCTTTGAACATTTGAATTCTGCTTCTCCTGTGTTGCCATCAAACTTCATTCCTTAGATTGTTGTTTTTAGTTAGTTTTTCTCATATTTGTCTCCTAGACTAGTTTTTCTCATATTTGTCTTTCAGACTAGTTTGTAAACCTCATGACAATAAAATATTTCTTTGCATGGCATTATATCAACTAGGTGTTTGGTGAATGCATTGAATAGATTTAAATCTAACATTTAAAACTGGAATGGTTTATAATTGATTTAAACAAATTACAATGCAAGTGATACTCTTTCTATATAATAACTATCTTCATCTATAATAAGTAAAATAACTATGTGACTTGATGCAGAAGATTTGTTGGCTATATATCATAACTCTTAAAAGAAGGAGCAAGATCAAGATTTTAATGGGTGAAAGACTGGTGAAGGAACTCAAGTAGAACTTGGGTTCTGCTCTGAATAGCCATTATGATTTAACTTCTCTGATTCTCTTACCTTGCACTGAAGTTGAAAATGATCACATTTGCACCATTAATCACATAGTTTTCCTTTTTTTCCCCCAACCACTTTAGAAATACATACTGAGCACTATTATATGCTTCCCATGATTCTAAGTACTGAGGATTTAATCCCTATTTTCAAAGAATGATCTTACACTCAGTGGGGTAGACAAACTAGCAGACTCCTTTACTACAGGGTTACATGTTTCACAGGGCTTCTCTAGTGGCTCGGATGGTAAAGAATCTGCCTTCAATTCAGGAGACTCGTGTTAGATCCCTGGGTTGGGAAGATCCCCTGGAGAAGAACATGGCAACCTAATTCAGTCTTCTTGCCTGGAGAATCCCATGGACAGAGGAGCCTGGCGGGCTACTGTCCATGGAGTCACAAAGAGTCAGACACAACTGCGCAACTAACATTTACATGTTACAACATTATTATTTGAGTCTTACTGTTTGGTGACAGCTTAAATGGCACATCTTCAAAGAGGAGATACATGACTTACCCACCCAGTCTAATGCTGTATCCCCAGCAGTATCATGATCATTTTCAAAGTGAACAACACTCTCTAAATCTTCTTTCCTGACAGTCTATTTTGTTTCTCCCAAATGAAATGTCATTTTATTCACTTCTCCCCACGTTTTAGTGAACAATAATTGACTACATCAGTGCATAAGTTTGAGTTGCACGGCATAATGGTTTGATTAACATACATTGTGAAATGCTTACCATAATAGGTTCAGCTGACATCCATCTTCTCATCTATTAATAGATACACTAAAAAGAAAAATGAGAAAAATTCTTATTATGATGAGAAAACTTAGTATTTACTCTTGTAACTTTTCTATATGTCATACAGCAGTGTTTGCTACAGGTATCATGTTGTATTTTATAGTCTAGTACTTATTTATCTTATAATTGCAAATTTGTGTCTTTTGACATCTTTCCTATATTTTTCCCTCCCTCATCCTTCCCTTCTGGTAACCAAAAGCCTACTCTCTTTTTCTCTGAGTTTGGTTTTTATTTTAAGTGAAATCATACAGTATTAGTCTTTATCTGCCTTATTTCACTTAGCATAATGTCTTCAAGGTCCACTCATGTTTGTCACAAATGGTAGGATTTTCTTATTTTTAATGGCAGTAATATTCCCATGAATATTTATACAACAACTTCTTTATCCATTTACACATTGTTGGAAACCTAGGTTGTTCTGGTGTCTCACTTATTGTAAATAATGCTGCTATGACTGTGGGAGTGCAGATATTTTTTCCAGTTAGCATTTCTGTTTCCTTTGGATATAATCCCTAGAAATGTATTGTTTAATTATATGGTGGTTCTATTTTTAATTTTTTGAGGAACTTTCATACTGTGTTGCATGGTGACTACCAGTTTACAAGCCCATCAGCAGTGTACAACGATTCCCTTTTCTCCACGTGCGTACCAGTGTTTTTATCTCATCTTTTTGATGATGGCTTTTTTTTTTTAACAGATTTGATTTGATATTTCATTGTGGTTTTAATTTGCATTTCCCTATGACTAGTGATGTTGAGTATCTTTTCATGCACCTGTTG
This sequence comes from Ovis aries, assembly GCF_016772045.2. Lineage (NCBI taxonomy): Eukaryota > Metazoa > Chordata > Mammalia > Artiodactyla > Bovidae > Ovis > Ovis aries. Next base: position 155,591,447 of record NC_056055.1, on the reverse strand, counting down.
ACTTTTTGTATATCTTTTTAGAGAAATGTCTATTCATGTCCTTTGCACTTAAGTTGGGTTATTTTTTGCTATCAAGTTGTTTGAGTTCTTTATCAGATACATAGTTTGCAAATATTTTTCTACTCCATAGGCTGTCTTTCACTTTGCTAATGGGTTCTTTTGCTGTGCAGAAGCTTTTTAGTTGCATGTAGTCCCACTTGTTCATTTTCTATTTTATTGCTTATGTTTTACATGTCATATCCAAATAATCATTACCAAGGCCCATATCAAGAAGTTTATTTTTGTATTTTCTTCTATGATTCATATCATCTATGTTCATTGTTTTGGATCTTACACTTAAGTCTTTAATCCATTGCAAGTTAATTGTTGTGAGTGATGCAAAATACATAAGTTCAGTTTCATTCTTTAAATGTGGATATCCAATTATTCTGCCACCATTTATTGAGGGGACTTGCTTCATTGAGTATTCTTGACTTGCTTGTGAAATATTAATTAACTGCATATGCTTGGGTTTATTTCAAGGCTTTCAATTCTGTTGTATGGGTTTCTTTGACTATTTTAATGCCAGTACCACTATGTTTTTATGACTACTCTTCTATAGTCTTCTATACTTTTCTATAGTATAGCATGAAATCAGGAAAGTTCTTCTTGCTTTGTTCTTGTTTTTCAGGGTTTCTTTGGCTCGTCTGTGGTTCAATATAAATTTTAAGAGTGTTTTTCCTACTCTGTAAAAAAAAAATGCCGTTGGAATCATGATAGATTTCACTGAATCAATAGATTACTTTCATTAATATTTACATTTAAAAAATATTCTTCCAATCCATGAACATGGAATACTTTTCCATTTCTATGTGTCTTCATTTTCTTTCATCAATATGTAACTTTCAGCATAGAGATCTTTTATGTCCTTAAATTTATTCCTAAGTATTTTATTGCTTTTGATGCTATTATAAATGATTTCAGATAACTATTGTTAGTGTATAGAAATACTACTGGTTTTTGCAAGTTAATTTTTTATTCTGCGACCTTACAGAATTTATTGATCAGGTCTGGCAGCATTTTGGTTTAGTCTTTAAAATTTTCTATATATAAAATCATGCCACTTGCAAAGAGACAATTTTACTTCTTCCTTTCCAGTTCTGATAACTTTTATTTTCCTTGCCTGACCTGATTGTTCTAGCTAGAACATCCAGTACTTTGTTGAATAGGACTGGTGAGAGTTAGCACTTTTGTCTTATTCCTGATCTTAGAAGAAAAGGTTTCAACCTTTAACCATGAAGTATGATGTTAGCTTGGGCCTTTATTGAGATATATTCCTTCAGGCCTACTTTGTTGAGAGTTTTTATCATGATTGGAAATTGTTTTGTCAGTGTTATTCTGCATCTATTGAGATGATCACTGGATTCTTTTCTATCGTTCTATTAATGTAATGTTTCACACTGATAATTGTATGGTGACTTTCTTTGTCTCTTTTTGCCAGTTATAATTTAAAGTATATTTTGTCTGATATAAGGATAGCTATTTGTTTTTTTTTGTATATCATTTGTTTGAAATGTCTTTTTCCATATCTTCAGTCTCAGTCTGAATCTCACACGCGAAACTCTTATAGGCAGCATGTTGTTGGATCTTGTTTTTTCAACAATTTAAGCCATTCTGTGTCCTTTGCTTGAATATTTTCATTCATTAAAAATTAAAGCAATTCTTAATAGATGAAGACTTACTGTTTCCCTTTTGTCAAAAGGTCCTGATTGTTTTGTACATCTGCTAGTCCTTGTTTCTTATCCTGCTCTTTTTTTGTGTTTTGATATCTTTTGGTATCAGTATGTTTTGACTCCTAATCGTGTTCTTTATATAATCAGAATAGGATTTTTTCCATGGTTACCATTAAGCTTACATAAATATCTTAAACAAATGAAGATTTTAAACTGAGAACAAATTAACTTCATTACAATGTTACATTTTTCCTTCTGATTCCCTTCATATTTTAGGTATTGCTGTTACATTTTTTGTATTATGTAGCTAATAACAAATTGTTGACCATGATGGCTACTCCATTTCTTCTGATGGATTCCTGCCTGCAGTAATAGATATAATGGTCATCTGAGTTAAATTCACCCATTCCAGTCCATTTTAGTTTACTGATTCCTAGAATGTTGAAGTTCACCCTTGCCATCTCTTGCTTGACCACTTCCAATTTGCCTTGATTCGTGGACCTGACATTCCAGGTTCCTATGCAATATTTCTCTTTAAAGCATCGGATCTTGCTTCTATCATCAGTCACGTCCACAGCTGGGCATTGTTTTTGCTTTGGCTCCATCCCTTCATTCTTTCTGTAGTTATTTCTCCACTGATCTCCAGTAGCATATTGGGCACCTACTGACCTGGGGAATTCCTCTTTCAGTATCCTATCATTTTGCCTTTTCATATTGTTCATGGGGTTCTCAAGGCAAGAATACTGAGTGGTTTGCCATTCCCTCCTCCAGTAGACCACATTCTGTCAGACCTCTCCACCATGACCTGCCCATCTTGGGTTGCCCCATGGGCATGGCTTAGTTTCATTGAGTTAGACAAGGATGTGGTCCTAGTGTGATTAGATTGACTAGTTTTCTGTGACTACGGTTCCAGTGTGTCTGCCCTCTGATGCCCTCTTGCAACACCTACCATCTTATTTGGGTTTCTCTTACCTAGGGCGTGGGGTATCTCTTCACGGCTGCTCCAGCAAAGCACAGCCACTGCTCCTTACCTTGGATGAGGGGTATCTCCTCCCACTGCCCTTCCTGACCATCATCGTGGGATGGCTCTTCTAGGCCCTCCTGCACCCTCGCAGCCACCACTCCTTGGACGTGTGGTTGCTCTTCCCGGCCACATGC